>NC_080672.1:117516508-118158794 GCF_030247195.1 Topomyia yanbarensis
AATTTTGTTTAATAATACTTGTGTTTAAGGTGGGATTTTTGTGACATAATTAACATTGACAGTAGATACAACAGAATAGGAAATATCAGACATTTTGTATCTTTCTTCCGGTTATTGCCACTTGGTCAAGTTTCCCCAACATTAGCTTTTGCGTTCAATGTCGTGCAAATTTTAGTAATAGCCCCTACATACTACATTCCGTTGCAAAGCTTGTTCTTTTTGAGGACTAGTGTTGCGATTCTTCTAGCAATATGATTCAGAACACCCGAATTATTCGATCACGATAATGATGATTTTACAAACTAAGATACTCTGAAACACATGTTCACATTTTTGAGAGTTGCATCTTTCGTATCATTTTATTCCTTCCCAATAACAGAAACCTATTTCCGTGACAAACTTGAACATACACGATCTTCGACTTGACCAGTGCCCTTATTGATATCTCGAAACGTGAAAATTAAGGTCATTAAGGTGTTACAAATGCTTTTGTGAGAAAAATGTCAAGAAAGTTTGAATTTACGTAAGAGCATAAAACAATGATTTCATTACATCTAACTTATAGTATTTTGGTAGCACATGGTAGTTATGGCTTTTTCCCCGCAACCCTTTTTTATTTAAGAGGTTTGCGGTGATCGTGATTGAAGACCAATAGATCAACAAAAATCCCAAAACTCAAAAAAATCATTAGTATATGATTATTCCTTAACTATTAGTTGAATCAATAATAATTTTTTCCTGCATTCGGAACGCTTTTTCCTAAAAAATCGCTGTTCTAAGCTCTAAAAATTGTGTTAAAAAATTTTCATCAACAGAACAAAAATTTATGCATAAAAGGCAAGCATTTTTGGAAAACGACATTTCGAGATAATCGAGTTTAAAATTTCAAGTTTACCATTGCTCTTGGTAGACGAAGCGCGCTTGGAAGCGATCTATTTCTGGGATCTCAATGAAAATTTGGAAAAATATTCTCAAGGAATTGTACTTTCAGGTTAAGTAATATAAAAAATTTGATTTTTTGAAAAATAAAAAGGTATGTAACCCCTTAAGGCTCCACACCCATGGGCTTCGACGGGAACCCTTGGCATTGGGACTCTTTAAACTTTGAGCGTCCAAAGGGATCCCAAAGATCACAATTGACCAGATGATCTTTGGTAGCCTGATGATTAGTTATCAACACTTTTTAATTGGAGCACTTACATCTCCCTAAAAATAATAAATAAGAAATATATATTAGAATCTCGGCCACGCAAACGACATATGAACATACAAACGCTGGAACCCTTTACGATCATCCACACACACCTACGCCCGCAATCTCACAAATAAGATAACGCCCCGATGATGAAGTGAACGTTTTAACACTTAAAAATGTGCGAATGCGGTTTCAATGGTAAACCTACAAACGCCCGCGTTCGCGTGATCATGAATCGGCAAGGTCCGGAAGACTACCCTCTATGTTCATGCCTTTAGTTGGACAAATAAAAAACATGAAATGACGCTCATCCACCAGGCAACACGTTCTGTCTCGACATGGCCGGGAACTCTGATGATATGGGAGAACTCACTTTCCTGTAGTATCTGAACCACACACTGAAAATTAAGTACCGCGCGATCATTCAAGAACACACCCGAATGTGCGAATGGCCACACATTCATAAATCGAATTTATATCCGCGAAGTTACACATACGCTAACACACGTGACACACAAATGACCGCGCGATCGAACGCTTTAACATACAAACGTTCTAGTCCCTCGCTAGTATACTCAAAGGCGAACATGCAATCGCCATCACCAACGCTCAAGATGTCGCAAACACAAAAACGCGATTTAGTGAATGCTATTGCACTTATAATCTGATCAACGCGGTCTCAATTGCACACTAATAAATGCTGGGCGCGGGCATAGCGTAGTTGGTACATCGATTGCCTTATACGCACCTCACCTGAGTTCGATTCCAAACTCGCACATAGGGTCCGAAGAGAGGCGAATGACCATAAGGTTGAAACCTCTATAAACGAAATAAAAATAGTGAATGCTCATTCCCACGCGATCGAGCAGGGAATTAGGGAGTAGGAACTACGAATCGAATGATCAGAGTTAAAAATTATTAAAATTCATTGAATGAAAATTGATCATATTCAGCCGCATTCATTTTCAATATTCAGTGACGCAGCAGAAAACGTCAAACGAACAAACTGCCCATTCATCTATGCAGATTTTCATTCGGCTCGGATTATTACACGAAACGAACGTGCAGCAACGAATCAAACGCATCAAAGTAGGCCCTGGAACAATGTAAGCGATGATGATTGTTGTTTCATATGCTTTATCGGCATTTGAAAACAATTAGTGTAATGAAAATAATTAGTGTAATGAATGTATTGTACGATATTCAACTGAATGAATAAGATGGATAGTTGAATGAATATTTTTTCTATTCACCACGAGTCGCAACAGGTTCATTTTCAGCCTCAAAAAAGAGCTTCGATTATTTTTAACTCTGCTTATGATTATCATGCTCATGGTCCTGTGAAAAACCATTTTTGTGCGCATATTAGTGGAATTCAAAAACAGTGGGTTGTATTTTGTCAGTTACAATCTTTTAGAGCCTATTTAGTGAAGTTATTTTTAGAGCACTATGTCAGAATGAATTGCGAAATTCAAGTTGCAAACAGGGTCAGGTTTAGTAAGGGTTGTGTCAGTGCTATGCTTCCCAATATATTGAAAAAGATATAGTTATGCAAGTCCTGCATTTAAACTATTTGTAAGGCTCGTTTGGTGAAGCAGAATTAGCTAAAATAACTAACCAGAAAGCAGCACATAATTGTTTGACGTGCCATATGGAAGTACCGAACGCACTGGAATAATAATGAAACACATTAAAAAACCAGCGGTCCCCTACACAAATGCGGAAATATATATGTACGTTCAAACGGTCTCGCTTCTTGCGAATGGATGAATTTTGTCGTTTTCTATTTCGACCGGTGTTCGTGCCATATTCAGATGTTTTTGTTTCCCTCTATAATTTTGTTTGGGTTTTCGCTTGGCTTAAATTGAGAGTTTATTATTATGAATATCTTTACCGTTTCTAGAAGGTAATCCAAGCTTGTCAAATTGTGGCTTTGAACTGATCCCAGATATTTTTTTGGTACTGAGAAATCATAACATGTTTCCGCTATTATTTTTCCACAGGGCTCCCAGATCCGTTTGCTAAAATCCGAGTAGATGGCACACCTCAGGAATACAAGACGGAGATTTTTAAGTCGTCATTGGAACCACGATGGAATACCCATTACGATCTGTTCCTGGGGAAGAACGACAACATCACGATATCGATCTGGAACCAACGCAAGGTTCAGAGACGGCAAGGTTCGGGATTCCTTGGATGCGTGCGCATTGTGGCCGGCACGATACAGCGACTCAAAGATACAGGGTGTAAGTATGCGTTTATCGAAATTGAATAACAAACATTTTTGATCATTTACATTTACAGCACTAACCATGAGGTGGTACACTATTTTAATAAATAGTTCTGAAGATCAAGTTTAACGCTTTCGTACCTAAACTAAATGTTACACTCTTAATTTTTTCTGCTAAGATTTAATTTAGCTGAGTAAGAAAATGTCACTTTGCTGAGACATCAGTTTCTAAATTGGCTAACCACACCTGTACATCCTCTGAATTTAATGCCAAAAAATGAATTTATTTTTAACAGTGTCTGTATATTCTCAACACTTTAAAATTGCGAATGAGCCGTCATGTTTGAATTTATTTGATTACACGTTAAGGAAGTAATACGAACAATTATTTAATTGGTATGAACGAAAGCAAGTAACAGCAACACAGCTTCAATAGAAAAGACCTTCAGTAATGGTAATAAATAACTACTAGATTAGTTTGTTTTGATTTTGGTTCGGCATTACATATAAACAACATCGGCATAAAGGGGTTACTTTTAACCAGTGCAATGATAGCGTTCACAGATCGGTGAGGTAAGGGGTGTCGATGATTTAAAAACTCACACGCAAACGACCTTGAGTAGGTTGTGGGTCGTATTTATTCAGCGGCTGCGATAATAGCCGGTTGGATCGGGGGTGGTGTTTGTATGTACGTGCGTGAAGACACTCTGGACAGCACTGCATAGAAATGTCTATTGTAGCTACATTATACCACAGAATAAATTTCTCACCGCTCTACCCTTCCACACCGTACCCATTTTCGTGCTATTGTTGACTTGAAACCATTTATTTCACGGAGAGAGCGCTTTTTATTTTTGTTTTCTCTAACGATACCAATAACTGGCTACCAGATATGAGTAAGTGGCGGCAGTTGTGGAAACCCAATTCAATAATTCATCCGTTTCTGCTGTGCGAAGTGAATGGCGACACCGATCTCGATTTTACTGCTGAAAACCGTTTGTTTTCGTATTTTCTTGCGTATTTCATATGAAAACGTAACCCCGAATTGCTGTTATTTGCTGGGGTCTAAAAAGTGTAGTATATATTAGGAGAAAGAGGGGTCAGAAACTTTCAACATTTTAGTTTCGTAGGTTTTTTGGTATGTTTGCACTGGCAGTGTCACAAGTTTTCAGCTTTGGTTTCCGGACGGACAAATTTTTTGTTCGCCCTATCAGATCTTCGCCTTTACTCACCATTTTAGCAATAGGGGTTGATAAATCATCAAATTTGATATCCGGAAAAATAAATCGTTCCCAAAATCGTGAATAAAGTGCCGTGGATTCTGGAAAAATCACTAATTACGTTTCGAAAACAGGACCAAGAACAAAATCATGTGTTTTAAAATTATATTAAATTTTCCGCCAGTAACACCCGCATAACGCTTTTATTAGTGGAATTTTTTTTTGTTTTGTAATCTTCCGTCGCGATTTCCGCCATGTCATTCCCAAATCGATTTTCTGTACGTGAACTAGTTCACAACTTTATGAATATTATTCATAAAACCAAAGGTTGACTCATGATGTTATTCATAGATTTAGGAACATTAGTTTACAAAATCAAAACATTCTGAATATTTTCTTCAGAGCTATTTCACGTAACTTGCAATTTTATTCGCAAATCCATTAAATCCTCATGAACTACTTCATGATTCCTAATATGTTACTCTCACTCATACATACGTGCTCGCGAAATAGTTCACGAAATTATAAAATATTCATGTATTCGTGAATTGGTTCATGATTCCTAGTACAAGTTCACAAAATCATGAAATATTCATGGATTCGTGAACTTGTTCACGAAATGATTTACGATTTGTGATATTTTGCGTGCTTGTTATATTTATTAATTTTCAATTTCATACAACATGGTAATGAAATTTCCACGTGAACTATTTCATAATGTTGGGAGTAATATTCATGGAATGCTTTTTGTTCCATGCACTATTTAATGAAATGTCTAGTTGCTAGCGACCAGTAATTGGTACGAGTAGTGGATATAAGAAAACTATTAGGACATCGAACATCGTTATTCATTTGATTAAAATTGTGCTAAGCACCACAAATCGTAATCGTGATATAGTTCACAGAACAGGATACCGCGAATCAGTCACACTTTTATAATCTAGTTCATATTCAACGTTAACGTTAACCAAAAAATAACAGATCGCGATAAGGTGAAGAGAAATTACGAATATCATGATTAAACTGCTGATATCACGAACATGAGTCACGTTACTCAACGTGTCAAATTTAAAAGTTGGCTTTAGATTAAAATATCACGATAACGTGAACAGAAATTACAAAAATCGTGACTAAGCTCCTGAAATCACGAACATACATCAGACAACTCGAGACAAAAATTCCAGTACACTGAAGTTTTTTTTATGCGGGGGATACGTACCGCATAAAAAAAATCCGCATAAAAAAAACCGCATAACTTTGAAAATCCTCATAAAAAAACCGCATAACTTTGAAAATCCGCATAAAAAAAACCGCGTAACTTTGAAAATCCGCATAAAATAAAACCGCATAACTTTGAAAATCCGCATAAAAAAAACACATAAGGTATGAAATATTTTTCAATATTAAGAGCCATAGTACTCAAGGAAAAGCAAGGATTTGAAGTAAGAAAGTTTAGAAAAAAGCGTGGAGTAGGGTCATATGAGCAAGCTTAGAGTTTTCCGGCTACTTAGCTCTTTTTCTTCTGCAACGCAGGAGTCAGGATCTTTTGGCATTAAATGCGAATCACCTGAGTCAGCGGCATGTCCAGACAAGCGTAAAGTCACTTAATGACTTATGCTGTCGGAACCGTGACTTCTTGGAATCGCAAGACTGTCCTCGGCACCTAACCGACCAGCATCGAGATAACGATTTCGAGAGAAATTTCAACGTCGGGAAATTTCTCCGTCGGAGTAGACTAGGCCCCCGCCGGGGACTAATTCGAATAGATTGGGAAGTAGCGCCGGCAGATGCTCGTCGTGGCGCCTGACAACTGGAAGTCACTCCACCCCGAATCGCAGTTCGTATCGGTTTCGGAAGATCTTCCACTGCCGGGGAACTTTTCGTCGGAGTAGGAAAGATCCACCGTCGGGGACTATTCCGAGTAGTCCGTAGCGAATCGCCGGCTTGAATCATCGGGGCGCCAGTGAACCGGACGCAATCCTCCACCGGGAATCGCTGGACTAACCTCGGCATTCTGCCGGACTGCATCTAAGGAAGAATAACGTGTCCATCAACGGTTGCAGGAGACATTCTTTCGTCGGGGAACTCTCCGCCGAGGTAGGCTAGCTCCACCGTCGGGAGCTACGCCGAGTAGCACCGAACGCGACAGACCCTGGTCGTTGGGGCACCAGTGAACCGGAAACCACCCTCCAACCGGAATCGCCAGATCGACCACGGCATCCAACTGGTCAACGTAGAGAGGAAGGCATGTAGAATATCATGCCGTGCAGGACTGATATGGCGGTTACGAGACAAGCGAAATCTAGCACGTCCAGCTAGACCTGGAATCAAGTGAAGTGCATCAACACGCCTCCCCCCAAAGTAGTCATTTCAAATGGAATCCGGGGGATCAGGCAAATGTCGGACTTCTTGGTGGAGTTTAGAGGAATAGAGAGTTATCTTCTCTGTTCAGAGTCCCTCACTGTGGCACATGATGGACGAAATCGGTAGTATGGTCTAACTACTGAACGTGTGCCGGGTCGGCGTAAAAGCTTTATCACCAAGTAAAAAAAAGATACACGCTCAGAGACTTTTTTCCGATCTCGCCGAACTGAGTCGAATGGTATAAGAGATTCGGCTCTGCGGGCCTCGGTTAAAAAGTGTAAATTCCGACCGATTGCATAAGTTTTATTATGAGAAAGGTAAAAAGGTATTCAGTCATTTTCTGTTTTTATTTTCACTGCATCAAGAATACTTCTCATATCCTTAACCCAAAGACTAGTAATTTATAACCCAAAATAAAAATATAAACATTTTGTGTCTTTTGTTTAAGCATGTGCATTCACGAGGATCTATCTTTCGATAAAAGTCGCTTCAGGTGATGCCCTAGAAATTAAAAGGAAGCTGCATAAAAAGAATCGCATAACTTTGAAAATTCGCATAAAAATCCGCAGAACTTTGAAAATCCGCATTAAAAAAACCGCATAACTTTGAAAATCCGCATAAAAAAAACCGCATAACTTTGAAAATCCGCATAAAAAAAACCGCATGGCTTTGAAAATCCGCATAAAAAAAACCGCATAACTTTGAAAATCCGCATAAAAAAAGTCGCATAAAAAAATCCGCATAAAAAAAACCGCATAAAAAAGTCTTCAGTGTAATCGTGAAATATCATGAACATAAACATAAACCTCTATTTGTAACTAAAATATCTCGACAACGTGAATAGAAATTATGAAAATCATGCCGAAGTGCTTGAAATCATGAACATAAATCACAATACTCATGATAAACATATCAAAAATCGTGACTGAGATCCTATAATCATGAATATGGATCACTCTAATCATTGCTAAACTATCAAGTTAACATGAATAAAAATTACGAAAATCGCGACGAAGATCCTGGATTCATGAACATAAATCCCGCAAGTCTGGCAGAAAAATCCAATGGTAGACTCAAATAAAGTAGCACGGTAACGTGATGAAAAATCACAAAGATCGCGGATAAGCTCCTGAAATTATGAATATTGCAAAAACTATACTCGTCCAGGGAGCAACACCAGTTACCCAACCAAACATTCGAATGTAACGCCATGTATATATTCGGGGTGAACTAGTTTTTTTGGAAACACAAATAGTTTCATGAATAAGATGTTTATAATTTCAAGAACTTGGTCACGGTCGTGTTCGTGATATACGTTACAAAGAGTGTTAGCATATTCAGTCAATTTCGATGTAATGAAGAATATTTTCCTAAATGTTCATTGAATAATATTTTCCCAAATTTTCATATTATTGTTCAATTGTTGAATTATTATAGGCAAATTGAATGAAGACTCCAACACACTCTGTATCGTCAAAACAGTGTGTCTTCTTTACCGAATTAACCAATACCCCCACCTCCTCAAATAAACATAATGTTTCAGAACATTAGAAAATATTTTCATTTTTCCCTTTGGAGAGATTCCATGAGAAACCGGCCGACCGCAAAATATGACCATCGTCGATTCGAACGAAACTTTGGAGTTGTGTTCGTTATTTTAAACGGCAAAACTATCTGTGAACGAGTTACAGGGAATGAATACTTCTGTACGAAAAAATATGCACTGAAAAAAAATGTGCTATTTTACACAAAAACAAAAATTTATGTTAAACATTTGAATTGCAAAAAAAAACATTTTTAATTTTTTTATAATTTGTCAACAAAAACCTAAAGAGAAAAAAAACATTTTGAATGTGATTGCATGATGTAGAACTTATCGGTAAAAAAGTTTTTCTAACAACTTTATATGTTTTTCAATTTTTTTTTTCATTTCATGCAAAACTGTAATTTTATTACAGAACATATCCTAAATCAGAATGCATTTAACAAAAATTTTCAAAAATTTGATGGTTGTCGAGATATTTTGAATTTTGCTCCAACAAAAACAATTTATTTTTTAAAATTATGCCCTTTTTAAAAGCTATTCGCTTTATTTCATCATAAAATATCAACAATTTAATGTTTATCACGTAAAAGAAACTTTTTCAGTGTATTTGGATCATGGAGAACCCCATAGAAAATTTTCTCACCGACTAAATTGGTTTGCGTCGGTATAATCGAGCGACTATGCCACCAATTTATCGGCCCATTGTTGCACTGACTCTTGTGAGAGTGTAACATGGGCGACAACCGATTAACCTTTACAGTACCAAGCTAAAATTTTTCTGAAAATTTTGTTTAAATTTTGCTCTCATTTCGTCAATTTTTGACCGAATTGGATGGAACCGGCTTTAAAAGATCTGGAATTTAGTCCAGTTTCTATATACCGAGTAGTGTTCAAATCCTTGGATCAGTTCCGGAATTAATCCGAATTCCCTTGGGGTATATCCGGCATCCCAGTGCACAGTGGTCCAGGAAGCGAAATTAGCGGGAAACAATTGTTAACGCTTTCATCTTTAGGTTTAGAGATTTGGTGTCTTAGAAACATTTATTATGCGTGACAAACTGCATCTTTTGGCTGAAACTATTTTAGGGTGGTCCTTAAAATGTCAAAGTTGTAGACATTATTTAAAATTATAGTTCAGAGAGAATGATACTTTCTTCTGCAATATTCTAGAACAATCAATTCTGAGCAACTTTGTTGAAGATACTAACTTTGTATCTCAAACCGTTTTCATTTTATAGTGAGTTCCATATCATAACATAGGGTGTCTCTCAAAAAAGCAGTTTTCTCCGTACAGTTTTTTAAAATGATTTTTCTCACAAAAGTACCTTTCAGTGTACTTTTGGAGAATGATTAGAGGCAACTTTTGCTGAAGAAAGAAAATTTTCATCTTGTCTGGTTCAAAAGTTATGCTTAATTTTCACTTAACCTTTACAGTACCAAGTTAAAATTTTTCTGAAAATTTTGTTTAAATTTTGCTCTCATTTCGTCAATTTTTGACCGAATTGGATGGAACCGGCTTTAAAAGATCTGGAATTTAGTCCAGTTTCTATATACCGAGTAGTGTTCAAATCCGTGGACCGGTTCCGGAATTAATCCGAAATCCCTTGGGGTATATCCGGCATCCCAGTGGGGTGACGGACGAGTTTTGAAGAAACATCCCATAAATTTAAGTAATTGTATTTTGAAATGTGCTACATATGACTATTTCCCATTGATCCTTCACAATAGACATGAATTGGACCAATCTTGGCCACCGGAGAACTGTTCCGGGAGAACCTAAGAAAATGTATATATTTTTCTATCATTCCAGCGATATGGGTTCATAGCTTTATACGAAATGCGAAGTTCTTCCAATCATACGGTTCTACAGCTCCCTCAAGGCCATTCCAGCACCGGTTCCGTACGGATGGACATTTGACGCCATTTTGAAAACCAAGATGGCGGCTTCCGGTTACCACAAAACAGTGAAAACCACCATCAATATGGGTGTTATTTGAAAGAGAACGGTCAGCAAAAGCCGGAAATTGATAATTGACGCCATTTTGAAAAGCAAAATGGCGATTTCCGGTTACCACAAAACAGTGAAAAGCATCATCAATATGGGTGTCATTCGAAAGGGAGTGGTAAATAGAAGACAGAAATTGATTTTTGACGCCATTTTCAAAACCAAGATGGCGGTTTCCGGTTATCACAGTGCAGTGCAAACCACCACCAATAATGGCGTCATTGTAAAGCGCTAGCGATCAGCAAAAGCCGGAAATTGGTTTTTGACACCAATTCGAAAACCAAAATGGCGGGTTCATGTTCCAAAGAAACAGTGAAAACCGTCATCAATATGGGTGTCATTTGAAAGGGGTGTGTCAGCAGGAGACGGAAATTGATGATTGACGCCATTTTCAAAACCAAGATGGCGGCTGCCGGTTTCCAAAAACCAGTGAAAACTACCATCAATATAGGTGTCATTTGAAAGGGATTGGTGAGAAGAAGTACGAAATTGAGTATTTATGCAGCTTTGAAAACCAAATTGCGGTTTCCTGTTACTGCAAAACAGCGAAAACTATCATCAGTATAGGTATCAGAAAGGGGTAGTCATAAAGTGATTTTTGACGCCATTTTCGAAAACCAATATGGTGGCTTCCGGTTACTACAAACAACAGTGAAAACCATAAGTATGGGTGTCATTTGAAAGGGGTGGTCAGTAGATGTAGTGGTGGCGGTGGTACTACCACATTTGTAACAGGAACACTCTCCATAGCACTGAGCAATCTTTACACGACAAGCATGACGTGTTCAAGCATTACTCTCTGACCATACTCAGCATGCTACTGTACGAAGGGCCAAAAAGGAATTGCGTGGTCGGAAAGTGACTTCGCTGACTTGTACTACGGAAGCTTTTGCTTCCAATAACAAGACCATATAAGCCAATTACAATGCAAGCCATTGTTATAAAAAGTAGCCTCAATAGGTGGGGAGAAAATCCTGCACAATGTTCACGAAATGTTAGCAACAAGAATCTGGCTACTCCACTCTTCCTGTCCAAATCGTTTCAATCAGGTGGCTTGATGGTCCCTCTCAATTCCCATGTATTCTATGTAAGGGTCATTCCACGCGCAGTGATCAAGGCACGTGTAATCGACCTTCACGGATTTGAATCAAATTTGGAGGAATTGTTCATCTAGGGCCAATATTTAAAATCCAAATTTTTGTGTCTATTCAATCACCCCTCGGGCATTGGGAGCACACCCCCCCCCCCCTTTTGGCAAATTGTCAAAACCCTTGATTTCCTTTTGAACATATTTCTGGTTCTATTTACTCTAGAACCAAACCGTAAGATGGGTTTTGAAGAAAATTGTTCAAGGAGTTTAGAAAAAAAATATTAGTTATTGGCGGCAGTGCAGCCAACTATCCGATTTTTTCAGCCAAATAGCAAATCAGCGATATTTTGAAGCAAAAAAACGCTATTTCCCATATAAAATCGCAGGCGCACAACAATAAAAAAACCAACTTGAGTATTCTAAGTTCACACATAATTTATCGTGAAGTAGACGAGAAATTATGAAAAACTACGGTTTTGGTTGCTTTTTAACAGATCAGGGTCAATTTTTATGCCTGTTTGAAGATTTTCTCAATTTTGGCCAATAAAAATGGATTTTTGTATGAGAAAATTCGAGTTCTTCCATTCAAAACAGTGCTTCTCAGGATGCGCTCAAATTATATTGAGATTATAAGTGTTTTTTATGTAAAAATATCTACAGAACACGATGGTATTAGAATCTTCAAAATTAAAATATTTGTGATAAGAAAAAAATAACTTTTAATATTTAACTGAAAAAATCGCATAGTTGGCATCATTGCCGCGAAAAGTTAAGCTCCTTGAGCAATTTTCTCCAAAAACCATTTTTCGAATGGATTCTATAGTAAATAGAACCGGTGATATTTGTAGAAGACACCTAATTTCTATCTCTCCGTTGAAAAGTTAGTGTTGGCGCCATCTATGCGGTCACAGGTGGCACTAAAATTTTCTAACCAAGACATAACTCGTATTATATATTGCAATTCTTCCGAACATACTATTCAGCTAAATCTAACCATTATTCCACAAAAATGTTTAGTTTGTTAGAACCTAGTACCGATACACTACCATGCACTGCTAGGCCCCATGCAAAACTGACTCAGACACCACTTCGCTAAAAGTTTAATAACTTCTTTTAACAAAGCCGAATTGACTAGCAGTCTTCGACAAAGTTGTACACAATCAAATTATATTTCTTATTTTTACTTACAGTGATAATTCGATGCATACTGTGCCACCTAGCGGTGACAATGCGAGCTACTGGGTTTTCTCCATATAAATTGTCGAAAAATCCCATACAAACTTCAGGCACGTTGGTCCGGTAGCTAGACTTGTCCGATTTGCTTCAAATTTAGAGCAAGTACTCCTGGTGGGACTAGGAATCGACTCAGGGGTAGGCCGATAGGGTTCACGTCCTTACAATCGTCGAACGGTTTTGTGTAATTAGATAGGTGTACTAATTTTTGTTTTATGTTTGTATACAAGAAACATAGGGCTTGGATAGGCAACCGCTCTTTTCTTGCTGCAATAAGTTTGCTGGATATGCTACACATAGCTATGCGGCGGTACGGTTTTTTGGTGTTGGTGTTTGTTTTTTCGTGTCGTGGAGAAGGCGGTCATCGAGGTTTTTAGATAGTGACGGACCACGGCATCGAACAGACGCCCCGAGTTTTTTTGTTTTTCCGGGACAGTTTCCTGCCACAATAACCAGTGCGGTGAACTGCGCGTGTGCGACGGTGACAATCCCGTTCGAAAAGTGCCGACCCGTGGTTCGGGTACTCAAGTGTTTTGGTGTCGGGTCGCCGGAAAAGGAAGCTAAGCGCCAAGGAGCAACTCGCTTCCCCGGCTAAGTATAAAGGACCCAGAAGACGCCTTTCCGCTCTCGCTGTGAAGGATCAGCCGAACGAGCCTAGCTCTCCTTCACAGCTAAGCTTCAAGGAGAGCGAAGCAGGGCGGCCAAAGGTGCTCCCTGGGAAGTACACTGCGGTACCTTCTGGGATCTCTCGCGGGGAGCGAGTAGATCCGGCGATAATTCGCCATCGTCGCTAGGAAGGTTCCAACAAAGGAGCCAAGCTCACCTCCTTAGCTAAAAGTCAAAGACCGCTGCCGGCGCAGCCAACGACACCAGCAGGAGAAAGCGGCCGTTGTGTTCCCGGCCGGTCGGAAGAAACCGCCCGCCTTCGCGCCATCGTCAGAAGCAGCTGATCAACTTCATCGACAGAGTGCAGCAAAGAGGAGATTTGGTGGAATAAAAGTCGGTAAATCTATTAGTTTATTTACCTTTTTTTGTTGTGAAACGAAAATCCGTAATTCTGTAGAAACACCTAGGCCGCCCTGAAAAGAAGGGTACGCCGGGCAAACAAGAACCCGAGTAGTGGAAAACCCTTACTTACAAAGTAAAGAAAAAAGTAGGCAACCGCGGCATCCCAGTCGCCTTCGTTCCCCCAGCACATTATTCGGCAGCGGCTCACGAGTCAAAACTTCTTGATATCATCCACTGCTTTAATTGAGGCCAGCAATCACTCCATAAACGATGAAGTCATCGAAGAACCCCCACACACCTGCACGTATACCACACTATGAAGCCGACACCGACACCAACCACGAACGCGTGAATCAACAAGTACATCTCCAATGCAACGCACGATCACGATCCGCAGTATTGAACGAGGAAAAATACACATGTCAAAATCGAAAATTATTATTATAATAATATTGCCGATTGATAGCCCATGTGAACATCGGCTAGAATTAACTAACCTTGTTGAGATCTGTGTTCAACATATTGACAACAATATGATTTAATTCGGTTATTCTTGCATCGTAATGACTACGAAACGGGAGCAAGTTTTAAAAGTTTCGCTGCACTATATTGAAAACTAGTCTAAATCTGTACCTTTTGAGTCACGAAGAAACTTAGTTGTCTGTCACAACAGCACATACTTATTGTTGGTGTGAAATAGTTGTTGGAATAAAAATTGCTACTTGGGTGACCGTTCATTTCTAAATAAAACCCATACCGATGATGATTTTGACTATTTTGTGGTACCACCATCTTGCTTTCCAAAATGGCGTCAATCAATATCCGTATCTGCCGACCATCCACTCGCAAATGACTTCCATATTGATGACAGTCTTCACTGTTTTGTGGAAACCGGAAGCCGCCATCTTGGTTTTCAAAATGGCGTCAATCATCAATTCCCGTCTTCTACTGATCACCCCGTTTCAAATGCCACCCATACTGACAATGGTTTTCATTGTTTCCTTGGAACAGGAAGCCACCATCTTGGTTTTCAAAATGGCGTAAACAACCAATTTTCGTCTTTTGCTGACCACCCGCTTTACAATGACACCATTATTGACGGTGGTTTTCACTGCTTTGTGGAAACCGGAAGCCGCTATCTTTGCTTAGAAAATGGCGAAAAAACCAATTTCTGTCTTCTATTGACCCACCCTTTTGAATAACACCCATATTGACAATACTTTTGACTGTTGTGGTAACCGGAAACCGCCATTTTGGTTTTGAAAATGGCGTCAATTATAAATTTCCTCCTTCAAATAACATCCATATTGATGATTGCTTTCACTGTTTTATGGTAACCGGAAGCCACCATCTTGGTTTTCAAGTGACCATCTCTTTTCTAATGACACCCATATTGATGACGGTTTTCACTGTTTCTTTGGAACAGGAACCCGCCATTTTGGTTTTCGAATTGGCGTCAAAAATCATTTTCCGATCGCTTTTGCTGATCGCTAGCGCTTTACAATGACGCCATTATTGGTGGTGGTTTGCACTGCACTGTGATAACCGGAAACCGCCATCTTGGTTTTGAAAATGGCGTCAAAAATCAATTTCTGTCTTCTATTTACCACTCCCTTTCGAATGACACCCATATTGATGATGCTTTTCACTGTTTTGTGGTAACCGGAAATCGTCATTTTGCTTTTCAAAATGGCGTCAATTATCAATTTCCGGCTTTTGCTGACTGTTCTCTTTCAAATAACACCCATATTGATGGTGGTTTTCACTGTTTTGTGGTAACCGGAAGCCGCCATCTTGGTTTTCAAAATGGCGTCAAATGTCCATCCGTACGGAACCGGTGCCGGAATGGCCTTGAGGGAGCTGTAGAACCGTATGATTGGAAGAACTTCGCATTTCGTATAAAGCTATGAACCCAAATCGCTGGAATGATAGAAAAATATATACATTTTCTTAGGTTTTCCCGGAACAGTTCTCCGGTGGCCAAGATTGGTCCAATTCATGTCTATTGTGAAGGATCAATGGGAAATAGTCATATGTAGCACATTTCAAAATACAATTACTTAAATTTATGGGATGTTTCTTCAAAACTCGTCCGTCACCCCACTGCACAGTGGTCCAGGAAGCGAAATTAGCGGGAAACAATTGTTAACGCATTCATCTTTAGGTTTAGAGATTTGGTGTCTTAGAAACATTTATTGTGCGTGACAAATTGCATCTTTTGGCTGAAACAGTTTTAGGGTGGCCCTTAAAGTGTCAAAGTTGTAGACATTATTTCAAATTATAGTTCAGAGAGAATGATACTTTCTTCTGCAATATTCTAGAACAATCAATTCTGAGCAACTTTGTTGAAGATACTAACTTTGTATCTCAAACCGTTTTCATTTTATAGTGAGTTTCATATCATAACTTAGGGTGTCTCTCAAAAAAGCAGTTTTCTCCGTACAGTTTTTTAATATGATTTTTCTCACAAAAGTACCTTTCAGTGTACTTTTAGAGCATGATTAGAGGCAACTTTTGCTGAAGAAAGAAACTTTTCATCTTGTCTGGTTCAAAAGTTATGCTTAATTTTCACTTTAAAATACGCCCTTTTCAAATGACGATATCTCAAAAGGGGGCAAACTAAAATCGATATTTTTGATTGTATTTGAAAGGCTGTACTTTTGCCTACAATATATTGAAAAATTGGAGAACGCTTTTTTGTCTTTCTCAAATAAATCAAATTTAAGTAAAAGCATTTTTGCGTATAATCTTACAGCGCTCATATTAAAAAATATATGTTTTACGCTGATTCTGTGAATTCTTCTAAAGACTTTTCAAGGATCACATACATTTGCAGGCTTTTCATAATGCAGATAGGGTAAAGACTACCAATCACCAATGACTTGACCTATAATTTGCTTCCAATTATTGCCAAGATTTCCCAAAATCTACACAAATTTTCAATCGATTTCGTTCATTTGCAGGAACGGTTTTAGCAGGTAGCAGTATCAAGATCTGCAATCTACTAACCTCAAACCAAAAAACAAAATTGTACTTCATATAACAGAATTGTTTAAGTAAAAAAATCTGATATCCTTCTGCTATATAAACGCAACAATTTATTCAACATAGTTTTTAATATTTTTAAATGAAATAAGAGAATCATTCAAGTACTTTACAACGACTGTCGTATATTTGGTAGAACACTCTGCAAAGCGCTTAATTGAGTACATCAAGTGCAATACTGAAACCCAGAAACTAAGCATGATTTTGATTATCAAATGGGGAACTGATGAGAGTTCGACTCATTGCAGCTAAGATGTTTGGTAACGATTTCCAGTATTACACACTAGCAGTAATCTTTAAAAGACGCGCTTATTAAATCATCAAACTAATCTTCTACTACATGATCAAAGATTCATCAACGAAGATGAAAACAGAGAATTGCGCGAATGCAACAATTCCTATATACAGTATGTAAAAAATTAAACCCACCCCTTTATCGTTTCAGTAGTTTTGGTCATAGGAAAGGTTTGTTGTATTGTACGATGAGCATTCCTTTAAATTTTTTGATTTATCGTTTCACAGCCAACAAATAAAAAACTGAATAAGTTGGTCGTCGTAATAAAGTGTGGCAGTCTAGTAGTGGTAATGGGATTAAATAGAAAAGAACGAGGGTGTCTTTAATTATTTTACATACTGTACACTTAGGCTTCTTTATGTAGGGGATGCGCCATAAAACCGCCTAAAAAGACTTCAGTGTATATTTGCATTTTCGATAGCTTCATTATGTTTGTTGGTGGTATGGTAGGGTGGAAGTAAGAGGAAAGCGTTTCTATTGCACTCGTATACAAGTTATTTAATATACTGGTTCTCAGGAATTAAGCAAATATATTGACCCTAACGCATTGATCATAATTTATATGTATTTCAACTATTGTACATAGGTCGAGTAATTAATAATAGAGTGCGCCACCCTAACGAGTGAGCCCAAAATAGGGTCATCGCCCTATTTGCAATATGAAAAACCTGCAAATGTATGTGATCCTTGAAAAGTCTTGACAAGAATTCACAGAATCAGCGTAAAACAAATATTTTTTAATATGAGCGCTGTAGGATTATACGCAAAAATGCTTTTACTTAAATTTGATTTATTTGAGAAAGGCAAAAAAACGTTCTCCAATTTTTCAATATATTGTAGGCAAAAGTACAGCCTTTCAAATGCAATCAAAATTATCGATTTTAGTTTGCCCCCTTTTGAGATATCGTCATTTGAAAAGGGCGTATTTTTAAGTGAAAATTAAGCATAACTTTTGAACCAGACAAGATGAAAATTTTCTTTCTTCAGCAAAAGTTGCCTCTAATCATTCTCCAAAAGTACACTGAAAGGTACTTTTGTGAGAAAAATCATTTTAAAAACTGTACGGAGAAAACTGCTTTTTTGAGAGACACCCTATGTTATGATATGGAACTCACTATAAAATGAAAACGGTTTGAGATACAAAGTTAGTATCTTCAACAAAGTTGCTCAGAATTGATTGTTCTAGAATATTGCAGAAGAAAGTATCATTCTCTCTGAACTATAATTTTAAATAATGTCTACAACTTTGACATTTTAAGGACCACCCTAAAATAGTTTCAGCCAAAAGATGCAGTTTGTCACGCATAATAAATGTTTCTAAGACACCAAATCTCTAAACCTAAAGATGAAAGCGTTAACAATTGTTTCCCGCTAATTTCGCTTCCTGGACCACTGTGCACTGGGATGCCGGATATACCCCAAGGGAATTCGGATTAATTCCGGAACTGGTCCAAGGATTTGAACACTACTCGGTATATAGAAACTGGACTAAATTCCAGATCTTTTAAAGCCGGTTCCATCCAATTCGGTCAAAAATTGACGAAATGAGAGCAAAATTTAAACAAAATTTTCAGAAAAATTTTAGCTTGGTACTGTAAAGGTTAACTAAAACTTTTCAACATAGCTCCAGTGAGTATGATTGGAATATCGTCCTAGAGCTAACCTTTTCTAAAAATACAAAAAGTTGTTTTACAACGCAGCGTTTCAACAAATAATGGGTACGTCACAATAGGGGACTTTCGCTGTTTACTTTCTTTGAAACTAACCATACTATATAACGTTCGCACCGAAAAAAAACAGTTGAAAACAATTAAAATTTCAGTACCTTTCAAATGAAAATTTATCCTCATGTTCTTGTTTTTTATACAGACCAACGACTAGAGCTGTGCAAAGCCTCACAAGATGACCCGGAACCGGTAAAGGGTCAAATCATTGTTTCTCTCATGTCCCGCGATGCTACCACTGGTGGTACTCCACTGGCAATAGTCGGACCAACCGGCGACGTTCGTGGACCGGACGACGATGAGAAAATAGCTAAAGACGAATTGCCCCCTGGATGGGAGGAGCGCTTGACACAAGATGGACGCGTTTACTATGTGAATCATGTCACCAAGACGACTCAGTGGTCTCGCCCCACGGAACCGGCTGGTACGGTACCGCCAGCACTAAGCAACGGAAGCAGTAACAACAGCAGTGCCGACTCGATCCCGCCAGGTCCGTCAAAATCTGCGACCAATAATAGTATCAATAGTATTCAGTCCAACGACTCCGGCAGCCGAAGGCACTCGGCGGAAATAATGCTCAACAACTCCAACAACAAGGAGAACTGTAATTCAAATAAAGAACGGATAAAGGATTTGGACACTAATAATACGGGGCTTTTAAATGGTGGATTATTAAGTACAGTTGGAGGGGGAGGATTGGGTCGGCATGATGCAAAAAGTCCCGTGCGAACACGGGACGAGAGTATACTGATTACACCCAGTTCTAGCACTAGTCCGCTTAGTGAGATCAATAGTCCAGTGACACCGAAGACGAACACAGAACTTTTAACACCGAGAAATTCGGGGTCTGCAAGGTTAGTACTTGAAATAAATCGATTCGATTAAGATATGCGTTTAATGAACACCTGTTCTTTTGTAGGGAACCTCCACCGCTAGCAGGTCTGCCAAATGCAATAGGTTCACTGTCAATCGATCCGTCCACATTGCGAACAACGCAGTCTAATGGAAATATTTCTAATGTGCACTGTAACATGGCATCTAGTAGCGTGAATAGCAACAATAATCACAACGGCAATAGCACAAATGCAAACAATACGAGCGCCAATTTTTCACCGTTGAATAATTCCAATTCCAGTAATACCAGTAACGGAATGCTGATGAATGGCACAACCATTTCCAATTGCAATAACAATAGTTCGAATAGCAATGCCAATAGCCATTCGCCCACACATGGAGCCACTGGTTCCGCCAGGGACAACGGCAACACAAGTAATTTGGTTGTTCAACAACAACAACATGTGCCTTCGTATTTACCCGCGCCGAACTGTAATCTATCAAATGGTAATATTCGAGTTTTGGACAGCAGTTCGATTGAGGTGCAGTCCGTTCCAGGACGATCACAACCTCAACCTCAACAACCAGCACCCCCAGGAGGAGGAGGTGATGGAAGTCGGGAATCATCAGCACAACGAACACGCCGTTCCTCTCGCAACGCGGAGGAACCATCTTCACGTAGGCGATCATCGAGAACGGCGCGGCCCCCGCTTGTGATGCCGCCACCACAGACACGTGGTAGCGCTCCACTGGTACGGCCTGCCGTAGATTTACCTCCCGGATATGGTAAGATATGCTTTAATGTTCCAACGCTAGCTTGCGGGTAAAAGTACACACATTTTCGTTCTTTTTGATTTTCTTATAATAAATCGATCATGAATCGACCAAAGGGCCGAAGTCGCAATGATATCGAATCGAGAAAAATAGCTTTGAAAATTCGGTTCAGAAAATTAAATCGTATTTTAACAGTGTTTGCATACTGCGCCTTCAAATGTATTGAAACACTTTAAAACAATACTAGTTTTCGGAAGCATAACTAAAATGTTTTATATAATAACGTTTTCGTTGATAAAATTGAAAACAGATTTTTTCGCCGAGTGTTGTTATGAAATGTTGATTAGGCCATTTTTGAGTCGCCCTCTTGTTTTGACAACTCTCAATTTCGCCCTGCAGTGTCGCCAAAAAACAAAAATCAAATGTGGCTTTCGCCGTGCTCGCTGGAGGGGAAAATTTCAATATTAATTCTTCAAAAGGGCGAAAGTGTTTTTTGTAAACAAACTTGTTTCGTCCATTAGTCTGCTGCAGAGTGGAATTTCATGAAAAATATGCGTTAATGTAAATTTTTACCCTTCGTGGAAGTAATTGCAATTGTTTTCTGCTTCGAAATTATAGTAAATTAAGAGAAACCATCAAAATAAAAGTTTGTTTACAAATCTTATACGCCCTTTTGCAAATTTAATATGGATTTGTTATTCCCCCTGGGCGTAACAAGCACTTGGTTTTTGTTTAGGGCGATTCTGTTTACGGACCTTGTAAACAATGATGCTGTCAATTTCGCCTGTATACACTACCTTAGAAATGCAGAGGCGTAACCCGCCTGGCTTTTTGTTTACAGTTGAAAGTTGGATCCGCCGTTTTGTTTTTTATTGATTTTCACGAAGTGTGAAATGTTTATAAATGAGTTTTTATATTTTTTATAAAGTATTTTTACTCCTCTTTCAGATATTAATCAAATCTCTGTTTGTGTACATTTGTTAGTTTCGCCCATTTGTCGGTTTACGATCGAAATATCAACGCATTACAACTTAGGGACCATTCATAAATTACGTAACGCAAAAATTGCCCAAAATTGACTCCCCCTCCCCCTATGTAACAAATTGTCACAAATTTCTCCATCCCCCCTCCCCTGTTACGTAAAAAATTCCAAGAAAAAAAAATTTTCTTCGATGAAAACATGTTACGTAACGATCTAGTTAACACCCCCTCCCCCCTATGTCACAACTTGTCACAAATTGTCGTACCCCCTCCCCCCCTAAATGCGTTACGTAATTTATGAATGGTCCCTTATAGATAGTAGATAGTATAACTTAAAGATAGTTTCGATGAAATACACTAGAAATGTTTAAAGAATGACCAGTAAATATGTATAAAGTAGGTTCATTTTTTACTTTAACTAGCCATCTTAGAGTTCCTAATACCTGTTTATCATTATTAGAATGGGTCATTTTCCCATAATATAAAACCAAATTCCATACAGTTGATATATCAGGTCCAAAAATGTGTACTTTGTGCCCGACACAACCGCTAGCGTTGAAGGTCAAACAGAATACTCCATAACTGCTGGTACCTAAAAGCCCGATTTGTAAAGCGTGACAAGCGAGCTTTGAATCTTTACAATTCGGGTCTGACGCAGCGCTGTGATGAAGTATTCTGTTAGACATTTTATTTAAATTTAGCACTCTCGCCGGAAGGGCTGTGAGAAATACATCATTGGGCTGCTCGCAAATTCTAATTTTCAACTTTACTTTGGTACTACATAGAAATGCGAACAACTCAGCAAGGACAGGTCTACTTCTATCACATACCAACCAAGATGTCAACTTGGCACGATCCTCGGATTCCTCGTGATTTTGACACGCAAAATATTGCTCCGGAAACATTAGGCCCGCTTCCACATGGTTGGGAACAGCGTAAAACTGCCTCGGGACGGGTGTACTTTGTCGATCATAATAATCGAACTACTCAGTTCACCGATCCTCGCCTGAATGGACACATTCTACATATGATTCGTAAACAGGCACAACAAACAGCGCCAGTAGCAGCGGCCGGACCTAATTCCAGTCCAGCAGGCCCTAGCGGATGCTCTTCACCAGCAGCTGCTGCTGCCCTTAGCTCTCTTTCCGGTGCAGGACCACAGGTTTCGAACGGAGCGTCTCCAGTCACACCTGGCAATTCTCGCTTGATGTTGGGTCCAGAAACTACCGCTTCCAGTCTACCAATGGTATCTCAAAACACAACATTTGTCGTAATGATAGATATATCATATCTGAACGTACTTCTAGGACACAACACCCCATCGAACAGCACCAAGCAATATTGCAGATCTTCCGCAAGGTTTGCTGGACGGTGCCGAATTGTTACCCAAGTATCGACGAGATTTGGTTGGAAAGATACGATCGCTAAGAGCTGAATTGCAAACGCTTCAACCACAATCGGGCCACTGTCGTTTGGAAGTATCCCGACATGAAATCTTTGAGGAGAGCTACAGGTAGTTGCAATAATTTTATTAAATCACTATTTTTGTTTTCTAAAATTAATCTTTTAAGACTGATAATGAAAATGCGACCACGTGACATGCGTAAGCGACTGATGGTAAAATTCAAGGGCGAAGAAGGACTGGATTACGGAGGTGTAGCGCGAGAGTGGCTTCATTTGTTGTCCCGAGAAATGCTGAACCCTCAGTATGGGTTGTTTCAGTATAGTGGTGATGATCGATACTCGTTGCAGATTAACCAAGATTCTGGTAGGTTTCCTTGTTTCATATTTCTATAACCTGTACGTGTCAAATTTCCGATTTTTGCAGGAATAAATCCCGATCATCTCTCGTACTTCCACTTTGTGGGACGGGTACTTGGCATCGCAGTGTTTCACAATCACGTACTGGATGGAGGCTTTACGCTTCCTTTCTACAAACAGCTGCTCAATAAACCCATTACGCTGAATGATATAGAGGATGTCGACCCGGATCTGCACAGGAGTTTGACCTGGATACTGTAAGTGCTATTAAGTCTTAACTGGTTAGTCCTTTTTACATTTTTTTCTTTGTAGTGAAAACAATATCAACGGAGTAATAGACTCGACGTTCAGCGTAGAAAATAACAGTTTTGGAGCCCTCAAGGTACACGAGCTCAAGTCAAACGGTGCGTCACTGCCAGTTACCGAAGACAACAAACGCGAATACGTGAAACTTTACGTAAACTATCGATTTATGCGAGGAATCGAACAGCAATTCTTAGCTTTATCCAAAGGTAAGAGAGTTGAGTGGATTAGCTGACTTATTGATACGAACCATTTGTTTTTATCTGGTAGGTTTTGGCGAGCTAATACCAAGCCAGCTTCTGCGACCGTTTGACGAACGAGAATTGGAGCTAGTAATCGGTGGAATAAGCAAAATCGATGTCAACGATTGGAAGGCCCACACACGACTGAAGCAGTGCACACAGGAGACACCACAAATATTGTGGTTCTGGCAGGTTAGTATAGTTTAGGGTACTTATCGCTTGGTCATATAGGGCTAGCAATATTTTAGGGACACTTACTGAAATTACACGCATAATTGGTGGGTGTTAAGTCAGACCGGATTAAGTCGCATAATCTTAGAAAAAGAGATAATGATAGCACTGGATATATAATTTCTTCAGCTACATTCGACTGTTGCCAGGTTGGAAATATGATATAATGAGCAAGGATTATAGCAAAAATTATTTCGAATTATAACGCAAAAAATGCTGCGATTCGAGCTTTAAACTATAGGAGCATTCAAAGGGAAATTACTTCTAATAGTAGCGATCCTTTTCACTCGCGCGATAAAATATTTACCTACCACCTACGATCACACGTGTATCTTATTCGTCACAACAAGAGAAATTCTGCATCAACACATTTTGAAAACAGTTTTCAATCAATAAATCATTCTAAAACAAATTATTCATATCTGCTATATCTATATCTCTTCAGATTGTGGAATCCTACTCACCGGAGATGCGTGCCCAACTGCTGCAGTTCGTGACCGGATCCTGCCGAGTACCGCTACAAGGTTTTCGTGCTTTGCAAGGTTCTACCGGGGCCGTTGGTCCCCGGCTGTTCACGATTCATCTGACCGCGGACGCTCCACTTCAAAACCTTCCGAAAGCGCACACCTGTTTCAACAGGATCGATCTACCAATGTACGACTCATATCAGCTGATGTACGACAAACTAACGCAGGCCGTTGAGGAGACGTGCGGATTCGCTGTGGAGTAGGGCTTGTATCGCTCCGTGTGGATATTCGATCAATAAAAAAATCTACTGAATAAATCAATCGACATGCGCCTAGCAAGAAGGCGATAAAAATGAGTTTATATTTTCAGTGTAATTGAACGAATAGGAAACGAAATGTAGTGCTGATTTTTTCTCTTTCTACAGAGTATAAGAGGAATTAATGAATTCTACACCCATTAAAATTTCGCGAAAGATCGAAATAAATACTCGTTAGAACTGCCTTTGAGGGAACATTGACTTTGATCATTTTTTTAGATAACAAAGCCAATTAAAAAAAAGTGTTCTAACAACCGTACAATTTTTCATGCTAGTGAAGGAAAATCTAATAATCAAATGTCGGAAAATCAAATGAAGTCATCAGTAGTGAACCAAATCTAGACAACTAAAATTAAAGCAGTTTTTCATTAGCAATTGTTACACAGTTGAACACCATAGCTCAACTTTTTTTTTAAATTTACACAGAAAAGAAAATCGAATATCGTTAACTTTTTCACACCATTTATAGAACCTTTTTGACCTCAATTCTAACGCGAGAGTTTTGGCAGATGTTTGGAACTTTTTTGGCGAAATATTCGATTGTCTAGTAAATCGGTTAATCCAAGTGAGTGATATTTTACGATTTTGAAATTTTATATCGGAAACAAAAAAAAACGACGAAAAAATAATGAGATTATTATCATCTAATAGATAAACAATATCATCTAATTGTTCCGCGTAAATTGTTTTGTTGATTCAAAAGGTATAAATAACACTTCAGTAAGTCGTTCAATCGAACTGGATGGGGGATTTTATCAACTAGATAAAAATAAAAATTTGAACATATTTATTGTAGGAAAAAGTTTTACAATTTTCAATCATTTAGAACACTACCACATATTCTTATCCATAAGAAAAGTAGAGTGATTCATTGATATTTTGTTAAAAACTTGTTAAGTAGCATTACAATGTATACATGAAGCAACATTTGGTATGTATATCACGAACCAGAGTGACGTTTTTAGTAATCCTTAACCAATGTATAATTTAAGACTCAAATCCCCTTTTTGTACATAGAAACATGAAAAGTCACATATTGATATCTTTCGGATAGCTTGGACGATTCGATCAATAAATTTAGGAGTTGTATTCGAATATGAAACATGAATCATCCTCCCATTAGCTAGGAATATGTTTAATTCGAACCACGAGTAAGGCGTGCCCGTACGTGCTATTTTGTTGAGTTCAATTGATTCCAGCCAGACAATATGGACGGAACGGATAGGAATAGATAGAATTATTTCGTGTGAACTTTGCTGGTTCTATGTCGTTAGCATTAATGCTAGTGGGATCTTATTTAACATGCGTAAACAATACGTTTCCTCGAAATAAGCGGTCAGAATCAATCTAGCTCTATGCGATTGTGGAATGTAGCGTTCAGTGTCAGCAGTGCAGCATGAAGAAGTTTACGTTGGTTTATATATAATCGATATAAACGTAAGAAAACCAACAACATATATAAATATTATTGTAAATTATATTAAAACATTTTATACAGTTAGCTAGTTGTTTTTATTTAACTTATATCACAAACTACGACAATCCGAAGTGGACAGAACTCGTAGATATAATTTCAGCATTTTGTAACCTTTCCCTGAACTAATATTTTGTTGAATTTTTTCGAGGTGATCCATTTAGTGTTTGTGAAAATGTTAGTGTTTGGAATCATTTAGTGTTTCGGAAAATTTTAGTCCAGATTAGGGTGCAGCCAAACATCACTCTGACGCTGTGTTTGCCATGTCAATAAATGACGATGTTGATTCTACGATTTCAATCAATGCGATTATGATGAAATAAACACTGAAATTTCACGAATAAATTGGGTTGATATATTAACGCTGGGTACTCTGCATGAATCGGTGAATAGATTTTATAACGAACTGGAATCAATATTTCAACGACTTGTGCCTACGAGAAAACGCACGCGCTGTTCGGATAACAAAAGACCTTGCTGGAATGCAGAATTACGAAATCTTCGACAAAACGTCCGTGCGTGAATTAGAACGCCAATGCGAACTCATGAATGCAACACACTTTCGTTCATATGTTTCCCGAATTGAATGCAGCATGAAGGACAATCCCAAGCAATTTGGCGTCAACTATCGAGACAGGACATCAACGTCACCAACGGAGTCAGCAAATCTATTCTCGTCATTCTTTCAAAACGTGCTAAGTAACTCACCACCTTTGTCTGAATCGTACTTGAGTAGTTTGCCAATGTCCACTCCGAGTTTGCCTGCAACAGTTTTCACCGAACATCTGGTACATACTAATCTCCGGAGGGTTGATAGTTCCAAGGGTCCGGGGTCGGACGGGCTCCAACCGTCGTTCATCAAGAATTGCTCTTCATCTCTGGCGTTACCAGCATCTCTATTATTCAATCGCTTTCTTGCTAAGAATAATTTCCCCATGAAGTGGAAGTAAGCTTTGATAACTCCAATCCACAAAACCGACAACATACATGATATCACCGATTGTAAAGGAATTTCAATCTTGAGCTGCTTCCCTAAAATTTTCGAGAGTATGTTGTTAAATGTTATCTACTGCGCATTAAAACACATCATCACTTCGGACTAGCATGAATTTGTAAGAAAGCGCTCGACAACTACTAATCTCATGAGCTACGTGTCGTCGCTGATTGAAAATTGTAAAAACGACAACAGATCGATGCGGTGTACATCGATTTCTCGAAAACTTTTGATCGTGTTCCTCATCAGCTCGCTGTGGAAAAGCTAAGGAGGGCTGGATTGCCGGACTGACTGAACAATTGGATCTCCTCGTACCTTGCGAACTGTAGCGCCTCGGTATGACTTTGAGCTACACTATCGGATCCTTTCCACATTACATCGGGTGCTCCTCAAGGAAATCATCTTGGACCTCTTCTTTTTGTACTCTTCGTGAACGACCTCTGCAGTGAATTGTCATCGACCAAAGCCATGTATGCAAATGATTTGAAAATGTATCGCGTTATAAAAACTATGATTGACTGTTGCGCTTTGCAAATGGACCTCGAAAGGGTTATGGATTGGTGTAACAAATGGCATGAGTGTGAACATTCAGAAATGCAGCATAATTACTCGCACGAGTACAATCGCTCATTGTTTTCGAATACTTGATGTGTTCTGCTCCTGTAGAACGAGTCGCATCCGTCAAGGATCTAGGTATCACTCTCGACTGTAAACTACGGTTCACCGCACATGTTTCTTCTATCACAGCTAAATCCTACACTGTACTTGGACTCATCAAGCGCAACACCCGTGATTTCATTGATGTTTACTGTCTAAAATCAGTATACATCGCACTGGTACACAGTATTTTGGAATATGGAGTTACCGTTTGGGCCCCGTATCAGACCGTTAATAGTCTTGAACGGGTACAGAAGAACTTTATCAGGTTTGCCCTTCGTCGGCTGCCCTGGCAAAATCGATTACAACTACCTCCATACGAAGATCGCTGCGCTACCTACGCTACGAAATAGGCGACTCAACAATATAGATTCCCTGCGTTCTTAGCAAAGCATGACTTCAACGTTCCAGGAAGATGTTTCCGGAGAAAATATCGTACATGTATGCTATACGGCCAGAATAATCCGCTGGATGTTTGCTGCCAGCTCTTCAACAACGTTTATCAACTTTTTGATTTTAGTAGAAGTAAAAAGTTTTTCAAATTAAAAATAGTTTATAGTTAGATTATAGTTTTTTAGTCTGTGCGATGTAATATTTTAATCGAAATAATACACAATCACTTCAATTCAATCATTCTACAGACACTCTCTTCCAGCATCACGCCACACTACCAGGCAAGACGGAAAATATCCTTCACTAAAACACTGGCTGAGGTGGTGGGCATATTGACTGATTCAGAGGATAGAGAGAACTAATTCCCTCGAGTTAGTAAGTTGATTCCCTGAAATTTGTGCCTATAGTTTTTCGAAGAAATTGAAAATAGGAATAGAAGGTTAACGTTGATAAAACATGCTTTTTCCATCTGTTATATATTTTTCTCGAAAAAAAATAATGCTGTTAGAAAAGTGACATGCAGTGGTGAAGTTATGGAAAAATAATCATAGTAGAAAATTGAAGCCGCAGCCGTTGTCCTCGACAGTAGCAGGTTCTGTTTTCGCAGCAAATACCCATCGACAAAAGATGCCATCGTCTTGATTAATATATGGACATTAGCGGTCGGAGAAATCGAACGAAAGCAACCAAGTCATTCACGAATATGTGAAGAAACATTTGGATTTGGCGAGATCGTTTTAGTATATCATTACTGCTCATATTTTGATTGTAAAAATACACGCTAGAACCTTTCCTTATAGTTTCCTTATAGTACATTTTTGGTGTAGATCCGGTCTGATCGGCATTTCTGCCCTAAGCCAAAAATGCGTGCCCCCCTCAGCCCAAATTTTAAACTAGGACGAATTAGCGCATGGGCGCCATTTAAACACCTTTTTCAATATAAAGAATGTCATTTGGTATTATTTGGCATCATTATTATTATCATTGTTTGTTGCATTCTTACCTTTCCGTTTCCTTAATTTACCTTTACGCTAATATTTACCTCCTATTTTTTATCATCATTCCATGTTCTTTTGAGAGTATGGATGCTATTTTAGATTTCACCTTCTTTCTCTGTAAGGTACGAATGGCTTAGCACATTTGATATTACCTTAATCCCAGGTTATGCGGCGTTCTCTGCCTGTCATGGGTCAGTTGGTACTTTCCCTTCGTTCTTTCTTCTTTCTTAGTCATTTTTCCGTTTTGTTAGTAAGCTCATTGTGTCCACGATTTCATTGGTTATTTTTTCTTATCCTTTGTACTCTACCTTTTTTTTGTTTGTTTCAGTGCGTTCAGGAGTTTCCGGCGTTAGTGCACTTGTACATTTCTTTTCCTTTGTTTTTGCTTATATTCATGTGTGCATATATGTATTGTGTTTCTTAGTTTAATTAATTGTTTCCGAATCTCCCAGGATAAAAGAGATATCAGCAGATCTTTCTTACTTAGCCTTCCGGTGGGTGCGTTGAATTGTGCGACATTAACAAGCAGTAAATATTAGATATTTTTAGAACTTATTTCTCAGCATTGTGGAATCGAGGAATCGAATGTTGCTTGAGGTGCCAGTATTGTGTACATATGGTTGTAGATTCTCGATCAGCGATATACTGAGAGCTATCATCTTTTTGTTCACTCTTGATAATCATATGCATGAGTTTTTGTACATCATTAGGCTTTCGTAAATCTTGTCCGCTTCTCCAGAGAAGAAAAAAAATTAACTAAAACGATACAGAAAGGAAAGAGGTGAGTATTACGAAAAAATAAATTTATGTTGGCCACTCAGAATGGTTCAACGGACATGAAACAGGAACATGGTTAGTCATATTTTGTGATAAATACACTGCGTTTAAATATATTATATTATGACCCAAAGCGGTTGGCGAATTATAACTATGTAAACTAAACCGATTTTAATGACGTACACGTTTCCATTTCTAAGTCTTCGATTGATCCCTGACAGTAATTGCAATCGGCTCAGGCTCTTTTGTGCGTCATGCATTCACTGACTCACAATCGAATTGTGCCTCGACCAACCAGACACAACGCGCCCATTCCCCTTACTGAGCAAAAGGGCAGGGTACTAAATACACGCTAGAACCTTCAACCCAAAATCAGACCCCAACTTCTTCCCTGATAACAAAATGTAACATGCGTATTGTCTTTGAAGATTGCGTGCGTTCCCTGTATGGTCGGTGTTAGGTCAGACCGGACTTAGTGACATTTTATTGATTTAAAAAAAACGAGTTTAAAGTTTCGCAGAACAAAACCACTGCTTGCTGGAACTTCAGTGATATCACTGCGAAGAAGCTTTGTTTCGTCGATAGAATCCGTCCCGGAGAGCAAATCATCCAAATAGAAATCAGCCATAAACTCTTGGTAAAGTTGTTTTTGGTCGATGCTAAATTTTCACTCCATTGTGCCGGATGGCAGCAGTGGCCGATTCGCCCAGTTCAGGCTTGGTACGGTTCAAGGGAAAGCAAACCACGAATCGCCCTTCTTCGTTCCGGGATATGGTGGATTTGAAATGCTCAGCAGCACGAAGCTCGTCTGGGGTGGGCTACTGGGTTTTAGGTACCTCCTCTACTTCCCAGAATTTTCGGAGTGTTTGGTCCAGGTTGATTGTTGTCGTTAAGCCGAGTACCGCACGATGATTGTTGGTATCCGATGTGTTGAAATGACCACCAACCAGGTAGCCCAAGACGGGATTCTGTGCTATTGGTATACCTAGACCGTCATACAGCTTGTCCGGTTCTAGAATGGAAAAATCAGATTCTATATCCAACAGAGGATCAGTCTTACCACAATTACCAAGCTACAATCTGCGAGAGGTGCCTCGGTCAAAGCAGTAGTATCGACGTCAAACTGTTGATCCAGAGCCAGATGATTTAAAATTAAGGCATCCGTCACAATGACGATACGATTGTCGAATCGCGATGATATTTGCAGCGTGACTGCTCCAGTTGTCTTGCAGGGTTTCCCCCTGGTGATACCGCTCATAAGAGTGTTAGCATTGCGCTTTTCCAGGCCAAGACGTTTGAAGGTTTGATAGGTGATCAGCGAGTTCATGCAAGCAGAGCCGATCAATGCACGTACTTCGTGGAAGACGTTTTACCCAAACTAAGAAAGTTCACAGAGTAGCTAGTTTTGAGAATCGTGACGTATGCTGCTACAGAATCCGATTCACGGAACCAACTTGGCCAGCCATTTGTGACATGGTGTTCGAGGCTGCAGCCTGCGACGCCATTCAAATTCGTTGCGAATCGAGAAGCAACTTTATCGCGTCCTTCAGATCGTCTGTTGGTTCGACGATTGATCCTTCGCAGCTTCCGTTGAGGTTATGTGCACCGAGTAGTATGATGTAGCGCCCTTTCACATGGTAATACATTTTTTAGAATTCTAACAGGTGATTAACAATCGAGTTTATTTCTTCGACCACTTGAGACTGCTCCTCTATCTCACTTTGCACTCTGTCGAACTGCTCACAAAGATCGGTAGGCTTGTGCAAGTGCTCCTGGGATCTCGCTGGCAGGTTTTCTTTTTTCCTTCGCACTGGTATTCTCGTGCTACCGTTTCACGCGCTTGTAAAGTACATCGTTTCTGAAACGCTTCCATAGTGGTTTCGTAAAATATCCGGCGACAAAGGTTCAATGTTTGTGCTGAAAGATAGCAAACGGGACGAATTAAAACACGGCGGACTGCAATGTTTATTATTGTTTAGGGATCATCCATAAATGACGTAGCATTATATGGGGGAGGGGGGAGTTTTCTATTTTGTGATGATGTGTGACGACAGGGGGGGTAGGGAGTCATGTCATGCTACGTAGCTTTTTTAAAGAGGAATAGAATAGAATTTTTAAAGAGAATTTACTGGGACAAGGGACAAATGCTACGATGGAGGAGGGGAGTGTTAAAAATCACTCAAAGTTTGCTACGTCATTTATGGATCATCCTTTATTATTAATCGTACGATCACGGCTCACAGAAACGAGGCTTGCTACTCCGCGAATTAACAATTGTCGGTGACGTCAGAGAAATCGTTGAGATAAACAAATGGATTTCTCGAATGATGTTAATTGACAATATTTGAGCTCTTACGGTGAAAAAAAAAATAATATGCAACGGATTCATGACGTAAATTACGCCATAATTACTCTAGACACAGTGGATAATCAGTGCATCTTTGTGATTATTAGAGAAAATCAGGATTTTGGCTGCATGCCATAGAAAACATATCTCATCGTAATTTCCTGTTACCAGAAAAGGTTTTGGACGTCAGCATATCATCCATCAAGTGCCGATCATTCGTTAGCAGCAAACAATAAATGAATTTCATCTAATTGTTTTCACCGACGATTTCTATGACGCGCACTCGTCAAATGTTTACACTCTAACGAGCTAGCCTAGTATCCTAGCCTGTCAGTTTAGAACTATAAATCAGGTCAAGGAATAATATCTTAAATAGAAGTTATACATGGGAAGATTAATTTAACAACAATAGTACATACTGTCTTAGTTTTGTGCTAGTTTGATTTAAGTGCTAGTTTGAAGGAGGACAGTGTTGGCTTGATTTTGATATCGGTGGGTAGCCTGTTCCACAGCGGAACTCCGTATATCAGTACACAGTTTTCTCCTGGATGAGTGTTGCGGAATCAGGAACGTTCTTGTACGTTCCATCAGCCCTCGCTGGAGATGTTGCATGATGTTTGTGGAAGTTTATCGTCCCACGCCTGGCGAAAAAACAGCATATTCGGTGACGGTAGTTGTCGGGAAGATCATGGCCGAAAATCGCGTTTCGCACGTTGGCTGTTGTTTCGAATCTTGTCATTTTAAAGACAAATCTGATCGACGATTTAAAGCATCTGTGCAGTCTTTCTTTATGCTCTGCCGAGAGGCCAGGATAGTACACTATGTCACAGTAAGTGAATACGGGCATTACTACCGCTTGGACTAGTTTGAGACGTACTTGAAGAGGCAGTACTGGTGCAAATCGTCTAAATGTGCGTAGATTGTTGTATGCTCGCATCGTCGCTTCGTTTATTTGGTCAGTCCACTTAAGGTTGTTGTCCATTAGCAGCCCTAGGTTGACAACACTATCACTCACTGCAACAACCTGTCCGCAGAACATAATGTCAGCTGTAGGAACAATATACCCTGTCTTACAGAAAAAGATGGCTTGAGTATTCTTGGAATTGGGAAAGAGGTTGTTTTCGGCTACCCAGCGCTCAACAGAGTACAGGTCTTCGTTGATTCTGTGTACCAGCATGTTTACATCAGCTATTGGTCCGGAGATGTAGACTTGTAGATCGTCGGCATATAGGTGATACTCACATCTGAGAGTGCGGGGTAAGCTGTTTATGAATAAACTGAACAGTAACGCACTAAGGCATGATCCTTGTGGGGTTCCGTCCACAAGAAACTTCGCCATGGAAACCTCTTCGCCAAGCTTAACCACTTGGCTCCTGTTTTGCAAGAAGGATCTAATCAATTGAGCAGCCGAATTCAGTTTGGAGCTTTTGCTGTAGCGTTATGTGTCGAACACAATTAAAAGCCATGGAAAAATCCACAAGTACCATGACAGTGCAGAGATTTCCGTCGAAATTGTTGAATATATCATGCACAACCTTAACAAGGGCTGTGGTAGTACTATGCTGTTTCCTATAGCCTGACTGATGCTTGTCTAAAAGAGGCGGATCAGCTACCTGTAAGCGTTCGGTAATTTGAAGAAGCAGTATTTTCTCTAAAATTTTCGAAATCGCGGGAAGCACACTTATCGGCCGGAAGTCCTTAGGTTCCACAGGATTTGCTGTTTTCGGAATCGGCGTGACTATGGCTTTCTTCCAGGGTTCGGGAAACTTGTGCGAGTCGATGATGGTATTAAAAAGATTTACAAGTAGAGGCAGTATGAAAGGGCAAAGCATTTTTACAAACGATATGGGGATATTGTCCGAACCCGTTGCGTTTGATGATATTTCGAAGATTCTCTTCGACACGTCTGCTGCATCCGTGCGCCTGAATGTGAACCTTCTGTGGGTGGTACTATTCCAGTTGGTGTTGCTGTCGTTATCGTGCGGAGGTAAAGTTGGAGCTGATTGCTGTTTTTGTGATTGAAGGTTCGCGTGACCCTCGGCGAAAAACTGATTTAGCTGCTGAACATCAGTTTGCGTATCAGCTATGTTACGTTTGGCGTTGTTGTGAATACCATCCCTCTGGAGATTGCTCCACAGTTTCTTGGCAGGTAGCCCGGGAGAAAAGTTTTTGTTCGCATATTTCTTCTTTGCAGTCGCAATTAGTGTCCTCACTCTGTCGCGTTTGGTGCAATAATCGTGCCATTGAAGATCACCTCTTGTTCTGTTGGGGTTTCTCGAATAAAGTTGAAAAGCCAGGTCTCTGAGTTTAAATGTTCGCTCGATTTCGCTTGTGATCCATGGAGTACGTTGATCGCGTATAATAACGGTTTGCTCGGGAACATGATGGTCAAGAAGCACTCGTATTTCCTCTGTCACAAGCTCCGCTTTTCTACCGATATCAGCACATTCCAGTATTGGCTGCTGGTCTCTAGCCTGGAAATCTGCTTGTAGTCGAACTAGGTTGACTCTGCGGAAGTTTCTGTATGTTCTTCTTTGCGGGGGTGGTTTCCTCACTCGTATGTCAGCGATTAGATAAACAACTTCGTGGTCAGAAATTGAGTTACCTGTTGACGTCGATGACTTCACAATTGAGTTGGGAGAGCCTGTGACCAAAAGGTCAATTGTAGTCGAGGAAGTTTCTGTAATACGGGTAGGAGGAGTATTAAGGACAGTAAGGTTGAAGATTTGGTCAAGCCGTCGTAAATCAGTAAGGTTGCTGGAAGGTTGTGCTGCAGAAACGTTGACATTATAATCTCCGACAATGTAGATCCTGTCGAAGCTGAACTCGAGCAGATCAAGTACGAGATTTTCATATCTTTGAATTAGAAATTGGTTGTTGCCAGATGGATTGTACAGCACTACTACACCAACATTGAGGTTGTTAATTCTTGCTCTAATGGCTAAAAACTCCAAGCGTTGAGCAATCGGAACAGCAGGGTCAAATGAAGATTTGATTATTGGGGTGATTTTGATATGCTTCGCCACATACAGTCCTACTCCACCGCAGGCTTTGGCACCCCGTCCTCTTCCGCAGGGGAGCGAGTGTCGTACAAAATTATAACCGGGTATCTTAACTGGTCCTGCAGATCGCTCGGCTTCGCAGGAACTGCAGATCGCTCGGCTTCGCAGGATGTGACAGGATAATCTACGACGAGCTACACCCCCGCAACTTCGATGTCGTGGCGCTGCAGGAACTTTGCTGGACGGGACAGAAGGTGTGGAAAAAACCTGGAAGGTGTAATAAGAAGAGCAGGGATCGACACGAGTGGTACGATTTTCACAAAGTCCGTTCAGCTACTTGGCTTCGCCGATGACGTTGATATTATTGCACGAAACTTTGAGAAGATGGAGGAAGCCTACATCAGACTGAAAAGAAGCCAAGCGCGTCGGACTTGCCATCAACACGTCGAAGACAAAGTACATGATAGGAAGAGGTTCACGAGAAGAGAATGAGAACCGCCCGCTTCGAGTTTGCATCGGTGGCGACGAAATCGAGGTGGTTGAAGAGTTCGTGTACTTGGGCTCACTGGTGACCGCCGACAATGATACCAGCAGAGAGATTCGTAGACGCATCGTGGCAGGAAATCGTGCTTACTTTGGCCTCCGCAAGACACTTCGGTCGAACAGAGTTCGCCGTCGTACGAAGTTGACTATCTACAAGACGCTGATTAGACCGGTAGTTCTATACGGGCACGAGACCTGGACCATGCTCGTGGAGGACCAACGCGCACTTGGTGTCTTCGAACGGAAAGTGCTGCGTACCATCTACGGTGGAGTGCAGATGGAAGACGGCACATGGAGACGGCGAATGAACCATGAGTTGCATCAGCTGTTGGGGGAGCCGCCCATCTGTCATACCGCGAAAATTGGACGACTACGGTGGGCCGGGCACGTAGCCAGAATGTCGGACAATAGCCCGGTGAAAACGGTTCTCCATTGCAATCCGACCGGCACAAGAAGACGTGGCGCGCAGCGAGCACGATGGATCGACCAGGTGGAAGACGATTTGCGGACCCTTCGCAGACGGCGACGCGCCACTGCTGATTCCTGACCCGAAGTAATAACTAAAACCTGTTTTAACCCACCTAGTGCTGCGATTGTGCCTTTCTCATTTATCCAAACTATGATTCATTAGCTGGTTATGTTCAATATAATTGTGGAAATATCTACCTACTGCATTCTTATTACACTTAGCACGTATCCCACGACTACCATTAAAGGCGACGCTAACACACTTTAAACAAAAAAGTTTAATATTTAATTAGCTTAATTAGCGTGAGTTCAATATTCTTTTTATGCGATCATATTTTGAAATGCTGGTTGAATGGATTTGTAAAAGGAGGTGGAAGGGTTGTCTGAGTGAGCGTGGAGGATGCGTCAGAAATCCTTCATCTTATATTTCGGTGTACGGGGTGGATGAAGGCAATGCGGGTTAGAGGCTGGTCCAAAAGGGGGCGGGGTGGGGTTGAGGTGATGAAGGAGTGGAGTGTAATGGCAACGGAGCGGGGAGGTGGCGCCGCAAAACTCAACTGCATATTTTGCCTTCCATTTGCGACTTGGTTTGAGAAAATTGATTCAGTCAGAGCCGATGTAACTTTAATAGTGGGATATGCCCGGAATCCGGGACTTCCGGAAGATTGTATACTATTCCCCCGAAAATCATTCCCCAGAAAGCCATTCCCCAGAATTCCACTCCCCAGAATATCATCCCCCAGAATGTACTATTCCCCAGAAAGTCATTTCCCAGAATGTACCATTCCCCAGAATTCCATACCCCAGAATGCACCATCTCCCAGAAAGTCATTCCCCAGAAAAGTAACTTTTTTTTATAGATTCGATCTTTTCAAACGTACTACTCGTTCCCATTTCCATCGATCAACATTCTTCGATCACATTTGAAATGATTTGCATTGTGTTGAAACCGTAAGTTAGGATGACATTATTTATTCCGAATTTAAATAAAGAATAGCTAACTTTCCCGAAAAATCATTCCACAGAAGCTAAAATACCGAAGTGTTTTCCCCAGAAAGAACTATTCTCCAGAAAACTATATCCAGAATGAACCAATGCTCATAAGTTCATTTTACAGATATAACCATTTCCCAGACATTTTTTTTTTGAAGTGGGAAATTTTGTTGATGAAAATCATAACATTTTTTCATTATGTTGGTCATATTGCTCCGCTCGAAAAGTGTACTGGTAGCATCACTAGACAATAGCAATATTTTTACTTTTCTTTTAATAATATAAACATACATATAGGACAAATCGCAAAATTCAGTACAGGTGTGTTTTTCAGTGCCATTTAATAACAACCATAGAAAGCGGTAGCCTCTAGGGCAAAGAGAATAGGAAAAGAGACGAATAGTGTGAAGCCAAAAATACCTTATTGAGCAGACCAATCGTGCAATGTAAATAAACATTACTCATGCCTGAGTTGGAGGAGATAAGTATTGTAAATCTATCAAAAAAAAATTTGAATTTTCGTCAGAATTTAGTGCAATCGTGATTGTAAGGTGCATTCTAGAGTCTATGTATGAGTAAAAACAAGTTTTAGAATTATTTCATCTCTTTGTTTCGAAATGCACATCGTTTGATATACAAATTCAACGATCGACAAAAGGTTTGTTTTTAAAATATAATAGGAGTCATTTAAAGTGCTGCCTTTGGAAACGGTTGCCAAATTCTAGTGTTGAAATCATCGTAAAGGGAGTGTTGCCGTTTTGACTGATTTTCACTCTGCGTCTCTTTCACTATTCTCTTTGCTAGGGGCAGGTCACTCTAAGAATGTGTAACAAATGTGCATCAAATTGAAAAAAATGCATTTAATTTCCATTTTCTGTATGGTTTTGACTATAAACACTCATAGTAATAGACTCGCGGATGTAAAACCGCAAAACTGGCAACTAAAAAAACAAGCATGTTAAACTGGCATCACCCAAAAATGTGCAAGCTCGAACGTGCTCGACTGTATTCGATCTTCTCTTTTTATCAAAATAATTTTTCAAGTTGTTCAATATATGAATCAAAAGAGAAGTTATATGTTTGATACTGAGCAACAAGAAATTGAGAAAAGATAGAAAAAAATCCAATTTCTTCAGAAACACAAAGTTGATGAAAAAGAACATAATTAAAATGCTTTTTGTGTAGTTATATTAAACACAATAAATATCTTTCTAAATAACACTGTGAAATACTAATACGTACACGAAAAGTGAAGCTTACTAAGAATAACAAAATATATTTTTTTAAATAAAATCGCAATACTTGTTCTGCTTGTTTGCATTGAATGACGTCATGCTCGTTTGGCTTCGGATTTTGACAGTTCGTTTGGCTCGATAAAAGTACCTTCGCTGGTCTATTACTATGAGTGTCTATAGTTTTGACGTCTTACACGCAACACAAACAACATTGCACGCAACGCAAAAACATTGCACGCAACGCAAAATACATTATGAATTTCTATTTTGATGGAAATAAATGCATTTAATTTCGCTGATTTTTAAAAATGCATCACAAGTGATCTGCCCCTAGGGTAGCCCCCTTCCTAGGATCCAAAAGAATGTAACAGTGTTATGTAAGTAAGGTTGTGTGGCGAAACGAAAACTTTGTACATTACCTAAGTCAAGGAACTGATACATGATGCACGATGTTAAGCTAGTACGGATAGGCCGTCGAAAGTGGCGGCTCCTCGCAAAAATATCGTTGCGCCAATTCGGCCAAAACACTAGCTACACCTTTTATACACGGTTCCAACCACTCATTTACAAATTAGTCAACCCTCAGGCCCAGGAGCAATTGGTGTATCCCCCGTATACTTGCGCGTATGTCAGTGGCGCCATAATCGCAAATACGACAGCAGTCCCAACTAATAATATATTCAATTCAAAATGATCGCTAACATTGACGAATAATTGTTGTCGAGTATTATATCTGTAACTCTGTGCTATAAGTACCATTTAGCGTAAGGTATGAAAATACTTTCGAATGTATTTAGTGCAACCTATTTGAGTAAACCGAGCAATCGGGTGAATTGTACATTTGCGTACGAAACATTCCCAATACAAAAGAAAGATAAATGCTCTAAAAACCCGCGAAACCATTTGTGCATTCATTTCGATTTTAATATGGATTCAACCAAAGCTCCAAAGAAGGAATCAACATCTATGTTTGAATAAACCGGGCAGACGAAAAGATCACAAGTTTGCGTGCAAGAGTTGCTTGGCGTACAAATTCAAAGAACTGTTCATGTTTGAACGAAGGAACCAAGTCCTATGTTCGAGTAAACCGGCTATACGAGAGGATAATAAGTTTGCTTGCGAGAGGCCGCCGCTTTCGACGGTACATCCTCAGCAGCTTAACACCGCATAAGTTTCTTTAATTAGGTATGCGTAAACCTTTGGCTTAACCACAAATAATAAATAAAAACCATAACTTTTCTGGGGAATGGGGCATTCTGGGGAATGGGGCATTCTGGGGAATGACTTTCTGGGGAATGGGGCATTCTGGATAATGGTTTTCTAGGGATTGGTACATTCTGGGAAATGTCTTTCTGGGGAATGGTACATTCTGGGGAAAGGAATTCTGGGGAATGCCTTTCTGGGAAATGGCTTTCGGGGGAATGGTATACAACCCTTCCGGAATCGTCGATAGTGGACACTATATTCAAAGAATGTTTGCGTGGTAATCAGTTATATAGATCTGCGATTAGATGTAATTTGGTGACTATTTCAATAGTTTTTAGCCTCTGTGGTATTACGATTGTAATATGGGAAATTCCAGTGTAACCTTACTAACCAACCTGTAACTCCGGAACCAAGAATCAGAACCGAATGAAATTCATCAGCAGTCAATGGGATTACTATATCTTTCATTTGAAATCAAGTACAGTAAAAATCAGTAGTAAATTCGCTGGGGAATCGGTGTGATATTAGCTTAGGAACTTGGCGAGTTTCCGGGAGGCATCATGAACCGTCATAGGTGGCCAATGTAATCAAAGCTGCTTTGGTTGATCATTAGTGATCCAGACCCACAAACTAGAGTAATGATGCACCCATTTTAATATGTTTTACATCATTTGGCTTTCATGGCGGTACCAGTTTATATGGGAATTTACTGTGTGGCCGCACTCTTTAACCCGTAACTCAACTGAAATCAGCACACAACCATCTTACGCTAAACCCCTAACAGCTGCAAAACCAACATCTCCGGATCAAGCACCAACAACCAGTAACAACAACAACGAAACGAATGCAGGAAAATACGAACATACAATAACGACCGATAAGAGGAAGACACAAACTGGAACATCTGACCACGAGCAACAGGAAAGTAGTACGGATGAGGACATGGACATAAACGACAACGCGAAAGAAGACAAACGGATCGAACCTCAAATTGCAGTGGACAACACTGGCAAAATTTCGCCCCCTAGAAAAAGGATCTCAACACGCAGCAGAAAGCTGCGCCTGAACGAGACCAAAAATTTTACATTGCTGTTTTTTTTGATTGTATAACATTCCCTCGAAAACCATTCCCCAGAAGAAAAAATACCGAAGCTTTTTCCCCAGAAACACATATTCCAGAAAGTACTAATTCCCAAAAAACTGATCCCCAGAAAGTACCAAAGCCCAGAAAACTTTCACCCAGAAAGAACCATAACCCAGAAAACTGTTCCGCAGAAAGTACCAAAACCCAGAAAATTATTTTACCGAATTTTTTTTCTTCTATTTTCTCAATAAACAATTCGTTACATTTAGATCATGTGTACTTAAATACTTTTTATAAGTTTGCTATTCACATTTTTTTCTAATATTTACGCATTGTGCTTAAATTTAAACGCATTAAGAAGATGGAAAGATCTACAGGTGATGATTATATGTTAAATGAAAGCTTTCGATTCGGTTTTGAACCAATTTTTGCATTTAAAACCGCTTGCTCCGCATGTAGCAATAGTGTCGCAATTGCTAATTCCGGTTCCTATAGATGCAAAACCCATTGATTACTTTTGGAGCATGCAACTCTAGGTACATTTGGCCTCAAATTTTCATTTGGAGCTCAAAAATCAAGGAAAACTCATTATTTCAGTTGTTTTTTTTAGCAAACTTCTACGATAAAACTTGTGTTGCCTTGCGAGTTTAGTGCGAACTACAAAGCAAGAAATAATTAACGGCGATTGGCATTTTAATCAAGCGTTTAGCCTACTACTGTGACTAGCAGTACACCGCGGCTATTAGGTTTTACACCAACCGATATAACCCCACATAATGAGCCGGATGAACTTCTTTTGACAATTCTCGGTGGGTTGTTTACATGGGAGTTACATGAGTTTGAATGTAACAGATGGGCACCCGTTGCACTCGACTCATGCAACTGACAAAGAAAACAAACCACCGAGAATTGTGAAACATGAACGTCATTCATCATGAGTACATTCGTGTGGTCATCTTGTAGAACTCAATTGGAGCACCCACCCTATTGTTTGTTAAATATTCAACAATCGTCGACTTTCGAAATTTGCGGCATCGTGCCGCGGAAATATCCCAAAACTCTATAATACATTTGAGTTGCAAAGACATGTAATATTACCTGAAGATCTATAAACATAAAAAGAGCTCCATTAGGTTAAATACCTAGTAGGACACCTCAATCTCTATCGCTCTGCGTGTCATTGAGGGTTAATGATTGAGCACAAAGCTTTGGCTGCCTAGAGCTAAAAACTAATTTTTTGTCTCGATTTCTTGGTACAATGGCAAGCGACGTAGGATTTTGTGAAATGGTGCACTTGTTAATGAAAAAGCGATGCAAAAGTCATTAAAATCGACGCAAATTTACATACGGACGATTTTTAGAAGAAACGAAACATTTTTTTGGTAATGGCTTTCGAATTTCACTTTTGAAGACGAAAATCCCATTAGCCGATACTTTACTTAAGCGGGACCCATGTAATTTAAACATCAATGTCACAAATGACGTTTCATGGTCGCAGAGATGTTTGTTTTTGTCGTTTAAAGTTAAATTGAAAAGCCGAAACAAAAAAAAAATAAAAAAAATCAAGATCCATTCAGTAGATCTTTCGCAAATTATTCCCAAAAAACCTCAATTTTAGGCCTCGAGAGTAGAGGAACCCCTTTGAAATTTCGATGGTACATGGTGCAACAAACATCGAAGAATGTTATAAAAAATCTTTAATATGATAGTTCGAATGTGTTTTTCCTGTTTTAGCCAACTTTTTGCTCCAGCTATTCCATAGTGTGCTGGAAAGAATGAATCAACCCTATGTTTGAGAAAACCGGTCAGACGAGTAGATAACAAGTTTCATTCCGAGGGCTATTTGGCATACATATTCAAAGAATTGCTCATGTTTAAAAGAAGGAGTCAACTCCTATGTTTGAATAAACCGAGCATACGAGTTGATCACAGGTCATGCCCTTATTGATTCATCTGCTACATAAATTGCCATCCGCGGGTCAATCGGAACATTGAACATTGAACGAACGTTCCTACCCTTAGTACACATGCTCCTTCCAGATAAATCAGAATCCAACTACAAAAAATCTCTAGAACTAATAAAAACCATAGCAGCCAACAACAATTAATCCGTCGATTATATTGATAGATTTTGAAATCACTGAAATAAACGCTATAGCAAGGATTGTTCCCAATTCTGTCCGATATGGTTGCTTTTTCCACCTAACGAAAAATTGGTGGAAACGGATTCAAAAATTGGGATTATATGGAATTTATTTGAAAAGCGTGCAAATGCAGATCTCTTTCAGACAAACCCAGGCCTTGGACTTTTTGAAGCCCCAAGATGTGCCTGAAGGCTTGGGTATTGTCCGCGCTTCAGCTCCGGAACAAATGTCCCCGTACTTCGATTACATAAAAAAATACGTTTTGGGAAAGCGAAGGGTTGGAAAACACTGCGCACAGGCACAGGCCAGATTTTCCCCTGAATTTCACATGCGATACAACACCGTGGACCATGCGATACAACACCCTCAATGACATACCCATAACCTCAAACGCAATAGAATGGTATCACAACCAATTAAATTCACTCTTAAAAGGTACCAGTGCCCTTAAACTTTATGCGGTTGTGAAAGCATTCAAAGTGGAAGAGCAGTCCACGACAGCGGAATATATGCGATATCTGCAAGGACATATGATAAATCGGCGTCGCTGTAAAAAAACATGCAGGAGACAAAAAATTAAAAGAAGTTTTAATTGCCGACCAGGAAGATGGAACAACATTAAAAGATACCATTTTATCAATAGCTCTTATATTACAAAACCAAACCTGAATATTAATACTAATAAATAAGTCCTCTTCAGTTAAAATACCTCAATTTCTGGGAAATGGTTTTTTCTGGGGTATGAACTTCTGGGTATTTGTTCATTCTGGGTAATGGTTTTCTGGGCAAAAATACTTTCAGGGAAAAGGTTTTCTGGTAATTGGTACTTTCGACGGAATGGTTTTCTGGAGAATGGTTCTTTCTGGGGAAAAAACTTCGGTGTTTTAGTTTCTGGGGAATGGTTTTCGGGTGAAAGTCGTACAACCGTTTTTTTATTTATTGTAAAAAACAAACAATCGGCCTCGTCAAGCTACCGCATTTGGGCCTAAATAAATTTATTAATTATAAAAAAAACCGTAACTCCGGAACCGGTAGTCGGATCAACTAAAAATTCAATAGCAGCTTATGAGAGCGTAATACCTTTAGATGAAACTAAGTCCGTGAAAATCGGTGCAGCCATCTCTGAGAAAATTGTGAGTTTACATTTTCTGATCTCGACGAACTGAATTGAATGCTATATGACACTCGGCTCTCCAGGCCTCGGTTAGATGCCCAATTTTTGCAGTGATTGCATAGCCTTTCTTTATATGAGAAAGGCAAAAAAAAGATACCAGAGTCACTCAGAAATACAAGAAGCATAAAAATAACCAACAGTGCAAACCAAAACTGCTTTGGCGACGACATGAACTTACACGGGAGCGAGGAAGATGGCAGGCTGGTCAACCAAGAAGCAGCAGAGGGTAATGCGAATAATGAAAATAATAGCAGCAGCAAGCAGTACATCCAGGATAGAACATCTGGCCGTGAATAACATGAATGCAGCACCAACATGGATGTGAACGAAAACGTGAGAGAAGTTAAACGGCATGATCCTTTAATTGCGGCGGACAACGCAGCTAATGTTTCACCGTCAGCGAGGGGGATCTCAATGTGCAGCAGCAAACTGTGTCAACAAGACCCGAACAGATACTTTGAAAATTTATTTTCAAATTTTAAAAATTATAAAAGACGCACTACGGCTCAGCTATGCGAACGCATTGAGACGCGTCAAAAAACAAATTTGGTTGGCGGTAAATTGGTCGAAAAATATTGACTAGAAAAACTACAGAAAAGGCGCTCTGTTCGTATAAGTGCATTCATTGATGTCAACATGAATGCTTTGCTCCGAAAATTTCGTTCTCATTTCGTCGCTGTTGTGCTATCTTATGACAAACGCCATTTTGGGGTAAACTGAGTTAAATATGCTATATCGTTGGTCTAAAAAATCTCTACAAAATGGCGTTTTCGGAATTTTGACATACTACTTGGTTACTGAGATATAGCGAGAAACGTGCTGAGAAATGCTGTGAAATTTGTTTAAAATGGCTGTGTCTGGGCATTGGCACAAGTTATCTTAATGGATTAGATGTTTTTCTAAGTAATAATGTCTGAGAAACACAATGGCAAAATCATTTTCAAAATAAAAATACACGAAATGTGAGAAAAAAGTAATTTTAGTTTTAAACTGGAAATATAGCATATTTGGCAACACTGCATCCAAAAATCATTATTTTTCCTAGTTTCCCTGACTCATTTCCTTTAAAATGCATCTCACCGATTGTTTATAGACCAAATAAAGCAAAAGATATAAATAAAAGTTAATAATCGATGATTTTTTCCTATGGAAAATTTTCCAAGCACGATTATGACACGCCATACAAATTTTGTCATCAATACACACCTATGACACGTATGAGTGCGACTTTTGTTTACATGTTTAGCAAAAACTCGTAATATAGTCAACCGATCTTCATAATATTTGAAAGATTAATACAGAATAGACAGAAGCATCAATTGTATTCTCTGAATTGTTTCTACTATTTACCAATTGCAAGATATTCAATCTCAAACTTTAAAAATCGTTTTTCTCGAAATGTGCAAAATGGCGCTTGTCATAAGATAGCACAACAGCGACGATTTCTGATTAAATATTTTTTAAACGCTACCACATTTTATACTATTGTTTGTTATTAAGATTTATGAAGACGATGGCTCTACAGATGCCACATGCCACTGGGGGGAAATCAATCACCTGCTTTCAAGGTATTTCTTTCATTAGATATTTTTTCCAGAATCATTTTTTTGATTTCTACAGAAGATAACATTTTTTATTATCTTATAAGATTTATATTATTATCCTGTAAGCATACTCAACACAATATGACGATGTCTAAAATATAGTTATTTTTTCATTAAATTATTGTTATGAATTCTGAATAAAACGCTATGCTTTTTTGTCTCTATAATTCAAAATAATATAGAATTACACGCTTTTGCGCCATTTTACGTTAAAGATTCACTGAAACTTGGCGCTGTAATCCAGACTGTAGACTGGAACACCCTAGAATTCTTCTTAAGCCTAATTATCCTAAATTAACTCTTTTTTGAAATTCTTATGTCTTAGAATGGGGATGTTTCCGAACGTTCCATTTTCGACAAATAAGAAACTGTTACTTGGAGAAAAAAAAGTTAAAAGCTACTTACTTACAATTGCCGACATTTGTTCATCAATGGGAACCTGCATCGTAGGACGACGAGTGTCGCATTGAAGAGCCGATCGCTTCGATTGCGTGAGGCGGTTCCGGCGGATGTTGGTTGCTACGATATCCATCCCGCCGTGACTTCTTTAGTCCTAACACAGACTGCTGTGACGATGATGGTGGAGGTGGTTGTGTATGGTGCTGACTATGCGAGTGATGGTAGTGATGCTGGTGACTATGATGATGTGATCGCATGTGCGATGAAGCACTGGTAGGTACCGGTGCTACTCGATTCCAGCCAGGCATGGTACTGCTAGTCGAAGATGGAGGTACCGAGCTATGACCGACGTTCAGATTGTGATTCGAATTAGCAGCAGAATTATTGCCACCGTTCGATGGTGGTGTTGCCGGAACAAATGGAGAAGCCGGCATACCAGAGCCGTTAGAAGAAGGCGTATTTGAAGATGTAGAACTGCCTGTGGCACGAAAGGGCAACATGGGAGGAGCGTCGCTGAAGTCTATCATTTGCACTGGAGGTGGATTGATGCAGCGTGGTTGCAATAACTCCGAGGGTGGTGAACCAGGTGGGGGCGAAGGTGCTGGCATGGCATCCAACTCGGGATCGATGCGTTCCTTTTCTTCGAGATCGAGATCCTGTGGAAGAAGTTTTCTGTTAGCAAAAACTATTTAAACTTTCTAAATGGTGTGGGGGTAGGGATGAAGAAATTTTAAGACTGGTTGATGCCCATGGAATCAGGATTACAGACTAAACAATTTAGTTGTAGTTTATATACTGCTTGAACCCCCTATATTCGTTCCAAGTTGAATGCGTTTGTGAGCTTCGAGTTTCGAGGGTAAGCAGCGTATTTTTACTTACCGGCAATTTTAACCTGTCGATAAGACGTTTCCTTCCGGTGGCTTTTAGCGTTCGTTTCCGTCGCAATTTTTTACGCGTTTTTGACGCAGTAATTTTGGCAGGAGACCTGAGTACTTCCGCACCCGAAGAAGATGATTCATCGCCTGGCGCGACGCCATCCGCAAAAAGGACCTGTTTTCTGGCAACACTATTGATTGAAAAAAAGAAAAAAAACATTCACATCAATTCGATATTAATAAATAGAAAAAAAAAAACTTACCATGCGCCAGTTTTCGTCCGTAGTATGCTTCGGTCATAGCCTTTACTAAGTGAAGCAAGCAACTCCTGGTGTTTGATAGCATCAAATTCTTCTTCTTCTGAGGAGCTATTAGCGGCTGTAGCACTGGTTTCAGCCAATAGACGTTTGACTTCCATCTTGAGCTTTTCTTTTCGCATTTTCTTCTCCGTGCGTTTCTTCTCGCGCTCTATACGTATTTTCTTCTTCAGTTCCAGTCGACGTTCGTGTCGCAGTTTCAGTTCCTCTGCTGTGAGGATCTTCGGGGTGAGAAGGTTGGGAGTATCTGACGGTGAAGCCTGCTGCATAAAAGGAGTTGTAGGCTCGATAATTATTACTGGGGGAGTGGTTCTCAGCGGTTGGTTGACCGCTGGTGGAGGAACTGCCGTTGGAACTATTTCCAATACGTTACCCACCTGTACGACGTGAGTTTTCGTTGGATCGACAGGTAGTGGGGGAGGAGGAACCTGAACGTTTGGAGTTTGGTGGAACATGTTGTTGGGATATATTTGCGGATGTGTAGGGCCGGGTTGGATAACTGCTCCGTGGGGAGCACGCAGCCAACCCTGCTGTGGGATGCGTGGACTAGGGAAGAACTGTGGACGAGGATTTGGTCCGTATGCATACGGATTTGGAGGCGGTGGTGGTTGTCCCGTTGGCGCAACATGAAAATCTTGACGATAATTATGCTGAAATTGATGCTGTTGTTGCTGCGGAGGCGGGTGCATCATTGACCGTGGGCTGTTGATTGGACCGGGGAATTGTTGAAGTGGTGGATAATGTTGTGGAGGTTGTTGTTGCATGTCATGGTGCAGGGGCTGAATGGACTGATAATCCCCGTAGTGGTTTGCGGTAGACACTGGTACGACATCTGCTCTTTTGGGAGGTTCAACTCCGTTGATGCCTAACACAATGTTAATTCGATCGTCTAGGGGTATTCGTTTCGGCGAATCACCTCCTTCCGGACCTTCTAGCACCATGTCCTCTGGACCGTAAAAACCATATGTCTTTGAATATACGTTGTTATAGGCAGAGCTCTCGCTGAAGTTTTGTGACTTGCGTTTCTGAATTTCCAGATCAGCATCGTTGATTGTGGAATCGGCAAGGCTTTTCTTGTACCCGGTAACAGGAGACTGGTCGTTGGCGGAAGTGAACACTGCACTACTGCCGCCTGTGCTAGTAACAACATCGATTTGATTCTCATTTGGTGGTTTCTCTTTTGGTGATGGGGGTCGTTGATAGTAGGGCGACCGTGATCGGCGCCATTCTCGATCCGCCGAATATCGACGAGTTCTGGGACTACCATCACCCGGTGGACTTGGTGGCCTGCGCAAAAGCGTAGGACTTAAACTTCTCGATCGAGAACGCGATCGTCTGCGACGGGGTGGAGGTGAGCTTCTTATACGTCGCAGTGGAGGACTTCGCAAACGGTTATTTCTGCTACGTTCGCGGTCTCGGTCTAGTGAACGACGTTTTCGGTTGGGACTACGTTCTTTAGATTTGCTGTGACTACGACGATCTTTAGATCGTCGCTTGGTCGTAGTGCCGGTATGATCACGCAGTCTTCTAGGACTACGATCATTTGATCTACGGTCTTTGGGGCGTTTCATTTCTCGGCATTCATCATGGTTTTTCTCCGCGGGTGGTTCAGGAGGTTTTGCAACGTCTTCCTTTGCCAGTGTTTCATGTTTTTCAACAATTTGATTCTCGTTCTCTTCGTCATCTTCCGGACCCAATAAAGCTGATGTCGTTACACCTGGTACGATCTTGTTCTTTGTTTGAAGTTTCAATTTTATTGGCGACTCACGATCCAAACTTAATGGCTTCTTCGGGCTGGTTATAGATTCATGGCTACTGGTGGTTTCACTTAATGAATCATCTTTGATGCTGTAGATTTTGGAAGGTGCTGTAGGATGGGATCTTGGTTTTGGCAGCAAATGCTCAGGAATGACAAGTTGAGGGACCACGAGAGGCACTGCTGGTTCTATCGTCGGCTCAGTTGTATTTAGTTGTTCACGTTCTTCTTGCTCGAGAATGTCATCTGGCAATTCACTGGCCAGCTGTTCTATGTCCGCCACAGAGATTATAGGTTTGATAAGTGCATTTTTCCGCTTGACGAGAAGTTTCTTCTTATTCTTCTTTGCCTCCTCATCGGAACTATCAGTCGAATCCGAATCGGATGAACTAGAGCTTGAACTGGAAGATGAACTTGAAGAGCTAGAATCGGAACTTGAGCTAGAACTATCGGAAGTAGAGCTTGTGCTGGTCGTTGTACTAGATGAACTTCTGCGTTTTTTTGCTTGCTTGCGATTAGTTATTTTTGTATCATCTGCATTTTCTTTTCCTAAAACCGGAACACAATTCAGTTTTTCATCAGAATTATCAGTTACACTTGGCAAAAATTCCATTTTCTTTGTTAACGGAGTAATTCCTTCCAACTGGCCAACACTTTCAAGCTTACTCTTCATCGACTGCAACTGACTCTGAATGTTTAGTAAATCATCCAATGGAATGATCTGCTCATGTGTACTTTTAGGGATAAGTCGGTTTCGTTTAGAATTTTCCTCACTGATAACCAATGCTTTGTTACCAGCCTGTTTCGGCGTTTCAACGGGTACTTTTGCGGTTGTCACCAGGGGACTGAATTCGTCATTCTCCCAGTTTGAAGCGTAGTCATCAGTGTCCGGAGAATCAGCCTCCTTTCGATTGCGGTCCTCAAGTTCTGCTTTTTGCAAAACAGTCAACTTCTTACCGCTATTCAGGTCATCCAAAAAGGAGCAGTTGAATCTCGGTCTCAATGGTGTAGATTCTTTCGGTTCTGGGCTTTTCAAACTTTGTATAACTGGCTGTTCCAGCTCTGGAAGTACTGCCTTAGGCACCGGTTCATGAGTAAGTACAGGCTCAGTAACGGGCGGAGCATTTTTGACTTTTTCCTTCTCTTCGTCAGTTAGCGGTTCCTGTTTAACGATGCTGTAGTCTATTTGAATTTGTCCAAACTGCAGCTGATCTCTATCGTCCATCTTCTCAAGTTTTATCCGCTTAACAAAGAGTTCATCTTGATCCTCCTCGTCATGAAACGATGTTTCTAGTTCGGTATCGGTACCACCAGAAGAAACGTGAAGATCCGTAGCAGAAATTGGTTCAGGATCTACAACTTTGTCGACAACTTCCTTTTCTTTCTTTTTCTCCTTTGGCGATCGCTTGCGTTTACTTTGCTCCTTGCGTTTTTCCTTGGATTTTTTCTTCTGAGATCCACTTTTCTTTGATTTTTTCACTGAGCTTTTGCTCCGAATCTTTTTCTTACGCTTTGAATTTGCTTCCGGTTTCTCTTTGACCGTTTTCTCTCCGGCCGTCACTCGTCTTGCTTTTGAGCTAAGACCATCGTTGCTGTGCGAAGAATCTTCATCGTCATCATATGCCTGCAACGCGGCTATAGCCGGAGTGATGGGAATTTGTCGAAAAGGCGTTGCACTTTGTACCTTGCTTACAATTCGCTCTCGCCAACCAATCACTGGAGGACTCGAGGTGTATTTGATCGAAGATAGCAATACTGGCGATCGTTCTGTGCGTTTCTTCGCAGAAGTGAGGCTCTGATTACCGGATGTTTCGCCTTGATGCTCCTTATTGCTGCCAGAGCGTCTATTTTTGAAACTTAACGATTTCCCCCTTTCTCGGGATCTTGATTTCCGCTTTGATCTTTCCTCGGTTTTCTTACCACTGGCCATGCTTTGTGATCTTGCGAATTCCGATTTGCTTCGACTGGCGTTTCGTTTTTTTCGATCTGACCGAGGAGAGCTACTTTTTCGGCTACGACTTCGTTTTTCAACACTTTTGGACCGTCGTTTCTTTTCCTTATCGTCGGATTTAGTACGTACTCGCGATCTACCCCTACTACTAGAACGATCTTTCTCTCGATTCTTGCTTTTGCGTTTTCTGTTTTTCTCTTTTTCCTTCTCTTTGGATTTGTCCATATCTGTGGACTTGTCCTTATCTTTTCTTTTGCTGCTCTTCAATTTGTCAGCAGTGTCTGATTTTCGTTTTTTGGTAGGTGGTGACGAGGGTACTTTTGATCGGTCAGATTTCACGACGGAAGGACCTGTAGGAAAAAATGCAAATACATTAAGATAGACGTTTTTAAAATATGGCAGGTTGTAGGATTTTTCCCCGAAAACAATTCTATAGCTTGAATCTTATAACATTTTCAGTTCTTTGACATCCCGTAAGATTTTTATATTTTTTGTGATTTAAGATTTATTTTATGCCGCAATTGAAGTGTTACATCATCTAATGGTGTTTGCGGAGTATTCGTGCAAACGAAAAAATCGAAAATTGTTAATAGATTCTTGGAAAACGGGGGTGTGCTCAATTCGCCCCACATGGCGATATTGCCTCACTTTCCCCTACCGACGATTAGTGGCGTATTACTAGATTTCATTGAAAAGGTAGATCATAGTTGTAGTCTAACAAGTTTCAATGTACAAAGCTTGAATATTCCAGATATACCAACTGATAATTCACTTACCAAAGATGACATTTTAACAATCAGTAAGACTTGGTTGAACAATTGTTGTGATGCGGATATAATCGTTTATAGATGTAGCGCTCAGCCCTAGATGCTCGCTACGTCTAACCCGTAAAAGACCATCGATCGTCCTCTGGCCTTGGGCCAAAACCGTTAAGGAAAACTTACCCCTCTCGGCACGGTCACTTCGGATAGTGAATCGATTTTTCAGGGTTTTTCAAATGAAGAATTGCATAAAAATTCTGGACCCGCAATTTGCTCATATCAGTTCCATTGAAAATCAAACATCACCATGCGCCCATATTCATCATGCTCTGTATCAACATCTCCGGAATTTCGGAAACAACATGGGATCAGAAAATTATTACCGACATCATCATCTCCTTCATTTAAACCACCGCCAGCTAAATCTAAAAAGGAGTTTGATGCCCAGAACACAGTTTTGAGCACACTTTCGTCATAATCATTGATGCATTCCGCATCATACCCGTCATTGCTTTGATTTCCCGGTTGCTGTCGGTTCACACCATCTGCTCCGTTGTCTTTGGAACAACATTCGTTCGCGGCATTAACATCAATAGCCGTTTGCCAGAAACATAAGAGTTGATTCCTTCTCTCAAACATGAGCAGTTCTTTAAATTTGTATATCAAATAGCCCTCGCAAGTAAGCTGGTGACCCACTTGTTTGCCCGATTTACTCAAACTTAGGTGATTCCTTCTTTCAAACATGAACAGTTCTTTGAATCTTTATACAAAATAGCTCTCGCAAGTAAACCAGTGATCCACTTGTTTGCCCAGTTTCCTCAAACATAGCGGTTGATTCCTTCTTTCAAACATGAGCAGCTCTTTGAATCTGTATGCCACATAAGTTCACAAAGCAAATATCCAGTCATTTCTCCGGTTTACTCACATTTAGGGGTTGATTGCTTCTTTCAAACATGAACAGTTCTTTGGATCTGCATGCCGAATAAGTTTGCAAGGAAAGTGTTGATCCTTTCTGTGTCGAAAAAGATAGCATCTTCGATAATGGTGAAGGCTGGCACAATAAATGCAACGGTTTATTAAACAGTGAAAATCCTAAATTCCGTGGCGCGTTGAAGTAGTTTAAATTAGAATGTTAAATATTCAAAGCTTAAAGATTTAAGAATTTTGGAATTTAATCATTTAGAAATTTTAAAATTTAATGATTTAAAAGCTGCTCGAAAAGAAAAACGCTAATTCGGACTTTTCCGTACACTGCAAGCGGAACCAACAACTAATAGAACTAGAAAAACTCACGAAAGACCTAAATTCAATTTTTCAATTTACATTTAGAAGTTTTTCGGGTATATGGAATTCGGGCGAATGGCATACGGGAAAAATGGCTTTCAGGCGAATGTCATTCGGGCAAATGTGGTAGAATCTACCCTGCATAGTTGTCCGCGAAACCGATTACTCAGTAGTAAGCCGACTCCGAGACCCAGTTCGAGGGGGCTCTTGCTACTGAGCTTTATCGGGAGACACAGTAGAAGAGTTACAGAAGATTTATTGATTTAACACCATCTGCCGTATCAGTTTCTGTTTGCTTGTAATCTCGTGATCATCAGGTTGTAAAGCTCGGGAAGTCCTTTCACTAATAGAAACGGCAGCCACTGGTCATTGACTGCGAAACCGATTTGTCTCAAGCTATCTGCCGTCATTATCAGTTCATGAACGTAATTCTCCCCACTAGCACATTCCTCCAAGTCTGTCTGACAAGCTAAACTTTTGAATCAACTCGTTGTCTTGAAAATCGTTCTGTGGGCTACTCCAGGCTTCACTTGAACGCTCTTCACAAGACTATAGTTAACCACAATAGATCTAAATGTTGGTCGCAGTGGTCCGTCTTCAACAAAAGAGACTGCTGTTATTTTACTCGAAACTCAAACAAATCACCGTCAACGCGCGTTCGTTGAGATCTTGATATATTTCCTGTTTTGCCGAGGGTTTCACGGCGCTCCAGGAACCATCCCTAATCAGGATCATTTTCATGGAAAATAACTACCACGCGTAGTTTAGTCGTCCCTTGAGCTTCTCGATGGCTACCACTTTAAAAAGCTACGCCACTGTTTCCGGACAAACTAGGAACACATACTGCTAACGCGAGGATGCAGGTCATCTCTTCCAAGAACCATTAGTGAATAAATCTTCCGTTTTAGTAACAAAATTCTGGGTCTATAGCTTGAGAGTTGAAAAGAAAATGCGTCCATCTTGGTTGAACGTTGGAATGTCAGTGCAAATTTGTTTCGTTCTTTTGTAAATTTATATATAACTATCTATCTATATAACTATCTGCTGCTAGCTACCAAGTTACTAACAATAGCATAACAATTTGTCGTAGATTTTCACACAATAGGTCAGTTAGGACGGTGCTGATGGTTGAGTGGTAAGCGTGACCGTCACTCATTCCAGTTGGTCTGGGTTCAATCCCAGCCGAGGTCGTTGAGATTTTTCTGAGGTCAAAACATCTGTGGTCACGTCTTCCTTCGGAAGCGAAGTAAAGCGATCGGTCCCCGGTCCATGAGTTGATGGACCGATATCTAGTCCAGGTAGTGGAGTCACCTCCCTAGTGTCGGTCTTTGGCTTACTAACAAATATCCTCCTCCCGTGATATTTGTGGAGTACGCAGTAGTATACACGGTAGACTGGTTCAATTTTTGACTTTTAGCTCCATCAGGCTCTACTGATTCCGTTTAGGGCCCTTAGTAATTGTTCAAATTTATGGAAATTAGTATGGAAAATCGGTCAAATTGAAGATAAATTGTTAAAAAATCACCTCATCAATCAATTCATAAGAACACTATATATTTCTAAAGATATTCTTCTATTGAACACATTCGGGGAACATTGTAAGTTTGTGAAAATTCGCTGAGAAAAATTATTAACTAAAAAAGCAACATGACTTCAAAACAAGTGGATTTTATTATTAATCATAGCAATCCTGCTTGAATAGCTCCATCGTGATACAAGTGTAAACTAGGCTCGCCACCCACCGCTCCCGTATGGCAGATGCAGCTATTCAAACAGGGTTGCTATGATTAATAATAAAATCCACTTGTTTTGAAGTCATGCTGCTTCTTTAGTTAATAACTTTTCTCAGCGAATTTTCACAAGCTCACGTTTAAAAGAAGGATCCCTATGATCGAGTAAAACGGATTTACGAATGGATAACAAGCTTGCTTGCGATGGACCGCTGCTTCCGACGGCTTATCCTCAGCACTTGACTGATTCGTAGTTATGCTTGCTAAGCTCGACCCCCATCAACAGAAGACAAAAGTTAAGCCCGCAAGGTATTAAACCTGTTTTAATAACCCTGCCACTTCTAGTTTTCCGATCTGTATACTTCACAGCCATGCCCTCATTTCATAACTGACGGCGCCGGTGGTTGAGTGGTAAGCGTGACTGCCACTCATTCCAGTTGGCCTGGGTTAAATTCCAGTCGAGGTCGTTGAGATTTTCCTGAGGTGAAAAATCTGTGGTCACGTCTTCCTTCGGAAGGGAAGTAAAGCCGTTGATCCCCGGTCAATGAAATTGGTGGATCGATATTTAGTCCAGGTAGTTGGAATCACCTCTCTGACGTCGGCAAAGAAGTAGATCCAACTTCTATACTTTTACTAACAAAAATATCCTCCTCCTCAAGTGATACTTGCGAAGTGCGCAGTAGTATATACGGCCTCTAGCAAAAGCAAGTATCGGACTAACCATTCCTTCCCTTTCCTTCCGCGATCTACGTTCGGGCCTGGCCGGCGCCGGTATTGATCAAAACACACTTTAGGATTACCAGGAGTTGCACATTGAAAGATGTTTCGCTACTCCCAAGCATAATTATCTACTGATTCCCTGTGCAACTTCAGCTAGTCCCAATCGATAACGGAGTAGCAGCCAGGGGTGGTCGCACAAGCTCAAGCTCATGGCTCGAATCTTTCATATCTTCCTGAGGTCGGTGATGGCAAATGGGGCTTCCAGCCTGTTATCCCAGTAGTGTTTTTGAACCTGCTGTACCTGATAATTTCTCGCATTCCAGCAGCGCTGCTTCAAGCAGTCTCCGGATATACTACCAAAACGTACGCGGATTAAGGACCAAAATAGATTCATTCTTTCTGGCGATTTCGGAATCTGAGTACGACATAATCGTCCTAACGGAAACCTGGTTGAATGATCAAATCTATTCCGCACAGCTGTTTGGTCATCAATACGCCGTTTTTAGGAATGATCGGTCCCCCTTGAACAGTCGTAAGACTCGCGGCGGAGGCGTTTTGATAGCAGTGTCGTTAAACTAAACGCTGATATTGATCCCGCAACCATCTCCAATACGCTCGAACAGTTGTGTCCTGGATGGATTTAATTTGCATGGGCTCACCCAAATTAATTCATTATTGAATCGAAACGAACGCCTGTTGGATCTCGTTCTCGCAAATGATATCGCTCTTCCAGTCACTGCAGTATCCGCACCCATTGAGCCCCTGATTGATCTTGATGCTGATCACCCTGCTCTTAGTGTTGCATTCAGTTTGCCTACTCAAATTGTCTATGAAGAGCCTTCCATCTCAAATTCCCTGGACTTTCGTCGATCCGACTATGCCGCATTGAAAGATACGCTCCTAATTACCAATCGGGATTTTATTGAATCGGCCACCACTATTCATGAAGCAGTGGAATACTTCAGCACCGCTGTGCAGGATGCTGTTTCCTACGTCGTTTCGCCTAAACTGCCTCCTCAAAAACCACCGTGGTCGAATCCAAGATTACGCTCTCTCAAGCGAGCGCGATCCGTTGCTCTTCGAAAGTATTGCAGTTCCAGGTCGCCATATTTTAAACGACAATTGAACATCACAAGCAACCGGTATCGTCACTACAACCATTTTCTGTGCAATCGTTATGTTAAGCGCACCGGTGAGATTCTTCCTCAAAATCCAAAACTTTTTTGTTCGTTTGTCAACTCAAAAAAAAAAAACGAAACTGGTTTACCATGTTGCATGTTTTTAGAAAATTCAACTGCCTGCACTGAAAGCGAGAAGTGTAATTTGTTTGCGATGCACTTTAAGCAAGTATTCCTCGATTGTTCCGCCACTTCGATCCAGATAGAAGAAGCAACGTGTGGGATGCCTCGTGATGTATTTGATTTCAATATTCCAGATATAACAAAAGACATGGTAGCGTCTGCTATGTACAAATTGAATCTATCGTTTGCTGCTGGTCCTGATGGTATTCCGTCGTCGGTGCTAAAGCGCTGTGCAGTCGCTCTTTGTAATCCACTGGCTAGGCTGTTCAATCTCTCGGTTTAGCACACGCTGGAAGATTTCCCACTTGTTCCCAGTTTTCAAAAAAGGCGACAAGCGTAATATTTCCAATTACCGAGGAATCACTTCACTGTGCGCCTGCTCAAAACTGTTCGAAATAATTGTGAACGACCCTCTGTTCGTTCGCTGTAAGTGTTATATAGATAGTGAACAGCATGACTTTTTTCCAAAACGCTCAGTATCTACGAATCTTATGCGGTTTACCTCGAACTGCCTACGAACTATGGATTCAGGATGGCAAATCGATGCGACGTACTTGGATCTGAAGGCGGCATTTGATCGAGTGGATCATGGGATTCTCCTTAAAAAACTGGAACTGCTCGGTATATCAGTGATGGCTGTGGCTTGGTTCAGGTCATACTTGACTAACCGTTCTGTACAAGTTCAAATTGGATCGACATCAGAATCGTTCTCAAACCGATCCGGAGTTCCACAAGGTAGTAACCTCGGCCTGTTGCTGTTCGCGCTTTTTATAAACGACGTATCCACGCTGCTTCCACCGGGCTGTCGTTTCTTTTATGCGGATGACACGAAAATTTTCAAAATCATCAAGTGCCTTTCAGACTGCTTGGAGCTACAGAATATGCTGCATGTGTTCGAGGTATGGTGCAAAAAGAACTTTATGTGTTTAAGTATCGCAAAATGCAGTATTTTTTTTTCTATCGGAAAAGTTCGCCAATCGTGTACGATTATGAAGTTGGCGGAAGCCCTCTTACACGAGTAGAGCACATTAAAGATCTTGGCCTCATTCTGGACCGTGAAATGACTTTTAGACTTCACTACGACGATATCCTGTCAAAAGCAAACCGACAATTGGGGTTTATCTTCAAAATTGCAGCAGAATTTCGAGACCCTCTATGCTTAAGATTATTGTACTGTTCACTTGTACGCTCATTGCTGCAATATAACGCTGTTGTATGGTGTCCTTACTATGCTAATTGGATCGCGAGGTTTGAAAGTGTTCAACGTAAATTTATAAGGTACGCTCTGCGGTTTCTGCCGTGGCGTGACCCAATCAATTTACCGCTATACGAGGACCGCTGTCGGTTGCTAAGAATCGAGCCACTGCACATAAGACGGATCACTTCACAAGCATTATTTGTCGCAAAACTACTCACATGCTACATCGACTGCTCTGCTTTGTTGACTCAGCTGAATGTGTACGCTCCTGAGAGACGTCTTCGTCGCCGTAATCTGCTGTTCCTGGAATCACGCAACACGCAATATGGTCAGCATGATCCGCTTCGATTTGCTTCACGCGGTTCAACGAATTTGCAGAACTATTCGATTTTAATGTGTCGTCCAAGGTCTTTCATCAGCGACTACTTGACCTTTTTAATGTTGTTCGTGACAATTAGTTTTAAGTTTTTTAGTCATTAAAACAATATATGTCAGATGAATGCTTCATATACAAATAAACAAACAACTTTCTCTACCCAGTAATCTCCAGCTAATTGAATGTCGTTAAAATGTAAAAAAATTCTGAATAAGATTATTGATTTTCATCCATATTTTTTCCAATACAAAGCAATATGGGTGCTTACTTCATCTTACCAAAAAATTTGGGAAATGGTTAATGGAGAAACAACTTCTGGACCTTGGCTCATTTTGGGTAATGCTTTTCTGGGATTCTGGAATATTGTTTTCTAGGAATTGGTGCTTCGAGAAAATAGAGGAAATGGAGAATAGCTCTTTCCAGGAAAAAAAAATTTCGGTGTTTTAGTTTCTAGGAAATGGTTTTCGTGAGAATGTCGCCGAACCACACGCCACATCACCTTAACCGTTATTAGAACATAATTGGATCAATTCAAAAAATTTAGTGAAAATCAATTGCAATGAAAAATCCAATGAATCAGTTTTTGCATTCAAAGGTATAGAAAAACAAAACAAAATTATTTTGTCCAACGCACGCTCAGCCGAAAAGTTTTCTTCTAAGATATTTCATCTAAATTGCTTACACGAAAAATTGAATCAAATAATTGATATGGTCATGTTAGCCAAACTAGAAATAGTAAGTGAAGAAATTCGGAGTCAAATAGAGATCGATATCTTAATGCTTTAGTTAGGGAAAACATACACTGCTGGCCAATAAAATAGGTGTGTGATAGATTATTTTGTTTTTCTCTCAATTACGCATACCAAGTTGCAGCAGTCTCAATCACACCTACCGCACACAGAGGCCTTGGGATCTGTCAAATTACTAGTGGGTTGTTGGCGATGATTATATTTGCAATCTTTGTCAAGATGCAAAACAAGACTACCGCAGGCTTTTTCGTGTGGTCAATATAATAGGTGTGTGAAATATATTAACGTGTTATTATTTTACATAATTCCATTATACGTTTCATTTGCTGAAGTTTGAATTCTGCGTGTTAATAAATGTATTTAAATGTTGAATAAGTCAAAGATTTGTTATAGAATGGGTCGAGCATCTCACTGTACTCAAGTGGAACGAGTTTTGCTAAGAAATTTTGTTCAAGAAGATAAGACGTATAAATAAATCGTGAATACACTGCGGCGTTCCGAAAACTTCGTTACAAATGCCTTAAAACCTTTGAAAAAAGGAAACACGCAAAAAACCCAAGAAACCATCTACAGCAGCTGACCATCGTATTGCAATTTTAGCGAAATCTGATCCATTCGCGTCATCCAAGACTAATTCAGCACAAATTGGAAAAGTGGTAGGTCCGAGAACAGTTCGCTGTAGACCGTAAAATTCCAATCTTCCAGAAAGAATTGCTAAGAAGGTTCCACTATTTCGAAGCCAAAGCCTTTGAAGAAAAATGCTTAGCTTTTCAACAGCGTTAATGGGCCTGGTTCAGAAGGAATCAAAAAATGGCGACATATCCTTCGGAGGGACGAATCAAAGGCAAACCTGTTTTCCTCCGATGCACAACGAAACGTTAAACGTCCAAAGCGCAAACAGTTTGATCTGCGACACACGCAAAATATGGTAAAGCACGGAGGCGAGAACAATGAGGTTTGGGGCTTGCTTTTCGTGGAATGGTGCAGGTCCTATTCTTCGCTACGCCACTATAATGGCAAGATTCGAATGCAAGGCTAAAGGATGGACATCCTAAAGGATGTCATGCAGTCCTATGACAAAGATAACGTGCCTTTACATGACAGTTTCAGCAAGATATTGACCAAAAACACACATCGAAGTATGTAAAAGAATGGTTTCGGGATAATAAAGTGACTATAATTTCGGACCATGCCAATCTCCTGTCATCAATCCCGTAAAAAATTTATGGAATGAACTTAGAAGTTATTCGATCGAAATTTCACAAATAAGGATTTTTTGTGGGAAGCAGCTTAAAGGAATGCTACCCTATACAAACGGAAACTTATCAGCGTTTGAATGACTCAACGCCGAGACAAATGGATAAAATTTGGTTGAATAAGGGAGCTTACACAGGTTACTCGTTGTTAAAAATGTTGAAGTCTTTAAATCATTGGATTCGAAAAATTTTAATGCAATGGATTACAATACACCTATTTCATTGACCAGGTACTTTTTTGGATTTCATGGAGAAGAAAAAGTTACGATAAAGCATAACATTTAATCTACAAATAAAAGTGTTCTTTTCAATATTTACGACTGTGCCTAACTATAAAATATTTCAATATAAAAATATTTTTAGAGAAAACTCAAAATTTCATGTATTTTTATCTCACACCTATTTTATTGACCAGCAGTGTAACAGCCCATACTGCTTTGGAAGCGACCAATCATGCGACGACATCGGTGGCAACTTACAATGTCTTAATAAATACCATAACATTAGTGGATACGAACAATTTTGAAATTGCTCGCGGTATCAAACGCCAAATCAACTGTACCCAATCATACTCACTCTTACTTATGAGTACTAATTTATGTCTACTAAAATAAAACTAAATAGATACGAGTAAATGTCACACACTATTCTTTAACCCTTTCATGTCCATTTCCAACGCATTTAGGGTTCCAAAACTACTTTTCCCTACATTAGTTGAGCTCAAGAAACACGAAAGTCCTATTTTGGTCAAGATAGGTACTTCTCTGGCAGTGCTCGAATCTTTTTTTCCTTCTGATCCTCAATACAATTTTTCTAGATTTTTTACTACAATCCAATTACATAAGAAAGGTAGTCGAGGACAACCTAAATTGATATGTTTTATCAGTTTACGGTAATATTTAAAAATAACGAAGATATTTTAAAATTTCATTTTTTTCCGTCAACTGATGCTGCTCTAGTGGAATCTTATCAGAGTAATTGCAGTAACGTTAGTGCTACACATAATACTAACAACTGTACTGCTCAAATAAAAGGTAATAATAATCTCTGTTATTAGCTTAACTGGTTTTGTGAGCCAATCTTGTCTAAATCAAAAGTTATACTAGTTTTAAAACGTTTTTCATAAACAAAATGGCATGAGGAGGTCTATGTTTACGCTGCAGTATTATCAGCCGGTTAAAAAAAGACTATTTTGATTTTTGCATCATAGATTGCATGATTTAGTGATCGAAACTCAATACTTCAAAGTATTTAAATTATTAAATTACATTTTATTTTTACTATGTAATCGACTAATTGATAATATCGCCCTTTTGGCGATTGTTTACTTTTTCGATTCCACGTAGCGCGTATCTTTGAAGGTCGAAGGCTAAGCATTCGCATGGATCTATCACTGTTATTCGTGACTTAAAAGGCACCCTAAGGCTAATCACCGAAATACAGGGATAAATTAAAAATATCTTCGTAAACAGCACCATAATTGAGGACGAATTCTATCAAATGACACATGTTTACATACTCCTTTATATTCCTTTTTGTTTTCAACGTTATTTCCTCAGCAACTGATTTTTTTCATCACCCTCAACTTGTACCATAATTCCAAACACTGGAAACATAAGACTAATTGATGCCTTTTAAACCGGGAAAATCACATCAGGAATTGTCGAGTGTTAAACATTTCAAAGTAAAAAAAAAAACTTGCATATTGATAGGGGCAGAAAATCAGGTAACCGAGGAAACAAGTATGAAAACCTTGATGAAAACGAAAACTACAAAAATGAAAAATGAATTTGAATTCATTGTTTTTTCGCGTATCGGTGTTGTAACAATTTTGATCGAAAATAAAGCAACTGTTAAAGGTGAAGGTTAATCACAAATTGAGGAAGTAAGATTCATGCCTATGTTGCAATATTTCTGTTCTGCATTCCGCAAAAATAAAAAAAAACCAGCTCAACGAATAACCAAACTTACTTGGGACATTTCCTTTCGCATCCTTCCTTGTCGGAAGCCGAGCTGAGGAGGTTTCATCTGCCACCTTATTCGTCAGCTTCTCCCCCTTGGAATCACTTTTCTCCACCACACAGGGTTCGCCATTTTTGTCTGCCTCGGCAGTTTTTTCCCTCACTGCTGCTACGAGATATTCACCAGATTTCTTAGGCGTAGATTGATCCCGCTGAGGGACAACACTCGAAGCATCTTTGTCCACATCGTCAAGCCTCTCCGGTGTGGCCAAATCATCACCACTAGGGGCAAATTTCATGATTTCGATAGGCGTCAAATCTGTCGTCGGTAGCGGTGGGGTACACGACGGCTCCCTCGGATTGGAGGAATCATCATCGAAATCCATCACGAGTTTGGTGCACTATTTCTTATGAATATAGTTACAATTTAGACTTTAAATTAGGGTCACACAAGGAATTTAACACAGAATTATCCTCCAGGGATCAAAAATGCAACACCACGACGTCCATTGTTGTTTTCCGCCTGTCACTTTTGGGTCGTGAAAAAATGAAGTTTTCTTGCCTCGCGCTCCGTTCGAAGTTTATGCTCGCAGTGTTGCCAATACTACGAGGAAATAACTGTGAATAAAAATATAAATATTTATTGTTATCAATTTCGTTTCTATGCAACCTAATTTTGTCTGTAAGTAGCTGTTCAATGATTAACAAAGTGTTAGCCTTAAAGGACCATTCACAACTTCCACAAAACTTTCGATGATTCTTGATATTCAAATAACTGTGTTGCAATACAAATTGGGCTGCCGAAATTCAATTAATCAGTATAATATAGCCCTTGACTAACACATTGGATTCCAACTTTGTGTTGAAATTTCATTATAAATAAAATTGGAGACATAAGTAAAACTCCTGCATCCCTCCAACAAAATGCAATAAAAAACATACCTTGTTTGAACGGTTTCGTGTAAAACACGCATACTATTGCAAGATTCTGAAAACCTGCGACTCTTCGGAGTCAAAAAGGTTCATGATAAGCGGTTTTATAAATCACTTTTCCGCGCCTTTTTTGGTTTAGAACACAAGTTTTTGTGGAATTCGTGATCACTTTTAACTAGTCTTTGGCTGGAAACTGAAAAATCGTGCAAAAAGCTCGAGTTTCCAGCGAAAAAACAAATTTTTTCACTTTTTAAATCACACAGCACGGCGACAACACTTTCTCGGACTAGATGGAAACACGAACACATCTGCAGCGCGCACTTGAAGCCGCACCAAAATTTGAATTGACAGAAGATGATGACAGCAAAACTGTTTAGGTGTTGGCACACTACGTCAATTGTTTGACAGTAATAAATTGAAGGAGTGTTCAGCAAATTTCTGCAGAAATAGGTCGACATCCGATGAAATAACCAGCCTCCTGTCAAGGACGACGTCTCTGTACAGCCAGCATCACTGCTATGAGAATCAAAACATTAATCTTGAATCGAATGAATAAAAGTTGTTGTTTGTTACTAAATGTTGTTTTTCTGAATAATATTAAGATTTCTGACAGCTCATTTACAACCACAGATGCAAAATCAAACTAAAGCAAATTGGCTTGTTTTCATCACGAAATACCTAACCTCAACCGATTTTTGCAGCGCAAAATATTTTGTTTTCATCACGAAATAATTCAGCGCCTTTTCTTTTTTAACGGGAATAGAAAGGTCAATGGTGTTGAATCATCCTACAAGATGCAAAACGTCGTGTGGAATGCTTGAATATCGTGTATAGTGCTGAACATATTTCTTTGTTTGGGGCTTTATAGCTATAACGCCCCATATATGTAGGTCGCTGTCAAACTCCATATGATGGTATAGGGTTGCCAGGAGGCTGGAAATAACGGCCGATGTTACTAGGTTTGTTCCAGTACTAGGAGAAACTGGAAGTACTCCGGAGCAAACAGGGAGAAAATCGTTCCTGTACTATCATCTTCTCTTTTTTCTTCTTCTGGTGGCAAACCGGAATGAAAAGGAGCAAGAATTTTTTGCTCCGGAGCAACAGGGAGTAACTTCCATGTACTGGAACAAACCTACTGTAAGCAAATGGAGCAAATAGACAAAAAGTGTAATAGCGGCTTAAACATACTGGTTTGAGTAGTCGACATATAGGTGGTACTGTAGCATAGGAGTAAAAACCATATTAGCACAGAGATATTGATATTAGCGAGGGTACCTCACTATTTCATTAATTGATAGGCATCAACAGCTTTACCTCGTTGTTAAGAACAAACGGGTGAGAGAGTCTGCATATGCTGCCTAACATATTTTAATTATTTGTAGTGCCCATCAAGTTTCATAAGTCGCACTAAACGTTAAGCGTGTGTGAAACGTTCCAATTTAATCCTGTGTATCTTCATTTATTAAGGGACGATCCATAAATGATGTAGCATTTTTTGAGTGATTTCTAACACCCCCCTCCCCCATCGTAGCATTTCGTCACAAACCTCAAAATACCCCCTGCTAATTATGTAGCTTGACGGTAATTCTCACCCCCCCCCCTCTCGTCCCCTTAAAATTAAAAAAAACTATATTAGTTATTCCCATTCAAAAAGCTACGTAGCATGATATGACCCCCTACCCCCCTGTCGTCACACATCATCACAAAATATAAAACTCCCCCCTCCCCCATATAATGCTACGTCATTTATGGATGATCCGTAATAGGGTGACAATATCAGACGATTAAAAAACCAGGACAGTCGAAAGGGTATTGCTTCCTCCCGTTTCCTCTCAATCGACATTGCTTTTTCCGCATGTTTTTGGCAATTAAAATGTTCTGGGGTCTGGCAAGCAGAACTTCGACAGTAAAAAAAATCTGAGAGTCTGGGAGGAAGAGCTCTGCCAGAAAGTCTTTCATCGGAATTCGATCACCAAGAACTTTTTCGAATTTACACAAAGGCAGTTCTTGCTACACCACCATCAGCAAACGTTTCATGCTGAGATGGTCTGTGCAGGACCGGCGAGGAGTTTTCAGTACTAAAAACACGACATTGACGTAAATCAGAAACATCAGCGATTCCAAGTTATGCCTGGCAATCTCCAAAGACAACCATTACGTCTCGATTTGAGAGCTGCAAAACCTACCGTTGTTACCAAAAAATCTCCGTTTAATCGATTTTTATATGAAAACTGGCAGATAGCTTGGTGTAAATAATATCAGTTTGAGCCCGAGCTCGAAAAAATTGACATCCCTGCGTGAAGTTGAAAGAAAACAAAATTCAATTCATGCCCGTCGGGATGAATGAAATGTTTGGTTCGTTTCCCTCGTCATTCGTTCTCCCAACACAGCGCATTCAGGTTCGGACATGTTCGGCTTCAGAAGCAAACTGAATTTTGTTTCCATTCTACCTATAAGAGTCACTATTGAGCAGATAAAGATTATACAGTGCACTTATGCTCGAAAATGTAGAAGATGCCAGCTTCTGCCTTCAAACTGTCCACATAAAAACAAATAAATGCTTTGGTTGGTGAAGGAATTTATATTTCCTCTGCACTCAAGCATTTCATTCTGTATGAAGTTTCAGTCGGGAAGTTAATGAATGAGGGAGGCGGTGAATCTGAATTTTGGTTTCGGTAAATACAAGCAGAAATAAGTGACTGATTTTGAAAATTCGCAGCACTGGTTTGAGCGCGACATTTCATTTCATTCGCTGTTCAGCGTCCAGGCGTGAAGGCATGTTAATCGTCCATTAGCTATTTCATTTATTTGACATGCCTCAGTGCTTTACCTGAGCCGTGAATCTTTTAATGTTATCAATGTGCAAATAAAAATAAATAAATTGAATTTTATTGTATATCCATCGGATCTTGTGTATGCGATTTGTTACTTTGCGTAAAAATTTTATTTCTTGTTGGAGATCTATTTACTTCATTGCCTCTTGTTGTCTGTGGATCACATAGTCCGCTTTCTCTCGGTTTATCGTTTTCGTTCATGTTATCCTCGCTGTTAATGTTGTATGGGCTTTCCCAATTACCTGGTTTGAGTTGTTTGTGGGGCCTACGGGTCACGATTTGTTATTTACTTCATTATCGGTGGTGCTGGCAGTTGATTGGGAAGTAGTAGACACATCGCAATAATTGTTCAGGCTATGCTTGGTTCTGTTGTTCCAGTATTCGTTGGTAACTGAGCTGCAACTCCGGTGGTTTATGATTTAGTAGATGATGATGAAGAGCTGTGTAATGGGTATGCTTGCAGTTGATATTGCTTCGTTAGAGGTTTTGTGCAAATGGTTTCTCGTAGTGTGTCTTCTTGTGTATCGCAGGGGTCTGTCCTCCATACGTGCACAGCGTAATTTGAGATTTGGTCACACGTTTTGCTTTGAATTGAAAGTTCAGATATGAAGGAATAGGTTTCGTCACTCGCATTCTCACGAAACAAACACCATTGGAAATACCTAGAAAAAATTTCTCCAGGTTTCAAACTTAAAGGATTCCACCGTTACGTATTCCGACATGATGGTTGTAACAAATTTATTAATAGCACAGAGAACAGACATATAAGCTGGAATAAACTTTCCCGAAAAACCTGTGTAAACATTTAAATGAAAATACGTTGAAAATCACCATCGCATACAGGTTCGCATGCATGAGTCACCATTGTATCCAAGTTTGCACACAAGTCCCGTATAGCGATTGCTGGCCGATCGAAGCGCCGCCAAGTGGCAAGTTGTTACTTGCTGTTGTCATTCAAAGCAACAGTTTTATTTCTTACACAAGTTGAAAACTTTACTTGTATGTCAGTTCTCAGTGTTAATAGTACCCAGATGTAGATCGTGCAGACGCATATCAATCTTATCATTGTCAATATAAACGGGTACCTTGGTCCTAACATTATTATGCTCAACGACGTATTGCATGTTGTCTTCCAGAGCGTAGCTTTCCGTTATGGCCAAAGTTTTAAACGTTATCAGTAACAACTGTGGTGGGCTCAAACGACGACTTCCGTTAGTCTAAACTACATTTGCAAATTTGCTGTTGAATTTTGCAGTTGAGTTTCAAACATTTTGAAATGAATGTTCGATATCGCACTGATGAAAGTAACGGTGCTTTATTGTTCATACTGGCTTGGGACGACTTTTATTTCTCGATTGCTTTGCTGGTTTGTAGTACTGGCACGGTACATATAGACAGCAGACTATAGGTAGAAACGTTCGTTTGATTCACTGCACTGTTAACAAGCAGAGCGACTGAATAGGTACTGGTATCGACTCTATAGTAATTCCATGATCCCCAGCTCAAGAGAGCGCTCAATGAAATTATTCCACTATAGTTGCTATTTTTCTTTTTATGGAATGGATTTCCAGTAAGACGAAAAAAAGCCACTAGCAAGATAACTCAAGTAGAAGCCTAAACACCAAAACATCGATGTGTCTTTTCAGAGGTACCAAAGGGAATTCGTCGGGTCCCGCATTGAAAGACGATATAAGCCGAAAAGAAGCGCTGGTAACCATTGTTTCATCGATGTTCATCGATCTGTGCTTATATGTTCCTCGAATACATTAGAAAAACTCTAGAAAGAGAACTGCGGAGAGAAAAACAGCATTTTTGGCAACGTATGCCCTGGCATTGTATCACAGACTAACAGACATAACACTTAAAAACAAAGCTTCGCCCGCTTTAACGGTCATTTTAAATATATTTGTAGTTATGACTGTGGCCACATTTGAAATTATAGCGCCACTGACATATGAACAAGCATATGGGGGATAGACCACTAGTGTAACATTGCTCCCAAACCTGAGAGGTAACCCACCAGTAAATGAGTGTTTGGGACCGTGAATATAAGGTGGAGCTGTGTTCTGGGAAAACGGTCGTATCGATGTTTTTTTGAGGGAATTCCCTAATAGTGTTATGTCTGTTAGTCTGTGATTGTATGGCAGCACGTCCAATGTTACAAGGGTAGGCAATGTTCGATTGGATTGGTTTTTTGACAGCTAAACCCGAATCCAATCGATCCAAAATGGCGTCTCCGCGATTCTCTTTCTAGAGTTTTTCTAGTATACATCTTGATAAAAATTATCAATATACAGATTTAACTGTCCCTTTTCTTTTTCCTTTTCTTATCATTCTCGGAAGTGCCGGTACACTATTGATAGTATGGTAAGACGTATGGGCGAAACGAAGCAGCTCTGTCATATGAGTTAACAAACACAGGACCTACAGTACGAACACTACACACGCAAATCGGTGTGCTGCCGATCCGCATCTGAGTCGTATTGTGAAATTGTCTAGCAGTGATTCTCGCGGACCCCTAGGCGGCCGTGAAGTCGTTGCTGGGGGTCCGCAAAGAGAAAAATCTTTTCCGGATGGAAATTGAAACTTCAAGTTTTTTTTATCGTATCAGACTGAAAATAATATATTGACAGCATTTAAATCGATGTTAAGCCGAGGGGGTCCACAACCGCCCAGGTTAATTTTGAAGGGGTCCACGACCGCCCAGAATAATTTCGAAGGGGTCCGCGATGACCCAAGGTGATTTCGAAGGGGTCCGCGATGACCCAAGGTGATTTCGAAGGGATCCGCGAGGCAAACAAGGTTGAGAACCGCTGGTCTAGAGGAAGCCCTGCCAGTTCTAGCAGGACAACTCGGTGTCTCAGTTCGTGATATCTACTGGCAGTTCGAGTCTGTAATCGTTGTTGTTGATCTAACCCGCCGTCCACATGAAGCTGAATGTTATTATTTATTTTTCCCTGACATTATTGTTCTTACTCTCTTCTATTTGATACAGAAGACTACATATCACGTGTGTTTTTTGGAAAGGGCCAATAAGCATACTGTCAAAATTCACGTTGAGAGGAAATTCTGGTCAAACCGTCAATCGCCGATTATTAGTGACAACAGTAAACGAAAGAGAAATTTTTTCTCTTTTATAAAATACCAACGTCCACTCTTGGCGAGTTACGGTTTGTCCGGAATTTTCTCTCAAAGTGAAATTTGACAGTATGCTTATAGGGATCTCTAGGGGTGTGCGAGTTGAGGCATATTCTGATGCAGATTAGTACCGTGAGTTAATATCTCAGTCCTTTTTCAATTTTTTGGCCCGAAACTATTGAAAAAAACATTTTTTAGTTTGTTTCCTTTTAGGACAATAACACGTCCAAACCCATGCGACTTGCACGACACTATAGGTTGCCTTATCAGATCTACCATAGTTTGCAGATGAAACTTGGGATGGCAGGTTGTTAGCGGATTGACAAAGTACCAGATCATGCTGTCCCAGTGAGCAAATTTTCTGGCAGAGACCGCTCTGCTAGATTTCTGTAAGTCTTGGTTTGGCAGTCCTGTCAGATTTCTGCGCGTATTCTGTAGGGTTAGTTGAGCTAGGGCGAACACGGTTTCGCTCGCGTTTTCTGGCAAATTTTGACAAGAACCGAGCAAAACCCTGACATAACTCGGATATAAACTGTGCAAAGATCCTGGCAATTCCTACCTGGTAGAATTTAGCACGAATCGAGCAAAACATCTGACAAAGATGTGGCAGGAAGCGTACAGAGATCTTGGCCGTACATTTCTGGCTCGATTCTGGATAAAAGTGAGCAGCATCGGTTGGTTTAACCGCTTCTGTCAGAAACGGTTGTTGCATTTGAGCGAATTCGTTGCCAGAATTCTCGCACAAATCGCGCAAAATGCTCGCAGAAACGCTGCCAGCATCAATTTCGCTTTGCTCAACTTTTGCTAACTTCCTGTTTGCTACGCTGACCGGGGTGTGGGGTGCTGTCCCGGTTAACAATGAGGCGAACGAGATATTTGCAGATACGTCATTCAGTAGGACAACTGTCAGTTTGCTGGTTGAGTTTAATTTGGTTCTTTTAAATTTAAAAATCATAAAAGAATAATTAAGGTTTAAGAATGATATGAGTGTACTCGTAAGGACACCCGCTACCAATACATATGAAAAACTGGCACAATTTTTCCAAATTAAAGACCCCTATTGGCCGTTTACAAAAAAAACGCGAGATATCAAGAAGAATGTATCTCTTTTCTCTCCCCCATACAAATGAGAAGCGACAGAAGTTACAGCACCTCTATTGCACGAAGGTAGGAAGCTCAACGTAAAAGTCACGCGTGTTTTTTGTAAACGGCCAATAAGCATGCTGTCAAAATTCACTTTGAGAGAAAATTGCGGCCAAACCGTAACTCTCCGAGAACGGATGTTAATATTGTATGGAAGAAAAAAGTTTTCTCTTTCGTCTACTGCTAAGATTTATAGTCTGCGGCTAATGGTTTGTCCGGAATTTCCCCTCAAAGTGAATTTTGACAGCATGCTTATTGGCCCTTTTCAAAAAACACGCGAGAAGTATATGTGTGTTGGCGCATCACTACACGCAGAAAAAAATTAGTAAAAATAAACAAATTTTGGTTTTAAATAACAATAACGTTTGATATAGTGACAAACAAGATTCAGGATTGATTCAAACAATACTGTTGGTTGAAATTACCAACTAATTCATTTGTTGACTTTTCAGTAGTTTCAACAAATATTTCGTTTGAAACAACAAAATCATGATAAGTTTAACCGAACAAACAAGTTTGAAGAAACAATAACAAATCTTTTGTATCAACCAAAGGAGAGCACCACTCAAATTTAGTTGAAATTTAACAAAGATTCTGTTGGTTTTCAACAAAAGGATCAGTTAGATCTAACAAATTTTATTTTTATTCTACAATGTTTCTATTTAAAATGTAAACAAGTATCTGTTGAACTAAACCAAATGCATGCTTTCGAAAAACGCCCATTTCAGTTTAAAACAGTCACTCGCCACGTTTTAGATTCAACTAAACGTTTTGTCGATTCAAAAAGGACTGATTTTTCTGCGTGTATGAAAAGTACTTCCTTTACCCGCAAGAGGTGTTGCTGTCGCTCGAGATGCATTATAGTATAGGTGTGCACATTCGTTATGTTTGAGTGTGTCGGTTTGTTACTAGTGAAATTAATCATAACGCCCCAGAAACACGAAAAACATATTAAACAAATCGACCAATGAAAACGAAACTTGTAAGCAGGTGGTGAAAATAAGTATGGCGTCCGGGATCACAAAAGGGTAAATGTTTACATCACTAACCAATCAGAATGAAGTACACTGAGAAACAAAAATATGCATTGTTAGCATACTTTCTATTCCCATCTCTTTTCTTCCGCTGTGATTTTTATGCATTTTCTAGCATAAAGGGCGAACACGAAATTATTGCGACATCGAAAATGTTTATAATGTTATAATGTTTAAAATCAAACCAAAATTTAAGTGTAGTTTTATACATATATTTACTTCAAAAATCAAAAGAAAAGTTAATCGATGGAGCCTTGAGTGTAAAATTGAACGCATTTTCGCTTGATGCCCTCCATCAAAGTCTTTACAGTGTCATCCGGTACCAGTTTCTCAGTTTTTTTTCCATTTTCTTAACATGTCCTTCTCGTCTTTGACTGTCTTCTTGCTCTTCCGAAGCTCCCACTTCATCATTGCCCAGTACTGGTCCACCGAGCGCACCGGACAGTTTGGCGGATTCATGTCCTTTGGAACAAAATGGACAGAATTGGCCTCATACTACTCCAGGACACTTTTAGAATAGTGTCATAATGCCAAATCTGGCCAAAATAGCGGAGCTTCGTCGTGCTGCTGCAAGAACGGCAAAAGGCGCTTCTCGAGGCACTCAGATTTGTAGATCTCGCCATTAACTATGCCCTTTGTCACGACAGGCTCACTCCTCAGTCCGCAAGAGCAGATGGCCTGCCAAATGAGATATTTGGAGGCGAACTTCGACATTTTCTTCTTCTTAAATTTGTCGTCCACATAGAACTTGCTCTTGCCGGTGAAAAACTCCAACCCCAGAATTTGCTTAAAATCGTCTTTTATATACGTTTCGTCGTCCATCACATAGCAGCCATATTTTGTCAGCATCTTCTCGTAGAGCTTCCGTCCCCGAGTTTTATCCGTCGATTGTTGCCGCTCATCGCGGTTTGAGAAGTTCTGTACCTTGTATGTATGTAGTCCAGCTCTCTTCTTTGCATTCTGGACGTAGCTCTGCGACATGTCGATCTTTTTAACCAAATCACGGCTTGAGACGTTGGGATTTGCTTTAATCATCCGCTTCACCTTTCCCTCCGTCTTTTTATTCTCCGGTCCCGGTTTTCTTCCAGCTCCTTTGCCGTGGTTCAACGTCAACCGCTCCTGGAACCGCTTCAACACTCTGGATACGGTTGAATGGTGAATGTTCACTATTTTCCCAACTGCCGGTACGACAGGCCAGGAAATTCCAAGTGTTTGGAAAGAATTTGTTCTCTCGACTCGCGTTGGTTCACCTCCATTTTCGTTGAATCGAAAAACACGACTTCGAGTTTGACAGCATGTAAACAATACACATCAATGAGAAAGTGTGCAAAATTTGGTTGATTTTTACCCAATGGTAAAAAAGTTATGCCCTGTTGAATGTGTCGCAATAATTTCGTGTTCGCCCTTTATAGTTTTAGTAAGCATTCAATGAGTGGATAGACCGAATATGTCCAATGCATAAAATTTACAGCAGAAGAAACGAGAGGCAGATAGAAAAGTATGCTATCGATGCATAAATAAAATTCTGCGTGTAGGGGACCACATTCTTCTGTTTTCTCCTTCATTTCTTCTTGCTTGCTCGAAAAAAGTGGTAGCCGAAGCACACATATGGCGATTTCGCTTGAACCTGAAACTGAGTCAGGTTCTAACCCCAACTGCTGTCAGTTCATACATTTTGACAGCAGTTGGGGTTAGGAACTGACTCAGTTTCGCTTCAAACGAAAACCACAATAGAAAAAATGTGGACACCTGTACATCTAGGCTGTTTCCAGATTCTGGACAGAGTTGCCAGTCTTCTTGAAATATAGTTTTCGCTCATACCCAGATGTTGAAATTCACCCTCCTCCTGAATATCTTACCGAAGCATATTTGCCCTCCCTGTGTTTTACCTGTTTTGAATTGTTAAATTCAATAATCTCGTTAAAATACGATTGGATCAGTATACATAAAAATAGCTATAATTTACTCCCCTAATTTTATTAAAATTCAGTTATTATATTAAACAGTATTCCTAGAATAAATATGGTTGTAATTTTTTTTCCTTTAGTATAATATATTGAAGTGTACGTGGTAACACTTACGAATTTATAAATGCGGGATCTAATACCAACAGAAAGGAGAAATATATCATAGTGCATAATGCTTTGGCTTGCTAAGACAAACTAAGTTTCGATTTCATTAATTCTCATCAGCTTAATCAGAACTCCTTTTCGTGCGTGACATCACACTTGCTTAGGGGTTTGCTCAGAAACATAAATAGTGTTTGCGTTTTTGGAAGCTAGCCTCAATCCAGCGCTAGCTTATTCCTTTCACTAAGTTAGTGTCGGATTCTGATGAGACGAAGTCGAAACGTAAATTTCATAATTAATTTATTAAGAAGATCATGTTTCGAAATCCGAAATTGGAAAGTCGTTTATTTGAGGGTTTGAAAATTGTTTCTCACTCATTTCCAGTGATTTTAAATTTGTATAGCGGTGTGTTGAAAGGTTTGTTAGTTAAAATGTGATTTCGTAAAAGCTTAATATTTTTTCACGTTTTAACATTTTTTGTTAACCACAGCATTTACGAGTTTAAAGAGGTGTCTCATGAACACCTCACGATTTATTTGCATCCGCCAGATTATTCACTATTTCAACCCGCCCTGAGACTAGGTTTCTGGACGGGTATGTCAAAAGTATGACAAGTGGTCGTCAAAAGATGTATTCTGACTTCGTGCAGTTTACAACCTTGTATCGTTGGTGCTGCTCATAGTTGGTTGGTGTCCGTTTTGCATTTCTTTTTGCCTTGTGCGTTACGGTGGTGAATTTGTCGTATCGATTGTTTGTTACTTGGTAGGCATAGGCGGCTCCAGTCGAATGGTAAAAGGGGTGTGTGAGGAGTATCACGCTTTCTTGGCAAAATGCATCCGATGCATTATTTGGTAAATGAAATTACGAATTTTGACAATCCTAGTTTCGTGATATGCGTGAAGAGTGGCAAAGAATTTGGTGCACAGAAATTGTTGAAGATTTTTCTCAAGGAAGCCACCAAGGACTACTCGTATTTGTTTTATTCATCAATTATATTGATTCAATAAGCTACGACGTTCTAAATAAACACCTTTACACATACTGATTTTCAAAAACAAGTATTCACGAAGTATTGTATCTACACGTTTTTCTATAGGAACACATTCAGGTTGAAAGGGGTGGGGGCACGTGCACCGCAGATAGCCGCCACCAGTCTTGCTCGCTGATGTTGAGTATGGGTAAGAACTACTGGGCGAAGTGCTACAGCGACGTGTTTGTATTTTGGCAGTTGTTTTTCGACAGTTTTTAGAAAATATATAAGAAATTTATAATTATCTCGACGACCTATCGTCAACTTATACATCACCGTTCATTTTTATTGGGTCTTCGTATAACATCAAGGTTGGTTTTAGTACAGGTTTCCAATATACTGCAATTGACATTGTTGAACAATTGCTTTTTCTATTGCACTATTGGAGAGTAGTTGCTCAGCCTCGTGTCCAAAGGAAACCGCTGAACCATAATCGACTGAGGAGACATTTTCGTTCGTCTTGTCAGCAAATAAGTATACACATGGACCTTTGCAGTAGGGTGGGTTATAATGTTTAAAAAGTGATGTTTGTTTTTGCGTAACTTTTTCGTAATCGCTCACATGAATTCGCTAGTGTGCAAAGAATCTCACTCACGGCTTCGCAGTAGAAAAATGTTTGTAGGCGATGTTTCGTGCGTATCATGTCAATTCGGATCAAACTTAGTGTGTTTAATCAGATATGGCCAAGAAGCTGAATAGAAACTTGGCAAAATAGATCTCATGTTACATAGTATCAAAATTTAAAAACGAACGAAAACTAGAAAATTGTTAAAATTCCGGACACAGGAAATTGAACCGCTCTAATGCCGAATTCAGGGGTGAATGGCGTTTCCTACCACAATTCTTTCGGTTCTCGAGTGCTGGTCGGTGAGTGGTGGGTGGAAAGGTTTTCCGGTTTGTGGCAGGTGTCGTACGTTTTTGTTGCACTTCGTTTCAACGCGTGGTTTCGGATCTAGGTTACTCCAAAATATTGTTGCACTTGTCACGCCACAAAAAGAAACTTGTTCTTTCGGATAGCTTATGCAACTATGGCCGTTGAGAGCACAAAGCCTTCGGTTTTGCCGCGAAGTGTGAATATGTTCTGGATTTGGAACATACTCGTGTGATGGAGTTTCCTAGTTTGTCGGAACAGGAAATACAGTTGCACGTAGGACATGCAGTTTTGAAATGCCATTGGAAAAGAGAATAAATGACTTTCGTACACATTGGAGAGATTTCTCTCGATTCGATTATGGTTGTCGTTTCTGGACGTCTAGAGCTGGCAAATAATCGGTCTATCGTTCGATTCGTCTATGTTGACCATTCAGGATTGAAAAAAGAATTCGCACGTGTTACCGTTGGCTTACCAGGAGAAGCGGGTTACCATTGCATTAGTGGAATGTGGTTTTTGGCTGTGCTTGACATAATCTGCAAGGACTCGCTTTCATCAGTTGCTGCTGAGTAGCTGAAAAAGAAATAAAATTGAAAGTTTGGAAGACATGCTGCGGTGTGGCGGTTACTATTTATTAATAGACTTGACGTGATGGTGACCGCTATGAAAGTGGCGAATCGTTACTGTAGACACGGTAAGCGTTATCCCGAAAGGAATAAAGTGTCCCACTCATATCCGCAATAGATCCGGTTTGTGGCAGGTGTCGTACAACACGTAAATAGAATCAATAGCTTGATGAACATAATCATTTGTACAGGTTAAATATTTGAGTTAAATCAAATGTATTTATACGTATCTTTTTTCGACCCACGTTTCTGAAATTTTCGAGTCTCGATAAACTGAAAACCAGCCCGGCAGAGTTACTCTGGATATGATGGTGTTGTGAACCGCTCCTTCACTGTGGATCAGCTTCTCATAACTTACTAAGAAGGGCCTTACCTTACATCCAAAAAGATTTTTTTCAAGAATCTCTTCAAGACCTTTTTTAAGAAACTCTCTCTCAAGAATTTTTGAAGCCATGCTAAATATTTGAAATTATTTTTTACATTTTCCACTTTTTCATAAAAGAACGATATAGCTTTGAAGAAATATTTCATGGCCCGGATGACTGAGTCCTATCTATCAACTGATTCCGTTGGACGAATTGAGACAATGTTTATGTGTGGGTATGTATATGTGTTCCCTAAACTTTGCACGTTTCAAAGAAACGACAACACCGATCTTGTTTATGTGCCCTACAAAGTACCCGGAATTTCAATCCATGTATTCCCAATGTTCTTTCCTAAGCTACACATTGATATGAACTTATGACATCTAAGAACATCTTCAAGTATAGACTTTTGGGAAATAAAATTGATGATGGACTAAGCGGAGGTCTGAGGAAGGGTTTCGAACCTTCCAATATAGGGGCCCCTTTTTAAAATATCGAAAGGAAAGTCGTGTAAAATGAACGTTTTATATATGTTGTTGCACTGCATTGAAGTAATCACTTTTTTGCCATTTTTTTGAAAATATGTTCAGCAATGCTGTACTATATTTTGGAGTATAAATGACATGCAATAATAACGAAAAAGCTCTGTTTTGAAAAATCTTTCAAAAACTACTCGGAAAAAGGTTAAAATGGTGGCTCCAACCGAACACATACAGGATACAAAGTTTTAAACAATCTTCCCAAATGAACATCGAACACCATGTTCGCCTTAGTTCTGTGCTCATCTCAAACCCCCATTCGCGTGCAAACTCGAATGCGCTAATGCGTACCAAAACACGCGCACATGTTTGTCTGCATAACCGATCCCCACGTACGTACGCGGTATTCGTACACACAGGTTCTTGTCACTAGTTTTATCTTTCTCTCACTCATCATCAATACCCAGGTAACCAATAAGCATGCTGAATGCGTCTTAACGGCTACTTGATAAGCACTTAAGTCTTTTTAAATGCTATTTAAAAGTCGTTTTTGGCAAAATATACGGCTACATTACTGCTGTGCCATGACAATGCTTCTTTACTGCTGTTGTGCATTCAGAATGCTGCTTACTGGCCAGAAGTTTTTATCCTGTTGTTTGAATGCTGATTAACAACAGTTATGCATAACGAATGCTATCGTACTGCAAGAAGCATCCGAAATGCAAATTTTACGCTACTTTACTGCATACACTAATGCTTGTTGGTTACCTGGGTAGTGTTGACTCATTCTGTTTTGAGTGTTTCTTATGTATGCACACGATTTAAGCTAGCGGGCACAGCACCTTTTGTGGTCCTAAATGCCTGTGCAAAATTTGGGAGCGGTTGATTGTTTCCCGGGTTTGCGCATTGCGTTAAAAGTTTGCATGGAATTTTATATGGGGAAATCAATTATTTTGCATTTACGTTAAAAAAGATCACTATTTCACTCAATATGAAAAACCAGCTTTATAAAACTATAGTTCAAACCTTGGTTAACAACTTTGTCGAGTTTTCAAAAAAAAATTTAACGATTTTAAAACTTATGGTAAAATCCAAATGCAGAAATTGGTTACTTTTTCCAACACTGTCAGTGCACCACCGACATCGACATTAAAATCTTAAATAAATGAGAATATATTCATCGCAGAGACTTGGTACCTTTGAATGAAATGTTCAGAATGAATTGCAGAATAACATGATGATGAGTTATGTTCTATCATAGACCATGCGGTAGACTTGGGTGAAACGCCTACTCCTACTCTGCAGAAGGCAAAAAATTCTTCACATTTCCTTTCGATCATGCCCATATGAGCCTGCCTAGTTCTAGTTTTCCGTTCTAAGTTTATAACTGATTTGCTCTAGAATACCTATCCGTCTTTCAATTTCATTGCTTTCGTCTCAAATTTGCCGAAAATAGCCAACAAAATCGATACAGTAGAACCTTGCGGCAATTAAAACATAGTAACACAGAATAACATAGACGTAGTCAGAAAATGAAAAGGAGAGGAAGGGAGGGGGGGACTCGTGTACTCCCCAGCCCCTTTTTTGATTGTTTTGTATAAGAAAAAGAATCAATACGTCCTTGTAAATGTCAACGACTGAACTTTCTTAATATTTTGATAGACCCAAATATGAATCATACTACAATCTTTGTTGTGGGAAATAACATTTACAATATTTAGGATTTACACCTACAAATTTATGTGTTGCTTTTGCTTGAGGCAAAAACTACCTCAGGTCTGGAAATCGCGTTGGGTTCTTACCTGAGGTATATTTCCGGTTCGCCAACGTCACCTCTGTTTTGCGTGAACCTAATTCAACTTCATCAAAAAACGCTTGTTTGAAATAACTATCGTGGTTTCGTTCCTAAATTCTTAAACGAAAACGTTAATAGAAGCAATTCCGAGACTTCAAGGAATCTAAGGATATGCATTTTTTTTTAAATTCTGACTCTGAATGGCTAAGAAATAGGGTTTTAAAATATGTAAAACTTATAAACCGTTGTACCATTTCAAATGAGATAACTGTAGAGCCCCTAAATAGTAGCACTCAAACACGTAAGATTAATTTTTATTTCGGCGGTATAAACTTGCGTTGAAGATGTGCTCCTTATGTTATACTAAACTATCTAAAAAGGGAACTGAGGAGTACACAAGCCACACCCCCTCTTCTTTTCATTTTATGACTACGTCTATGTTATTCAACAATTCATTCTGAACATTTCATTCAAAGGTACCAAGTCTCTGCGATGACTATATTCACATTTATTTAAGTTTGAAGTATCGCTGTCGTGGTATACTGACAGCGTTGGAAGAAATAATGAATTTCTGCATTTGGATTGAACCATAAGTTTTAAAATCGTTATAACTATTTTTTGAAAACTCGTAGCTTGTTACCGTACTCGACAAAGTGTTTAACCAAGGTTTGAACTATAGTTTTATAAATCTGGTTTTTCATATTGAATGAAATAGCTATCTTTATTAACGTAAATGCAAAATAATTGAATGCCCCATATAAAATCCTGTACAAACTTTGAACGCAATGCGCAAACCGGGGAAGCAACCGACCGCTCCCAAACTTTGCACAGGCATTTGGGACCACAAAAGGAACTCAAAAAGTGCTGAGCTGAAAAATGTCATATTCGAGCCACTCTAATGCACACGGTGTACGTACACAGTGTTTAAACCTAAATTTGCACATTGTTCGCTTGGATTGGAGTTGGATGTTCGAGGAAAACATGTACACAAAGACAAACCATGTTTAAGCTTGAACACGTGTTCGAAATTTTGCACAGGTTCAAATTTGTCGGGGTTCATGGGAAAACTGGTTTTAAATATAGGTTCGCAGCAGGTTTGTTTCTATTCGTATTGAGCTGTCTGGAGCGAACCGAACATATCCTCAAAGGGCTGTACAATACCGAGAAGGAAATATTTGTGAGCTGTACAAGGCTGATGGACGAATCAGTTTGTGTTGTTACGTACTACTAGCAGAGGCAAATGTTTTTATTTCCGATGGTTGAGAATAGGTGCCACTAATTTCATGTACAGAGCCACAAATTTTGAACAAAAAAATTGAGATTTTGGTCGGTTTCTTCTAGTCAATCTTGTCAGATGGCCGGAGACTACATTTTAAGATCGGGAGAGAAGGTGATTATCAGAATTTGGCCGGCTCCGTGGACTGACTATAATAATTAGTTTGTGCAGCTCCGTACTAGTAACGTGGGCCAATTGGAACAAGAATCTCTCACTTGGAGGATATTTTCTTTGGAAAACAAATTAACTCTTATCAGTGGTATCAAACTCTCAACCAAGAATTAAATTTCAAAATCTTTTCCTTCACCAACTATCATATGAATTTACGGTGGGTGGAAAGTTGCATACACAGACGGAAAACCTGAAACAGTAAGTTTTCTATTCGCTCCTCGTGAATTTATTGTGAAACTCTGTTTGAAGTCAAAGTTGCAGCAAAAACTGTGGGTGCCAGAAATAAAGAAGTGGTCATGATTTTACGCAGTGTTGCGCATTCCTCTGTACGGGATTCCATAATACACAGACTCTCGGTAGAAGAAATCAATTTTTGCTTTTGCAAATAGACAAAGTGGCGCACGGGTAAATATAATTACTTGTCCTCATATAGCAGCGCAGCGATTTCTAGCTTCTAAACTGTGCAAGATGAGAAACCGAACTCAGTCAAACGAGTTGATGTACAGAAAATCCATATAACTGAGCAAGTTTATTCGTAAATTTGCAACGAATAGGTTTCGTGCAATCGACGCAAAATATATGACTTATTCAGATAAAGTATTCAGATGAAGCTTTTAATAAAATATGAATCTATTAGACATCTATTAGACACACGAATTGTTTGACAAAAAAGTTACCTATATTCGCGAAAATCGATTGAATAATGACGGTAAATATATTTTTTTCGTTGATATCAGTAGATAATACAAACAATTTACGTAATCGATTCGTTAACAACCCACGAAACCCAATTATTTGTCATTCAAACTTTCATTTAGCAGGCAAGAAAAGAAAATCCAATGCATCCAATGTGGCAATGTTTTTGAACAGTTACATTTTCAGATATGGGTGAGATTTTGTCACAAAAACGTGTAAAGCATTTCACTTAAGAACTAACAGTTATGAATATTATCAGTAGAAGTAGAAGTGAAATTATCGTAAGTAGTCTGGTTTGATTCCGCGGGAGCAGTGCTGCCAGGGATAATTTTATTTAAGGATGAAAAATGACATTTTGGTAAGGTATGACATATTTTTGAAAACTGATAAAATCCTCGACTACATATTCAGTTGAACTACACAAAATATTATACGATCAATGTATTACGCAGCGGAATGTGAAATAATGAGCAGATTCTAGCCCTGCGCGACAACCTTCATCAAAGTAAGATTTTGTTCCTGATCTCAACAGGAAAAAATAAAGGGGTACAATAGGCATAGGACATTATCTTTGCTATGTGATCGCAGAGGTCGCTCATGTTGCGTGAATTATATACACGGTATGGAACATAGTTGCCGACTGTCATTTCGGCTGTTACTGTGGATCAGTTGTATTAGTTTTACGGCGTCGTTTATGATTTCGAGTGTTGTTCTGCGAAAACGCATTATCTTTTGTCCTCAGTACAGTACAGTACATTTAATCAATGTAAAAATGTCAAGTGAGTTTTTCTTTTGTAAAAAATATTGCTGAACAAGAGTTTTGTGTTGATTTTTCGATATTTTTTGCTTTCGAAAAAAAAATACGGCCATTAACAAAAAATACGCTTGGGGCAGTCGTTTGGGGACACTATAGGGCACTACTATAATGTAAATATGAATTATTTCGACAGGTAAATTGTGCGTAATTTCGTGCGAAAAACACCAAAATGAAGAGGTCATAAAGACACAATTGCATCTGTTCAAAATGGCGCCAGTATTCGATCAGCCTCCAAACAATTCAAGGTTCTGTTGAAAACATTACGTGCCGTGTGAAAGGAAAGTTTTCGTCATGAGGGAAAGCGCGTCAGATATTTCGTGTCAATATAATAATTTAAGGTGTCGTTGAAGTAGATAGGTAATCGAAAAAAGCATGATCAAAAAAGAGAAGGAAAACGTATCCAAAAAATGCTCCGAAGCGCAAACGTGATTGTCGCATAGCTAAGCAATAGGGTGTCCCAAAATGACATCAAAAAAGTCACCGGGCTCTCTTCTTTTATGAAAGATTAGGGCATCAGGACCACTTTCTTCTTCGGAGTGAATTTGCTAAAACACTCTCTACTGGTGGCGAATTTTGATTTTTTGAAAAATAGGGCCGATTTTGGGTAAAATTTCAAATTCATGCCTGTTGAAGTTCTCCTGAACTGTCTTAGATTTTTTAGAATTTTTTATTTTTCTGGTAATCTGAATAGAGAAGTTTGGTGAGTTAGTTTGTGCAAATTTTGGGTTATAAGAACGGTAGGGCCATTAAAACTTTGCAAAAAGTGTTATTTTTGGTGTTTTCATTAGTTTTTCTTCGAAACTGGGCATCTACAAAATTTTAAAACTATAGAAAACACATCAAATAGTTGAGCCGAATAAAGGGGTGTTTTTGTTATATAACCTTCGACATTTTTAGCAATTATTTTTGATAACAATGTTCCAAAAAATAAAACAATTCAAATGTGCTTAGACCGATTCTGATTTACTAGAGACAAGCGAGAACTCCATTTTCCTGTTCTCCGAAAACAAAATACGGACTAAGCACACTGAAATTGTTTTATTTTCTAGAACAGTGTTATTTTTGATGAATATTCGACGTAACTATTTCGGCGTAACTATTTGAAGTATTTCCTATGCATTTAAAATTTTGTAGATACCCAGTTTGGAAGAAAAAATACTGAAAAACATCAAAAATTACACTTTTTACTAAGTTTTAATGGCTCTGCCGCTCTTATAATCCACAATATTTGTACAAACTAGCTAACCAAACTTCTCCATTTGGATCTCCAGAAAAATGAAAAACATTCTGAAATAAAACTAAGACAGTTCAGGAGCACTTCAACAGGCATAAATTTGAAATTTTACCCAAAATCGGCCCATTTTTCAAAAAATCTAAATTCGCCACCAGTAGGGAGCATTTTGGCAAATTTACTCCGAAGAAGAAAGTGATCCTGATACCCTAACCGATGACTTTTTTATTATGATATCATTTTGGGACACCCTGCTAAGCAACCACCTGAGCCGGAACGCACAGCTTCAGTACCACACTCTGACGACGACGAGTACACCAAAGAAGTCATTCGCAAGTACAAAGCCATACGCAGCTGCTGAAAAACATGTTTTTTCAACATTTCCGCGGTTTCATAATTTTTTACACATTTGCCACTTCCTCATTTTCTTATTATGACAATGGATTGGATGTATTATTCGTGTTGATAATTTTAAATTACCTGCAGTATTCATACTCTTAGAAGGTGATTATCGCAGTTCCATTAAAAATTATTCCTCATGTTTGAAAAGTGTTATCAACGCTCTTGATTTCAAAGATATCTTACTATATAAAAAAGAACAAGAATTTACTTTCCTAAGGGGTAACACAGCTTCCAGAATTGATCGATTTTACGCTCCCTTGTCTATGATTACCAGTGTAACTCAGACAAACACAATAACAGTTGCATTTTCGGATCATAGGGCAGTTATGTTGAAACTAAAAGTAGGAAAAGAAGATTTGGCCCTGCGTGGTCGAGGATACTGGAAGATAAATCAGTACCTAATTGACAGAGAACAAGTGAAAGAAACCTTCGCTAGTGAATTCCAAAACTTAAAGAACAGACACATCTACAGTACCGATCGAAATGCATGGTGGAATTTCGCCTTCAAGCGAAAGTGCCGAAGTTTTTACAAAAACGAGAGCTGAAACCTCAACAAAGAGATTTATGAAAAGAAAAACGCTATTTATTTCAAATTAAACAACTTAACTGAGAAGTTTATTTTGGGGGATAACGTGGGGGACGATATCAAAATTGCAAAATCAGAATTATTGGAACTTGAATCGCAGCGCATGGCTACGTTAGCATATAAAAGTAATTCACAATCATTGTTTGCCGATGAAAAAATAAGTGTTTTTCAAGTGGCATCGCAACTTAGGCGTATGGGCACATATCTCAGATTAACTGATGGTAACGAAATTACTGCTGATCCAAAGCGGTTAAACGATATAATTATTGATTACTTTACCAACCTTTTTGATGTTTATAAGAATGTTGAACCAGCAGAAGGAAACAACCCCCTAGAAAATGTGGATGAAGAATTGAATAATGATGATCGAAGGATGCTTATTGCTCCAGTATCCGAAGAGGAATTAGTGAACACACTAAAATCTTGTACCAAGAAGAAATCACCGGGTCCTAACGGGTTCATGTACGAATTTTACTTGAGCCACCTTGACATACTGAAAGATGAAATAATTAATGTTTATAATGGCTATTTACAAGGTAATATTATACCGCCAAAAGAGTTTACAGCTGGGGTAATTACACTAATTTTCAAAACGGGAGATTCCACTAAACTTAAAAATTATAGGCCAATAAGTTTACTAAATGCAGACTACAAACTTTTCACAAAAATAATAGCCAACAGAATAATGACTTTACTAGGAAAAATTGTTGGTCCATGGCAAGTGGCATGCTCGCCCAGAAAATCGTGCATAGATAACCTGAAGAATATTCGCAGATTGATAACAAAAGCAAGTCAGAACAAACGAGTTCGAGGATTTCTGGTGAGTCTCGACCTGCAAAAGGCCTTTGACAGTGTAAATCATCAGTTTCTATGGAATATACTTCTGAAATATGGATTTCCAGAAAAGCTAATAGCGTGTTTGAAAAATCTTTATTCGACAGCCACATCATCAGTTTCATATAATGGATTTATCACTAAAGAGATTAATATAAAGTCTTCAGTTAGACAGGGATGCCCCATGAGTATGGTGCTGTTTGTTATTTACATAGAGCCTTTGTTGTGTAAACTACAAAGCAGCATCGGTGGCATTCTGGTATTCGACAGATTTGTAACTGTCACTGCTTATGCAGACGATCTGACCATCTTCGTTCAGAACGAAAACGAGTTCGATTTGATGCTTCAAATTGTAGACTCCTACAGCATGTACTCTAAGATCCGTTTGAATTTACAAAAGTCATCATTTATTAGAATCAATGGATGCAAAGGTGGCCCATTCACAATTAAAGAGGTCGAAAAGCAGATAATATTAGGTGTGTCGATAACGGGAAGATGGACAGATATTATAAAGGACACTTATGCAAAACTTATCAGTAACCTGCAAAGACAAATAACAAATAGCAGAATAAGAAACATGAACTTCATAGAAAAAATTTGGTTTGTCAACTCATTTGTGCTGTCCAAATTATGGTATGTTGCCCAAGTATTTCCACCTAGTAACTTACATTTGGCCAAAATAAGATCAGCGATCGGTCGGTTTATATGGGGTAACAACATTTTCAAAGTCAATAGAAACCAACTTTATTTAAGGCCTGAGGATGGCGGAGTGAATTTGGTTGACCCCGAAAGCAAAGCTAAAGCATTGTTTATAAAAAAACATATTGTATGATCACGATGGAAATGAGAACCTCGATGAAAAATACTTACTAGAATTAGTACAACTAAACATGCTGACAAGGAACGGTAAAGATTGGATAGCTGAAGTCAAAACGATTAAACAGAAATTCAATTTGGTAAGTGTAAAATTGTTATACTGGTATTTTGTTGACAAACGGGAAATTAAGCCATCGGTAGAAGACAAGTTTCCTCTCGTTCAGTGGGAAATAGTTTGGGAAAACATCGGCTCGAATTTCCTGCCATCGGAGGACGTATCAAAGTTATACTTTTTAATAAATGATTTGATACCAAATAAACAAAAACTCATGAGCCACAATATTGGTTAACTTCAAGATGCAAATTGCGATATTTGCTCAGGCATAGACGATAATACCCATCGCGTTAAAGGGTGCACAAACGCACGGATAATTTGGGAATGGACAAAAAATGTAATTAACACAAAACTTAAAATAAATTTTACAAAATTGGATGATATTCTTTCATGGAAAATAAACCCTAGAAACCAAAGGCAAAAAACAGCACTATGGCTAGTAAGTCGAATGGTAAGCTACAATCTAAAGTCAGGGAACGGTAGTCTGTTTATATTTCAGAAAGGATTGAGGGAAATGCGATGGAACAACAGAAATATTTTTAGAATACATTTTGGTAAATTTGTGAACCTCTGTTATTAGATACTAAGATAAATAGGCGCAGATGAGAATGATGTAAATGCAAAATAATGTAAATAAATAGTATTTTCTTAAAAAAAAAAATACTCTTCAATTATAAGTTTACCTTCTGATTTTCTAGGCACACTGTTTAATTTAACCTCGAATACAGTGACCTATCATACCCCAGATTTAAAAAACACCGTAAAAAGTATCTTCGCTTTATTGGATTTAGCTTGAATAACACTAGTTTACAAATTTTGGGTTAATTGCATGAAGTTAAAAAAAGGTGTTTTCTAAGTCAATTTTGGGTCGCTGAGCACGAAAATCATATCCATTTTCTTTTTCAAAGAACTGTTTTTGTGATTTTTTGAAAAATGTGTTTTTGAGCATTTTTTGCAGTTTTTGGTCAATATCTCAGGAACAAATCTACCGATTAACACAAACGACTCACCATTCGAAAGGTTTTGATGTGCCCATTCCAAAATTGTATAACATGTTAGGATAAAATATCAACAACTTTTGGTTAAGAGCATCCTAAGTCAAAAAAGTAGTGCTTGGTAAAATTACAAATTTTTAGTTAATTTTTCATAAAAAAATAAATCTGCAAAAAAATCTTTCAAAATCTTATGTAACAGACAAACTTCTCCTGTAAATTTTAAGCCTAAGATCACGAAAATTCGACAAAAACTGGTGATGTTATTAAGCACCGAGTGAAAATTGCTCTGTTTTTCACATATCTCTTTTGGTCTTAAATAAGATTACACTAGTTTACAAGAAAAATGAAGTTACGAGAAAAAGTGTTTTCTAGATCAATTTTGGGTCGCTGAATACGAAAATAATACTCTATTTCTCTTTCCAAGAAGTTAGAGTTTAAAAAAAGACGTTTTTCTTTTGCTTCCGCTTTTTTGTTTTTGCTCTATTTTTTATTACAGAAAAATAATCTCGACAAACATATGATTACGGCTTAAAAGCCAACTATCAAAATTCTCTTTGAAATGAAATTTCAGACAAACTGTTACCCGCCAATCACAGATGTTTATAGTAAACAAAAGAAAAAAGTTGCTCTTGCATTAAATGCTATGAACTGCGTTTAGCCAGTAACGGTTTGTCCGGAATTTCCTTTCACAGAGAATTTTGATAGTTGGCTTTTAAGCCGTAATCGTATGTTTGTCGAGAAATGTACATTTATTATGATTACAATCGACCATAGTAAAAACAGTCTAATGTTCGACCTTTTTTAAAAAATGCATATTTCTAGTAAATTTTGTATAATAAATGAAGGACAGAAAAAAATTCTTTTAGAATCTAATGAAATAAATATTCTTTTTGCATAAATTTTAAGCCAATGGACACAAAAATCATATGAAAATGTAGATGGTATGGAGCACTGAGTGAAAATTGTAACTTTTTATTATACTTTCGGCTGAAATAATCTTCTATACTTGATAGTTATTTTTTGTGTTGGGTACTGTCTTCTCGAACTTGCATCCATCCATCCTGCGGCATTTGAATGGTTTTGGATATTTCATTGTACAACTAAGTGCTCTTTTTAAAATGTGGAAATATCGTTGGAAAAGTTTTGTTTTGTCTGTGGTGAGTACATATTTTACGAATTAAAGGAATTTTAGCCTTCTGCTTCAACAGGCTTCACAGCAGATTTTCAGTTCACAAAATATTACGTGGCTAGTGCCGCGATCCCACTGAGACTCCTTCCTTATAGAGACTCGAATATTTGACGACTGGCTTATGAGACCAGTGCTACACCCTCTAAACCGCCGCACCAGGGCAGAGTCCGCTAAAATCATAAAATTTCCATTGCGCTCAATGTGCCATAGCATCAACATTTTCCATCCGATGTTAGTGATATTAGCTTTAAAATTAACGTAAACATATTATTTGTCATCCCGGATTCTAAAAGGTCCGAAAGAAAAATTGGTTTTTCGGTAAAAAAATCATTTAAAAATGAGTAACTTTTAAAAATGGTCAAAAATGCGCTTTTTTAAAATTTGGTCGCTTGCAGCACTGAAAATTTTACATATGATCGGCACATATTATATGTTTTTGGAAAGGGTATCTCGGCACCTTTCAACCTGCATATTGACTAAATTAATTGAATGATTTTGACACGAAATATTGACTAAAAACTACAAAGAGTGCTCAAGAACCAGTTTTTTGAGAAAATCACAAAATCGCTTCTTTGAACAAAAAAATGAATATTGTTTTCGTGTTCAGCGACCCAAAATTAGTCTAAAAATACTTTCTCTTGAAGCTTTATTTTTCTTGTAAACTAGTGTAATATGTAGCCAGACTTAAAATCGTTATTGCCAAAACGTTGCCAGTGCAAAAATATATTCGCACGAGCTCACCACAGAAACCTACTTGACCCCACTCTACTCTACCTTAAAGTGTTTTACACAAGCCGTTGCAATATGCAGAGTTACGTACAAGGGAAAAACTCTGTTATGGAACTGTAAAAAAAACACTTAAAATCACATTTTTTCAAAAGCGCACTTAGTGTATATATATTTTTGAATAATGAAACGTGAAAATCTTGGATCTCAAGATATTTTTCTAGGCTGACATGACTGACTGACAATACGGGTACAATATTTGACTGATGAAAAACAGACACAGTATTTTTATAATGCCATAAAAGAAAAATGGAGTCAATTATACGGGTTCCCTTACGCATATGAGTGAAAAATGTAATGCCTGGAATTGATTGATATAAGTGTGTCTCATTTTCCCTTGTCCTGTTCCACCTTTACCTCTTCAGGACTTCTTTCCTGTCTTAGTTGTCCTTTTTTTCCATTTCGAATATCGATTTTTGAATGAAGTTTTATCAGTAAAAGAATAAGCATAATTTCAAATCACAATTTTCGCGAAATTGGAAAGCAATTCTATAAGGGACGAGTAGAAATTGTAATTTAACTTTGAGGTATCCGAAATATTCTACTTTTCCCTTCTTACTTTGTTACAAGTTCGAGCAGCGTAAAATGGATTGATAATTGATATAACCGAATAATGTGGTTCTATTCCATTTATCCCTTCGATTCATCAGATCCTGTAAAGTTTCGGCCACTTCCAGTGAATGTGTCTGTGTGTGTGGCCATACCTTAACAAAACCGCCCAATCCGAGAAAGACCCTTTTCAGTCTCATGGGACTGACCGTTCCAATTTATATCAATTTCGGTTGTCACCCGGCCCGGCTTCAGCTACCATTTCCCAGTCCCGGCCGGGGAGATATATTGGAAGTGAGCAAGTTTGACAAAAAGAGGCGAAAAGGCTATCAGTCCACATCTGGTATGCCCTCTTTCCCTGAACGTATCACTTCATGTCCGAACTCTGGTCAGTTTCGTGCATTTAGAATTCATTCTAGCCCACCAGTGCTTTGCATAAACGTATTCAACGATATTGCGTGAGATGGACAGGGGATGACTCGCTGACAGTGCAACAAGCGGAAGGGAGATGTGCTTCGAAGACGAATGGTTTTCGGTGGGACATTTCGGCCAGTCGATTGCGGACGTCGTTTCAACTTTACTCGCCTGTAAGTGACTTTGTAGATTTGATAGCTATGTGGGGCCAAAGTCAGTGATTTGTTCCGAAGAGGAAATGTTTACATAATCGAAGCTCGAATCAGACGCTTTGACCCATGTCGTGACGAAATCACACGTTGTTGTCTGTCAGAACGAGAGTACCAACAACAAGAGGCAAATTAATTGCTTAAAATTGAAAGAGGCAATCAGTTCGCTTCTCGGGTCGATTTTTGCAACACTATGGCTAGTGAGCAATTAAAAAAAACTTGGAAATGTTTATTACATTCCTAGTATACTTTGCAAGAGAATGGCTCGCCAGGCATGAACTTGATGAGCTACGTGTCGACGCTGAAGCATTTGAAACCAAAAAGTATAGTATTTAGATAAGTTAATCAGCATTTGTCGAATGTTGTCTTCAAACATCAACTTTACAACAAGTAGAATTCATATTATGACAATAGCGTGTGATTGAAATCTTATTCTGCTCTCAGTTTTAGATTTTTTAAATGCGACATCACATTTTGATCTCATTTTGCTATCCTTGCCTACTCTGCCTTTCTTACAAGAAATTTCTTTGTTTATATTTCTTTTGTAAAATATCAAAATGAATACATATTTTGTTATAAAAAATCAACATCTGAATGAGCTTTCAACTGACTCCTACTGATAGTTGTTTGATATCATAGGACAATTTTGCTTTTTTTCGCCGTCAAGACGGCCAAAACGATAACCATCTGAGAACATTTATTATCAGACTGCTCGGGATAGCGCACAATCGAAACATCCCCAGCTTATATTGGTAGGCTCGGTGGGTGAAGGTGATTAGAGAGCGGTGTGTCTGAGGGAGGGTGGTGAGTGGGAGAGATTTGAAGAGGGTAGGGGTTGTAAGATGTGGGGGAAGGTGGTATCACCTATCCGAACACCCTTAACCACTCTCATGTTAGAACTCAGAGAACCTATCTTAGTCAAGAAAAATTGGCATTAGGCCGGGATTAGTGTTTGTTGATTTTCAGAGTGACTGTATAAGCATTCTATATAATAAAGGCAAAATGCGCCAGTCCAAAAAAGTCATTTCTCGTCAAAAAATTTGGTTTTCGTGATTGCTTCAAATCTGGACATTTGCGTTTGCATGGCCCAGGCATGGGAAAAATCATTTCACGAAACGATCAATTTGAAATCCGATCTCGGCAACCCTTCTTGTGCAGAGTTAACCGTTCGTGCGAAAGCGAGAAGCAAAACACAGAACTGAAAAAAAGTGACAGCGCCCGGCTATGATTCATTCTCCATGGCATACGTAGTGTTTTGAATGAAAGCAGAAAGGATCGCAAATGAATGCATTCTTTCATTCACAAAGATTAATTTCAAAACATTCACCGGATCGTTCTAATAAAAAAAACTTGTTGTTCTTGTTTATAGACCTATGAAATTTTCACTTGGTGATCTCTTATTGTTGAGTAAGTAGTTTGCAATGTGCTGGTGGAAAAAAATAACTTAAAACGATTCCGTGCATATCACAATATCAATTTCAAGTGGATTGTAGTGCAATCTACTTCTCAACATTGATTATAGTGTACATTTGCACTATAAATTTGACCTAACCCAACCAGAGAATACAATGTCACATTCATTTGTGAACTAAAAGTTGATTCACTTGTTAATGTTTACAGTACAATCTTCCGATTCAGTCCGCGAATGAAGAACACGATCTTCTTCATTCAACATAGTACGTGTCATTCTTTTACTTGGCTCACATCTTCGGAAGTTCATCTCTACCTACGTTCAGTTGTGTTTTTTTGGAGAGTTTTAGTCGGATCGTGACTGGCTGCTGTCAAAGCAATGAGCGGATTCGCCAAGAATCATGCGAATGAATGATAATTCCCATCCCTGTGCATGGCATAAAGATGCAAATTCGATTGATAAAATTTCCCGCGACTTTCCCCTTTGAACATTTTTCTGTTCTTGCTTATATGGAATCAAGAACCGTCGTCGTGGTCAATGTGGTAAAAGTGACGTTAGTATTATTATTGATCTAGACTAGCAAATCCAAGTAATTTTGCTACCATTTCAACATGTTTTGCATCATTTTGATATCATAGTGATAACAGTTTATACGCAAATTTGCTGTGTGACCGCTCTCTTCAACTCATAACTCCGGAACCGTATGCTGGATCAGGGAAAAATTCAATAGTAGCCGATGGAAAAGTTGCTTCTTTAATTTTAAAATGAGCGACATTTTTAACACATTCACAAGTACACACATACAGACTTATTACCAGCTCGACGAACTGAGTTAGTGTGTCCATTTTCAGATTGATTGCATAACCTTTTTGTATGAGAAAAGCAAAAATGTTATAATTATGAGAAATTATGCGGCTCAAATTTGTTAGGATCTATAGGCAAAGTTTGCACGTGAAATTGATTATAAGACTGTGGTAAAAGGGCAAAAATCGTTGATTTTTATGCAACACAAAAAGTCACCAACTAACTATGCCCACTACACTAGCTTCAGATCTAGATACTATATGCAATGAGTATCCATTACCGTACTAGCTCGATAGAACAGGAATATGCCATGCAAATCAATTTCACTGCACTATTAGTGATCCAAATAGCAACTATGTGAGTTCTTTACAGTGCAATCCAAATAGCAATTATGTAAGTTCCTTTAGACATTCAACTGTCTGCCACTCGAAGAATTTCAAGAATCACTATGATTCCAATTATAGGTGCTGCACCAATACTCTATTTTGTTCCGTTCGGCCTGGTCGTTTAGTAAAAGATGGTGAATGCCTTCCATCAGCTACTGAAATTCATCCAAAGTTCCCAAAGACAAAGACTAGACTTGAAACATTCCTTCTGTTTGAAAACGTCACCTGGAAACTATGTGGAAGGAATTCCATCGTACATTCGCTGCTCAAGCAACTTGTTTACGCCCTGATAGAGTTAAGCTCCTGAACCATTGATGCAAGTGGATGGTTTGAGACAGTATTTTAGAAACATTTGTGAACCATATGATTGCTAATACACACAAAGCATCCTATGTATCCTACGCACTTCACTAAACATTGCAATCGGTCTGATTCTGCAAATTAGATTTAATTCGATGGATCTTAATTCTAGCCAACTGGTCGGGTTCCACAATGCAAAGGCGAGCTATCGTTAAAGCGATGCGAAACCAATATCGCATGTCATCAAGGATGTTCCTTTTAATCGGATCCGATCGCATTTCGAATGAATGGAATATCTAAATACTACTATCATCAATTGGTTTGCCAGAAATAGTTGCAAAATTACCCTCCCCCTAACATGGCAAATCGAGGAATTTCCAGGTATTTCATCGCTACTATTCTATGTAGGAGGTCTGTTATCGTGCAAATCTATTAATTTGGATTGTGACATTCCAGTCATTGAGCAAGCTGAATGAAATTCAGTACCGATAATTATCTATTGAAACTGGAATTCACTTTGTAACATCGATTGCGTTACTTCCTGTTTCTACAGATAGTATCTTTGATTTGATGAAACTGTATATTGTGTATCTATCCAGCAATTAGTTCGGCATAGCTAGAATTGCTCTAAGCGAACAAGACTTTAATGAGCAATCTCTAGATAGACACGCGAGAATAAAAAGTAATCGTCAATCGAAATAATTATCACGTATGGAAATGGAATTTGAAATGGAAGCATTTCCAGCAAGAATGAGTCAAAATATATTGAAAATCGTATAGCCACTCATTTCAGAACGAAAAGTGCTTTGGCAAAGAAAAAGAAATTATTATGTAGGATGGATTTATCGCCCGCCGATTGAAGGCAGACCAGACCAGAAAAAAAATCTTTGTGTTCTGTGATGTGTTTATTAGACACATTCTTTCGTGACGTTACAACGATTTGACGAATCTTCATTCGACAAATATGTTTTTACTTTATCAAATGAACGCCTGCATCAAAACTAATTACAGATTCAGAAAGTAGACAAAATTTGACGAACGATTCAATCAACATTAACTGAATATACTGGAAGGGGCCATGCATAAATAACGTAGCATTTTGGGGGGTAGGGAGGGGATACCAAATTTGTGACGAAGTGTGACGAGGGGGAGGGTAGGGCCAGAAGTTGTGCGACGTAGCATTATGTTTAAAACCCATTGTTTAGAGAAAACAATTTAATGATCCTCCATTCCCAAGAGAAATGAATTTAAATTCTAAGTTACTTTTGATGCAGTTTTTCATGAGGTAAATTTTACGATTCGTGGAATTTCAATTTCAAGTTCGCAAAAATACGAAAAGATTTTGTCTGCGGATTTAACTTGCTACATTAGTTAGCTAATGTTGCTAACTAGTAGACTTAGTTTGGAAGCTGAATTAAATTTTCACTTCGGAATCAACCAAACTAAATTTAGTGATTTAGATGAACGTATGCTTCTTAGAATCACTGGCAGCTACAGGATTGAGAAACCTTCTCTTCATGCTCCCCTTGACATATAAAATTCAAAACAAAACTATCAACACTATATTTGTGATGAAATGGGCTTGCACGTAATTTGCTGTTATAATGAAAATGTTGATAAAAGTCGTCATAGCATTTTCATTTTTAATTGGTGCTTCATTGGTGTAGTGCACAAAAAGATCAACTGATTACACCCATGTTTGTATGAGTGTAGCACCGACTACACAAGTGTAGTGCACTGTTGAAAACGAAAATGTCATAAGATGTGTATCAATTCTTAAGGTTTGAATGAGAAAATCTGCAAAATTAGCCATCTTTTAAATCGAAAAAGCACTATGCTATATTTCACCTTAGAGGAGTACAATTTTGGTAAACAATTTTTTTTCTCTATTAACGGGAAAATTGTTTAAAACCATCTTTGCGCGTGAAGAGCACAAAACCTACATGTAACTAAATTAGTTATGGAATTTGCGTTTCTGCTTCATCTCATCAGAATCCGACACTAATTTCGTGACATGACTAAGCTTAAAATGAGCTCTTTTTCTTGTGAGACATCACGCTTGACAGGGGATTTGCTCAAGAACACAAATTGTGTCTTCGTTTTTTGGAGTTAGTGTCAATCCGGTGCTAGTTTAGTCCTGTCAATAAGTTAGTGTCGGTTTCTGATGAGACGAAGTCGAAAGGCAAATTCCATAACTAATTCGAAAAACCTGTTTTAATCCACCTAGCGGTGCAATTGTGCCTTTCTCAATCATGAACACGAAAATTTTTTAGTTGCTGATATTTATTAAAAGCTTTCAAATGTATACATTTCAATTTTATTATACATGACTTGACAACTATGTACAAGAAAAGAAATCATTATTCGGAACTCGGAATTTAATGAAATTCAATTCGCCATACATACGCACATACAGCCAAGGACAGAGGCGAGGCCTTGTGGTTAAAGACCGACAAGGACAAATATGCTGACGTCCTAAAGTCGATGAGGGCGGCCGAAAGCTTCTCAAGGCGTGCGCAGCGTGAGACGCACCAATACAGGCGAAATGCTTTTGGTGCTGAAGCGAGGCGCACAATCCAGTGCAGTTTATAAGGCCTTGGCTCAAGAGGTCCTGGGTGAAGGCGTCCAGGTGAGGTCGTTAGGGGCGAAAATGACTCTCCAGTATAAGCAACTGGACGAGTTCACGACCGCAGACGATGTCGTCGCAGCCGTCAAGAAGCAATGTGACGTAACAGTTGAGCGGGCCTCTGTGCGCTTGAGAGTCGGATCCTCCGGCACGCAAGCAGATGCAAAAAAGGTTACCGTGATAGGTAAACCGAAGATCGGCTGGTCAGTATGCCCAGCATACCCCAGCCGCCTTCAGTGGATAGGTGCTATCAGTGCCTTGAGTCCGGCTATAAGTCGTACGAATGTAAGGGTCCAGACAGGAGCAAACTAGCAGAAGACGTCGCCGCAGCCGTCAAGGAGCAATGCGGCGTCACAATCGAGCGGGCCTCTGTGCGATTGAGGGACGGACCCTCTGGCACCCAAGTAGCCTACCTCAGGCTACTCAATGCGGATGCCAAAAAGGTAACCGAGAAAGGGAAGCTGAAGATCGGCTGGTCGGTATGCCCTGTCAGTATACCCCAGCCGCCTTCAGTGGACAGGTGCTATCGGTGCCTAGAATCCGGCCATAAAGCTTACGAATGCAAAGGCCTAGACAGGAGTAAGCTATGTCGTAGATGCGGCGAGGAGGGGCATAAAGAGCGGGGGTGCACTAAGGCATATAAGTGCCTTATCTGCACCTCTAAGAAGCAAGCCCATAAACATGCTATGGGCGGACCTTCGTGTCCCTTCGGCGAGTTAAATAAGAAGAAGCCGTGAGAGTCACACAGCTAAATCTTAACCATTGTGCAGCAGCCCAACAGCTGCTGTGGCAGTCGGTCTCGGAGTCGAGGACAGATGTCGCCCTCTTATCAGACCCGTACAGCATCCCTGCCGGCAACGGCAATTGGGTGTCGGACGGGTCTGGAATGGTGGCAATCTGTACAACGGGAAGGTTCCCGGTTCAAGAGGTAATACACCCCTCCGCCGAGGGTGTGGCGATTGCCAAGATCAATGGTGTGTTCTATTGCAGCTGCTACGCCCCACCAAGGTGGCCAATAGAACAGTTCTACCAGATGATCGACAGGCTCTCGTCGGACCTCGTGGGCCGGAAACCGGTAGTAATAGCGGGAGACTTCAACGCTTGGGCAGTGGAGTGGGGCAGCCGCTGTACAAATAGCAGGGGTCAAGCGCTAATGGAAGCGTTTGCGAAACTCGATACTGTACTAGCTAATGATGGCTCCGCTAGTACATTCCGTAGAAACGGAGTGGAGGCGTGGATTGATTTGACCTTTGCCAGCCCGAGTCTGGCTCCAGGCATGGAATGGAGGGTAGACGAAGGCTACACCCATAGTGATCATTTAGCAATCCGCTTTAAGATCAACTATGGTGTGCAGCATCCGAGGGCGGGAGATCCCTGTCAGGTAAGCGGGTGGAAGTCCAATCACTTCGACAGCGAAGCTTTCACCGCGGCCCTGGGACTGGAGGCCAACACCGACAGTCTAAGCGGGGATGCGCTGGTAGCTGTTCTATCACGCGCGTGCGACGCCACTATGCCGAGAAAAACACTGCCAAGAAACGGCAGATGCCCGGTATACTGGTGGAGTGCCGAGATTGCAGCTCTACGGTCAGCCTGCCTCAGAGCTAGACGTAGGATGCAAAGAGCTCGCACCGAGGATGCAAGAGAGAACCGCCGTGAAGTGTTTCGAGCTGCGAAATTAGCCCTTAACAAGGCTATTAAAAGCAGCAAGAGAGCGTGTTTCGACAACCTGTGTGAGAGTGCCAACGCGAATCCGTGGGGCGACGCCTACCGGATTGTGATGGCCAAGACCAAAGGGGGCTCCTCACCCCCTGAACGGTCTCCGGACCGGTTGGCAACGATTATCGAAGTACTCTTCCCGTCTCGAGCCACAAGCCCCTGGCCACCTGCACTACGAGACAGTGCGGGCACGGTCGAAATGGTGGCTCCAGTGACGAACGAAGAACTACTCGCAGTGGCTAAATCCCTAGCAATGAACAAAGCTCCAGGGCCGGATGGAGTCCCGAACAACGCTCTCAAGGCAGCGATCATAGCGAACCCGAACATGTTCAGGCTAGCTATGCAGAGATGCCTTGACGAGTGCCGTTTCCCCGATAGATGGAAAAGGCAGAAACTGGTGCTGTTGCCGAAGCCCGGGAAGCCGCCAGGCGACCCATCGGCGTACAGACCAATCTGTCTGATAGACACGACTGGCAAACTGCTTGAGAGGATCATCCTCAACAGGCTCACCCCGTACGCGGAAGGTACGGACGGTCTGTCAAGCAACCAGTTTGGCTTTCGGAAGGGTAAGTCCACAGTGGACGCTCTCAACTCAGTGATAAATACTGCCGAGATAGCGATCCAACGAAAAAGGCGAGGTATTCGATACTGTGCGTTAGTGACACTTGACGTGAAGAATGCATTCAACAGCGCAAGCTGGGATGCCATCGCGCTCTCGTTACACCGGCTTAGCCTACCGGTGGGTCTGTACCGGATCCTGGAAAGTTACTTCCAAAACCGCGTACTGCTATACGAGACCGATGCCGGTCAGAAAAGGGTTCCGATTACCGCCGGAGTCCCGCAGGGCTCGATCCTAGGCCCGGTGCTATGGAACCTCATGTATGACGGGGTTCTGAGACTGAAGTTCCCTCCTGGGGTCAAGATCGTCGGCTTTGCCGACGAAGTAACCTTGGAGGTCTACGGGGAGTCAATTCCTGAGGTAGAACTAACCGCAGAACACGCGATTAGCACGGTGGAGGAATGGATGAGCGCGAGAGGCCTGGAGCTCGCTCATCATAAGACGGAGGTAGTTATCGTCAACAACCGCAAGTCGGCACAACATGCAGTTATCCATGTGGGAGAAGTCGCGATCACTTCACAGCGAAGTCTGAAGTCTCTCGGAGTCATTATAGACGACAAGCTGACCTTCGGCAGCCATGTCGACTATACGTGCAAGAGAGCGTCGACTGCTGTTGCGGCACTATCGAGAATGATGTCCAACAGCTCAAAGGTGTGCGCCAGTAGACGTAGGTTACTGGCAGGCGTTGCCGTATCTATCCTCAGGTACGGCGGCCCGTCATGGTCAAGAGCACTGAGGGTAACCAGTTACCTACAGAAACTGGAGAGCACCTACCGCGTGATGTGCCTCAGAGTGATATCTGCCTACCGCACGGTATCACACGATGCATCCTGCGTGATAGCGAGCATGATGCCAGTCGGGCTGGTCATTCGGGAAGATGAGGATTGCTTTGAGCTACGTGGAAATAGGGGAGCCCGCGAGCGCACCAGGGTGACCTCGGTCGCCAGATGGCAGCGTGAGTGGGACAACTCCTCGAAAGGTAGGTGGACCCACCGGCTGATACCTAGCATATCGAGCTGGGTGGGAAGACCCCATGGGGAAGTTCACTTCCACCTGACACAATTCCTGTCAGGCCATGGCTGTTTCCGTCAGTACCTCCACAGGTTCGGGCACGCGGAGGTCCCAGTCTGCCCGGACTGCCCAGGTGTAGATGAAACTGCCGAACACATACTGTTCGTATGTCATCGGTTCGACGTCGAAAGAAGAGCAATGCTTGACGTCTGTGGCTGGGACACAACCCCGGATACCCTTATCCAGCGGATGTGTCAAACGGTGGAGAAGTGGAACGCAGTCTCGGCTGCTACCATCCAGATTGCCAGTAGGCTACAGGTAATCTGGCGAACCGAGCAACAGACGGCGGGCACGGCTAACTAGTGATTGGTTAGCTGGAGCGAAAAAGGCCAAGCGCAAAATAAGAGAGTGAATGGTCTGTTCATGCCGAGGTAGGTTGGCGCAGCGAATGGCAACCGCGTAAGGGGTAAACCCAGCCACCCCGAAGCAAGACAGAAGAGTGAGTGTATAGGCGTATAAGTGGACTGCCTCATGCCAAGACGGGAGGGTCGTAGCGTAGTATGTTGGAACTAAGCTATCGATGCCTCATGGCGTGGCAGAGGAGTGAAAGGGTGAGCATCCAAGTCATTCTCACACTGCATGTTAAGGGTGAGCATAAAAGTCAGCCTCACAGGTTGGTAGCAAGCAAGGAATGAAAAAGGTGAGCACAAAAGTCAGCCTCGCATGGTATGTCAGAAGTGGGGCCTAAGAAAAATGTCCCACATGGGATGCCAGAGGGAGTGACAAAGGTACAATAGAGTGGCACGATTGAGAGTGAATCAGGTGATGGGGTGAGCACCCAAGTCAGCCTCACATGTATGGGTAGGGCGAGCACAAAAGTAAACCTAGCAAGGAATGAGTAAGGTGAGCACACAAGTCAGCCTCGCATGGAACGTAAAAGGTGAGCACAAAAGTCAGCCTCATGTGGGAGTGTTTGAGAGTGAATCAAAGTGTGATTTAGAGAGCACCCAAGTAAGCCTCATACAGGATGTATGATCGCGTGAGTGAGAGTGAATGAGTACATTCAGTACAGCCATCCCCCCAGAAGTAATACCGAGAGGTAGTTCCTGGGAGGAATGATGGCGGAGCCCAATGGAGTTTAGTCGGTATTAATGGCTGGTCACCATTCGAGTCCGACACGCCCCCAGTGCACCCCGTGTGGTAGATTGGACCCTACCGTTAGCACGTGTACTGGGCTAGGACATAAAGGTCTTCTCCATTGTAAAAAAAAAAAAAAAAAAGACAGGAGCAAACTAGGTCGTCGCTGCGGCGAGGAGGGGCATAAGGAGCGGCGCATAAATACCTTATCTGCACCGCTAAGAAGCAAGCCCGTAACCATGCTATGGGCGGACCTTCGTGTCCCTTCGCTGAGGCAAATAAGAAGAAGCCGTGAACGTCACACAGCTAAATCTTAACCATTGTGCAGCAGCCCAACAGCTGCTGTGGCAGTCGGTCTCGGAGTCGAGGACAGATGTTGCCCTCCTATCAGACCCGTACAACATCCCTGCCGGCAACGGCAAATGGGTGTCGGGTGGGTCTGGGATGGTGGCAATCTGTACAACGGGACGGTTCCCGGTTCAAGAGGTAATACACTCCTCCGCTGAGGGTTTTGCGATTGCCAAGATCAATGGTTTGTTCTATTGTAGCTGCTACGCTCCACCAAGGTGGCCTATAAAACAGTTCAACCAGATGATCGACAGGCTTTCGTCAGACCTAGTGGGCCGGAAACCGGTAGTTATGGCGGGAGACTTTAACGCTTGGGCAGTAGAGTGGGGCAGCCGCTGTACAAATAGCAGGGGCCAGCGCTACTGGAGGCGCTTGCGAAACTCGACGCTGTGTTAGCCAATAATGGCTCCGCTAGCACATTCCGTAGAAACGGGATGGAGGCATGAATTGACGTAACATTTGCCAGCCCGAGTCTGGTTCCAGGCATGGAATGGAGGGTAGACGAAGGCTACATCCATAGCGATCATTTAGCAATCCGCTTTAGGATCAACTATGGTGTGCAGAATCCGGGGGCGGGAGATCCCTGTCAGGTACGCGGGTGGAAGTTCAATCACTTCGACAGCGAAGCTTTCACCGCGACCCTGCGACTGGAGGCCAACACCGACAGTCTAAGCGGGGATGCGCTGGTAGCTGTTCTACCACGCGCGTGCGACGCCACTATGCCGAGAAAAACACTGCCAAGAAACGGCAGATGCCCGGTATACTGGTGGAGTGCCGAGATTGCAGCTCTACGGTAGCCTGCCTCAGAGCTAGACGAAGGATGCAAAGAGCTCGCACCGAGGATGCAAGAGAGAACCGCCGTGAAGTGTTCCGAGCTGCGAAAGTGGCCCTTGACAAGGCCTTTAAAATCAGCAAGAGAGCGTGTTTCGACAACCTGTGTGAGAGTGCCAACGCGAATCCATGGGGTGACGCCTACAGAATCGTGATGACCAAGACCAAAGGGGGCTCTTCACCCCCAGAACGGTCGCCGGACCGGTTGGCGACGATTATCGAAGCGCTCTTCCCGTCTCGAGCCACAAGCCCCTGGCCACCTGCACTACGAGACAGTGCGGGCACGGCCGAAATGGTGGCTCTGGTGACGAATGAAGAACTACTCGCAGTGGCTAATTCACTAGCAATGAACAAAGCTCCAGAGCTGGATGGAGTTCCAAACAGCGCTCTCAAGGCAGCGATCATAGCGAACCCAAACATGTTCAGGCTAGCTATGCAAAGATGCCTTGACGAGTGCCGCTTCCCCGATAGAAGGAAAAGACAGAAATTGGTGTTGTTCCCGAAGCATGGGAAGCCGCCAGGCGACCCATCGGCGTACAGACCAATCTGTCTAATCGACACGCCTGGCAAATTGCTTGAGAGGATCATCCTCAACAGGCTAACCCCGTACGCAGAAGGTACGGACGGCCTGTCAAGCAACCAATTTGGCTTTCGGAAGGGTAAGTCCACGGTGGACACTACCAACTCAGTGATAAAGACTGCCGAGATAGCGATCCAACGTAAAGGCGAGGCATTCGATACTGTGCGTTAGTGACACTTGACGTGAAGAACGCATTCAACAGCGCAAGCTGGGATGCCATCGCGCTCTCGTTACACCGGCTTAGCCTACCGGTGGGTCTGTACCGGATCCTGGAAAGTTACTTCCAAAACCACGGCTTGATCCTAGGCCCGGTACTTAGAGGCTAGCACAAAAATAAGCCTAGCAAGGAATGAAAAAGGTGAGCACAAAAGTAAGCCTCATGTGGAGTGTTAGAGAGTGAATCAAGGTGTAACAGAGAGAGCACCCAAGTAAGCCTCATACAGGACGTATAAACGCGTGAGCGAGAGTGAATGAGTACATCAAGTACAGCCATCCCCCCAGAAGCAATACCGAGAGGTAGTCCCTGGGGGGAACGATGGCAGAGCCCAATGGAATTTAGTCGGTGTTGATGGCTGCGCACAATTCGAGCCCGACACCCCCCCCCAGTGCTCCCCGTGTGGTAGGTTTGTATCTACTAATAGCACGTGTACTGGGCTAGTACGTAAATATATTCTCCATTGTAAAAAAACACACACACACATGGGGTTTGTGTTACACCTATCTGAAATCTTCAATTGCACGAATTAGACGAAAAATCTTGAGATCATCTGCAAAGAACAATCGTGGAGTCTTCAGAACTAGATGTACATCATTGGAATATAGCAGACACATCAACGGTTCCAAATGGCTTACTTGAGGTATTCCTGGGGTAGAAGTGTAGGTGGGGGGCCTGATAAATTCCCACGACAACCGCTATCTCTGTATGTGAGGTAGGATCAAAACCACTGCAAAATACTACTATTTATTCTAAATCTCTCCATGTTTGCGATTGCGAAAGCGACAGATAAGTTCGCGTAAACAACATCGTTTTGAACACGATTTTCCATGCTATATCGAAAGAAACAGTGTTGACTGGCTCGCTTTTATATGTGTGGTTGAGACTGACGTAATAGTTTATGAGTGGTATTGTGCGATACTTGGTAAACATCCACAGGGTAGCTCTCTTGATGGACTTGAGCCCTCGCAGCGTACTTGTTAGCCATGGAGGGCTGGTTTGTCGATGGTTAACGTTCTTCGGAACGTGTTTGTCCATAACGTACATCAGAACGTTGGATGTAGTATATTTTCCTAATCGATGGTAGAAAGAAGGTCTGCGATGCAGCGATGGTCTGCTTTGCGAAAATCATAGGAGACGGAGAGCGGGAAAACATCGAAATCTTGCACCACAATGCATGGCGATCAATGGAGGATGATATGCTATTGATGTGGCGGTACCCTGATCGCTGACAAAACAAAGGTCGATATGATGGTTATTCTCATTGGCAACAGGATTGATATGTAGTAACGTGGCTGTCAAGTAGTCTCACTACATCTGGGTGGAGAACGGAATGGTCGGAATCCGGATAAAGACATACATTATGAAAAGATTTCTATGAAATGCTAGAAAGATTGAAATCTCCTAGTACCTTGACCTCGTCAACTGCATTGGCATCTTCGAGTATCGTAAAAACCGAGCTGCAGTGTGCTTCGACATAGTCGATGTTACGAATGCGGTCGGATGGAACATGTAGCGCACACAAGTAGGGGACGGTTGGGAAGTTGTACACCATGGGGAGTTGTGAACACCGTCCATACCAGTTAAGCTATAAATGATAAATATGTATTAACTACTGTCAAATGTTTCTGCTTGTGTAATTAGTGACTAAAAATACCACATAAAAAGTTTTTTTTTCTCGGATGTTTTTTTGGACATGAGTGATTCGTAGTTATGCTGCCTAAGCTCGACCCCCATCAGTAGAAGACAAAAGTTAAGCCCGTAAGGTATTAAGCCTGTTCCAATGACCCTGCCACTTAATACACATATTTTGCCCATGTGGTACATACAAAAATGATTTTATCTTGCTTGGGTTCGATCGTTTACCCTTAAGATTAATCGGTACACTAAAAATTCTGATCGAAATAGAGTTGTCAATTGACTAGAATGGAGCGAACGTAAACTCAGCTCTGTTTACTAAATTTGACAGTAACAGCGTAAATTATCATGAATTAATTGCAGAAACCTTAAACGACATATTGAAGAAGGTTGCTAAATTTTCAAGAATCTGAATACTAATCCAGTCTAATAAATTCTACTCTTCAGTCGATTCCTTTCTTTCGTTAACTAGTGAAATCCTCATAGAGTATCCTCTCAATGTTATTTGAATGCTGTGCATTTATTCTTGCCATTCTTCTATAGCTATAAAGTGATAATTAAAAATTTATACCAGTAATGACCATGCGGGTCTTTTTAAGTTTTCACTGCCTATCGCAACTATCTTAAGCTCATTTTAAAGAGAAAATCAAAAGCTTTCGAATGTGCACAGTGCGGCTTCGACCATTTGCGGGCGTGTTGTTATGGCATCAGGTCATGTGTAATAAAAGAGGTCTCGCGTGTTTTTTGTAAACGGCCAATAAGCATGCTGTCAAAATTCACTTTGAGGGAAAATTCTGGACAAACCGTAACTCGCCGAGAATGGATGTTAACATTTTATGAAAGAGAAAAGTTTTCTCTGTCGACTACTGCTATGCCTTATAATCTGCGATTAATGGTTTGTCCGGAATTTCCCTTCAAAGTGAATTTTGACAGCATGCTTTTTGGCCCTTTTCAAAAAACACGCGTGAGGTGTACCCATAAATAAATACGTTAGTCTTGCGGACGTTTGGTATACGTACGTTAAGCATAATGGCCGTTAGGTATAAATACGTTAGACGTAATCGACGTTTGGCATAATATACGTTAAGAATAATGGACGTTAGGCATAATGGACGATTGACATAAAGACGTCAGGCATAAATTATCACGTTAATTATCGGGTGACAAGAGTGCAAATGTTTGAGTTTTTAGATGTTGTATAATTACTTTGGTAGCTGAACAAACTCGATTAACATTTTAATCTACTGTGTATGCTTAAAGAAATCTTCACTCACATAAAAGGAGCAGAACGAATGTTTGGCATGCAATAACTCAGCTTGCGTTAATTTCTCGACGTACAACCGACAAATGGCACACGACTAAAAAAGGTTCAACACTTGTTTGAAATCAGTCTCATTAATATTAAGGTTGGTGCAATTATTCAAGATGAAAGTATATACCCTTGAAGAACAGCTCATGAAAGAAAGAATGATGCATTTCTTTTATTCATTCAACGAATATACGAATATTGCTGCTTCCATATTGATTATCTCCCATATTATTAAGTTCAATAATTATATTCTTGAGGCTATCAAAAATAGTACTACGGAAACTGTCTGATACGACGAGGAGTGTTCATTTACTGTGCCGTGTTACCGAAACGAAAAAGGTATCATCACAATTGTAAAATTCGTAGCCTAATGCTGATGCTGTACAAAACACTGCAAGTTTCGATGGGTTCTAAAAGTTAATGTTGGTTGATTATCGTGCCTTTTAGATACTGTATTGGTAGTACATCTAATAGGCTTGAAATGTGCTTGTATCAAAACTGTTCACTTAAATGAAGGGTGTTTTCTTCATCCAGTCCACGGAAATATAGAAAAAAGCCCTTTAAAAGATAAATTTCGTGCATCATATTTTTCATTTTGGAGTCTCTCGTCAATGTTATACGAAGATATAGCAAAGCGTAATTTTTTATAACCCGAAAATAAAACAAGCATAAAGTTGAAATCTCCATAATAATTAAAGTTTTGCAAATTATGCCTATGTCCATTATACCTAATGTGCTCATTCCTAACGTATTTATGCCAAACGTTGCGCACCCGCTCATGTTTAATAAAAGTATCTAAACAATATTTAAACCAATTACTGACTTATTTTTTTTACTGACTTTGGTTACATGATGTGACTTAAACAAATGGATACTTTTGTTGGATTAATGTATGCCATTCAATAAACTCGCGGGATTTTTTCTGATAGCTTAGGAGGAGAATGGAACGTATTTTGTAAGAAATGAAACTACTACTCGAAACTGCATCCTCCTGAAAGATATTAGGCGAAATGCGATCTGTACAATTACAAACCGATAGCTAAAACTTTAGAAGATTTGGGGAAAAAATGTAGAACTAGGCAACCGATTTGCAAAACAAGTTCGACCCAGACCTTCATGGTTCTAGTAAAATCAAAAGCTCGCAAATTAAGCTTGAATTTTCAACAATAATTTCTGAGTCTGTTTCTTATTAGAGTTGAAATCATGAAAATTAAACATAATATCAGAAGTGAATATTTTCTGTAAGACCGATTCAAAAAATTAATCATTTTCTTAATATAGCTCAAAATATTTCTATAGTTTACTGTATGCACACTTTTGTTATGTTTTAACAAGTTTCCGTGAAAAGATAGTGCTCATATCCCGATGCAGGTACGTACCGCCATATCTTCTTTGGAGCCCTGTGAAAACGAGACTTCGGCATTTACCGACATGGGACCCTAATTCAATTTAGACTTCCTAGTAAGAGTAGGAAAATGTGGTATGGCCAGTTTGCTTGTAGCCTTGGTAGAAGCAGGTGTCAAAGTTGGCGTAGGGTACATTTGTAACCCAGTGTACGGTTGCCGTTAGTGTTTCGTTAGGTTTCGTGCTGCCAATGGGAATGTGATTCGTGACAATACCAGTTTGATTATTTTTAATTTAATTTTGAAGCGGAAAAAAAACTCGTTCTCATTTTTGCTGATTTTTATTGTTTGTTTTTTATAGTTTTTTAAAACAATGGCTCGCAAGTATAATTTGCGCACAATAACTGCTGTAACAGTAACGTTGCATGTTACCAATGTATTACTGGTCAGAAATATTTTTTTCATTTCATTTTCCACCCCATTTCGTGGTATTTTCCAAAACCCGATTTTTGAACTTACACTATTCAAAATAATGGCACTTTTTCGAAAATAGCGAAATTCTATTTTATACCATTCTTTCTTTTTCGAAAATAGCGAAATTCTATTTTATACCATTCTTTCTACTTTAAGGATCATTTGATTTTTTTCAAATCGGTTGAAAATTCGAAAAGTTATTGTAATTTTTGTGAAAAAAGTCAAAACCGCGATTTTTGCAGTTTTTATTTTGTTCAAACCAGTTTATGTATCATTGATTCAGTAAATTCCTTACATCTACTTACACAGCTGTTTTCGCAATTGAAAAACGAAGAAAATGATGTATTATACATTTCTTTTGTTTGCATGTTTACCTGTGAAAATTGCGATCAAACGCGTGGGGTACATTTGTACCCCAGCGCAACGTTCTAGGGTGGAAATCTTAAGAGCAACGTTGTAGCACAGAGAACAGACGTCCATCTTCAGCATTCAACTTGTATAAAATCTCTAACGGCTTCGAAGGTAGTTGGGATATCCACACCAGGTGCGCTACTGTCGTCATGTTATTTTGTGGCTGAGTTAGACAGAATTGACAGCGGTTATTCCTCTACCCAGTCAAACTAGTCCGGAACCGGTTCGGACTTCCAGCATGAATTCCTGCTCAAATGCATCAACCGATAGAGTCGGAATCGGTTGTTTGCTTTGAGCAAGATTACATACTGAATCCATTCAGGATGTCGAACCGGTTCCGGAATGGATTTGACGGATAGTTGGGATAGGTTGGTGTGGCGGCGCTAGTGTTTATCGTATGTTAATTCAAATGTTTACACACGTTTTTTAAATATTTTTGTTCGATCATGGATGTCTGTTCTCTGTGGTTGTAGGGTTAAACATCGCTTATCAGGTGATCTCTCATATGCGTTGTCCTCGTCTATTTATTATCAATAGTAATTGAACGGATTCCACAAAGACACCAAGTTATAGAGTGAGGTTTACCTATCCGAGAAGCACTCCATGTGGGGCATATTTCAAGTGTCTTCCACATAGACATTATGAACATTGCGAATTCTAGATTAGGGTTTTGAATTCCGTTCACACAATTTTCAATTAACCACTTTTCACCCACTTCCGGTTTATCATCGTATATCTTGAGCCTGGATTCTACGGAGCGTAATAAAAATTGACAGCAGTTCACGTTGACATCGAAATGGCGGCTGAAATAGCATACAGGAAAAAAAAACGAAAAAGACAATATTCTATAAAATTAAACGATGTCGAAGTACTTTTATCCGATAAATTTTATTTTCAGCTTCTATCTATATTCTACACCACTGCCAAAGCCATTACCGCGGACCGCCCGCTCGTCTAGAATCCCCGTAGTACTCTTCAGATTCGGTCCACTGGAATCAGCCAGCTCATCTCGCTTGATGGAACGGGGTGGGAAAATTCAGCATTCAGTAGAAGAGTGCTAGTTTTATTATCTGTGACCTCTCGCTTCGTTCAACTTTTTCGTGTGCTGGTAATGTTGTCCTGTTGTATATATAGGAAACAAGCTTGCCATTCTTCGATGACCTCTTTGTTTGCAAGTGTTCTCGGTCCTGCTGATTCCAGTGCAAGAAATAGTCCATTGTGCACTGTGTATACTGCACGTACTGCTGGTTGTTGGTGGTGGGTGTTTTTGTGCTGTGGGGACAAAGGAAAATAAAAATGTTTTATTCTGTGCCAACATCTGAAAGCATAAGTGACCAAATAACAGTCGGTTAAAACCTTTGGTATCTGCACAGGATAAGAGGATCGCAAAATCAACAAGACTACGTCGAAATTGGTCATGGAATAGAAGAATAAAGTAGATGAAGCGAAGATAAATATCGGGGTGGTAACCAAGCTAGCCATGCTGAACTCAATTTTTCTAATTTGTCAGCGCTGGTATTTTATCGTTGATGGCTTCATTCGTTGAACGGTTGTTTTATATGTTTAAATAGAAAAGGTAAGGAAAATAATTCCACGAAGTCTTATCAAATTGTGTGACTTGAAATCAACCCCACTTTAAACATGCTCAATGCGTCCTTTAACGAGAAGAACACCATTGTGTACAGCTAAGCCCCACTTAACTCATTCTCTGCCATTCGAATTCTTAGGGTACTTTCTTTGAGGATTAGAGAACTAAAGGTACTGGCAGCACATCGACTGAACTGATGTGCAACTACTCTTACTATCTGATAGCGCACATCATAAAATAGACTCAAAAATGCTGCCACAGTCAGTGTAACGTCGCTCGCTATAAAATAAACTACTATTGCTATAGCTACCTCCTCTAGGGCATGTGCTGTACCTATATGTGATGCTTGTGTTGCTTACATACAGTCTAGAGTGAAGTTTTGTTGAATGACAAAGAGCGGCTGAAAATAATCCTTCGTTGGAGTGGAATAAAAAAAAACTCGTACCTACTGAATGTGAAAGTGATTTCGTGACAGAGCGCAGTATGTATACGAACGTGTAAAAACAGATCACAGTCACATCACAGATAACAGACGTCAAGGCTCGCACTACAAATGTGTGAAAAATCATGCAGCATGTAACAAGCCACTACAATATATTAAACAGGTGCAACGAACGGTGGGCAGTTGGAGTGTAACGGGCAAACTACGTGTAGCGCACAGTTTAGTAGATGGCAGCAGTAACCCATTGGTTTCTAACGTACCCGACGATTTGAAAATTTTTAGATTTTTAAACCAACTTTTTTAGTCCAACCGGCTGCTATCTATGACCACATTTAAGAAATGATAAAAGTTCGTTTGCACAAATCGCGTATTTTTTATTTACTCATTTGCGTACTTGGCGAGAAAAATTAATCGAAGCCAAAAATCAAACCCATCAACTTTTCTGATTACTACGACACCTCAATCAGGTTGCTGTGTTTCGAAAGGCGAAGCCCAATATGCGGAAAAGCTCTTCCAGCTCATTATTTTAATTGCCGTGGCAAATATTTACGCCTGGCAATTATCGTAATTTAATTTTCCTCGAAAGGCTACAACTGGCACCTTTCCCCATCGTACCATAGATAATTCATGCACTTGACATCTTTTGACGTTTGCGTTTTTCATTTGCCCTGGAAACTTTTGAAATAGAATCGTGTGCAAGCTTACAAAGATTAGCGAACGAACGAAAATTAATCACGTTAACATTTCTCAAATTCGGCGCTTACTTGACGGCCTCAACTTGAATGTGAAGTTATAAACTTATTGCCCGAGAATAACTTGTCAGCTAGACGGTATGAAGTGCTGTTGAAAAAGCATTAAAGAGCCAATTGAAACATTTTCTTCAAAGTAGCTAGTGTTTAAATCAAATGAACATCTAGGTGATTTCAAATTGATTCGTTATTTGTAGGCATAGCTGGGTAAATGTGAAAATGTGAAATAAACCCTGAAAGTACCGATTGTTGTATAGAAAAGTACCTATTCCATACAACATTCCCCAAAACACGCAGAAATTTAAAAACCCAACTGTTCTGAACAGTTATGATATAGCAAACGAATTCAAAGCAATACGCAGCACACTGGTTTAAGGGCAGCCAAAACCTCCAACATTAAAGCATTTTTTCCCTCAAGCTTATTTTTATATCAAATTCTCCAATAGGATTGATGTACCAATAGTCGTATATGTAAGGAAACCTATTTTTAAAAATCTATGAAAAGATCTATGGGCGATATTAATATGTTAAACGAAAACTTTCAATCCATATTTGATAGAAACAAATACTTGTACCATTATCGGAACACATGAGTAAATTTGAAGGATGGAACTTTTATTGTCGCATGAATTGCATATTTGATTACCGTTGGTAGCAAAATTAAGCGTATTCGGTATAACTACTACTGCATCTATTGGTATATAAAAGTACCCACACTACTCCAAACTATCAAATAGAAAATATAGTTTTTTTGCGGTTTATTGTGAATTGACTTGATTAGCCGTTCTCTGAGACATTTCTGATTAGTTGTTTTTGTTTGTTTATCTATTCTCATTTCCCGGGTGGATTGGTGGCAGCATTGCACAGCTTATTATCTATTTTACAAATTTTCCTTTCTTTCGCAAAAAAGGAAATTTCATTTTTCATTTATTTGACGATAATGTTCTTACGAAAATGGTCAAAAATCTTTATGTTTGGCTATTTGGCATCGATTGGTTCTGGATAATTCCAATTATTTAATTTATCGCAGTCATTATTGCGCCTATCTGAAAATATTACAAATTTTGAATAACACTTGACTGTTTTACGGCCGAACAGCCGCTAGAAATGCATCACCACGTAAAATAGAAATATCAAATGTGTTGGCGAATACTCCATAAGCTACTAGGTACCTACAAATTGCCGAAAATAACATTTGGCATGAGAAAAAAATTTTGGTTAAAAATTAAATTAAAAAAAAAACTATTTTTTTCAAATATTTTGTTTTTTTTTGTCAACAAAAGCCTTAAAGGAAAAAAAAACATTTTAAATTTCAATGCATCATGGTGAAATAACACGGTGCTACAATGATTTTGTACTTTTCAAGTGACCTAGTATAGGTTGTAGATCTTACCAAATGCAATGCAACACCGTGTTTGAAAAATGTTGTATACCCTCAAAATTTTGATTTATGGCAAAAAAACTATTTTTCGGGACTTTCGGCATTGAAAAAACTTCTACGTGGTTATTTTCAGCCGATTTTAAATTTTTTGAGTGTTTTGAAAAGAAGAAGAAATGACCTTTCCAACGATATGTTATGTTATGTTCTTTTGTCAAAGATACTTTGCGGTTTTGGTCAACAATTGAAAACAACCATAATTTTGCGATTTTTCCATGAAAATTATAAAAATTACTCAACATTCTTCAGAAGAAGCTTCTTCGTTTTAATAAAATTTTAAAGAGAGCATTTAGTTTCGCAACCTATTTATCATCAAAATCGGTTGAAAAATGGCAGTTATTAATTTAATTTTTGCTCGCATGAACTCTTAAGAGGTTAGTGAGGTATTGTCTCGCACTATAAGATGCTTTAATTATATCTTCCGTTATTTTTTTCCAATTTCAAGCTCAAAGCTCACATATATACTTTTGAATGTAAGACGTAATTGAACAAAAAAATGATTTTTTTGAAAATTTTATATGATACTGTCCCATTAAAAGTTGATGCGAGCAAGTTTCTAATTTGGAAAAAAATTAATAACTCTGCCATTTTTCAACCAATTTCGATCATAAATAGGTCGTTGGATGCGGAATTAAATGTTCTCTCTAAATTTATGTTCAAACAAAGACGATTCCTAATAAAAATGTAGAGCAATTTTCATTTTTTAATGAAAAAATTGCTAAATAATGGGTACTTTCAAATTATCATATAAAGTACAACACATAGCATACCGTTGCAAAGGTCATTTCTTCTTCTTTCTAAAACACTTAAAAAAATAAAATCTGTTGAAAAATGAACGCGTAGAAAATGTGTTCGTGGTGAAAGTCCTGAAAATGTTTTTTTTTGCTATAAATCAAGATTTTGAGGGAGGGGTGGGCGTAGCGTAGTTGGTTAATCGATTGCCTTGTACGCAGCGCACCTGGGTTCGAGTCCCGACTCCGCACATAGGGTTAGAAATTTTTCATAAGAGATTTTTCTGACCCGAAGAGGCGAATGACTTTAAGGTTAAAACCTCTATGATCGAAATAAAAAAAAGATTGAGGGTATATTAAATTGATCAAACGTGGTTTTGTGTTGTACTTGACGAGATCTATAACCTTTAACAGACTACTTCAAAAGTACATTCAATTTTTTTATTCTGTAGCACTGTGTAAATAGCCAAAAGCATAGCAAGCTAAGTGCATTACGAATCAGACCTTTTTGAATCAACAAAACGTTTAGTTGAATCTAAAACGTGACGAATGACTGCTTCAAACTGAAATGGGTATTTTTCGAAAGCAAGTATTTGGTTTAGTTCAACAAATACTTCTGTTTACATTTTAAATAGAAACATTTTTGAATCAAAATAAAATTTGTTGGATATAACTGATCCTTTTGTTAAAAACCAACAGAATCTTTGTTTAATTTCAACTGAATTTGAGTTGTTCTCTCCTTTGGTTGATACAGAAGATTTGTTTTTGTTTCTTCAAACATGTTTGTTCGGTTAAACTTATCATGATTTGTTGTTTCAAACGAAATATTTGTTGAAACTACTGAAAAGCCAATAAATTAATTGGTTGGTAATTTCAACCAACAGTATTGATTAAATCAAACCTGCATCTTGTTTATCACTATATCAAACGGGAAAATTGTTATTTAAAACCAAAATTTGTTTATTTTTACTATTTTTTTCTGCGTGATATATCTAAAAGTCTTGTATAGAAAATCACAATAAGTCGGACCTGCATTTGAAATTTCACAGAATAGAATTCCAATCAAATATTTCACTTCAACAAGCTTCACAGTTTTATTTATTTAAAGAAACAGAACCATTTTTATGCGATTTTGAATTCTGGCCAATTGTAGCTGCTTATTGTTTGTTTTCATTCAGTGACAAGCATTTGCATTGTGCTATCTTGTTTCATTTGAAGCAGTTATACAGTATACTCTTAATTTTCCACAACTTTTTCACTCGGCAAACAACACGGCTTAGGGGGAAAGTTTTTACCCCATTTTGCGACGAATTCCGTCCCGAATGTCACGGTGCGTGATAGACAGCACGGGAAACCAACAGTATAGCTGGCACGGTTCGAACATTTTATAATTAAGACATTTCCAAGTATTTATACTGTCCTGTGACTCCATCAAGACTTTGAGTTTGATCGTAATGTGATTGCAAGCCGCGGGTTGGTGGTCGCCATTCAAAGTTTTCAAGAGCTTTCATTCATTCCGCGCGCTCTCCTGACTACGGCTTTGCGACTTTAATTTGCCCGTGGCCAATACTTTCGGTCACCATTCATTGGTTTCAGTGAGTGCACAATTTTTTAATTAAAATATTGAAATGAGATTTTTTAACGCGCTTGTTGGGTTTCGCTATGGTCTGATTGCTTTTTGTATATAAATGTTTGTTCGAACACGATATGCTCGGGGAAACTACATTTCTTTAGCAGCCTGGATTGTATCAATTTACTGACGAGATTTATTTTGATACAGGAATTGAATGTTGTACCGAGGCAACATATTTTGAAAAACTTTTTGTTCAAAAAGTAAAGGAGAACTGTAAACGTTTGTCACATTATGAGAAAGGGACGGGGTGGGTGGTGTCTTCCTGAAAGTTTACATAGTCTTCATTTGGATGGAGTCATGTTTTGCTGAAAACCCAACTCAAAGCTTTACTATTTTACCAGGAACTGTTACATACACACATCTATCCCACCCGCTGATTTTTGTGGCTCAGTTATTGGTGTCGTATGCACTCTTAAATCGAAAAGATATCGTCTACATATACATAGTCACGAGGTACCCTCGATCCGTAATTAATTGTGACCTATACTGCCGTAATAATTTATCACACTGAGGCGCGCATCTCGGGTGCCTCATTTGACAAATGAGCTCATTTCCGGTTGGGTTTCGGTCCACTCCTAGTAGTCCCGTCTGTACGAGCCGCGGAATAAGATTGAATGCGGCCAACGTCGTTTGCTATTGCTGCTCTCAGAAGCGACCTTTTCATCTGACAATTGCATTTCTTGCTAGTAGTTGAATCCATCGCGACGACTAACCTTATTGCACTAACTGAACCATAAATTAGAGTCCTGTCGGGCTCGTTCCGTTTGTGCGAACGATAACAAAAGCCGCATCGTCATCCGCCTACTACGACGGCACGTAGGAACGGGAATCATAGCACTTCTTGTACGACTTGTTGTAATTGATCCAAAAACAGACATAATTATGTTTGTGTTCGTACCTATAGAACAGAGAACTACATTCATCGCAGCAGCAGCAGCAGAGGAGGACAAAGGACACTCGCCGCATAATAAATTAACGTGTACGGTTGCAATATGGCGTAGTAATATGATAAAGAGATGCAAAACGTAGACGGACGGAATATTCTGTAGTATTCATTTCTTCTCTTTTCATTTAGCATGTTATATCTATATCCACGTATTTATATTTCACTAACCACGAAAAGACCTAAAATACACTAATTTGTTTGGATTGAGCAGGTGTGATGTCTTACCCGCAAATGCTACCTCTTTTCCAAATATGCCAATTTTTATGACACATTTGCAATAGTTTGATTTTTTTTAAAGCAATGCTATTTTAGCGTATTTTCAATACTTTATAATAATCGAAAGTTTTGGTTTATTTGGTGTTATTTTGCATTGATTTTTGAAAATATGCGGTATATTTTCCGCTTGCAAGAATTTTTTACACAATAGATCGCCGCTATTGTGACAAACGCCATTTTGGGGTAAACTGAGTTAGATATGCTACATTACTTGTCTGAAAAATCTCTACAAACTGGCGTTTTCAGTATTTTTAAATTATGCATTGTTACTGAGATATGGAGAGAGAAACGTGATGAGAAATGAGTTTTTCCTTTAAATCACTGTATCTTAGGATCCACTCAAGTTATATTTTTAGATGTTTTTATGTGTAAAAATGTCAGCGGATTGCAATGGCATAAAGAATTTCAAACAAAAATACATGCATTGCGAGAAAAATGCCGTTTTACTTTTAAACTGGAAATATTGCAAGTTTGGCAACATATTAGTTTTAGAATTTATTTAACACATTGAAGAATAAATTTTTACACATACAAATAAAAAATATAAAGTACGTGGGGATCGACTACTGCTACACCATTAAGCGCTTATTCTGACATCACTTCGTCACAAGTTTGATTAACCCATTATTGCCCAACTTATTTTTCACGCGCATCACAAATTGTGTTTTCCGATCGAAGAAAAATGATGTGGTCATTCCAGTAAAATTATTTTTGTGCTCAAAGTAGCTGATGTTATAAGGAACAACCAGTGAAAATTTAAGATTGATCGGTTAATCGGTTCCTGAGATATCGTGATCGCCGCGGATGAACTTTTCAACAACATACAACTCCGAGATAATCGAGTTTTACTGTCGGTGCAGCGAGTCAACGGTCTAGCGTATCAAACACTTCGTACCGCCTACAAGTGGTGAATTGGTAGCGGTCTATGAATAGCTGTAACTTAAGTTGTAGTATTCCGATCTTAATGAAACTTTGAGAAAGTTTTCCTCAGCATACGTAGTTTCAGAATATCTAATTTACAAAAAATCGATTTTTTTCATCCTAACAAAAATGTGTAACCCCTTAAGTGAAAATTGATTAAAAACAAAACATAAACACTGGTTAAACCACTCTGACTTCTCTAAACATATTCTGCAAGAGTATATGAACAATATTAACTCTTTGATAGTGCCTGTTCTGCGTTATTAATTAAGTAATAGGAGTTATTCTTAGCACCTACTATATATAGTAGGTAGGGCAATAATGGGTTAAGTAGATATATCAACATGTCACAGTCTATTTGCAACCATCAAACACATCGGTCAGGATACTCAGTGTGCTCCTGCTTCTATCTGAGCCAGTGAAAAGCGAACGAAACAAACAGTTACTTGTGTGCATTTTCTGAACAACAAACGATACCGTTATTTTTATTCTTGCGTGATCTATCAAGATGACTGAGTCTCATCAACAAAACGAGATTATTCGGCCTAACACAGTGGCCATTGACTTCAGGTCTTTTCGCATAAGACCAAGTCACATAAGACCAACATCTGCTGAAGGTGAAAATGCAGCTTCGGTTTTCGGAAATCACCTCCATACATACAACCTTCAACAAATTCGCCCAGGCGAAAAAATTCATTACGCAGAACAAATTAAAACACGTACTTGTTTGTGACAACGCTGAAGTCAAGATTCCTATATACATGGATAATGGAAATATAGAAGTTAAATTACACGATTTATCTCCACTTACTTGCAAAGTGGCAATTAAAAGATTTATGTTGTATTTCGGAGCAGTGGAATCTATTACGGAGGACACATGGAGAAACTACTTCCCAGGTGTTTCAAATGGTGTCTTTGTGGTGAGATTGCGGGTAGACCAACCCATTCGCTCTTACCTTACCCTGCAGTACAAAACAGAAGGGGGTGATACCATTACACAGCGAACGCTTTGTACATATCAAGGACAAACGAATACGTGCCAATTCTGTGAACAAACGGCGCACTACGGACAACACTGCGCAGAAACTGCTAAGGAAAACTCAGTTGCAGAAAAAAATGCCAACACCCAAGCCCCAATATATTTACCTGAACCACAATCGGTTGCCAAATTTGTGGCTGCAGTTAAGGCAATAATGACAACTGCAAACGCTGCGTTAAGTAATTCGAACGTAACAACTAATACCACCAGTGAAGAAGCTACTACCAAGGATGGAGTGTTCACATTCGTGCCCCACAAGGGCAAGAAACCAGGAAGAACATCTGATCGCGCGTATCAAGGCCGTAATCAAGATGATGATAAGGACGTAAACGACAACGAGAGAGACGTGGATAACCCTGAAGTTGACGAAAGAAGGAACATCTTCCCGACGCGAAAAAAGATCTCCGCTCGCAATAGCAAGTTGCGCGCACGGGATCTTACAGGCTCAAAATAAAATGTATTGTAATTTTTATTTTTTACATGTTGTAAATATATAAAAGACCCATGGCTCCTCTAAGCTAACGCATTGAGCCGTGTCAAATAAACGAATTATAAAAAATATCACCATGAGTAAAATGTTATCTTCGTGTTATCTCGAATGTAGGTGGGAGGGGGGTTGGATTATAAGTGTAAAAGGTGATGTAAGGGTTGTCTAGTTGGTGAAAATGGGTTCAGTGAGAAAATGTAATGTACTATAGGAATCACAATTAATCATTCATTGCGTAACATAATGTTTTCTATCGTTTGAACCGGATACGCGGACAAAATAAGTAAAGCATTGCCAAAGCTATGCTTCATACCCATGGAAACAACGAGCATTCCAAAAGATTTTTGCACAAAAAAATGGTTTTTATTTCAAATTTGTGAAATATCTTGTGCATCGAGAGTTTATGCATACAAAAAAGCTTTTAGACTTGGAAGGTTGTAAGGCCTAGACGACTCAAGGGGGGGTTAAGGGTTTCAGTATAAAGAAAACACTTTTTGCGATTTTTTTTTAGAAATTTGAGTGAAGTGAATTAATCAAAACTTGTACATTATAATATTTCATTTCATTAACATGCTGTAATTTTTCTATGCAAAAATATCAACAAGCGAGTCGGAGGTGAAGCTTTTCCTAGAACGTCTTTAAAAAAACACGATTTGCAGTGTTAACTGCTATTCAAAGACTACTGAATCGATTTATTTCAATCTTTGCATATACATTCTATGAAAAAAATACCTAACCTCTACGTTGAGTCTTCGAGATAATTTTTCAAAAGTTTTTCTCGATTCGCTTCAGTTAAATTTCTAAAAAAAATCCCAAAAAAAGTGTTTACCCGTACTCCCACCCCCTGATACAAGTTTTAAACATGTTGAATTTGGCTTTCTTATCATAAATAGTAGGGTGAAATTTTATGCTATTTCAATGCATATTTGAAAAATGTATTTTATAAAAAATATAAGTTTTATTTTTATAGGTGAACAAATATGATATCTGAAGTGAGTATCAGTAGATTCCACAGGAGCAAACCAAATGTCTCTTACGTTTACATGTTTGGGTTTGGAAAATTTGGTTTGACACCAAGTCGGTCTACTTCAGTGCATTTAGTATTGTACATTTCCCTACGATTGAACCGAGCAGTTCCGCCAGCGAAAAGCGAAACCATACTTCCTCATCACGATTGTCCTTTTTGCAACCATCAACTACAGACGTTCTAAACGCGAGTTTATATGTAAAAATTTTCAAATAATCCTTTGTGTTTATTGCCATATAGTCACAGATTATTATTATGGAACTGGGTGGATTTATTGTTGAGAAGAATATCATTTTGCTCTAACTTTTAACTTGCTGCATGAAACGTAAACATGCAATGTGTGCCCAACAGATGCTTTGACTGTGTGTGTAGCAAGAGCCCTATTCCGAAATATGCTCGGTGGTCTAGAGTTCCGGAAATGTAGTGGACAAAATATTCAAATAATATTTATTGGTCATGATTGATTTTGACATGTAAATGAAGAACCATTATAGGGGCCCAATATGGTCAAAACTACTTTGATTGGTCTTTAGTGATCTAGGTCCGCTAATCCAAGTAATGTTACATCCATTTTAATATGTATTGTATCATTTGGACATCCGTGTGATCGCACTCTTCAACCTAGAACCGGAAGTAGGATCAACTAGAAGTTCGATAGCAGCTTAGCGCTAGAACCGTTAGTTTGAAATTGAGTTTGTGCAAATTGGTTCAGCCATCACTGATAAAATTTGATTGGCATTATTTTACACACACAGACATATTGCGGTCTCGATGAATTGAATCGAATGGTATATGATAAACGGCCCGCCGGGCCTCGGTTAGTAGGTTGATTTTTGGAGTGATATAATATATAAGAAAGACGAAAACCATTTATATTTCCAAGTCAAACTAATTACATATCGGTATTACAGAGTAAATTTGTTTTCCAATGACATATTGTTGATTGATTTGAGAAGCAAGAGCATATCAGCTAATGAGAGTAGTACTGTTTATGAAACCTTTTTTCTGGTTGTAGCTTCGCCAAACCGGTCGCCCGTACAACATTTTGGTTTTGGCCGTTTCAAGTGCTTTTAAATATTTTTCGTTATAGATCTTCAAGAACAAGGTGAGATGCAAAATTTCTATTGATTTGAGGTGTATACTATGCATTTCTATGGACGTGGTAGACACTTAAATTTTATGTTCTTTCTAAATGATATTTCAATATTAATTCTTCAAAAGGGCTAATGAGATTTTTGTAAACAAACTTATTTCGCTCAAATACACTTGAATCAACATATTTACCCTTGGTAGAATCAATTTCAAATGTTTTCTGTGTTGAAATTATAACAAAATAAGAGAAATCAGCAAAACAATAGTTTGTTTACAAATCTTATTAGCCCTATTCAAAAGTTGATATGGATTTTGTGTATAGCAACACTTAATTGGAGAAATAACTAACTTCCTACCCGATTCTATCAATGAGTCACAATTTGTTTTTTATTAGGCCCCTCTTGAGGAAGCTACAAACACCGGCATCAGCTGCCCGATTTCCCCGTTCAATTTTCCAGGCTATGTTGAAGTAGTGCATGTTTGGTTGTAGTCAAGGAGATGCTGTTCGAAAGATATTTCGAAAAATAATAATATTATTTCAGCAACAATTAATCGCTGATACTTCGCTAAAATATATCTGGAAATCTGGACAGATTTGATTTTTTTCAGATCTGGACAAATCTGAAGCTGACAAGTCCATACAAGTAACAAGTAATGTTATCACAAGTGTATTAGAAAAAGATTTGACATTTAAAATCACTTAGTTATTCCTTTTATAAACTGGCTGTCCAGAAAAGGAAGAAAGCAAACAGAACAAAATCGAATATGATTTTGAATTAGTCGGGTTGTTCGAAACACACAAAGCACGTTAATTTGAAGAAATAAGGTGTACACATGGCGAGATTATACTTTCTTCTATGTTTAACCCTAGAACGTTGCACTGGGGTACAACGCAGGTAAAAATGCAAACAAAAGAAATGTATAATACATCATTTTCTTCGTTTTTAAATTGCAAAAAAGCTGTGTGAGTGAAAGTACGGAATTTATTGAATCAATGATACATAAATTGGTTTCAGTGGTGGATCCAGGGGGAGGGTCTTGGGGTCCGGACCCCCTCCGATTTTTTTTACTGGATGAGAAATTTCAAATTTGTTTCAATTTTATGTAAGTTTCAACCTCAAAATCATTCCAAACCAAATTTGTCCAACAAAACTGATATTCAGTAAATAAGGTATTAAATAAGGTATTATGAATTCATTAAATTTAATTTTTCTGGTGCATAAACACATATTAATGGATCGTTTTACATTTTCTTTTCCTATGGATCGTTTTGTAAATATCCATGAACCATAATTTAACGTTCGATATATGAATCATTTGTAATGTTCATTTTTACATCTTCTATGGACCAAGAAAAATTATTTAGCAAACATTTTCATCAAATTTATGGAACTTTTTCTGACATTTTATTGCTCCATTTTGTAATACCGTGGAAAATTTTTGTCGATATTATGGAACATATCGACGTGTATTTTGTATATTGTTAATATTCTATGGATCAATGTCAGTTAATTTATGGCGCAAAATGTATCATTTTATGGAACATTTCCAATATTTTTATGGGGCATTGGTTGAATTTAATTGCTCTTTTATTACTATTTTAGTGTTCTTTTGCGACCATTTTATGGTTCAATTTTACGTAATCTATGGATCAAATCACCCCTTTTTATGGTTCATTCACACTGTTTTATGGACTTTCAGTTTTGTTTTATGGAACATGGACAACTTTTTAATGGATCGTTTTTCAATTTTTTAGGGATCATTTTTGTTGTTTTAGCGGCGCAAACTTAGGGCTGGCGCGATTTCTCTTGTTTCGTTTAGAGTGACTCTTAAAAAATCAGTTTTTTTATTATAACATCTTTGACGATGATTTATCGTGAATGTCGACTTCATACAACAGTTAGCTCTTACAAATGCGAACATTTCTTCTTCAAAGACCAACTCATTAACTTTTATATAAACATATATTGACATATATATTGACGATTTTATGCTCAAAACTCGACATTTTCTAAGCTAAATAACTCCAAAGGTGACAAAAGGTAACAGTCAATGTTATGACCATCTAATAGTACTATAAAAACGCTACAAAAATAAGGGTTACATGGTTTCTCTTTTAACGACTAGTAAGGTACTACAATCGAGTTATACACTGAACTTTACCACGCGTTTTCCCGAAAGTAATGTTTTTACGCAGTCAAGTAAGACTTTTCCTAGAAATACTGATCCGATTTCAATATTTTTTTCTCCAATTGTTCAGAAAACATGCCGATATGTTTTCCCGAGAGGGAATTGCAAAATGTCAATTTGTTTCATTTTTATGGTCTCTTCTTGTGATGCGCGACCCGAACCAGTAGCGGGGGCTGGTGGGCTCTACACGTTCTAGGCCTAAATACCACATGCCCTAAAGCAGCCCTGACAAGGCGAGCCAGCGCCGCTTAGCCCAAATCTCTCTCCTCCCGTGATCCTTCAGCGTTACTGCAAGGTTGGCGCAGGCCTAGCTAGCCACCCATAAAAATAGCATGCTCAGAAAGTTCAACAAGAAATTTCGGATGGACAAAATTGGCACAGACGTACGCAACGGAAGCGGACAAGAGACTGGAAACTTGGGACATGGAACTGCAGGTCGCTTAACTTTATCGGGAGCACTCGCATACTTGCCGATATAGTGAAAGATCGACATTGTGGCGCTACAGGAGGTGTGTTAGAATGGGTCTACGGTGCGGGTCTTTCGCGGGAACCACACCATCTACCAGAGCTGCGGCAATACACACTAGCTGGGAACAGCTTTTATGGTGGTGGGGGAGATGCAAAAGCGTGTGATCTGATGGTGGTCGGTCAGCGGCAGAATGTACAGGTTGAGGATCAAAGGCTGGTTCTTCAACATCAGCATAATTAATGTGCATAGTCCCCACCTCGGAAGTAGCGATGACGACAAGGACGAATTCTACGCGCAGCTGGAGCGTAAATACGATCGCTGCCCAAGACAAGATGTCAAGATCGTCATCAGCGACCTTAATGCTCAGGTTGGCCAGGAGGTGGAATACAGACCGGTAATTGGAAGATTCAGCGCCCACCAGCAGACAAACGAGAACGGCCTAAGACTAATCGAGTTCGCCACCTCCAAGAACATGGTCATAAGGAACAGCTCCTTCCCGCACCGCCTCCTGCACCGATACACCTGGAGAACACCACAACAAACAAAGACGCAAATTGATCATGTTCTGATTGATGGACGGCACTTCTCGGACATTATCGACGTAAGGACCTATCGGGGCGCTAATATTGACTCGGACCACTATCTGGTGATGGTTAAAAAGGCGTTCAAAACTATCCGTAGTGAACAGTGTAAGATACCGGCGCCCGCCGCGGTATAACCTGGACCGACTGAGGGAAACCAACGTCGCGACAACGTACACGCAGCATCTTGAAGCAGCGCTGCCACCGGAGGAGGAGCTCATCGACGCACCCTTTGAAGACTGCTGGACCAGGAGTAAAGCAGCTATAAGCAGCACTGCGGAGAGCGTCCTGGAATACGTACAGAGGAGTTGACGGAACGATTGGTTCGATGGCGAGTGCCAAGAAATATTGGACGAGAAGAATGCAGCATGCGTAGCGATGTTGCTTCAAGCAACTCGTCAGAACGTGGAGTCATATCGACGGAAGCGAAAACAGCAGACTCGTCTTTTTCAGGACAAAAAGCGCCGCCTGGAAGAGTCTGAGAGGGAGGAGATGGAGCTGCTGTATCGCTCTCAGGAAACGAGGGCGTTCTTCAAGAAGCTGAATGACTCTCGCAACGGTTTTGTGCCACGGGCGAAATGTGTAGAGACAAGGAAGGTGGCATCTTGACGGACGAGCACTACAATGAACATCTGAATGGTGCGCAGGCGGACAATCGGGCGTACGAGGAGGACGATTATGTCAGTGTCGCAACCGACGGGGATGTATCGGCGCCCACTATGAATGAGGTTAACGAGGCTATTCAACAGCTCAAGAACAACAAGGCAGCTGATAAGGATGGTCTAGGAGCGGAACTCTTCAAGGTGGGTCTGGAGAAACTGACGGAATGCATGCACCGAATAATCGAAAGAATCTGGGACAGGGAACAGCTACCGGAGGAGTGGAAGGAAGGGGTCATCACCCCGATATACAAAAAGGCGACAAATTGGACTGTGAAAACTACAGAGCGATCATGGTGACAAAAGCCGCTTACAAAGTGCTATCCCAAATTCTGTTCCGGCGCCTAAATGGATTTGTCCCGTTATCAGGCCGGTTTCATCGACGGCAGATCAACAAACGACCAAATCTTTACTATACGCAAATCCTCCAAAAATGCCGTGAATACCAGGTCCTGACATATCACCTGTTCATCGACTTTAAAGCCTCATATGACAAGGTGGACCATGTGGAGCTATGGAAAATGAATGTCCTGCCTGCTGTTCAATATAGCGCTGGAAGGTGTAGTGCGAAGAGCGGGGTTCAACATGCGGGGCACGATTTTCACGAGGTCTGGACAGTTCGTGTGCTTCGCTGACGCCGTGGACATAATCGGTAGAAACAAGGAGACGGTAGCAGATCTGTATACCCGACTGAAGCGCGAAGCAGCACGAGTAGGACTGAAGATAAATGTGTCTAAGACGAAGTACATGCTGGCTGGCGGAACCGATCGCGATAGGGAACGTTTGGGCAGTAGTATTACGATCGACGGCGACGAATTCGAGGTGGTTGACGAGTACATCTATCTAGGCTCATTGGTGACGGACAATAACACCAGCCGGGAGATCAGAAGGCGTATTATCTCTGAAAGTCGTGCTTACTATGTGCTCCACAAAACTTTGAGATCCAGGAAGCTTCACCATCGCATGAAATGAGCCATGTACAACACACTGATTAGACCGGTGGTTCTCTGCGGGCACGAAACGTGGACAATGCTCGAAGAGGATCTGCAAGCACTTGAAGTCTTCGAAAGAAGGGCGCTGAGAACGATCTTCGGTGGTGTGCAGGAGGATGGCGTGTGGAGGAGAAGGATGAATCACGAACTTGCGTGACTCTATGGTGAGTCAAGTATCCGGAAAGTAGCTCAAGCTGGAAGGGTACGGTGGGCGGGGCATGTTGTGAGGATGCCGGACAACAACCCCACCAAGTTGGTTTTCACCTCCAACCCGGCGGGTACAAGATGGAGAGGAGCGCAGCGTTCCCAGTGGCTGGACCAAGTGGAGCAGAACCTGGCGAGTATCGGGCACCTGAGAGGTTGGAGACAAGCAGCAACTGATCGAGTGACGTGGCGGAATATTGTGGAATGGATTAAATCATGATAATATGATGTACAATCAGGAAATGTAATATACATAAAGTTCTACATTTAAATCATTCTACAAATGCACACAATTTGTCGTTCATTCTATAACATGTTTTGTAACAATTTTACACGTTGACTTGAAATTTCAGTTTCATTAATTGAAAAATCAATGCATTTCTATTTATTTTATTACAATATTGCTGAAAATATATGACGTGTAATATCATAGAGGTGAAAGAGACAAGCAAGTTTTGCTTCTCCTAAATCATAAATGTTTACATGCAGATCGAATAAACCCCTGTTAATCGGTTACAGCTTATATGTGAACCCATTCAGAAATTAATTTAGTTTTCAACCTTGCGATGCAATCTTCCACGCTTCATCATATCGAAAGAAACGGTAGCTAAATAAATTACATTTCCGCTTTCAGCCGGACGATCAGTTCAACAAAATATGGAGTATTCGGCAGCTGAACGGGTATCAATCGATTTACTGCTGAAACCGTAATGGATTCTCTATACCTCATCACGGTATCGAAATAATCCCAGCTCATAAGCAAGGGAAGAGCTTCTTCGGGAAACACCTACCGACCGGCTGAAGCAATGCAGTGCAGAGTAAGTAGATATGTGTATGTAATCAACGAAAATGAAAAACCCTTTCATTAAGGATTTCGGCTCATTCTACCAGGCCGCTGCCATTCCCCATTCCAAGCTATAGCACATATGAAAGTGTCATCTTAGTGGCCAAAATGAAAGAAAATTATCGCTTTTTGCACAAAGACACTGGCGGCACTGTAAAAAATAATTCATAAAGATGTACGGTATTGTATTTTTGCTATAGTAATTACTGTTTAAAATTTGGTTTATATATTACAAAATTTAATTCCCCCGATTAGTAAAATGGCTTTATTCTACCAGTGCAAATATTCTCGATTTGGGAGTTTCGATGTGCCGTGACCTGACAAAACGTACGGTTGGGGAATAGTTTCTCGATTGGATTTCTATTATTTTCCCAAAACTCAATTGACTCCTCGTTTGCCGGTCGCCTGGAGGAAAATGAGAAAACGCCATCCGGCAAATCGGATGAGGTGCGAGAAGGTGAAACTAGGATAGGAATCGAAATCCGATTGAAGGTGCTGGAAGGGATTTCGAAAGCTCTTCCTCTATAAGTAGATATAATAGATGAGATGAGCCTATTGTGTGAAAGAGCAGAGAGTACCGCACACAAAGAGGATGACGACAATGTGGTGTGGATAATTTATATTGGTAGATTTTAATTTTGTTTCGTTTCCATTGGGAAAAGCGATGGGGAGGGAAGCAATCATCCGTTTCGAATTGAGCAAATTTCGATGCTGCAAACGTATCGAATAACTATGGCGTAATCCGGTTCAGGGTAAAAGGGTTAGCTACACTTGATTAGACATGTTCTGGGGATTTATACAGCAAACAGGGTAATGAGAGCGATTTGGGGAATACTTGAAAAAAAGAGTTAGACTTATCGTTGCTGTTGTGCTTTCTTGTTATAAATGCCATTTTGGGGTAAACTGAGTTAGATATGCCACATTTCTTGTCCAAAAAATCTCTACAAAGTGGCGTTTTCAGAATTTTGATATTCTGCTTTATTACTAAGATATAGCGAGAAACGGTCTGAGAAATTGTGAGTTGCTTGTTTCAAATGGCTGTGTCTGGGGATCGGCTCAAGTTATCTTGATCTATTAAATGTCTATAAAACTATCTGAGAAACACAATGGCATAATCATTTTCAAAATAAAAATACGCGAGTTGTTAGAAAAAAGCAATTTAAGTTTTAAACTGGAAATATAGCATATTTGGCAACACTGTAACAAAAATACTATTTTTCTAGATTCTCTGACTCATTTCCTTTAATATGCATATCACCGATTGTTTATAGACCAAATGAAATCAAAGATATGAAAAAAGTTATTAATTGATGCTTTATTTGTATGGAAAATTTTCCATGCTCGGTTATGACACCCTATACAAATTTTGTCATCAAAACACACCTATGACACGTGTGAGTGCGACTGCTGCGGCACAGCATTTACGGCCGCCCTTTCCGCTGCTACCGTCATAATCACCATAGCAGCGACGCGTTACTGTCAATTGACAAACGCTATGACAACATACGAATTGCAGTGAATCTGTAGTGTCAGATCAACCAGTGAAATTATGTTTACGTTTAGTATATGTAGGTGTAATAAAATGTGACTCTTTCTCTTTCGCTATTCAACCACCGCTGTGAGCGGTCGGTCTGGTAGATATACTAATAAGTTTTTTGATTTGCCATTGAATCCGAATTCTGCTACCTACGTTCCTGCCGTCGCTCGTTCTGCTACCGTTCTGCACCTTCGTAAAGTAGGCATTGTACTTGCTTGCGAGGTAAATTCTTGGGTTCCAACCAATTCCGGACTAGAGAAGCTGAACACAACGTAGGGCCTAGGCACCAGACGTATCATAATTGGTGCCGTGACCAGGATTTGGAAGGAACTCCGGAAATTTCACCGTCTATGAAGCTGCATTCGGGATGGCGGATTTCAAGCATTTGTTCACACACAGTGCCAGCCAGTTCAAAAGGCTTATAGTGCTTTCGCTCGGCGTTTTCATGTGATCAGTTTCTTCATTCAAGTGGTTACATTTTCTTTGGGATCACATGTCGCTATCTCGCGCGGTCTGGCTAAGATCTTCTTTGTCGAGGAACTACAGGTTCCACCACTCCCAACATCAGAATTGTCAACGCCTTGAACTCATGAACTGATCGTCAAATCCATGGACCTGAGTCAATCAAAGCACCAAACGCCAGTCGGACAAATTTACAGTAACAGAAACAGCAACGGTAAAATTTCACTCAAGTTTTTGTGTTTGGAATACTGTTGGCAATTAACAAGTAGTGACCGTGCTGCTGCCATATTGTTATCGATATTACATCAGCACAAACCAAGGCGATATCCATCCATCGATGCCATTCTTCAAGTTGGATCAATCATTATTGTCAACAAGCTACAGCGGATACATTAATCTTCGAAGCTACCAAGCAGCATCATTGCAGAAGCACGTCCTTAGAATCCGATCCAGTACCCAACCGGTAAATATACGCTTCGTCACATTTCGTCCCAATCAAGCCTTCGTCGGTAGGTAAATATAAAACCTTCGGTTTTGTGGGGGAGGATGTTGCGGCACAGCATTTATGGCCGCCCTTTCCGCTGCTACCGTCATAATCACCATAGCAGCGACGCGTTACTGTCAATTGACAAACGCTATGACAACATACGAATTGCAGTGAATCTGTAGTGTCAGATCAACCAGTGAAATTATGTTTACGTTTAGTATATGTAGGTGTAATAAAATGTGACTCTTTCTCTTTCGCTATTCAACCACCGCTGTGAGCGGTCGGTCTGGTAAATATACTAATAAGTTTTTTGATTTGCCATTGAATCCGAATTCTGCTACCTACGTTCCTGCCGTCGCTCGTTCTGCTACCGTTCTGCACCTTCGTAAAGTAGGCATTGTACTTGCTTGCGAGGTAAATTCTTGGGTTCCAACCAATTCCGGACTAGAGAAGCTGAACACAACGTAGGGCCTACGCACCAGACGTATCAGCGACTTTTGTTTATATTTTTATTAAAAACTCGCAATATAATCAACCGATTTTCGAAAAATTCGAGAGATTAATACAGAATAGATAGAAGCATCAATTGTCTTTTCTGAATTGTTTCTACAATTTATAAGTTTCAAGATATTCAATCTCAAACTTTAAAAATCGTTTTTCTCGAAATGTGCTAAATGGCGCTTGTCATAAGATAGCACAACAGTGAATATATAATTTCGAACGATGTAAGAAATAATTAAATTAATCAATTGTGTCGCTGTTACAAATGGCGAAAGCAGCTTAACTGAATCTTTTTTTTTTCGCAGCTTGTGCTCATTAATTTGCTTTCAAAATTTCGGTTGAAAGAAATGTGTAATGAAAAAATGCGAGCCCTTTTTATTTGGTTGATAGTATCAACATTTAATGCAGAGCAGAAGTCGGACAAAACTTAAAATGTTGCCTAATTGTGCTGAAAATCACAAGTTTTGAGGTGCTGTCAAAAGTAATAAAATCTTAGATTCATTTTTCCATACAGTGCCATTGAACCTTTCTTATGTCAATGATCACCTTTTTATGGCAGATTTTCCGTTAGTGTTTACCAATATCACAAAAAATTGAAGAAAACCACTTTAAATCCGTTGTATAAAGTGAAGGTTTACTGTAGATTTTGTAATTATTTTGCACAAAACACCACGCGACTCCATATCAGTAACAAAAATTAAAATCTCCATAAACCCGTTTGCGAGCCGCAGGTTGAGACCACGCTATTCGCAAAGTAGAGGAAATTTCCCACCGATTGTGTAATATTTGATCTTTATGAACTATTTCGCGTGATTTTACAGAATACATTGATGAAAACGCATTTTTGATGAAACCACCAAAAGCATAATTAAACGATAAAGTCATAGTTCCAAGCAAACATAGCAAATATATTATTATCGCATATTAAGTTATTTCGTTTCCCTTCAAATTCAAAATAGCTGTGCTAAAATCGGACCAAAATCAAAAAAGTGATATGCGTTTGAAATGAACATAGAAATTGTGTTTCGGGAATGGAGATCATTAAAAAGGCCGGACATGGATGCTTTACACTGCTGTTAAAAAACGTGTTCTTATCCAATGATCATAAATTTTTGAATATATGTCATTCAATACATCATTCAATAAATTTAGGAAAAATTTAAAATATCAATATTTTAATCATAACTTTTGGATGTTTTTTCTGGCCTCCAGCCACTGTGCGTCATTTTTGATATGCGTAATAGGTGCGTATACTGGTATGCGTGAAAAAGATTGTCCGGCTTTTTGCATCATGTTTACACTTTTGATGGAATTAATGGTTAAAATCACTTTGCATATCTGCTTATACAGACCACTATTTCTTTCAAATTGCAAAACCAAAATAATAGAAGTGTAGTGGAAAATGTTGTTAACAGCCTTGCCGAAAATAGAAGCTCACTATATGGTTCATGGTTAAGAACCTCTCGAGGGATTATTGACTGTCATATTTGGAGAAAAAAATCGTTCTACACATACAGTGAGATTCCGTTTTTGGCACGTTCCGTTTTTGGCGTGCTCCTTTTTTGGCAACAAAAAGGTTCCGTTTTTGGAAACAAATGGGTTCCGGTTTTGGCAACATTAATTTTGTTCATAGTAAATCTTTTGAAAAATGCCAAATAATCATTTTGTTGTAATAATGGATATCGCTTTTGACTTTATTTCCAAACATAGGAGTCATATTCACTATATTTTATTGAGGCGGGCATAGCGAATAAAGTTAAATTTGTTAATTTTTTCTACTATTTCATTCCGTTTCACATATTCTTATATAATTAATGTTCTTATGACATTTGTGATATCATAAATTGAAAATAAAAGCTTTTAAGGTAAGGTTCCATTTTTGGCACGGTTCCAGTTTTGGCAACTAAAAAAAAAGTATTGTTGCCAAAAACGGAATCCTACTGTACCTTCAAATCTCAACCGTTACTAAGTTATTGAATTTTTTGTGTAAAAACTTAGCTGTCTTAAAGTAGTTCTAACTCAAAAAATAGACATTGTATTTCAAATCTTTTGGATCCATTGGATAGGTGAGAAAATTTTCCATTGAAAAATGTCCTCAAATGTTTCAACTAATGAGGTTAAGTAACCTTTCACAGTAATTTATTTAAAATTTAACAATTTTGATCGATTTTTCGTTCATTTCGCGAAAATGTTAATAGTTAACATCACCATTTTAATAATTCAAATATTTAGTCTTGAAAAGTTGTATAATTTGTACTTTGAAATGATACACTTATCTTGTCTTGTTTTCATGTGTTTGGGTTATTGAACTTGGATCTTTTTATCTCTTATTCACTAACACTAGCTCATTGAAAAAGTATGGCACTTATTGTACCTTTTCTTATTTTTATTCGAAAGCCAGGAAAATTTTGCATAGAAAAAGGTATAAATTGCTTTCAGTTAAGTGAATTTAGTATTCTTTTGGAAGTTAATTAGTTTAAAGTTAGTGTTATTATTAGCATTTTCGTTATTTTCTTAAAATAGTAAATAAGAAGCAGCACCATTATTATCATGGAATTAATGCATCTCAGCAAGTTCTACAATTCTTTCTTTGGCTTCATTCAATTATCTCTTTTAGTTTCGAAGCAAAATCATTTTTATCACCTCGTTTCATATGCAAAAACAACGATTTCGAACCACTACATTTGTGATGAGGTCATGCTGTGTTAACTATTAAATTGCAGCGAAATTTAAAGCGATAGGGATAAAGTGCCAAATAACAAGTTGTAGAGAATATTAAGGGGCATCAAATGAACAATAGTGATGATAAATTTAGATGATTATTAAATAGAATAATTACAAAACTACAAAAACGCTAATTTTGAGTTATTTTACTAGTAAAAAGCCACTTAACTAAAGGATATCTGTACATACATCGAAAGGAAATTTTCTCAACTTTCCAATGAAGCCCTGGTAATAACGATATAAAGCATATTTTTTAGATTAAAGTCTTTTAAGCACTTGCAGGCCGATCACAGGAAAAAATTAGAAGTGAAATTACAAGGAAACGAGAAGAGATAGGAATATCATGTTGAAGAACAAATTATAAATCGTCAGCAAACCCATCTTTTGGATGATAGATTTTGCTATAATCATAATTCATTATTTTGAGAAAATTAAAAAAAACCTCATCAAAAACACCAAATTTGAACTACTTTACAACTAAAAGGTAATTAAAACTAATTAACTGAAGGGAATGAGAACCCCATTCGATAGAATATTTTCTCACCTTTCCAATGGGACTAAATGATTTAAAATACGAGGTATACTTTTCGAGTTAGAGGTATTTTAAGATAAATAAGTTTTTTACACAAAAAGTTCAATAACTCTGTAACGGTTGAGATTTGATGGTATGTGTAGAACGATTTTTTTTCTTCAAATATGACAGTCAATCACCCCTCGAGAGATTCTTAATCATGAACCAAACACCCTGTATTATATATTCAATTTTTTTTTGTTTGTTTGACACGGCTCAATGCGTTAGCATAACTGATCTGTGGGTCTTTTCTGATTTTTACAATACGTGAACATTAAAGATATCTTTCAAAATGCCTGTTCATCGGGTCTTGTTGACGCGGCTTGCTGCTGCGTGTTGAGATCCTTTTCCTTAGCGGTGAAACGTTAGCTGCGGTGGCTACCGCAACTTGGGGGTCATTCGGTCCATCAGCACAGTGTAAACCGCAGAGCTGCCAGACGATTTTGTATTAGCCATGTTAGGAAAACGGGTGCAGAGAGGGTTCAACAAAATCTCTTTTGATAGAAGTTTTAATGGAATCTGAATATTTTGTTTAATGTATTTAAAGTTGTATAATATCTGTATTTTACATCCGACCTGTATCTGGTAACTCTGGAAACTTTTTCCAACTGCTGAAAACTTATGGTGTTGCCTGAAAAACGGTGATACCTGATAAATTCAAGATAGTAAGATAGAAGAAAATGTATCTTTCGTGCTTTTGTTGCTTGACTTAAAACATATCTTTCACTTTTATACCAGGTTCCAATTTTATTTTCAAATGCAACATTATATCATACCGAAAAACATATCTAAAAATTAGCAGCAAATTCAAACACAAATGATGTAGAAAAGCGGTCTTTTTTACTGAAATATTCTCCACCAATGCTGTTTGAGGTGAAATTTTGGATATAACAAAATTTCACCTGAAACAGCATTGGTGTTTTAGGAATGTATTGCGTTTTACTCCTATCTAAAACATTCTAGAAGATACCTAAGTGATTAAATCCGATTTTGCAATGAAAACTTCAAAAATTTTAGAGCACAATGATAATCGCACAACTATATCTCGCCTATAAAAATATATGGATAAATGATGTCTTCAGCTAAGTTACGCCAAATTAATGGTTATATAGCTTGACAAAAGAAAAAAAAATGATTGCTTAATAAAAAAAATTTGTTGAAAACTGGCTATAAAACTCTAATAAGAATGAAGGTGTCTATCTCAAAATATGCGTAAACGATTTCTACAAAACTTTTCTGAAGGCACCAAAGCAGTGAAGCCAAGAAATACTTAAAGTGAAAGCCAGGAAATACTTATGACTGCCTTTTTCAATTTTGGATCAATCTGCTCCGGGTGGTCCTCGTCGAACCGGCAGGCGGTTTTCCAGACGAGTAGCGCGTATGATGTTTGTGCTGTAGGTCCCGTGTTTGTATACTCATTCCACAGACATGATTCGTGTCACCTTGAAGTTGCATCAAACCATCGTTGGTGTATGGTATAAGCGGACAAGGGCTCTTCCGGGAATGATAAGAAAAATGAATCTGTGAATTGATGGTTTTTAGAAAGGTATATACGAGGGACGTATAAGGAAGATCGCGGCTTGCCAGTACATCTCGAACCGGGACATTGGGTGATCTTCCTCGGGCCCGAAGAAATTCAAATAGTTGAGATCTGTGAGAAGAATACTCGGCGCATGCCCAGACAATGTGTTAGATATTGTGATAACCGTCGCCACTAGTGCAGATACCGCTATTCGCGTTCTCAATACGTCGGAGATGAGCGTTTAACGTATAGTGATTGGACATGAGCCTACATATCACGCGAATGAAATTCCGACCCACAACTAAGGTTTCGAAGATACCTTCAGGATAATAGAATGTAGCCACAGTCCTAACTCTTCATCGCTCCAGGATAGAAATATTGATAAATTCATTGAAGCAGATTGGTCTTTCGTAGATGTTACCTTCAAAAGCGATGGCCTTAGCTAAGGAGTCCGCTTCTTAATTACCTGGGATGGAGCAATGCGGGGGAAACCAAACTAAAGTAATCTTGTACGATTCTACAGACGAAGCACGTTGGAGTTTCCATATTTTGCCTAGAAAATATGGAATGGGCTTTCTAGGTTTCATCGAACTGAGAGCTGAAGCTGTTCGAAACAATACAGTAATGATCGGTGGACTAACTATCAATAATTCCAAGGATATACTGAATAGCAACGAGTTCTGTGACCTAAACTGAAGCAAATTCATTGAGTTTGTAAAAGGCGGTGAGAGGGATCACTTGCGGACGCATGTGATGCGGGATTCCACGCATCTCATCTTTCATGGATGTGTCGAAGAATACAGTTGAATCACAAGCATGCGAGGGTTTGATACGGTTGGGACATTACGAAGAAGAATTGATTTTGTATCGATTGTGTTGGTTATTTTAGGCAAATTTGAGACTAAGAGATGTAAAACATGATGATGAGTTATGTTCTATCAATGACCATGCGGTAGATTTGGGTGCAACGCCCAACTCCTGCTTAGCAGAAGGCAAATGATTCTTCACATTTCCTTTCGATCATGTCCAACTGAGTCTGCTTAGTCCTAGTTTTCCGTTAAGTTTACACCTGATTGACTCTAGAATACCTATCCGTCAGTAGAACCTTGCGGCAATTAAAACATATAGTAACATAAGAATTGATTTTATGTGTCATGTAATCGAAGTACAAGAACATAAATCGGTTATTAGAATTGAGCTCGACAAGTCTCTAGAAAATTTGCAATTAATCACGGGTTCAAGATATCGCATCGGATGAACCATCGATATGAGAGGTCATAAATCGTTTTTTTTAAGCGGAAGGACGCCCGCAACCACTTCTAGACTCATCGTATGGGTCGTGTGCATGCAACCCAAAGCAATACGCAAACAAAAATGCTGGATTCACTCTAGTTTGATGAAGTGTATGTTCTGTTTCAGATACCTAATGTGACTACAGCGCACCTGGGTTCGAGCCCCGACCCCGCACATAGGGTTAGAAATTTTCATAAGGGATTTTTCTAACCCGAAGAGGCGAATGACCTTAAGGTTAAAACCTCTATAATCGAAATAAAAAAAACTTAATTTACACAAACACACTGCAAGTGATTTAATGTAAATGTAATGCAAGCGTGTGTATTGCGAAAATGAGACAAATCGCTATTCTATTACCCTTACCTTACGCTTACTACCCACTCGAGGTAAAAGTGTAACGCCGGCCCTGGTCCTTGCAGATCGACATCTGTGGGATGTGTTATAGAGACAACACCGTCATCTGCAAGCTGACTTAGCGTGCAGAAATTGATACGACATTCCTCAATATCATTCACGTAAAAACAACACAACAAAGTTTATCAAAATGCTAATAATATTGGTAAAAGACCATACTTGTGCAGTTTCTCGGAAAGAATGTTGAGAGAAACTAAATTCAAAAGCCCCCTTAATATACAAGAAACATTGGCTAGCCATTTGAATTTCTGTTGAGAGCAACGCATGGCAATCGTTCGTCGCTTTGCCTTTGAGGGAGCTAAATTCTGTACCTGACAGTAAGTCATTTGCTTCAACCAAATTGTCGAGGCCAAGTAAGATCATTTTCTTGAACAACTTCTGGATACAGGACAGCATTACAATCGGTCTATACGAGTTGTGATCGGAGTATGGTTTCCTTAGTTTGTGGATGGCGATGGCATTTTCTTGTCTCCAGTCATGTGGGACAATGTTACCCTCAAGAAAGTTATTAAATAAATCCAACAATATTCTTCAACAAGTTTGATTTTACTCTATTTGACCCTGGGGCTTTATTGTTACATAATAAGAGAGCAAGTGAGAACTCCACCATCGAAACAGTTGTTTCGTTATTGTGAGGGGACGCGGCGTGGTAGATCTCCTGTGCCGAGGCGGAATCCGAACAGACTTGCTTGGCGGAATCGAATATCAAAAGGTTTGAATATTCCATGCTCTTGTTAGTACTATTTCGGTTACGCCGGGCCTTACCACAAAGAGTGTTCGTTGATGTTTCTCTAGTTAATCCATCAACGAACTGGTTCCAGTAACTACGTTTCTTGGTTTTCATCAGAAATTTCAACTTGATGTACTGTCGATAGGTTTTATACGCGGCGGACTTCTCCGCGTACATCTCTGAGCATTCCTTGTCCTACCATGGGTTGGGAGACCGTCCGCGAGAGTTCGCGTCTGGTATTTGTTTAGTCTGAACTTGAATCAAGATGTTGAGAATCAAGTCAACCAGAAACTCGTACACTTCCCCCGGAGGAAACTCTTGTGTGGGCTTGACCGTTGCTGTACTGTGGGAGTAAATATCACCTAAAACTAACCTCGCTGCGGCGAGGAGTTTTTTGTTTTTAATTCTCAAACTCAGTTTATGCATGGTTGAAACTAACCCAAAATTTGTTTAATTAGTCCTTCGTTGAAATTTGATTAAATCAAAATGATGGTCAGCCCTATTACCCAAATTACTCCAGCGGCAAGTGATATAGCTCATACAATATATTTTAAAACCTACGACAATTTCACCGTGCTGAAATCCAAGTGCAAATATCGTTTCTACCACGCGTGAACATCAAGATGTTGGAACAAATACGTTTGGCATCCGCCTACATGTAGTTTCGACTGAATTGATCTACTGTATACCGTGCGATGTGTGGCCTTTAAACAATGTGCCATATATTTGCTTCGGCACATGAGCTAGTTTCAATCACCATTCGTTTTGATTTTATGCGTTCTCATGTGCACGGGATGTGCAGAATGCATGTTGTATCAATTTTGCATGCCAACTGCTGCCAACCGCCTGATTCGCGGTGAAAGCACTGCAGATTTATTGCAAATAATATAGAATTTCAAATGTTCGAAAGCAAAGAGGCAATATTGTCGAGCCAAATATTCACTCACCCATCTCCCAACAACAAGAAAATTCAATAGAACATTGATTAAGCAATTAACAAAATAACGTTTTCAGATATTTGCAAATCGCTGCACAAGTCCGTACCGTCGCAATTTGCATGCCGGTTGGAGCAATAGCGACTGTCATAGTTGCTAGCAGTGACATGTATGGTTTGTGTGTGTGCATAAATTGATTGCAGGTAATGCTTGTAAAATGTGATCACACGCCTGCGTTCCTATCGGTGAGCATTTATCTACTAAAGCTCAGGCATCCCAATGAAAACATGCACTGCATGCGAGGATGCGATGCTCTTGATATTTATATTAATTTCGAAGCATAAACACCAGGGTGTGTTGCTCAGCTTTGCATACATCATATATTTTGCATGTTCGCTTTCGGATTCTGCCGGTCATGGGAACGAATGGAGGGAGGAGCTCTGGCTCTCGAGCTTGATCCTCTTGTCACGGGCTTTACAAACATTCGGTTGGCCGATAACCCATATTCTGTGAGGAAATGGTGATAGTGAAAATTGAATACGGAAAAAATATGACATGAAATGGGCTGCACACAAATAATTGCTTGAGCCGGATGGTTTTGTTAAATTGAATTTTTATTGTAATCCCGGTGCGCTCACATCGCTAAGCTGGATGACAATTCACGAGGCTATTTTGTTCGGAGGTTAGTTGCATGTATTATTTCCTGAACTGCTACGGCATAGTCAAGAACAGACTCCTTGTAATTCGAATTTGAATTAAGAGAAGCGCGACGAAGCGAGCTTACTCTAGTATTCTTCTCCTTTAGGCATTTAAAAACAAATACCCCTATAAGGCACACCGGGGCAAGTTAAATTTTTTACCAGTTAAGAGTTCCCTTAAACGCACATTTTAAATGTTATAAAGGATAAGTTTGAAACAAGTCAACGAACATCGATTTTTTTCTTTTCGTTGTTCGCAAAATCAAAAACTACTTTTTCCTAACCAAGTAAATCGTTTAAAAAATGTTAGTATTACCAATTATTTGAAAAAATATATAATAAGCGGGGCGTCTGGCGTAAACTGCTCAAACTGAAAGTTATTTTTTTATGATTTTGAAGGCAAGGCAACAATGGATCTTTTGTGTAATGTTAAGATCTATTTATACATTCATTGTGTACGAAAAAATATTTTCAGTCACGCAGAGCCACACATACGAGCGATCCAAGAGTATTTGGCCAAAGTCCATTCTGCATTTGCGTAAATAAACACTGAAGGTTTCATTGACAACGGTGCACATCAGTAGAGCCGCTCGAATAAAGAGATCACTTTTGAAAAACTCGTTCTTAAACTGATTTTTGGTAGTGTTGACACTTTCAGTTATTTTACGTCGGCCTATTTGCGCTACGAAGCTAAACCCCGACGCCAGAGATGTGACTCCACTGTCTGGACTAGATATCGACCCATCATCTCATGGATCGGGGACCAACGGCTTTAGTTTTCTTCCGAAGGAAAGCGTGACAACAGATTTTTTTTCGCTTTAGAAAAATCTCAACAACTTCGGCTGGGATTGAGCCTAGGCTAAATGGGGTGAATGGCGGTCACGTTTACCACTCAACCACAGACGCTGTCACTTAATGGATGTTGATGACTGTCATTGCTACGTCGCACAACCGTTAATCAGCTAGGAATCACACAAACATTCTCTTTTCACAATTTAATTGTGTATCGGCTATTTTGTGTGGATTCTGTAAAAATGCTTAAGGTAAGTTTGTTTTTTCATGTTTGGAATGTGTGGTGGACCTGAAAAAAAATAATGGTGGAAATTACAATTTGATCGTTTTCAGTTATAGATATGTGTGTGTGTGTGTTAGCCTTCCTATCTCCCACTAGCTGGTAGTGATTTACAGAAAAAAGATGTTTGCATGTATTTAAACATTCATGCAAATAACTTGGTTCACGGATTTAGGAAGGTGTTAGCTCAATTGACTTTCCGATGACCCATTTCGTGTACAGTGCCAGACATGTTCCGAGGTCATCGTTCCATCAACTAGCCCCGCCTTACTGTAATGTTTGTATCAATTGGATTGTAACATTACAGTAAAACTTTCGATTTCGTTTAAGCAGGAAATCGACGCGTATTTATTATAATGGTTCAATTTGTATATATAACATAACACATGTGTACTAGAACTTACCATTTTTTCAGTTTTCTACCTTCATTCATATCTTCCATTTATGTCTCCTTTAACTCTCATCCATATTTCTTGAATTCCTGCTTATTTAAGAAAGAAAAGGGGAAATAATATAAAAGAACCGATAGACTCCGTGTTTTCCTCAGCGCTTCCGTTTCTCCTAGTCTGGTGTCACTGCCTGTTGGAGTTGTGTAAGTTGTTCCATTGGAGATCTCCAAGGAGCTGTAATTGGAGAAAGATCTGACTTCTATCCAGAAGTATCAGTTTTTCACATTAATAGTTATATATGTAGACTACAAAACAATCCCGTGTATAATGCAACCATTTTTTGAACATTTATATGTACATATACACACATAAACACATACACATATATACACACATGTATACATAAAACCGATTTAATCCACCCATCAGTGGGATGAGACACCTCTCATACATATAACTGTTGTATTATTCATTAATTTGCCAAACGCACGCAAAGCTGGCAAGCAACTATATGTGAGACAAGCACAGCCTCGAGTCCTGCACGTATAACACGTATAATAAACTGAATAAATTAAAAAACAATAACAAAACAAACCAAAAATCAAAACAATTATGAAACAAAAAAAAGTTATTCATAAGATGGATAGAATGATCCATATAAATCAAATTAATAAAACAAATCAAATTAGCTCAAATGAAAATAAACTGAGAGTAAACTAAATTGTTTCAAGCTGTCATCCAATAACTAAGAACTGACTAAACCGAATTAATAAAATGAAGAAACTGAACAATATATGAACTGGGAAAAACTAACAATTTAATAAAATGATTAAAACAAATGAAACAATTAACATGAATAAAACAATAAAAAAAATTATTGAATTAATAAGATAAATAATATGAATAATGTGGATAACACTAACCGCCATGTTTGAAAAATGCAAAAACAACCAAGTCCATTGCAGCCGCCAGAAAATTTGTAGTCTAAGTATTGAAATTGCCTTTAAATCGTATTCGCAAATAGCATTTGTTCCTAGGGGCAATTAGCACAGGCGAGTTGAGTCAAACGTCAAACTATTAAAATCGGCTGACGATCTTAGTCCGCATTTTTTTTGACCGGGTACTGACTCCATTCAGATATCCGAACCGGTTCCGGAATGAGTTTAACTGGGAATCAGTGAAATCGTTGCATCAACTAGTCAAGTTCAGATGGCGCTGTCGATGCTAAGTGGGAACATTTTTTGGTAGCTCGCGCACATACATAGTAAAATAATTGTGATGTGACGATAAAATCACTACGTCAAATTACACTATTTCAACGATACTTTTGCCTACCAACACATAACACAACAGGAGAAACGACCTACCGAGCGATTAACTTCGATTTCCTATCAAATATATTACATTTCACTGCAAAATTTTGCAAACTATAGACTTATCCAGCTGCGTTAGTATTGTGCCGTTTTGACGTTTTCTGATCGTTTTCAGTTATAGATATATTCAAATAACGCATACTTCGATATTTAACCCTCAAAAATGCAAGCTAAAATTGTGACTTCAAGAAGCATCGCCCTAAGACCCAATGCTGTCAAAAGCCTCGTTTTTGTCGTTTTATGAGTGAGAGAATCGAAAGCCCAAAAACGCTTGATCATTTGCATTTCAAATTACAAGTTCATTGATACAAAAGAACTGTGACTAGTCGGACCTCTGAGACCCTTGCCTTTTTGAGGGTTAATACAAAATTGGTGAAAATAGTTGTGCAAAATCTAAGTAATTTCGTTCAGTATAATGAAAGTTGTTAGACGAATTTCTCGCCAAATCGTATTCAGAGTTGGCAGCACCCTCTCAGATTCTAATGAAACTTTCTGTACATGAAGACATTTTCACAAAAAGCCACTTTACATATTTTGTTTTTTCACTGTCTTTTGAAAAGGGCCAAACTTTTTTCCCAATTTTTTTTCAAATGGCTATAGTCTAAAAATGACAAATCCTACAAAAAATGCTGTAGAAGTAGTTTTCACAAAATTAGTCAAATTTTCTAATAAAAATATTGAAAAAATTCTTGATTGACTCCTACACTGAAAAAAATCGATTTTAAAAATTTAAAGTCGATTTGCAAAAAAAAAACATTTTTGATTTGGATGAAATTTTGTTACAAGATAGATAATTGCGTTCCATACCTACCGTCAAAAATTCAAGTTGGGTACCTTTGAGGAAAAAAATTTTTAAAAAAAAAATTTCCTTGCCCAAACTGATTTTTTTTTCTTCAGTGTATTCCGGCTATAAAAATATTCAATGCAGCCATCTGTTGCACGGAAATCATACTTTCGTGGTCAAAGCAATTTCAATTAGGGGAACATGGGGAGACTTGACCAAGCCTAGAATTCTATTATTGGCTATGACGTGTTCTATTAGGTTCTTAAAAAAATTCAAATATATTTTTATACTAGTTTCGGTCTGTTAAGGTAATTTTAAAAGTTTGGAATGAAAAAATCTTTCCTTATAGAAAAGATTTCGTATTTAATAAATTTGCGTTAAATGAAGTAATTTTTAGCAAACATTGTATGTATATATCTACTCACCTAATAATTACTTCTAAAGTACTCATACATTATTTTATACTTTATGAACTAGTGAAATGATTTTACAAAAATCGGAACATTGAAATAGTTAGCGTAGCATAGCATATCACGAACACCTGCACAAATCGTGGAGTTGCAGAACTGAGCATTAGAGTGGGACATGGTTATATGAAAAAAAAAATAAAATTTGGCTCCGAGTAACTTTTTGAATCCCATTTAGCTCCCTGAACAACTCTGCAAATTTTTAGTTCGATTGGTGAAACTATATTTTTGCGCCCACGGATTAAAGTTTACATGGGATTTCGTATGGAAAAATTGTCTTTTGCAAATTGATTCCTCCAAGAGTCGCCCGTTATCTCCTAAAAATAAACAGATGTCCGATTTTTATAGGAAATTTGTCAAGGAAACAAAGTTTAGAAGACTGCAAAACGATCTGATGCTTGTGGAAAAAGTTATTAAGCAAAAACCGATTGATGCCCTGAAGATTGATGCAAGTTTCACTTTTCATAGCATCACTGCTTCTGACGGTTTTATTATACATACAAAATTTTCAACTTTCTCTTATTATGTACAAAAGAAGCCTCAATTTATCCCTCAAAACCTTGCGAAGTGGCCAAATAGTATTGATAAACGATTTTTTCTGCTTAATAACTTTTTTCTCAAGCATCAGATCGTTTGGTGGTTTTCTAGACTTTTTTCTTTGTTAAATTTCCTATACAAGCCACATAACGATTTATTTTTAGGAAGTAATGGGCGACTCCTGGAAGAATTATATTGTAAAAGTTAACTTTCCCATACGAAATCCCATGTAAACTTTAAACAGTGGGTTCAAAAATATAGTTTCACCGATCGAGCTAAGAATTTGTACAGTTGTTCTAGGACCCAAATCGTACCTAAAAAGTTGCTCGGAGCTGGAATATATTTTTTGTCCCACCCTAACAGCCACTTAAAAAAATGGGGAAAAAAGTTTGGCCCTTTTTAAAAGACAATCTAGATTATTTTTGGAAAAACAAAATATGCAAAGTGGCTTTTTGTGACAAAGTCTTCATGTACAGAAAGTACAGAAAAAAAATCTTAGAGGGTGCTGCCAACATTTGTTCGAGTTGGCGCAAAATTCGTCATTAAAGCTTGAAATCTATCACTATCATTTTTTTGAAAATTTTGAAGCTGTATTTCCTTTTTAAATTTTGAATCGATAGAGCTATCGTACTTCAAAATAGCGGTAAATTTTAATTATTCAGACTATACAGTTACTGTTGCCTGACCATTGTGCCAAAGTTGTAGATAAAAGAGATTATAACATTCGGAGGACGCAAATTGCTACTGTCTGCATACATTTACTGACCGAGGCATCCTGTTACACTCTAGCGTATTATGGGAAGCTGGGGAATTGTGAAAATAGTTTTGTTTTCGGGCATAGCTACCATAAACATAGGTCGATTTTTAATATTTGAACCGGTAAAGAACATCTCAATACATCCACAGGATGAAGAAATTTAAAATAATGATTATCTTGATTGGGATATGACAGATTCCATGAAATGCAAAAAACCACTATGATCCACCTATGTATGGTTCATAACTCCCCACTAATGGTGTTTCAGAACTCCCCACTTTACATACCTTCGAAAAATACGTATCCACATCGACGCACCAAAGTTTCAACCAATTTTTTTTGTCAATGAAAATCAATTGCCCAATGGATGTTTTGCACTAATTTACTTTGAAATCAGCTACATAACGGGATTTCACATACCACAAATACACTTGAGTAAAAAAAACTTTCTGTTTGGTATGTTTAGTCGCTAGTTAACTGAACACGAATAACATGATTTAATGCAACATTTGCCAATGAGAAAGTGACGCTATGACAGTAAAAACATTTAACAGTAGTTACCACCTTTTATCATTGATAGCTTAGCGGGTACTGACGGTGTTCACAACTCCCCATGGTCCGCAACTCCCCACCGTCCCCTATTTATGAATCTGGGGTAGATAATGTCGAACTATCATATGTAAGAGTGATGAAGTGTTAGTTCCGGCATGCTACCACTACATTTCGTTTAGATGCAAGTAATTTGAAAATCATTTAAAGAAAATTGTTGATAAATGTATTCAAAAATAGCCTACGAAAAATATTTATCTTTACGAATAAACGTAATGTTTGTTGTTGAAGTAGATATTAAAGTATCAGAAATGTTAAATGTCTATGTCCAAATTTTGGAAGTTGGTTGCTACGAATATTTAGATTTTAAATGACTTCCGCATTCTTGTATTGAAATGTCACTCATTCAAATTTCTGAAATACATGATACCTTCCCAATATGTTTATCTTATCTTTGAGTATTCGTCAATAGAATTAATATTAAGGGTTTTACAAATTTCGTGTTTTAATTTTGTTTATGAATTTAAAAAAAACCTTTTTAGCGCAAACATTTTTTTTAAATATATATTTTTGGTGAAATCTTTAGGTAATTGTACACAACAAACAAATAAATTACAAAAGAGAATTTTTATATTTGATACAAAAATTATTTTTGAATAAAAAAATTCTATGCTTAATTTTGTTTAGTAATGTATATTTGATCTCCTAAAACTTATTACGAGATAGTTTGCCTTTATAATCGATAGTTTGAGAACAATATATCTTCTATCTATAATTTCGCGACGAACGGATGTGTTACGAAACGAACCCGTAGGATTTACCGCATTCAGGTGCTTTAGCCGCTACGAATTGGTGTGATCGCTATCACAACCGTCGTCATCGAGACTGACGTGGTCCCAAAGAGTGCTGATTTGGACTAGGAGCTGATTGCCAAAATCAAGCACGTTGGAAATATTACAAAATTTTCCACTAAAAATGCTAGAAATTTTTGATAGCTCTTATACTGTCCGGGTGATGTAATAACATTTAAAATCCAATGATGAATCTCAAATTCTCATCAGTAAAAGTTAAAAGAGAAATATTTTAAACTGAATCCACGTCAGGAGTCACGCTAGGTTGGATACATGTTGATGACGGATTGCCACCCGACACGGTTATTGTGAGGATAGGAAACGGAACAGGTCAGGCTCTTTCTGGCCGGACTTTTAGTGGGTGGGAAATATACCGTATTCAATGACAGCGACGGAATCAGAGCACACGAGTTCTGTTAGTTGGTCATGGTCCGGTGAAGTTTGAGCAACAACTGAAAAGTACTTCTCGTTAAATTTGTACACCGAGAGTGGTATCAGCAGCACTCTATATTAAAAGTATGGGTCAACTACGTAGCTAGACCATCACCGACTGCGGTGGGCAGGCATTCGGACAGTTTCGAGTTCTGGAATGTTGATGAAAAAGCTTAAATATGACGGATGTTAATACTATTTCGAAAAGCATAATTTTATATACATTTTTGGTGACGACAATAACAGCTACCGTGGGTTCACTGGAAGTTGTTTCCATCGCTATGTCTATCTGATGCAAAGTTAGGAGACTATGATTTAACTTTACTGTTACTCTTATTTAGTTCATTGAGACAGGAAGTCACTGACACGGCTTCTTCTCGAATTAATCTTAAATCATTAATTAGTTTCCAGTTCAATACACGGTATTTTCCACTTTGTCCTGTCCTGCTACTGTAATGATGATTGTGAACCTCTTCACGATGCCACCGGACTGCCATTCAAACTTTCCAATCCATGTTTCATTTAGCTGTTGAATAAACACATTCTTACGTTTGGTTTGTTCTTAACCTTGTCTTCATCAGTATCATCAACTTTCCGGTGACAAGCTTCTCGAAGATTTGTATTGGAACTATTACTCTTGTTCGTACTTTGAATCATTCTCGCCATGGCGATTTAGTGCAAGAGCTGCCATAGTCAGTACAAGATTCCGTCTTCTTTAGATAAGATTTGTCAACACTTCGAGGAGAAATGGTAACAACTTGATGCTTTTCATTGTCGATGCCATGCCGTCGTTTTGTTGAATCCGATCGAAGAGGAAATCTTATCGTGACAGCGTTTGTGGGATCGGGACGGAACATGGTAGGTGCACAGTGGCAAAGTGATACACGTCTTGTACCTTGCATGTCTGGCGTCAGTTTGAAGATCTTGCCTCCTAGGGTGCAGAATAGATGGTACACGCAGAGGAAGTTTGGGGAAATGAAAAATAACGTCGGGGATTTTCCAAAAAGATGCAACATGCTGGCAGTTGTTTCGAAACAAGCTTGGTACCGATACACGAAGGTATACAGATATCAGGTTGATACTTGTACCAAACTTGCAGCTTCTCGTTAACAACGAAAAAAATAAAGCGAAACGAAGACGCTTGTCAACACATTTATCGGAGATTGCAATCTTCGAGTCTTGTACCTTGCACCAGCAAAGGCTGAACGAGATTTTAAAGTAAATCCAGTTCGTGTGGGTCCCTGGCCCACGATGGAAGAAAAATGCAGACAGCAAGCTGCTCTTGCTCTTTGTCGCTGTAGCACCAGCTGTTCGAACGTTTACTCTGTCAGATTTGTAATATTTCCCATCTTTTTCTTGTTAGTTAGCATCATCTACTGGTTCTATCTGTTGAATTTTATTATTTCATCATTATTCTGAATATGTTATATAGCCAAAACACAAGCGAAATGCTTGAAGGTTTTAGGATATTTTTTTTTGTTTTTAAAGGTCTGATCCGTAATTTCTCTACAAAACTATATTATGAATTTCACAATTAGCTTGTTTGTTTCATTCAGGGCTGCGCTCTGCAGATTTTATGAAAAAAAAGATTAACACTACCATAGAACAAGCATTTCATTCATACTTTATTTCAATCGCACGCTTTTGTTCGCCACAACTCTGTCGAGTAACATTAAAATATTGGACGAATGATAACGCTATTACTTATTTTTGGGTACGAGAGATGACTTAACCGTCTGGACCATTGATATTGACTTACCAATTCATGGAGCGGGGCCGACGGCTTCACTAATTCTTCACTTCAAATAAATCTCAACCATCTCGGTTAGGATGGAGCCCAGACGAATTGGGCTGAGAAGCGATCACGCGTGCCACTGAAACATCGGCGTCGTTGAAATTAGAGCGATGTCTAAAGTTTCAGCTGCTGTTACTAAGCTCCAAGGCGGCAAATAGGACTGAGCGCGCAAGCCAAATTGTCGAACACAAAAATGGAGGTCCAAGAGAAAATTTTGATAAAAATCGAATATTCTACACAGAGCCGTAGCGTGCGGTTGGCCAGGTTGGCCTCCGTCAACGACCTAGCCTCGGGCACTAAAATCATGACAGACTTGTTCATTTTTGTGACGATAAATCATGAAATAAGCCAACCTAATGTGCCATTTCCAAGTGAACTGAACACTGAAAAGAAGAGAATATAAACACCAAAGAGTTGCAAAATTAATGCAGTTTTTACTCGAGGAGAAACTTAGTCAGGTTCTAACTCCAACTGTTGTTTTAACTGACTAATCCAGCATGTCTTTAAAGGGAACGCTTTAGATTCCTAGGACTCTAGATCACATGGACTCTCTCATAATATATATTTTTCAGTATTCTTAAAGCAAGAGTTACCCTCACGATTCTCTGTGCAAAAGCTGAACAGGCGATTCTTGTCGAACAAGACGTAATTAAACATCAAAGTTCACCCGATAGAAGTTTGAAGGGACACTCGATTTTATCCCATCCAGTGCCATCTCCGTATATTTATTTATATTATATTTCCTCAGTCTACATCATATTATCATGATGGAGGTGAATACCAACTTGGTGGGGTTGTTGTCCGGCATCCTCACAACATGCCCCGCCCACCACACCCTTTCAGCTTGAGCTGAAAATATAGTTTCAGGGATCGAGGTAACAATTTGCACAGTTGTCCAAAATGGTACCTAAAAAGTTGCTCGGAGCTAGAATCTCATTTTTGTCTCACCCTAGTGACCATTCAAGAATACACACGAATTTGTGAATGGCAGCACGGTTACAAAATCGATCATTCGTCGATACACGAACGCGTAAGTCCTTTACAATCATCCACGCCGGCGATCGCACAAATTGTATAACACCCCAGTGATAATGTTGCAATTGTGAATGTTTTTCGAGATGTTAACATTAGCGCCTGTAATTCTTAAGGGGTTACATATCTTTTTGAGAGAAAAAAATTATGGAAGTTTGTTTTTTTTTAAAGTATGTAGCAATGAATTTATTACAATAAAGGTATTGTTTTTCTAGCACATTTTTCCGTGAAAAAAAACAAGCTTGAGATTTTGAAAAAAATATTGGAAATTGGTGGAGTTATGATCTTTTTCCCGAAACCCGTTTTTATTTAAGAGGCTTGCGGTGATCACGACAGAAGTCCAGCAGATCAACTAAAATCCCAAAACTGAAAAAAATTCCATTCTGGAGTGTTTCACGTACCTTAAAGATTAGTTGGATAAATAATATTTTTCTTGAATCTGGAACCATTTTCACAAAATTTTTTTGACGTTTTCAGTACTGAAAATTGAATTAAAAAATTCTTACCTGCAGAATGAACATTTTTGCATAAAAATCGAATCATTAAGGTACGAGAAAAATTAATTACGAGCGATTGAAAAAAAAAATGAAGATTGGTTGGGTACTTTTTTAGGCAATCGTAATCACGGAAAAGTCATTTTTTGGGAAACAATATTTCGAGATAATTGATTGAAATTTCAACTTATCACTGCTCTTGGTAGACGAGGTGCGTTTGAACTATAGCTTCATAATTCTATTATATAGCGAACATTGTCGGATTTTGGATCAAAAAATTGTTGATGATTTACAACAGATTTTTTCTTCAAAAATAATATTTCAGTAACAGTAATAATAACGACATATCTTTAAAAAGCTTAATTTTGAAAAAAAAAATCCTAAGAAGTTTACTTCATTTTAAAAAAAAATATAGTTCCTTGTAAAATGTCTGTTCTAGGTGCAGAATTGCGAGTAGTAGATGTACGCTCGTGTTGTTTTGCAAGCGATGTTACATCGCCAATTGGGATTTGAAAAAGCAAATGAAAATCTGGTTTCGTACCTCAAGACTATTAGAAATATAAACGCTTAATGGAATTTTATATAATCAATTCGTTTCCATCCGATGAAGTTAAGAAAATTACCCATGATTTTGTGCTTACAAGGGAGGGCTTTCAGTTGATTGAATTAGATAAACATTCCTCTGTTCCTGTTTTGGTGCAATATATTAGTTTCCGAATTCGCTCATTTCACACTTAAGTTTCATTGAATACAGGAAAATCCAACACCTGTGGAAACGTGTGTCATGTTTCGTGTGAATATTCGAAACACGAAAGGGAATACAAGGAAAGTATCTTCATGGTCGATTACATCTTCGCCCACGCTAAACATCGTGCGTTTGGCTGGCCGTGCTGCTGCTACAGTTACCTCCACCAACGGATATCAACTTCCTTCTTCACTTTATCCCTCACGAAAGTTAGCGCAATTGAGCAGAGGAAAAAGTTTTCTGCCTGAGAAAACGTCGAGTTATTCAGCCTCTTGTTACCGAACTCCCCTTTCTGCATGCTTGAAATAGCTGCACGATGTTCATGGTTTGTATAAACATAAATATCTTATATTGTAGACAGTAGTCGGTAGACGTTCAGGTTCGACAGTGAACTTGTGCGCTAAAACAGTATTTTATTGAAGACGATGATTATCCTCCTACAGGGAGTAGTGCTCCGAATAAGAAAGATGATTTTAAGCAATCTTTGTTCGACCTAGACAATGCTCACAATTATTTCAACGAAAGTAGTAAACAGTTCATTAAATGTCAAACAATCATTCAATTATCAGTAGAAATAAAATGGAATTAATTTAACTGTTGCTAATATCTTAATAGTCTTAGAAAGCGGCAGATACATATGGGGCATTCCACGCAAAATTTGCCACAAAATTTTTTTTTGCCCAGATAATTTTTTTTCTCGGTTTAGTAGTCAAAAATATTCGACACGTATTTTTTTATTTCAACATAGTAGGCGAGACTTTCGAGATTTTTTGTGTTTAATTTCACCATTTGAAAACAACCTACTTTTTTCAATCGCTCGTACTGTTAAAACTAAAGAAGGTACCAAAAAGTTCCCAAGACATCAAATGTGCGCCTTTTTTCACAGCTTTCGGATGAAGTATATTAATACTTACTCAACGTATTGGTTTTATGGAAAATATTGAAAAGTTTAAAACAAATCTATTTGTCCAAGATGTTTTTTTTCTTTTTTTTATTGTATAAAATGGGAAAATCATTTTTCTTGATGCCATAAAAATTTGGTAGTGGGCAATTAAATACTTACGTAGATATGAATTTTTCAATAGCACCTTGCGCGCGAAGAACGTACCGCCACACGCTTCGCTCGTACTGAGATTTGGGTGTATGAAGTTTTACCCACCAGCGCGTTGTGTAAAACACACTTGAGATTAACTTTACTATTTATTGCATTTAGATGTATGTTTAATTTCAGCTTTATTTTGTCTTAATCATTTAAAAGTGTTGCCGGAAGAAAAAATTTTCAGTTTTAATTTGAAGTCCACGTTCGTCTCAACATAGTGAAATAATTTTGGTCCAGGTATGGCATTTTTCGAAACAATTCTGCCGATTTTTCTCTGCTCTTGCATCAGAATAAATTGGTTCGATTGGCACGTTTCCTATGTTATTCTGAGATTTGAGCTTGAAACATTGCGTGACAAAGCAGCTTTCCTTGCCACATCGTACGACTCAGTTGCGGTCCACATTTGATCATCATTGATCATTTGTAAACTGGCTCGACAAATAATGGCTTCGTCGCAAGCACCTTTTCCATGGGCTTTTGTTCGAAAATGTCACTGTGTGGGGTGAATGCAGTCAGATTTGTGATGAAAAAAATTAGTACAACGTTTCACATTTTTAAAATGTTGACGAGCACCATCAGAAAAATAAATGCAAACATTCAAGGTTTTCAAAAAGAATGGAGTTAAGAGTACGACGTAGAAACGATAGGTAACTAAACTGAAAACAAGATTGAAAAAGCGCCAGAAACTTGAAAAGCATTCGTTCAAAATTTTTGCAGAACTGCAAGAATCTCTCTCCAGCAATCATTTATCGCCAGAATACAAATATCATATTTTAATCATTTTAAAAATTATCTAATACAAAGATATTCCCAATAGTTTTATATTATAAAATCAACATTGAGTATAAAACAATAATAATCTAAAACAAACATAACGCAGTACCTGTGTATGTTTTACTTTAGGGGGGCGTCCGATGTAAAGTGCTTAAACCGAAAGTGATTTTGGTTTACGATTTTGAAGGTAAGGCAACAATGGACCGCTTTTGTAATGTTAAGGTTTATTTATACATTCATTATGTACGAGAAAAAATGCAGTCACACAGAACCACACACTGAAACAGGAAATTCAATAAGATTTTTAAAATTTGGACTATTATTTACTCGATTAACAAAAAAAAATATAAAATGGTTTGAATTTTGGAATATGGAATAGCCTTATAAAATCCGAAAAATCTGATATTTTTATGTAAAATTCATTCATTTTTCTTAAAAATAATGAGAGAATTTTTTGTTATTCATTTTTCCGTGGTTCATCGACTGGCTACACATATTATGCATCCTCATAAAAAAATCAAGTCAATCCGTTGAATAATTATTATTGTTTATTTTTATTTATTTCTAATAAATAATGAAGTTAATTGCAAGTGTGTTTTACACAACGCGGTAGTGTGTAAAATCTCATACAGTCAAACCTGAGTACGAGCGAAGTGCTTGGTGGTACGTTTTTCGCGCGCAAGGCGCTATTGAAAAATTCATATCTCTGTAAGTATTTAATTGCCCACTCCCAAATTTTTATGGCATCAAGAAAAATGATTTTCCCATTTCATCCAATAAAAAAAGATAAAAAATCATGTCCAAGTTTGAAAAAAATCGATATGTTTAAAACTTTTCAATATTTTCCATGAAACCAATACGTTGAGTAAGTATTAATATACTTCATCCGAAAGCTATGAAAAAGGTGCACATTTCATGTTTTGGGCACTTTTTGGTACCTTCTTTACTATTGACAGTACGAGCGATTGAAAAAAGTAGGTTTTTTTCAAATGGTGAAATTAAACACAAAAAATCTCGAAAGTCTCGCCTACTATGTTGAAATTAAAAAATACGTGTCGAATATTTTTGACTACTAAACCGAGAAAAAAAATTATCTGGGCAAAAAAATCTTTGTGGCGAATTTTGCGTGGAATGCCCCATATTTACTTTGCCTGAGATATAAAACCCAGTCTTGAAGGTTATCGTTGTACTCGGGCGTCCATAATTGAAGGTTAAGTTTTTACTCGGGCGATCAGAAGAATCTCTCAGCAGACTTACCTGTAACTTTTTTTTTCGAAGGGACCAAAAATGCAACATTTTCAGCGTTACCCCTGCTGCTGCAGCAGTAGCAGTGCCCATCTGATTCCATTAGAAAGTTTTCCCCTGTCGGTCTACTTGTGTGTCTTTTTTCCTCGAAAATTTTGCCTCTACTTCAAATATTTCCCTTTTTTTCAAGATCACATTCTTCCCCGGGGGTGGTTGTTATGCGAAGCGATACTTAAAAGTAAGCAATTTAATGATTTCATGGGGCTGTTCTACCTTGTTTTCACCAAGCTCGAACTGGATGAAAAGTCTGGTAGCGGAAGCAGCCAGAAGCTGAAGGTGTTTTTCTCCGTTCCGGATGCCGATGTTTCCCGATGCCACCGTTGGGAATGAGAAAGAGAGATTCGCTCTCCTGGGAACATATTTGTATGCAAATTAAATAGTAATAATGTGAATAATAAAGATAATTCACAAAAGTTTACTCTAAGCGATACGATCAATATACATAATTTAGTAGCCATTTTCCGTTTTCATACTTGTGTACGATAAAGCGTTGGTTATCGGTATATCCTGTTTCTATAAGAGGACCTGTGTGAGTGTTTCTTTTATCCGTGGAATGCTATGTTGTAACTTATGATTCTTACCAATTGGCTTATTTTTTGTTGAAATTATAAAAAAAAAATGTTTTTAAAAAATTTCGCAACGAAAAGTAGTACAATATTCTATGAATTTGTTACTAATAGACGCAAAATTGTACTATATCATTTTTTGTGGCTGTTTTCAGCAAATTGAGGACTAACAGAATCAAAAGATGAAATTTGATAGACGGATAGCTATTCCAGACCGAAGCAGTTATAAACTTAGTCTTAGGATTTTAGTCATAAATTTGTCAAAAACCGCCTAGTTTACCGCAAATAAAACATAGTAACATAGAAACTTGATGTTAGGGGTATATCTAAAATTCGATTTTTGCTAGCTTAACTGTGTCAAATCAATAAGTAGTTCAAACACAATATGATCGGAATAGCACTGATAGTTTGGTGTCGAAAGAATGCATTGGTTTTAGCAGCGGGGGAATTATTTATCGTATGATTATTTCCTGGCGAGGATTCGTGAGGAGTTCAAAAGGTTTGTATCACACTATGACTGAAATGGGTTTCTACTTAAAATCGGCAGTGATGCAAATGCCCACTACATAATTTGGGGCAGCTCAGATATCAATTTGAGAGGCTCCGAATCGATGGAATGCTTAAGTAGTTAAAATCTGCATATAGTGAATGTAGGAAATCGCCCAACCTTAGAATGAGCTGGTAGTGAAGAGGTGTTAGATGTAACTCTCTGTTTTGACGGAATTACGAATGAGTTGGCAAACTGGCTCGTACGTAACGAGCTCGAACCGTCGTTATTGGACCACAAGAACATCGTCTTTGGCTGTTTAGACGTCTCGCTAGATATCGTCACATATCGTAATTCCAAATCTATGAACTGGGACCTCTACGAAGAGAATTTGACGACTAGGTTTCAGAGGTATTTTCCGACGAATGAATCTCCATAGGCTTGGATGATATCGTGGATAAAACCAACTCACTCAAAGTTGAAAGTGGGTTACCCGCTTCGAATTATGTGTGCTTGTAGATTAGCCCCTTGGTGAAATACCGAACTTGTGCACTACGGAAAACATTGTGCAAAAGAAGTTAATAAAAGCCCGTCTACTACAATCGTAAACAGCACACCGTTCTCTTATGCCAAACCACAAACGGCTACAAAATCAATATCTACGGATCTGACAGGAACTAATATTCACTCAACAAGAATAGCGCCTAGTGTCTCCGAGCCAACAGCCGACACCGCCATCAAAGAAGCGAACTTTGAGGAGGACGGATGCGTTTGTCCGTGCACTCATTTCATTTCTGTTTGACGCTCTACTGTTTTCCTCGAAAATACTTTGAATTGGCCTCTCAATATAGTGTATTCCGTCGATTCAAGTAGTAAAACTAGTTTTTTTTTAACTTGTACACAAAGTAAACAACTCCTTTAAGAAAGTTTGCTTTAACAAAAGTCAGCTATCAAATAAAGTTTACAGTTTTTACGCTTTCATCATATAACAATTTAATAAGGCGAATGATTACAAAGAAATTACTATTATTATTACTGTTATGTTACTATGTTTTATTATTATTACTATTGAATATCGGACGTGTTCGCCTATCTTCCGGGCAAAAACGCGGGCCTTCAAATACGTCTCGGGCCCCAGGGCGATTGCCCTAGCTGACCCCCTCTCATCGGGTCTGTTCGGAATGCAATTCACTATGCATATTAGCGGGGTAAGTCTAATACCACCATGTTACGCAATGTTGTCTACAACCTATATTAAAATAAACGAAAACTTTCGTTCATCAAGCGGCCATTACTTTACACCACAATCTTTCTAGTCATCAATAGTGATGAGCAGGTTGAAATAAAATTGATTTTGGCAGATCGATCCCTTTAATTAAGTAAAATCGGTGCCGTCAAACATCGATCCTGAAGATCGAATGAAAAAAATTATATGCTAATAAATATGAAAACTTTTCTAAGATGAACGAAATGAATTCGTGCAACATACGAAATCGTACGTAAAATACACAAACGTTTATAAAAATAAACGAACCATTTCGTTTCATTCACGAAAGATAATGTCGTTATCAACGATAACATTCTGCAATGTACACTAAATTTGTAAAATTTACGAAAACTTTCGTTCACCAAGCGGTCATTCTTCAGTTTCTGAAATGAACGAAACCTACTATTAACAATACACGAAAATACTTCGTTGCAAAAACGACATTCATGCATTGCACGATCAATTTCATTATATTTACGAATTTATATCTTCAGTGTGTATATATCAACAACTGCTGTTGGCCGTGGTGACCACCCGCTCCTGCTCCGGTGGTGCTGTTTATTTCAAGATTTTTTTTATTTATTTTATATCCTCCCATGAGCGAGCAATCAAAAGTGAAAGCCCGCACTTAAGTGTGCAAAGATGATTTACTCTAAATTGAAGATGGAGCTCAGCAGTGGAAGTTTGTCGGGCCGCACCGTCGGGGAAAGCAATTTGGTGAATTGCACAACGGTGGCACAGTAGCTCAATCTTGCCGCGTAATAGGAACAATAAAAAGGCAAATTATGGTATGCAGAGTGGAATTTTGTCAAATTGTGCAAAAACAGGCGGATCATAGTAGAACGTTTCGTCAAGAAGTCGGAGCCGTACTTGGAGGTAAATATTGTTCACTTTGTGAATTTTGAACTCAGCTCTTTGAGTCAGTACCGTGGGCACACTGGGCTAGGGTCAGGGGCTGTGGGATTTTGGGGTCCCCTTCGCTTAGAATAAACATGAGATTATACCCGCTGTCTGCACTGGGGGAGTCAAGAAATATTTTTGTGTGTTGCAAATAAAATTTCTTTGAGCATTCTTGGATTAATATACCGATCACAAGTAAATCATTTGTGTACCACTGATACCAACTTAAACCCAAAACGCAAAGACATATCATGAGCCACGCCGACATACACTCGACAAGGAATAGTACTGCAAATTTTTTTACAAAAGTAGACCATAATTAAAGAATCATTATTCCTAATCCAGCAGCAAGAAACACGTGGATACTAATTAAATTACTTTGAAGGAGATTTACCAACGCAGTATCGATGGGTTACAAGGAATGACAGATTCGGGTGTCTGTTAGTGATGTGGAATTTTTACTGAGAAACTAAAGGTGGCTTTTCTGATGTTGGAAGCCGAACAGTTCTGGTTCCAATTAACTCACTCCGAAGTAGAATACATGAAACTGGGCGGTATTGCTGTAGTTTATATTAGGTGTACTACTGTATTTTTTGATTTACTGAAGATCCAAGTAATTTGGCGGATTACAGTCTTTGGATACAAAATTTGCAGCATTGGCTCGTTACTACTCCAAAACACCATTGGCTCGTTACTACTCCAAAACACCGTAAAACCACAGTGTGCTATACCTGCACTATACCAATACCAACCGTACCCCAAACAACCAACCTACGACGCTACATTGCATCTCAAACCGATAGTTTCCCACGACTCGAAAATCTTACATCGAACATGACAAAACCATACCACACAAGAATTACTGACAAAGCTAAGATAAATTAAACCCTCAGACCATGCATTCCAATTATAACACTTAGCCCCTATTGACATAAAAACCCACTTCGTATAAGACAACATGTACAGTACCAAACAACTATGTTTTTCACAGCTAGTAATAATCAACCAAACACATTTCTAAAACAGACCTGCATCTTTAGCACTTCGAAAACAGACCCACATCAAAACCGGAAAACTGATCTACATACAAGCCACATAACCAAACTTACGTCCAAATCTCAAAACATACCCACGTTTCTAGCACGCAATAAAACAACATAAACTTGAGCCCAAAAACAAGAACAAACCTCAAACCATTGACCGTAATAAATTAGCCTTCCGCACTTGAACGACAAAAGTCGATCCAAGTATTTTACGAAAACAACAAACATAGCATCGACACACATTAAGACAGTCAGCACAGTCTAAGGCATCCAGGTCAGACAGTCAGCACAGCTCAAAATACCGAAGTAAACCACGAGAGAAAATAACCCGATCGCGAGAACATGACTCAAGAGAATAGACAATCCGACTTAGCCCCTCCTCTCTCTATAAACAAATACACACATAGGCGAGACAGCCATAGAAGTAACTTTAGACGTAGGAAATAATCATGGCGAGCTTTCTAAGCCACGCCCGCTAGAATTAAGTTAGCTATCAGATAGGAAAATTAGCTTTAAGCTTTACATGTATTACTTAGTATAAGTAGATTAAGCTGATGGAATAAAAGTAGCGTTGAATTGCAGTATGCAATCGTGTGAACACTGTTCTGTGGGTTATCAAAGAAAAGAAAATACCCAACAAAGTAATAAAGTATAATATAACAGTTTTAGAGATAATTAATGCACTCTTCGAGGTTAATTTCTTGTTTAAAATCCTCCGATTTCACTTCGTTTGCCGCAACTGCAAATTGCTTGCCAGACCAAATATTGCTAGCCAAGCTCGAAATTTTGTTTGTTTTTTGTTTTCGGCGGCATTAAATCTATATCGGGTGGTAAAATATCAGGCACTTTCGAAACCGTTATGTGCACTATCTCGTGAGGTTTTCCAAGTTCTTGGTGAGATAATGTCGGATTCATGCGACAGGTGAGCTGAATTTCATTTTGTTTGTATGACTGAATGTTCTGTTTCAGTACAATGCTCAAAACTATACACAGAAATTCTGGAATGGCAGCGAATTTAATTATACGGATGTTGTTCAGAGAATCGCAACGCATATTCCTAGTCTTCCTATCATCTCAATTGCCAGTACAATATGGCCGATTTTAGAACATTTGATTCCAAATACAATATGCTGATCTTATTTCTATGATCTAATGATTTATCATATTCATGGAATGTATATCTTAATCTATTCTTAAGGCGGACTTGCTTAGAGTAAAACAACAAATTTAAATGACTCACTCGAAGGGCATTGGTTGGTACTATATGAAGCTATACAAACAATTTTGGAGATCACGCATATTACCTCTCATTGTTTTAATTATGTGCTTCTCAATGCAAAAAAAAATGAACACATACGGCAGAACATTGGCGAAAGTTGTTTAAACATGTGATCATAAATTTCAATTATTATGAACACTTCGTAAATCTCAACTACCATAATGTACCTATCTAGTAATTATTGGAATCATTTAGCGGTGTTGAAATCACTCATAAAACAGTTTTCCTGTTCAGCATTTAATAATATGGTTAGGAATTACACACCCTCTATGCCCTCATGGCCTCACTTGTATCGATTGTGCAATAATTGTGGTAGTGGTATGATAAAAATGCATTTTATTTAACATGCATTTTCAAATCAGGAGCGATGTACTGATATGCGGCATTGAGTTTGATGAACGCTGATAGTATTCTTCTATTTTTCTCTACACCAAGTGGACGGCAGAAAATAAATATTGGGTTCGCTCTAATTATATTAGCATATAATATGCCTATGTGAATTTTAAACATTTAAATGTTGGCAAGAATGAGCCTCCTGTATATAAACCGAATAAAAAGAAATATTTATTTCGTTCGCAGGAACATCCGTCACATTTAAGAAATACATGAGAATGAGAAATTTTTTGTTCAGTTTTTATGCTGCATATTTTTAACCGACTCATGACCGACGGCCGATTTTTAGATTTTAATCGGTTTCTGTCCTTCCGACTTTTATTTTCATTCGCTCGACTAATCAACCGAACTCATGGACAAAACTGGTTCTAATATATTCTGATGGGAGGGTTTAATTTAAATTAGATTTATTGCATTACTGTTATTACTGAAATACCCCCTTAATATATAGTTATCATTTCCAACCACTGGATCGCTGGTGGGAAAATAGTCGTGGTGATTAAATGCAGCACTACTCATCTATGCGGACAAAAAAAAACAAGCAAAAAATGGATGGTTTATTTTTATTGACTCATTGAGTCTCGTTTCCTGTTTGTTTGCTATTTTATCAATTAATTCCAATCACAACCGTTTTCATCATCGATGGCTGAGGGTGAATATGCATATCGACTGCACCTGCTGTACGGGTGTAGCGCCATGTTGACCGTATGCCATCTGGCGACGAATCAGAATATTTGGCTTTCCATCTGTGGTTTGGTTTGTGTATTATCGCAAACGTAATAAAAACTCCGGTTTGTTTTTACTTCTGATGGGACATTCTGGGTTATTGTGCTTATTTCACTTAAAAAAATTAAACCAAATATTTGTTTCGGATGTTTTCGATGCGAGTAAAATATGCGATAGCTTTATTCAATTTGCTTCCTAGTGGAGATCCTGTCGATACGAGCTTGATTGTTTCATATTTTTGGACAGACTTGTTGATTAAAAATTCGGTTATGATATTGTGTGATGTTGTACTGCCAGTACGACATGTATGTATGTTTATGGTGGTGAAAACCATTATGCAATGGTTTTTTTGTAGTTGAACAGATTTTGTAAAATTAATGAGCTGGAGATCTGATCGGAATTGAAAGTAAATTTATAAGGCCAGTACAGATTTTTTTTCATAATTCAGGGCCCCTTGATGTTACGATGCTCTGAAACTACTTTATAACTATTGGAAACTCTAAAAAATAATAAACCGACAACACTTAACACAAAGAAATGGTGAAAAAATGAAGTAGTCAGATAGTTCCGATTGTTCATCTATTTATACTACACGCTAGGTGAATTTAATCGCGTTTACAGAGTTTCACAATTTTGCAAAGGTATAAAAACGTTAATTGTATCCGAAAAATTACATCAAAACAATTTAGAAAAGTGAAGAAGAAAAAAACATGTTTAATTGTGGGATGAAAAATGGGAGTATAAAGTGCTGTAGGCAGAAGTGTGCCACCCGATTTTTTTTGATAGTAACATCTAGGGTTGACGAGCCCTTATTCATCTCATTAGTCAGGATGTCACACTATTTCGTTGATAACTCGTCTTAGAGTGACTGTATTGCGTTTAAATAGGTATTAAAGTCGAGTACAACGTATCCTTATTAATCCTACCATGTGCACTGATGCATTGAATAGAGATAGCAGACCCTGCTCTAACTAATGTGCTCAAATGGGTAAGATGAATGGAGGAGCTAAGATGAATTAGGGCGCAGTAACCCTATGTCAAACCATGCATATCATTACTATATTTCAACTCAAGTTCGCCTTTTATAACCATTAAGAAGTTTTTTTTTTCCAATTCGTTTATTTGATAAGGCAGGTTTGCGTTAGCTTAAAGGTGCCAATTTTGTTTTGTTTTACATTTTAAATTACTTAAAACTAGGGGATTACATATTGATTAGCTATACATATACACAAGGGGGTAATATAATTTTCGTAAGATTAGGGGGTCATTTAGTTTTTATGGCAATATGGTTTGACATTTTTAGCAATGAGATTATTGGAGCAAATAATATTTAACTAAGGGGGAAAATTTTTACGACTATCTTAAAAGTAGAAATAATTAGAGGGCGTGATTAAATTTTGTAAAGATTCGGAGACATTAATTAGAGTTATTTTATGTGGTAGTAGAGTTGGGCATTTTCAACGAGAACATATAATATAATAGTTAAAACTAAAAAAGGCAAGAAGAGCTAAATGCTTCATGAAGATATTTGGGGGGGGGGGGGGGGAAGGGGTGTTACTTCTGTGTATAAGAGTCAGGGGAAGTAGGGTGGACAAACATGGCAGGGGGAGAACATTATTTCAGTTTCAGACTTCGGGAGATCAACGGATGGATTACAGAATCAGGGTGGCCTTCATCAGGATGAATCATGTACTAGAACGCCGGGTGGTCGTTCTTAAGATGGCAGGGGTTTCTCCAGACGATTTCGTAGTGCGGCTCAGATGTTGATCGGCTACATTTCGAGTTGTGCGTGTGATGTTCGTGCTTCAGGTCCCGTGTTTGTTGGCTCATTTGACAGGGATGTTTTGTGTCGCCTTGGAGTCGCATCAAACCATCGTGGGTGTATGGTACAGGTGGAAGAGAGCGTTTCTGAGAATGATAAGGAAAAAGGGGCAGTTAAAGTTGGATATTGATGGTTTTTATGAAGGTGTATATAAGGGACATATAGAGGACATCGCGGCTTGCCAACACATCTCGAACCGGGACGTTGGGTGGTCTTCCTCGGGCCCGGAGGGTGTCCATAAGCCGAGACCTGGCGAAACTGTACTCGGTGAACGCCCAGACTATGTGCTCTATATCGTGATAACCGTCGCCACAAGCGCAGATACCACTCTCCACGAGCCCAATACGTCGGAGATGTGCATCCAGCGTGTAATGGTTCGTCATGAGTCGAGACATCACACGAATGAAGTCACGACCCACATCCATCCCCTTGAACCAAGGTTTCGTCGATACCTTAGGGACTATCGAATGTAGCCACCTTCCTAGCTCCCCATTGCTCCACGAGGTTTGCCAACTTTCGAGGGTTCTCTGATGAGTAATAGTGAAAAATTCGTGGAAGCAAATTGGTTTTTCAAAAACGTCACCTTCAATGGCACCCACCTTAGCTAAGGAGTCCGCCTTCTCATTGCCCGGAATGGAGCAATGAGAAGGGACCCACACCAAGGTAATCTGGAAAGATTTGTCAGATAAAGCACTCAGTAGCTCCCGTATTTTCCCCAAAAAATACGAGGAATGCTTTCCATGTTTCATCGAGCGAATAGCGTCAATAGAACTCAGACTATCCGAGACGATGAAGTAATGGTCTGCGGGTAATGTGTCAATGACTCCAAGGGTATACTGAATAGCAGCTAGTTCTGCGGCGTAAACTGAAGCAGGGTCACTGAGTTTGTAGGAGGCGGTGAACTTTTGATTGAAAATACCGAAGCCAGTGGACCCTTCGAGGTTTGAGCCGTCAGTATAAAACATCTTAGAACAGTCGACTTTTCGGAATTTATTATAAAAAATATTTGGAACCACTTGTGGGCGTATGTGGTCCGGAATTCCACTAATCTCATCTTTCATGGATGTGTCGAAGAAAACAGTAGATTCAGAAGTATTTATGAAATGCACACGGTTGGGATTGTAAGAAGAAGGATTAATATTTTGCGCCATGTAGTCAAAGTACAGGGACATAAAACGGGTCTGAGAATTGAGCTCAACAAGCCTTTCGAAATTTCCAATCACCAACGGGTTCAAGATATCGCATCGAATGAGCAATCGATATGAGAGTTCCCAAAATCGATTTTTCAGCGGGAGAACGCCCGACAGGACTTCGAGACTCATCGTATGGGTCGACTGCATGCACCCTAAGGCGATACGCAAACAACGATACTGAATTCTTTCGAGTTTGATGAAATGTATGTTCGCGGCGGAGCGAAAGCAGAAGCATCCGTATTCCATTACCGACAGTATCGTTGTTTGATACAACCTAATTAGGTCTCCTGGGTGGGCACCCCACCATGTTCCGGTTATTGTACGAAGAAAGTTGATCCTTTGTTGGCATTTCTGTTTCAGATACCGAATATGGCATCCCCAAGTACCTTTCGAGTCGAACCAGACCCCTAGATATTTTACTGTGAAGACCTGAGCGATAGTTTGACCCATTAATAGAAGCTGTAGTTGTGCTGGTTCACGCTTCCTTGAAAATACAACTAGCTCAGTTTTCTCCGTGGAGAATTCGATACCCAGCTTAATAGCCCAAGCAGACAAATTGTCCAGGGTATTCTGTAATGGTCCTTGTAGATCGACAGCTTTGGGTCCCGTAACAGACACCACGCCATCGTCTGCAAGTTGTCTTAACGTGCAGGAATTGTCAAGACATTCATCAATGTCGTTGACGTAGAAATTGTATAACAGGGGGCTTAGACATGAGCCCTGGGGAAGGCCCATGTAGCTAAATCGTGATGTCGATAAGTCACCATGCGAAAAATGCATGTGCTTTTCCGACAACAAGTTTAGTAAAAAGTTGTTTAAAGTCGCTGAAAGACCATGCTGGTGCAGCTTCTCTGAAAGAATGTTGATAGAAACTGAATCAAAAGCCCCCTTTATATCTAGGAACACTGATGCCATCTGCTCTTTACTAGCATAGGCCATTTGAATTTCGGTTGAGAGCAACGCAAGACAATCGTTCGTCCCTTTGCCTTTGCGAAAGCCAAACTGTGTATCTGACAGTAGGCCATTTGCTTCGACCCAATTGTCGAGGCGGGATAGGATCATTTTCTCGAACAACTTCCGGATACAAGATAGCATTGCGATCGGTCGATACGAATTGTGGTCGGAGGCTGGTTTTCCTGGTTTTTGTATGGCGATGACCTTCACTTGCCTCCAATCGTGTGGGACAATGTTAGCCTCAAGAAACTTATTAAATAAGTTCAACAAGCGTCTCTTGGCAGAGTCTGGTAGATTCTTCAACAAGTTGAATTTGATTCTGTCTGGCCCTGGAGCTTTATTGTTACACGACAAGAGAGCAAGTGAGAACTCCACCATCGAAAAAGGTGTTTCGTTCGCGTTATCGTGACGGGACGCGGCGCGGTAGATCTTCTGTGCCGGGGCGGAATCCGGACAAACCTTCTTGGCGAAATCGAATATCCAACGGTTTGAATATTCCACGCGCTCATTAGTACTGTTTCGATTTCGCATACGTCGGGCTGTTCCCCAAAGAGTGCTCATCGATGTTTCTCTCGTTAATCCGTCGACGAACCGGCGCCAATAACCGCGTTTTTTGGCTTTCATCAAACTCTTCATTCGCTTGTCTAACGTCGCGTACTGTCGAAAACTAGCGGGTAACCCGTCGTTCCGGAAGGTCTTAAACGCGGCGGCCTTCTCTGCGTACACGTCTGAGCACTCTTTGTCCCACCAGGGATTGGGAGAACGTTTTTGTATGTTCGCGCCGGGTACTGGCTTAGTCTGAGCTTGATTCGCGCTGTCGAGAATCAAGCCAGCCAAAAAGCTGTACTCTTCCTCCGGAGGAAGTTCTTGAGTAGATTCGATGTTGTCGGATATCGCGGCAGCATAGCTCTTCCAATCGATATTTCGTGTGAGGTCATACGAAATATTGATTGTTTCCAATGGCCTTGAGCAGTTATTGATTGAGACTACGATCGGCAGATGGTCGCTACCGTGGGGATCAGGGATTACCTTCCACGCGCATTCTAACTTTAGCGAGGTCGAGCAAAGGGATAAATCTAATGCGCTTGGGCGCGCAGGTGGGGGAGGAATCCGGGTCATTTCACCCGTGTTTAGAATTGTCATGTTGAAGTTGTCGCAAATATTGTGAATTAAAGAGGAACGGTTATCATCATAAAGGCAACCCCATTCCGCACCGTGAGAGTTAAAGTCGCCTAAAACTAGTCGCGGTGCAGGCAGGGATTCTATGATGTCATGTAGCCGGCGATGCCCAATCGCGGTGTTGGGGGGAATATATATGGAAGCTATGCAAAGATCTTTGCCTTTGGTTGTTACTTGACAAGCGACAACTTCAATACCTGTTATCGAGGGAAGGTTAATTCTGTAGAAGGAATAGCGCTTTTTGATCCCCAAAAGCACTCCTCCATAGGGGGTGTCTCGATCCAGGCGAATAATATTAAAGTCGTGGAAGTTGAGATCTATGTCGGAAGTTAACCAAGTTTCACATAATGCAAATGCATCGCAACTCAAATTATTTATTAAAATTTTGAAGGAATCGATTTTCGGGATGATACTTCTGCAATTCCACTGTAGAACAGTGATCAAATCCGTGACCTCGTTCGATGAGTTAGCCATCGAAGGATACAATCGCTGAAAGGAGGGGCCATTTAGCAGTCAACTGCTTCAAAAATGTTCTTACTGTAGGGAGAAAAGCTAACATAAGACTTTTAATTGGATCAGTTATATTGAAAGTTTTTATTATCCAGTCCACAATGTCCGAGAGTTTGATAATTCCAGTGCCGCGATTATTCTCGAACTGAAACAGAGGAACACTTGGGATTTTTGATGTTCCGGGAAGTGCTGGGAACTCCTTCTCTGAGTTTAATCCTCCGAGACCAGGAGCTAATTGCTTCGGTTTGGTTGCAACACTTCCAATAGATGTGACTTTCGGAGTCCCGTCAAGGGATACCTTCTGGCCTTTACAACGAACTTTAGGAGAGGAAATGTTCCTCCTCTTCCTATAACTTCTAGGCGCCCTAGTAGATGTTCCCTCTTGTGGGTCATCAGCCTCGCCCTCGTTAGGAGGCAAGTGAGCATAGATGTTTGTTGAGGTTGGTGGTGTAGCTTTCTTTAGCATTTCTGCGAAAGAACGTTCGGATCGTCCCGCAAGGGAACGTTTTAGTTTATCCCCGCGTAGTTTGTACGCGGGACATGCCGAGATATCATGCAGATTCTCTGCACAGTAAGGACACTTCTCAGCATTCTTACTGCACGAATCATCTAGATGATTCTCCCCGCATTTTCCACAGCGGGCCTTATTGCTACAATGGGTGGCTGTGTGACCCAATTGTTTACACTTTGTGCAATTCATGACCCGCGGCACAAACAGACGCACAGGCAGACGAACCTTGTGCAAGAGGACGTAATTTGGCAAAGCGGTACCAGCGAAGGTCAACCGATAAGAGTTTGATTGGGGGTACGTTTTTGAACCATCCCCCGCAACTACTACTGAGTGCAAACGCTTGCACTCGAGTATTTTCACTGGCTGAAGTATGCGGTCTCTAAAACGGCCAACCCCGTACTGCAGCAGATCCTCGCATGTCAAACTGTCATCGGTGACAACGCCTTCAGACTGTACTTTTACAGCTGGAATATACACGTGATAGTCCTTCGTAAAGTGCTCGCAGCCAGCAATATCGTTTGCCTGCTTTGAGTTAGTCAGCACGACCCTCAGCCTGTCTGAGCGGACCTTTTTTATTTCGGTCACAGCCGAGAACCGTTCCGTCAAGTCTTTTGAAATCTGTAATAGATTCAGCGATTTTGTTTTGGGACGAAAGAAGACCACAAAGGGACCGGTCGAGAGCTCTGGATATTGTTTGGGTCGGGGGAGAGCCTTAGGAGTCGACTCGATCTCCATTTGGCCATCCGGGGAGGAAGCCATCGACACCGTCAATGCACGGGGTCAGCACCCGCGCAGACGGGAAAAAGCCGTAAATGTATCAAAAAGGTAGATTTCACTTATCTGTATACTCGTTTCCCACGACGCACCAGTCCAGCTTAAATAGCTGGTTATTGTTCAATCCTCGCTTTGCGAACAAAAGGTTGAGGGATGTGGCCTAACGGTTAACACACGCACAAAAGAATAAAAGTCCAAACCTCGAAGAGGCAGAGAATGGCAAAATAACCTTGAACGCGGATTACTGCACTGTTCTTTTTCCAACAGACCGAAAACAAAACACTTCTATCTCGATCGAGCGATGCGTAGAGACTGACCATTAAGAAGTTGTAGATCTGCTCTCGAATTGTCCAGTATTTTAGGATACAATTTTTTCCGAAAAAGGTTATAAACTTACGCCTGCAGTTTCTCATCGTATCAAATCAGAAAAATATACAAAATGCTAGTTTCCGATAGCATCTTTCATATGCATATGCAAAGAACTATTGGAAGACAGAAGGGGGCTATTTCAGTAACGTTGTTCTTTGCCCAGTGAAGCATTTCTATGAGTTATGCAAAAGCTTTGATGACTTATTCTGAATGTTTTTTATGTTATTTTTTATTTAGGGTAAAAAGCCTTTCTTGGTGTAGAACTATTTCTTGAATTAATAGGCCTACAATCCATGCTGCAGAAAAAATAGAAAAATTGAAATAGTCTAACAACAGTGAAATGCTCGCGTTTGAACAAAACGAGAGCTCGAATCGAGCCTCAATCATTATTATTTTCTTTTTTGTTAGAATTAGTAATTAGCGACCACGAAAATTGTTTGATCTCTATTTTTGAAAAAATTGCAACATTTTTCCTTATTGTAGTCTGCCCATGCGCTTTTGACCTTCATTTTGAATTCGCCATTTAGAATTTTGCAAATCTGAGAATGGATTAGTAATTAGAGACTCCGAAAACCTCCAGATATATTCAGATTACATGTGCATTTTTTGACATGTCCTGTAAAGGAAATGTATGGGTTTCGCGCAAACTTTGAAAACTTTTTCCGTCTCATATACCAATTGACTCAATTCAGCAAATTGGGACAAGGTCCGTATGTGTGTTTGCATGGGTGAGTGTGTCTGCATGCATGTGCACTAATTTCATGTAATCATCTCAGCAATGGTTGAACCGATTATAATGAAACTAATTTCAAACGAAAAAATTATCGTGGCAATTTGACGCAATTATTTTTATTTTTGAATATGTTGTTTACTTTCTGAGATATGGTAAATTTGTCAAAACGGCACTTTTCGAGCATATTACTTTAAAACAACGGTGCTAAACAAAACGGTTTTAGATATTGGGATATGTAAATGCATCTACGGGACTCAAGGAATTCAATTTCGAAAACATTTGCCGAATTTACTCTATAGTGAATTAAGTATTTCTCAATATTGGATATAAAAGTTTACTTCCAAGACAAAATAATGTGTAAATTCTCTTCAACATCAAACGTTTTCTAAAGTTGAGACAGTTACCCCTTGGATTGAGCGTTGCATTCAACCGTGAGGTAGATGTGGGATATACAGTTAATACAGATCACCACGTAATACACCTAGTAATGAGCGAATAGCTTTCTCGTATAATTTATGTTCGTATTGTACACGTGGTATGACCGAGAGTAACTGTATTTTTGAATCTCGAACATCCAGTGAAAATTTCAATTATTTTGCAGATTTAGTTTTTACAAACAAATTACCAGTTGCATAATATATAATAGGGATGCTATGAATAAAAATTTCACATAATATAAAAAAAATCCTTTATTATCAATTAGCATTCCTCGCATTCCCGTGTTTGTCGCAATTGTCACACTTACATCAATCTGCCTATTTCTCTACCCATTTCTAAGTTCTGTCATAAGATCTTCTACTAAGCTAGACTATTTGTTAATGTCCTATCTAATTTTGTGTGCTTGATATAGTTGTGTTCGTTTGGGAAGACAAAACTAATTTTTGGCTGTTGTTTCGCTATAAATATTTTCTGCATTTTAGTGTACAGCAGCTACTCGCGGAAACAAATTTATTAATATATCCTACGAGAACACTGTGTAAAAGATACAAAATGTTCGTATTATAAGAAAGCTATAACTAGCGTGTCTCTGAAGATGAAGGCATATCCCTTCGAAACGTTGCACTATGGGAAGGCATGTCGCTAAAGAATCGAAAACTACATCGTCTTTCATTTCATTCAATTCTAAACTAAGCGTTTATATATATATATATATATATATATATATATATATATATATATATATATATATATATATATATATATATATATATATATATATATATATATATATATATATATATATATATATATATATATATATATATATATATATATATATATATATATATATATATATATATATATATATATTTGTGCTGTTCCTTCCAATTCTACTTCCTCCCTCTTCCTTCTCCTTTCTTCCATCCCCATAACTTTGATGTTCTGGTAAGTTTCTATGTAAATTACATTTTGAATCCTTGTATCTTAAAATCATGATTACTACCTAGGTCTATTTTCTATTTCTGCCGGAGTCATACCTACAATCGAGCCAAGTGAACAACAGGCCTTTTTAGGGTGCACTGCGCATTGTCTCGAGAACAAAGGAAACGAGGAATATTTTTGTAATCATGAGTTAAATTGATGAAAAAGCTCTACTCTATCACCATCTTCGCAATACAGTATAAATATCATTCGACACGTTAGCCCAAGCCGAGCGCTTCGGTTTGCAAAACAACTTGAAGCACGTGGCTGAAATTGCTAACGTTGGAATTAAGATTCCCGTGTATATAGAAAATGTCTATATAGATGTAATTGAAATATGTATGTTACAATACGGAGAAGTAGAATATACACCCGAAAGTAGTTCTAAACATTTTTAATAAATTCAGAGAAGTAGACTGCTCTAAGACGTTTCATACCGACGACTCAAACCTCGAGGTTTCCGCTGGCTTTGGTATCTTCAATCAAAAGTTCACCGTTTTCTACAGACTCAGTGACCCTGCTTCAGTTTATGCCACAGAACTAGCTACTATTCAGTATACCCTTGGAGTTATTGATACATTACCCACAGACCATTACTTCATCGTGGTGGACAGCCTCAGTTCCATTGACGCTAGTCGCTTGATGAAACGTGGGAACCACTCCTCGTATTTTTTTGGGGAAAATACGGGAGTTATTAAGTGCTTTATCTGGAAAACTTTTTCAGATTACCTTAATTTGCTCGATTCCGGGCAATGGAAAGAAGGACTCTTTAGTTAATGTGGGTGCTTTAGAAGGTGACATTTTTGAAAGGTCAATCTGATTTAATGATTTTTTCAGTATTACTCATCAGAGAACTCTCAATAGTTGGCAAACTTTGTGGAGCAATTGTGTACTAGGAGGGTAGCGAGAAACCTTGGATGGATTTGGGTTGCGATTTATTCGTGTGATGTCCCGATTCATGTCAAACCATTACTCGCTGAATGCACAGCTCCGACGTATTGGGTTCGTGAATCTGCGGTATCTGCACTTGTGGTGAAGGCTATCACGGTATCGAGTACATTGTCCGGGCGATCCAAAGTTCCGCTGCATGCTGTCTGTGCAGTCTAAGGTTGTCGTAACCGTCGACGATTTGCCATAATCTAATTTTCTTTTCTCTGTTCTAGATGTCCATCTTATCTCCCATGTAGTTGTCGCGAAAATGTCTTTCTCAACCAAATAGGCCCTGTACATAAAACAGCGAATTTAAATCTGTTTCCCCCTTTTGCTTTAAATTTAATTTCATTCTCTGTGTTTTTAAAGTATTTATATACGATTACCCCCTCTAGTCTTAATAATTGATAATTTGAACTGTATTTCTAATTTAAGAATCTATAATTCTCCTTCGTTTTGAAATAATTGCACTCTACCTTAAAAAAACTAATTGTTATTTTATCGTTTTAAGAAATTTAAAATGTAAAATGGAAAACTTGGCTCTTTCGAACTGTAATGGTACCGTGTCTTATAAAAACAGATTAAAAATTACTTACAAGCATTTTAAAGATTGTCTGTGAAAATGAAAGGACAATTGGCAAAGGAAACATTAAATCCAGTCAAAGTATCAGCATCAGTTTCAGATGCAACCAAATCCTGATTTTTTAGTGCTAAGGTTCATGTTTTCCGCGACTGTCAAACTATGCCGTGTCTTGGGAAGGGAAGCATCGCCAGATGAAGATTAATTAGTGTCGGTGTAAAACGAGAAGACTTATCCAGTCGAGCAATTAATTTCTGCATAACACTTTCTTTAGCTTTTCTTTCGAGGTTGGATAGGTCGCTAGGTTGGCAAAAGTTGTACTCCCCAGAGGTGGAGCAGAAGAAAAGCAAAAATTAATCTTCCAACCCAGCGCAGGATTTGCAATTAAGTTCAGCGCACTTAAAACTTTTCCTATTAGTAAGGAATTTAAATTTCACACGTTGGAACAAGTGACATGCGTTTCATAATGATAACATTGCGTAAAAGTCTCCTTAGAGATAATTAGTTGCATTTATCCTCGGGCAACATGACAACCGAATCCAGAGGATAATGTTATTGCGTAATTCTCACTAAACATCAAACATGAATTACCCGACGCATCAAACCGCCAGATTTCGGTTGAATTACCAACATTGCTGAAAGCCACCTTCGCACGTGCTACAGTTGGACAAATAGTTTGAAGTGGGTCCACAGCCATCGCTTGAAAGCCACCATTTAGCTTAACTATCGTCCGACCACAAACTAACCAACTAGACAATGTGACTAGTTTTTCCCCTGCATTTACCGCAAGTGACACGACGAGCTACACCTGCAATCATCTAACGATGACGATGTTGCTGCTGCCATGACGCGGACGACCTGCGGTGGTGGTTTCGCAGCGTGTTTCGTGCTGTACGCTCAGTTAGTTCTTTATTAAAGTATGGGTCGGTTGGAATCAGAAATGGAATACGAATACGGAATGGTGGAAAATGTCAGGGACACGGGCGTTGTACTACATTATAGGTTGTTAAGTTTTTATTTCCCATGCATCATATATGTCATTTTTCAAATAATATACTGAAAAGCAGAAATTTGGTGTTGTCACGACTGCCATTGATTGTTTTATGGAATTATTTTTGGCCAACATTCGGTATAATATCAAATACTATGATTTATACCGTCCAAACGTGTCGTTCAATTATTTTTAGTTCAAAGAATCTTATATTAAAATTCTCATTTCAATATTACAGCTATTGTCAGAGAGCCTAAATCTTAAAGATCCTGCAAACCGAAAGCATTTATCTAGAACAGATATTTAATTAATAGTAATTTTAGCGTTAAAATATATACTCAGATGACGTACCGTGATTTTGTAATGTAAATGTACATACTAAGTTCAAGAAACGATTGATGCCGGATCAAAACGTCATAATACACCTCAAAATATTGTACCTGTGAAAAGCAAAGTAAAGTTTGCGTCACAACAGACACCATTAATGGTGAAATTCACAAAACTGAATGTCTCCAAACACATCTTTGCCATTTCTGTATCAACATAATTAAAATACTACTTTGGCCTATGCAGCGTGAACTCGAAGCAATTTCTCCCTAATAACAAATATTTGTATTTGCTAAGAAGCTCACTGTATTGCCTTGATAAACATGCAAATAACATTCGTAGGAAATTGATGAAAAACTACGAAAAGGATCAGTTACGACTATACATGTTATTATGGGTGACATTCAGTGAAAGTATCGAGAATTGTATCAACCTGTAACCGATAAGTTAATCCAATAAATATATGTAAACTATGCTAAATTTATGTATAAAACTGTCTTCTACATTTGGTTTTTATTTGATAGATACATGAGATATGGTAGTAAATATACTATGTTGCAATATTTTTTTCCGGTGTACGCTTTACTCCAATAATTAAGTCTATCCATCTAGTATAATGATAGTTACTATCGTTCTACTTCTTACGCTACATTGCAGTCGAATTATATATAGGGAATCACCTATATCCAAATAAGTGACGTATGAATATTGAAATTAGGTGTCCCGATTTTAACAGACCCGCACTTTAGTTGTCCGAGTGCAACCATACAATTAGCTTGTTCGCAGAATTTTCCGCATGAAAAACTGTTGTCCACTTGCGAGGTAATCAAAAACCCGGTTTGCCCGAGAGGTAATTTCATCAATCAAGAGCCGTTGATTAAGCGGAGTATTAGTACAATGGAAGCAATGCTCGGATCGATTGGGGAAACTCAATAGTAAACAATTTTGACTTGCTTCGGATGCAGATGTTGTTGACAATGGTTGATTGTGTGTTGAGGCGAATCAAAATAGGTATTGAAATTTACGAGGCAATTAAGGGGGTTTATCATATTAACGGTCGAAACTATATTGAATATTTGTGCGTGGTACGAAAAATAGCTTAAACAGAAAGGAAATACAACGTGTTTCATTTTTTTTGCCATCCACAAAACAAAAATCATCATACTGGCAAAATCGTGATTAAAGTAACGATTAGAAGTGAAAAATATACCTGGTAAGTATTTCGGAAAGCTTGAAGCTCCTGTGTTATGGAATGATTTTTGTTTAAAGGAAAACACAGATATTTTCAAGACGTTCACCACCTTCGTGCGAAGGAAGCGTAAGGGGCTATTCGGACCCCCAATTCCATCAACCACCGTTCAGCGGCTTGCGGCTTCGCACACGCCATAGCAAAGAAAAGGCATGATGCGCCAATCGACAGCTGTGACTACCCAGATTATTTTTTTAAGTAATTTTTTTTTATTCTTAAGGAGTTTCTCCAATAAAGATTTCATAGGTAAACCTAATTTTATAGTACAAAAAAAGGAAAAAAGGACAGCCTGAATTGCCTCATAGGGAGGTCTGAACACCTTTTACTGAAAAATTCTTCTCATTTCCCCCATCTAAAAGGGCGATTTGTTTGTTCGAATAGCTTCGGGTTCCTCTATGTATTTTTTTTGTTAAAAAGTATTCGTTTGTTTGGGAAATATTAAAGGACTAAATCGACATGTTTTCCAGTTGGCGTTCCTGATTGCAAGAGAATGGCTTGATCGATTTTCATTATATTGATATCGAATTAAAAGTAGTTTCATGAAAAAAAAAAAATAAAAAAATAATTTTTATTTTACTCTATTTGTCGAAAAAAACAAAAAAAAATCACTTTAAAATGCAAAAATAAGTAATTTGAAAAAAATAATTCGTGCATATATAGAAGGGTGGGCCCAAAAATGCGAAAATTCCAAGGTGCTCAATTTGTTTTAGACGCGGATCCATAAAATAATACTGGCTCCAAAATTTAGTGGGTTTTCATTAAGATCTGAGGTTCCACTAACCCCTTCTTTCTGAAAATTTTCGAAATGTTGGGATGATTTGGGATAAGACCAGGTAAAAGCAAAAAAAAATATTTTCAATCGATGGTCCTCATTTGTAAAGTTCAGAAAATGGTATTGGTTACGAAAATAGATGGACCCCTGGTTTTCAAGTTGCCGAAATATATTGTCGAGCCTCTTCATAACTCTAAAAGTAATGTGGAAATTACTTCGTATAACGATATCGTCGAGAAGGGAAATGGTTGATATCATTTTAATCTCTTTTGATTGGAGCCATTTTGAATTGTATGTTAAAAATTGATATTTTGTAGGGTTCGCCTCTACCTATCGAATATTCACCATTGGAAAACTGAGACATAGACATTTTCCCATAGGTTAGTCGTTGATCTAGTATGCATTATCTGAAGAATGAAGGAACCGCTCCTATTGTTTACGCCATGTTGATCCGTCGAGATAAGTGAATTTTAGTTACAGAAAGTGGTGCTCCGATCAAATGCAATAGTCGTTGGCTGTAGCTCTAATATGGAACTAGATGGCATTAGTTTAAGTATTCGTAAGGGTGAACACTCATCATCATCATGGTTGCCGGTCTGTAAGCATTGGGAGATTAGCTGACTACATAAACCATAGAAAGACTTGTTTGCAGCTACAACACGCTTATTTACCTCGCGGCTAATATCCCTATTACATGGGTCTCGTATTACAAGATATATAAATTTGTTGACAATTTCGTATCGTGCCCCATCCATTTCCACCTCGGAACCAACACAGTTCGGACTGCCTCGTTCTCTATCAGCTATCATGTATTTTATCTTGTCAGAGTTCATAGTCAGTTCTATTCTTGGAGCCTCAATTTTAAAAGGCACAAATATCTCTTCCACTGCTCTGCGATCAGTGTCAATGACATAGATGGGGTCAGCGATAGCAAGAAAGATATAAGATCTCGTGATGATGGTTCCGGTTTTTTGCATATCAGATCTTCGTATCACACCCTCGGACGCCACGCGGAACAATAGGTTGGAGAGCGAATCGCACTGCATCTATCCATCCAACAACGTTAGTCTGTGGCCCTTCTTGAAGAGGGGCATATGAGGCCAGCCAACAAATCCGAAGGCATTTCTTTTTTCACCCACATACATTCCGATTACGTAGTGAATTGCTTAGTACAGCCGGTCAATCCCAACATTTGAAAGTTTGGGAGAGACTCTGTACGCCAAACAGTCTTATTATTTTTCAATTTTAGATGACTAGTGTGGGTGAATCATCAGCTTATCCACCCACCTCAATTGTCATTCTGTCTGTGCCTTCTCTATTCGTTTGTCCGTTCAATGGCAATTAAAAATGCTCCGTCCACTTGGTGGATACTCCTACATGATCTGTCAACATATTTCCGTCCCGGTCGTTCGTCATAACCGGCGTCAGGTTGCTTTTCCTCCTCATAGTGTTAATCGTTTTGTAAAATTTCCTCACGTCATTTCTCGCAAAGCTTCCCCTACCTCAGTGAGCACCATTCCGTCTTACCTATGCTTCTAACGCCGATGAACTTTTTCTTGGTTGCTCTTAGCTCACCATGTCGTTCCCTGTACTGACATGTAGGCGCTGCAAGCATTCGGCTTCTAGCCTGGGTTTTCACGTCCGTGGTTCTATGGCAATCAGCTTCAAACCCATCGTTCCGCTAGTTTCCACGTTTGGTACCCCAACACTTATGTGGATGCGGTAGGAGTTGGGCATTGCAGCCAAGTCTACCGCATGGTCTATGGTAGAACATAACTCATCATCATGTTTTACCGCCGACGCCGGCTATGGCAACTCCTACTCTGCAGAAGGCAAAGAATTCTTCACATTTCCTTTCGATCATACCCATATGCCTGCCTAGTTCTAGTTTTCCGTTCTAAGTTTATAACTGATCCGCTCTAGAATACCTATCCGTCTTTCAATTTCATTGCTTTCGTTTCTTTTAGTCTCAAATTTGCCGAAAATAGCCGACAAAATCGATACAGTTAATGAATATTTGTTTAGGTGGTCAAATTTGGTTTGGTATGAATTTGAGCTTAAGGCTAATATAAAATTGAAATTAATTTAAATTTTCTCAGCAATTGAAAAAACTTCGGAGGGGGTCCGGACTCCCACGACCCTTCCCCTGGATTCGTCAATGTCTTGTGATAATCTTGCACACCATCAGATAATGGTCAGAGTCGACGATAGGTCCTCGGGATGTCCTGATTGAAATGTTGACTGTCCATCAAAACATGGTAGATTTGCGATCAAGTTTCACTATTCGGGTGTCTCCAGGTGTGCTTCGTGCTAAGTAGGTGTCACACTCATGACAGTGAGACTTGTCTACCTTAGGCTGTTGTCGTTGATTGCTTAGGCTTAGCTCTCCATGCCAACAACCGGACGAATGAATTCTTCTCTACAGAGCTTTATAGGTCTTGTCTAGACGGTCATAGAATTTCACATCATCAGGCTAGTCGTTTGTAGGCGCGTAGGTATGGATCAAGCTATACTTGAAGAGCTTGACCTTTATCCACGCAGATACAGTCACTCATCGGTCTCCTCGTCGCCCCCACTATAGTAGACGTGGTACCGTAACGAGGTACCCGCAGTTATATTTACTGCGTGAAATTATCGTTCTCCTGTACCGCACCATCGAACTTCTGAAGGACTGCTATTTCCACCTTCACTTTTTGCAAGTCACGAGCAAGAATGGTGTCTTTCGCGGATTCCAACAAGATTCTCACATTCTAGGTACCAATCAGTTTCTGTTACGCATTGCCGTGTCGTTTGCCTATTGTTCACTCTACATCTATTGTAAAACTCTTCGAGGTTATTTGGTTGTTTATTCGGTATACAACCATCAGGTTTGCGCCATTTAGCCTCATGATGGGGCTGCGATTTTAGATATAGTTGACAAGGCATCGCATTAATTCTTCAGCCGCCCATTTTGGGGCAGACATACTTCTGTTTTCTCCTTCTCTGTCAGCATACCGTCAAGATTATTTATCCAATAGGGGAAGATGGGGTAAAACGCACCCCCGGGGCAAAATGCACTCCTTGCTTATATCGAAAACTGCTGAAAATTTCTAGAAAATGGTAACACCAGTCGGAAGTCCGCCATAGTAAACATACTTTGTCAAAGTTTGATCAATAGCAGCTCGAGAAATAAACAAAAGACAATAACGTACATATCATTATCGTGGCTCGTGCAACAAGGATTCTCAGCTCTTATAAATACATTTTGTATTATTATATCTGTGCATTCCAGTTATATTTATACCTTTGTTCATTATTCTGTCGCACTATATATGAAAAATCTACTAAATAATTTACTTTTTGTTAAATTTATATCTCTGCTCCATCGGGGGCAAAATGCCCTCTTCTTTGATTTGGCTGATTTTTTATCCGAAAACAGAAAAATTGTTCTGAAAACCTACTAATTGCATAGCCTAAGGCTATTTAATGGCACACTTTTGTGAAATCTAGTTAGAAAACAAAACTACTTGCTTGTTCACCGAGCATTATGCCCCATTGTTGCGGTGCATTCTGCCCCGTTGTTGTAGTGCATTATGCCCCGTTGTTGTGGTGCATTTTATCCCCCGAATAGGTGCGTTTTAACCCGCTTATTTTTTAAAAGGCAATTTTTAAATGATTTTGAAGAATCGAATATTTTTCATGTTCTTGATTATTTTGCAAAGAGTTATGATTGTGATCACAGAGGAAAATGTTGGCAAAACGATATCATTAATTAAATTCTCCCGATTGATGTTCTATAGCTGAGTTATGATCATATTTCCTTAGGGGGTGCGTTTTATCCCATCTTCCCCTATTCACTAAGGTTGCTCGTACTCCAGCTCTGATAGGAGATAGGAGCTCTGTATCCGAGGTGAATGATTTCATAATGGGATATAATGTTACACGCGATACAGCTTTCGCAAACCAAGTAGAGCATCTACTGAATGTGAAAGCCTTCGGTTGTCGTTTTTATGCAGTTATATCATATCTACCAAGCAGCACTGATCACGAACAGGTTGGCTTACTCAAAAAGATAAAATTTAGTGGGATGAACTTATGTACTTGCGGCATGTGTCATCAAAATACTCATATCGCAATACGGAGTGGTACAGTGGCGTAGCCAGAAACTTGGTTTTGAGGGGGGGGGGGGGGGTAACGAAAATCGTTTTTTTCTCGAAAACGATAAAATTTGATGTAAGTTGGATAAATTAGTGAAAGTTGAGAAACAAAATTAGTCTAACATATGCCTTTTATCATTTCTTTTATAATATGTAAATGAAGTTAAAGAATGCAAATACAAAGTGCACTTTAAAAGTGGAATAAATGTTCAGAAACTTTTCTAGACAGCGCCGGTGGTTGAGTGGTAAGCGTGACCGCCACTCACTTCAGTTGACCTGGGTTCAATTCCAGCCGAGGTCGTTGAGATTTTTCTGAGGTGAAAAAATCTGTGGTGACGTCTTCCTTCGGAAGGGAAGTAAAGCCGTTGGTCCCCGGTCTATGAGTTTGGTGGATCGATATCTAGTCCAGATAGTGAAGTCACCTCTTTGGCGTCGGTAAAGAAGAAGTGATCCAACTTATATATTCTTACAAACAATAATTTCCTCCTCCTGTGATACTTGTGGAGTGCGCAGTAGTATATACGGCCTCTAGCAAAAGCAAGTATCGGACTAACCATTCCTTCCCTTTCCTTCCACGATCTACGTTCGGGCCTGGCCGGCGCCGGTATTGATCAATAAACACTTTAGGATTACCAGTAGTTGCACATTGTAAAATGTTTCGCTACTCCCATAAATTATCTACTTATTCTCTGTGCAACTTCAGCTAGTCCCGATCGATCACGGAGTAGCAGCCAGGGGTGGTCGCACAAGCTCAATCTCAATAAATGTTCAAAAACTTTTCTAACGGTCAAGATCATATAATTTCGAAGCCATAAACTTGGATGGTTTAACAACCTCGAAGAATCTTTTCAGCATAAAAGCGCTTCTTTTTTAATTTTGATTATTGAGGCTTAAACCGTAGGGTCATTCGCCTCTTTTCGGGTTAGAGAAATATCTTTTGGAAAAATATCTAAACCTATGTGCGGGGTTGGGAATCGAACCCAGGTGAGCTGGGTTTAAGGCAATCGATTTACCAACTATTATATTATGGTGATTAAATCTCCTAGACGTAATTATGGAGAAGTAATTCTTCTAAAAAAATAGTAAGGGACTTCGTGTCTTCGGCAAAGTTGTTGATAATATCATTTTAAGGTTCAACGGAGAAAGCGACAAAAAGCAGTTATTTTCCACACCGTTTGTTAGAACTTTATGAAAATCAATCGGCAGAACTGTAACAATGTTCTACATAAGCTGATTGATTTTCACGAATATCTAACACACGGTGTGGAAAAAAACTGCTTTTTTCGTTTTCGAATTTCGCACCATTGTTCAACTTTGTTGAAAATATGAAAGCGACACAAATCTATCTATCTATCTATCTATCTATATATATAAAAGTCAAAGTTTGTATGTATATGATTTATAGACTCCCAAACGGCCTAACCGATTTCCGTAAAAAATTGCACACAGTAGGTATTTGGTATGGGGCGTGTTTGTGTGCTATTAGTTGGAGATTATCTGCCCGCCAGATGGCGCTTTGGAACAAATTGTGTTTTCCTCCTATTTCGCAGAGCGTCGCCGCTACGCTAGTATAATATATCGAGATATAAAACCATATTTAAGAAATTTCCTCAAATCAGTTCTTTTCAATAAAACTTTTTATTATAAGCTTCAGAGACTACCTCGAATAGAATTTTATTTTTTGTTTATACACAGCAGAAGAAATTGATCAATTACAGTAATATCAGAAAAACTTGTTTTGAAGGTTTTCTCTCATATATAGTCTAATATATTTCGATATTCTGAATACATGGAATATTCATGTCTTAAATAAAATTAGTTATGGAAATTAGTTCAACAAAGTTATATTTTTTCATTTATCAGATTAGAAAAAAATTCTAACTTTATGTGTAGCGTTGAGAATCGAACCCAGGTGAGCTGCGTACAGCTTGTCGACTTATTGCTATGCTTTTCCCGCTATGTTCAACAAAGTTTTTGAAATAGCATTTTCGAAAACTTAAATCCATTAAATTTTTTTAGGTTAGGAATCGGCATTTCAGTCTGTTTTTAATAAAGAACTCCTCAATGTTCTCTTCTTCCGACGTTTAGTTAGTTCTTGCTAAACGCATAGCTGCCAAGTTCTGTCTAAGTTTCTGGCTTCGGTTCCTGAAACCGCTCGTTGCACGAAAACTGTTTATATCAAACGATTTAACTTGGACCACGATTCGGTTCACTGCACATTTTTATCAAGAATATCTCTTCAATAAAGAGCTCATGACAACCATGGAACCTTGGCTTAGAGCTCAGTTATAAGAACCAACTCCCACAAAAGTCCTTGTACCTAAAGCAATAGGTTGTCAATGATGTGATCAGACGATATACTTCCAAATCCAAAAAAAATATGAATATTTAATTAAATTAGTCAGCATTAAGTATTTTTTTCGATCCAATTAATTTTGGTCTGAGTGCGTTTTAAACCCCCCCCCCCCCTGCTACGCCACTGGTGTCTAGGCTGATATATGGAGAAATCACATCGCAAGGGTGCTTTGTGTTGAGAATGCAGTTGGACCGATCTATTCCTTTCAAACCAAAACTCAAGAAGCTACTGTTCGCCCCAGTCAAGAACGTTCCATCACCATAACTAAATGGCGCGTAAATGTTAAAGAAACTTCTAGAATAATGACGTCAATCTGAAGCAGCCAATAGCATAAGATAGCAGCAACGCTTAGCTTATCTTGCTCGGGAATGTTTCCCGTTCTTCTTTTTCGTCTTCTTCATATTATGGTTATTTTCCGTCGGCCTATTTCCGCTACGATGCCGAACACCGACGCCAGAGAGGTGGACTCCCAACTATCTGGACTAGATGATATCGACCCATCACTCATGGACTAGGAGATCAACGACTTTACTTTCCTTCCGAATTCCACAGATTTTTTTCTCCTCAGAAAAACCTCCACGACCTCGGCTGGGATTGGACCCAGACCAACTGGGGTGAGTGGCGGTGACACTTACCACTCAACCACCAGCGCCGTCATACTTCCGTTCGACCACCAACTTTCATTTACAGCTGCGGAGTGTGAAGGAATTTTCCGGAATAAAAGAGCCATGAGGGAACAGTTTTGTATTTGATTTGCTTGAACAAACATCAAGGTGAGTTGTATTTTGATACCATTCCTGTTAACATCGTAACCTATAAATATGAATACAGATAGCAGTGTTTTATTGCATCCTGTGTCCCCAGTTCACCATGTGTATGTCGAATGTTTCTAGGCTGGCTGAGCCGATATTTTCAATAACCGAGTATTTTTCTTATGAAGCCGGAGTCCGGCTGCCGGACTAACGCTTCAACAACAAGGGCAATTTTTCGTCTGAAACATTGTTACTTGAATGATTGTTGATAAATTCTTAAGCAGTACGATTCTCAAAACAAAAATGAATTCTAGAAAATTAGAAGCAAATTAGAAGTAAAAATCAAAAAGCTTTAAGCGAAAAAATGAATAGTGAAGTGGGAAGGATGAAAACTGAAACGCAAAAGTTGAAAAGTAGAAGGCGAATAGAGTTAAACAAAAAGCAAAAAACAGAAAGCGAAAAGATTAAAAATAAACTGTGAAATGATACCGCTTTAGTTACTAAACATTTCGATTTCTTTCTCTGCATATATCCGTGTTAAATCACTTTTATTGATATTTATCTAGTTATGCAAATCGAGAGAATCTATAGATACACTCGCGAATTAAACAATACATTATATTCTGTTATGATTTCCAAACTACAGACAATTTTTAATACAGTACGAATAATGGTTCGCTTGGGATGTCATTATGCCATTTTAAATTTTCAACAAAGCCTTTCAGTTGAACGTGCTGCCATTCAGCCAATTATCCTCAATGGATAGGGACATTGCGGAATCACTCGCGCGGCGCAATCCGTTGTTTCGCACTTCACTGGCAATTTCAAAGGCTTGAAGTTAAAATTGAGTAGAGTAATTTATCAGCGAGATTGTTTTATCGGATTGTTTTTTTTTGTCTGCTACTTTGCAATGCCATCATTCTGTACTTTGAAGATGAGCTGTGCGACACCGTATAGTTATGTCAGACATTGCTGTGGTAGGTTGACAATTTTGAAAACATTAAAGAATAACATAAGCTAATCAGTTAATTGCAGTTTAGTCAATACCATTATGAGGCCTACCAAAAAGAACACTATTAATTAAGTTTAATTTTACTCAATATAAAAAAAAAACTTCAAAATATTTCAATAGCATTTTTATTTAAGTGCGTATAAAAATATATAAGATCAAATTAAAACTCAAACTATAATTCCTCAACTGGGACATATTTGTATGAATTTTCACTATATATTAACGGCAAACTTACCGCAAATCCGGATATGGTTCCATATTCAACGACTGGGGCTGGATGTTAAAGCGTTCCCTAATGGCTATCATCTCGCCGGTGCAGTAATTCACAATAATTACCCTATGAATTGGCCCGGAAGGGCTCGCAAATGATTAACCCAGATCTTTCCATCTGAGTGGACATATTTTATTCAGCGTTGGTGTTGCATTTTTAAATAATTAGGCAATAAACACATTTTAATCACTGTACTCGTGCGTGTATGTATGTGTGTTCGCCTCGGTGCATGCGAGAGAGTGTCAGATTACTGTCAATCACGTTCGGTTGTTCCCAAGGTAGAAGTATGAGGTTATGCGAATGAGTTTAATGTTTTCGGTTTCCAACACTGGCGAACAGCAGAAGTATGAACATTGCGAACCACACGCGAAAATCATTTCCACACCCAGGTCCGTGTGGCATATTTTCAGTTATCATCCGAGCGTTCTCGTCTGATTCCTGGACACCGTTGTACAACCGGCCAATAAATGTGGAAAATTAAAATTTACATTTTAAATTTTATTAATAACTGTACTTATTGGCGAGAGCGAGGAGAAAGTGTCAATGTTGGAATGGATTTATTTGTCTGTTGAGGTGGAATTTTGAGTAAATGCCGGCGTGAAAAATTAATGGAAATCACAAGTTAATAAATTTGTAATTTTCATTTACTTTTTGTATTCAAAATATACAGTCGCCTATATTTAAAAAAAAAATGCTTGAGCTTGGGTTGGGTTGAGAAAAGGTCTAGCTACAATATGTCTTACGTACACTAATATCATCGAGAAAACAAATAATTTTATATAAACTTTAGGGTAAGTGACTTGTTATTACCTAGCACGATTTATAGCAACTAAAGTTATTTTGAGAAAACATGAACTTTCAATCATCGGTTTGAGTAGATATTTCAAACAAAGAAAAATAGCATTGCTGTCGAATTACTGAAGATAGTGTATTTAGTAGTATTTCTCGTGAACGAATATATGTACTACAATCATGCTAAAGTAACTAACAATATTACTAAAAATTTTGGCCTCACATTCCACAAAATTCTGATCGATTGCCTAATCAGATATGCAGAGTGCAGTAAATTCTAAGCCTGTAGTCCACCCACGTGAAACTGATTATATTTTATATAACTTCGAACATATTACTCCTGCAATCTGTCAGACTGATTAGTGACTGCAGCCACCGTTCCTAACAATCCAATAAAATCATTACTGAGGCGAACAACAATGCCCCTGGTGGTGGTGGATGGATACGCCAGAAAGCTAGTAAACCTCGTCCGGTGTTTCCGATTGTTACTGCACCTTCACCATTCGATCAGCTACCATAGTCCACGACTCTATATATGGGTGAGGTTGAATACACACCGGAGCCATTATGTCAGCAATGGATGCAAGCCGCCACAAATGGGCTGAAGCAAACTTCCAGACAGGCTAACCGCAGCGATAAATCATTTTTGGCTCGATGGATGATCACATATCGCTGGGGATATGGGAGCGAGTGATCCAGTGCCTAAAAATTCGGATGTTCTCGACTCGCAGCCGGCTGTTTGCCGTGTGTGGAATGGACTTACGCGTGCGTTCGGTTTTGCGGTTAGGTTCGATAGGTGTACCAGGACACGTGGTAATCGGCTGTCCGAGCCTATCATAAAACGTGGGATTACAGTGTTTTATTGCAATTGCAAATATAGATGTCCTTGTGTTCGAACTGAACGGTGGTTTGCACTGTCTGCGGGTGCCTCGGTATACATTTGCAAATGGTGCATGACTTCTCCGTACAGTGCACGGTCGGTGGCCGGTTGTTCCTGAAACAACAACAGCGAAAACAAATTCAAATGTAGGCTTGAATGTACAACTGTGACCCAAATGCATTTGCGTTAATATAGTTAACGATTTGCAAATAGTCAAGTTAAAAGCCTAAGTGTCTGAATGCATTTTATGACAATTATTATTTTGTGGTTTCGTTGGCCTATTGATTATTTGGGGTTGTTGTTGTTGTTGCGACTACTAGAAAAAGTACTCATAGAAATGTTGGGCAACTTAATCTATGCTCTATAAATCGTTATATAATAAGTAGCGATAGCGCGCCTTTGATAAACATTTTGATGTTCAAATGAGGTTTCTTGTTACTTTACTTTTATTGAAATGATGTCGTAGTCCTAGTAATGTTTCTAAAAACTTGTCGGTTTGGTTTCTTAAAAACTGTTAGTCATTGAATCGCAACTCTTCTGTGCAAATTTTGACTGGAGAACCCGCTAGACTTCAAAGGTACGCGAAAGATGAACACACCTGAAGAATCTTTTTTTATTTTGATTATAGAGGTTTTAACCTTAAGGTCATTCGCCTCTTCGGGTTAGAGAAATCTCTTAAGAAAAATCTCTAACCCTATGTGCGGGGTTGGGACTTAAACCCAGGGGAGCTTCGTACAAGGAAATCGATTTACCAACTACGCTATGCCCGCCCCCTACCAGAAGAATCTATCGGCTTTTAGAAATTGGATTGGATGTGTTAAATGTGTGCTTTTTAGAGATTTTTCCAGCAATGAAAGTAAATCGAATTAGGTGGCATGTTCTCTCCTAATGATTCGGCGATTTTTTGTTATCATAGTTGTACATTGTAATCTTGCGGCCTAGAATATAACTGTATCTTGTCTACTTTAAATATGATTGTACAAGTATAAGAATATGATTTAATTGCTGTAATATGATTGAAATACTCAAATTCCGAAATTATGTGCTTATAATTGTCACCGTGCTAATTTCGAAATTCGCGCAAAAAACTGCCAAAATTTTTCTAAGTTCTTTGCATTTAAAAGTCTTTTGCATTCGATACGGCCCTCTCTAATTCAAATTTATTCACCACAAATGATGCTCTCAAATGTAAAGTGGATAAAAAAATAAAATTGAACATATTTGAGTTGTAGAATGTAAATTTGGCAGGATTTTTAACTTTTTGCTGAAACTAAATAACTTAGCCTTGCAATATCTTTAGGAAAGTTGTTGTGCTTTGCAAGGCCCTTTTTTGTGTAAACCGATGTTAGGGTGGTTGTAATTTTTGGCAAGATTTGAAAGTGAGTTTTTTAACGAGTTTTTTGACTGTCTTCAATGAAGTTGCAGAGAACTACATTTTAGAAAAAAAGTTGTTGAAAAAACGCAAACTTTATCTTTTATACTGTCCATTACACGAGAAATCCAAATGTAAGGCTTTGGGTGTTCATTAAAAGAGCGGTTTTATTTCTAGTACTTTCGTAGTTTTTTTTACACTAAAGTACCTTTTGGGGAATCAGAAGGTTATTTTAGGGTGCATAATTTATTTGTATACAGTAACCACCACACTTTTTTGTTTCATTGTTATGAGAACTTTTCCATAAAAAAAAGTTTAACCATTGCAAATAGCATTATCTTCGGTTAGGGTGCATAACATTAAATACCGTTGATGTCATTTGAAATATCATGCTTTCTAGAATAGATGAACAAAAATGGTAAATACGATAGTTTAGAATATCTTGCAAGATTTACTCAAAAAATAGTTCATTTTTAGTAAAACGTATTTATAACTTTCTAACCAGTGGCGTAGTAAGAAAATAATTTGGGGGTGGGGGTGTTAGTCTTATGATTTTTTTTGTATATATACAATAATATGTATGTATGAATATATGTTTTTTAGAGAGAAGAAAAATGTTCAAAACCAACCTGAGCAGGAAAAAAATGTACAAAAACCAACAACTCAAGGAACGGGTTTGGATAGCCACCCGACCCACTAATACAACTACTCTTGCACGGAACCTGATTCCTCCCCGGCATTACCTTACGGCATTACTCCGGGAAGAGGTTTTTTTATCTGCACAGTACACACTGCTATCCAACTACTTAGTAATTAGTTCTTTCAGTAGGGTTACAGCACCCATCCTCGACACACTACAAGTTTTCGACCATCCACACAACGTAGAAATTTCTGTATGGTAGTAGGAAAGCTAGCTGTGATTCGAGAATTAGTGCTCTTTCTCTACTAGGACAGTCTAGGCGACAAACTTCAAACTGTTTAATTTACTGAGCCATTCAGTTCCTTTATGCTGTATAGTACCACTTCCTCGTTGAGCTTCCGACGTGATCGCGAACTGCTCAGGTGCCGAGGTCAGTTAGGCGATTCCGGTGGAGTAGGGCGTCCGGTTTGCTGGAGTCCCGGCGCGACTGATGGTGTCTCGTCGCGGTCTACTCAGTCTAGTTCCCGACGGTGAATCTGACTGTACGCTGACGGATAGTTCCCGGCGAAAGAAGCTCAGTATCAGGTTTGGTTTCAGTACCACAACTTCTTGAGCCCTTTGGCTCCGTGTCCGCTGCCATTTAGCACCGCAACTCCTTTAAGGCCTTTAGTTTCCTTCTTTTGCCAATTAGTACTACTTCCTTGATGAGCCATTCAGCTTCCCGATTTGGTTGCGAACTACTCAGTCCTCAGTCTAGTCCCCGACGATGGACCTGACCTACTCCGACAGAGAGTTATCCGGCAAGAGAAGTTCTCCCGAAGCCGAGCCAATCAGCTAAGTGCTGAGATCAGTTCGACGATTCCGGTGGAGCAGGACGTCCGGTTCACTGGTGCCCAGATGACCCGCGACTGGTGGTGTCTCGTCGCGGTCTACTCAGTCTAGTCCCCAGCGCTGATGGAGAGTTTCCTGACGAAATAGGTTCTTCCAATACCGATTCTTCTTTGATTTTCGCTATATTTCTATCGGGCTAACCGGTGGGATTCCGTGGTCGGCTTAGCAATTCCAGAAGGAGCGTGGCGTTCGGTTCGTTGGCGTTTCGACGACCCATACTCGATGCTCTGTTGCAGTCTACTCGACTAGTTCTCGGCGGTGAATCTAGCTTATTCCTGCGGAGTTCCCTGGCAGTGATTGTTCTCCCTAAACTGCTGCTCGATGTTCATCATGCCGTTTCCGCCTTAAGACGGTAATGATCTACATCATAACTCTGTAGACTGTGTTCCACAACTTTACGTCTCTGTATTGTCCCGTTCCTGCTGCCACGTCACAATCGAATCAATTCTCATCATCTTCCTCACGTTTCTGGCGTTTGATTGATTGTAGCACTTGATATTCTCCGCCAGAGCGATGCAGATGGGGATCCTCTCAGCGATAACACGTACTATCTCCGAAGATATTATTCTGTACGCAATCGCAACCCGTACGACCACCAGCCGGAACATCCTGTTCAGCTTTTCGCGATTCAGCTTGGTGTTCAGCGCCGCACTTCAGGCAAGAACCCCATATCGCAGTATCGTTGACGAAACACTAGATAACAGACCGACTTTTCGCAGGTGTAATCAACGTAGTTGTTAAAGCTCAACCGGTCGTCGATTATCACTCCCAATTGCTTCAGTGCACACTTCGATGCAATCACGTGCCCGGTGATCGTATCCTCTGAACCACTTTGCAGTTGCTGGCCAACAACACATCCGTCTTGTGGTGAACTCCATCCAGCTATTGCGTCCGTCGATCGCGTCTATTATCTCTGTCACCGACACCTCCACTTCTCCAAGTGTCTCACTCATAACCATTGGTGACACGTCGTTCGCGAAACGCACAATTTTCACTTTCCCAGGCAGCCGCACTGTTAGGACCCCATCGTACATCCCGTTCCAAAGAGTTGGACCGAGAATGGAACCCTGAGGAACGTCCGCTGCGACTCGCATTGACTTCTGCCCTTCGTTCGTCTCGTACAGCAGCACACTACTCTGGAAGCTTACAGGATCTGGCTCATTCTTCTATGCTGCGCTGCGACATTGGCCTATACGAGGCTGGATGGCCCAGTGACTTCCCTAACTTTGGCAGCAACACCAGCTTCTGTACCATCCACATTTCGGGGAAATTGCCATCATCTAAACACTTTTGCAGTAACTTCCTGAATATTTCCAGATATGCTTGCCACTCGGCTGTGTTTGCCCCTTCTTCTTCTCCGTACGGTGTTGGTGACCAGGTATTTGAATCGTGCTTCTGGAAGAAACCCTCAACGATTATCTTTTGCTTACCCGGGCATATTTCAGCTGGTATCGACGGGCCCTTCGTCATGACGATTCAGTACGCGTCCCCCAGAGATTGGCGTCTACTTCGCAGCACAGCTACTTATGGCAAACTGGCTTGCTAAGCTTGATCTCCTATTTTAAAGCGTCCCTAGCTCCTCGAAACGTCACTTACGCTCCTCTCTCACTCTCCGATCCTGATCTCTGAGCCCGCCTTCTGGCTCTAAGACAAGCAGCGTGTAGCGTACTGAGCTACTTATTTAACCAGTAGGCTGCACGCAATCTACTTCATGGCTCCAGTTTTCGTGGCATTGTAACATCACAAGCAGTCACAATCCTTCTTGTTACATCAGCCGCATTAACGTACTTAACTCCGCTGTTCGCCGAAGTGACTCAACAAAGAAGTTTTTCTTAAAGGCTTAAAGGCAGAGTTCCATTGGTAGCGAATCGCCTGGTGGTCGCTATGAGATACTTCTCGCACACTCTTATAGTCCTTGTTCGCCGTCAGTCAAGGACTACATAATGTGGCGGAACTTCTCTCGGTACCGATATCCGTTTTGTGAACCAATAAGCTCCCAGTGTTGTCACTATAACAGGAGCCATTTAGCTCTCCGCTTCGCTGCGATTTACTTGTTGTTGTCCTCGGCGGTAGACCTAGACCTCCACATCGAGCCAACCGGTAGGCAGGGATGTTATGCACCTCAGAGCAAATAAAGAGAAGAATAACGAACGCTCTTTGCACTTTTCATGCGAACCACCGCTCTTCTCTTTCACAATAAGCCTCTTCACTACGATGCGTGTTGCTCCCACACATGTATTCTACTCCATGGCTGCACGCCACAAAGAGTAGAAATAAAGAGACTATTTAGTGTGTATCTTGGTCCCACGCGCACCTAAGTAGAGAAGGCAACCAAAAAACATGTTTAAAACGTTCTTCCGATCAAACTTTATCTGAATTGTAGTTTGATTCACCTTCCTACCTGCTTTCCAGTGAGGGGAGGCACAAAAAAGTGGCTCTTCAAGGTGACTCTGTGAACGAAATTGTGCAGCTCTTGGTGCACAGATCTAACTCTTTTTAGTTTTCAAATTTCTCTTTGTGCGGTCGTTCTGCACATCGCAGTGTTTTTGTGCTGCTCTATTTTTAATCGGTGTATTTCGCTCTTTGTGGCTCATTGTGTGAGCAAATAACAAGCCTGCCGGTAGGTGTCGAGGTTTGTCGCCAATTTTCACTACAAGGAAATATTCTCACAAGATAACTTTTGTAAATTAAACTTTGAGAATTCCATTTAAAATATTAAACAAATTTTTGTTGAACCTATTGATTTTTTTCAAATTTCTTCAAAATATTTCGAGTGGGGGGGGGGGAGGTGGTTTGTCAAATGCACCCCCCCCCCGCTACTACGCCACTGTTTCTAACGAAAGAAGCTAACGGGTGTTCAATACAAAATGAGAATTTCATGTAATTAAAAAATTAAAGGGTTGTGTACAGGGCACGACCACGGTGACATTAAAAAAGTAGCTTTTTTCAAGAGCGTGCAAATGAATTTTATCTATCACACATATCGACTCACGTTCTTGTTCACTCGCCTGTTTTCATATGTTACAATTTGCTATATACCCTCCTCATCAAAACATAATTTATTGAAGGTCTTTTAACGGTAATCTATTAATTAATCAAGTATCTCACTAGGTGATTGGCATTATTTGGCTGATCCATCTTGTAAAAATAGGCTGGTCTGTCCAGAAAATATATTCAAAAGAAAAGTTCCATATTGAGAGCTGTGATGAGAAAGCCCACGCCCGCCAACGGAAATATACAGATTCTCCATGAAATATGAAATTTCATTTTCCATTTAAATTTTCAATAATGCACTAATGAACTTAAGTAAACAATCTTAAGTTTAAGTATTTCTTGATCGATTAGTGGTGGAAAAAATGAAACTATTTGATAAATTACATTACGGGTTTTATTTATCTTGATTACATTACGGGTGACATTTATCTTGTTGCTAATTATTAAAACGTGTTATAACTCTGTAGTGTAAACATTGTATTATTAAACCAATTCTGCAGCGTTTTATGCTATATAGGTGTTTTATGTGGTAATAGGACTGACAATTATATCTTCAGTACAGCGGTTTGTTTCATAATTTAAAACAGATTTATTTTAAAATTTAAATTAGTATCCCCAACCGTTCTATTTGTTGTATACTTTAAAACGCAATTAGAACTGTGTTTTAAATACATAGGGTAGGACAGATATTCTGACTGGATAAACTGGGAAAACAATTTTAAGTCCAGTAACGCTTAAGACATGGCTTTTGAATCGAAAAAGAACACCCGCTTCAACTGCTGCTGGGACGGTAAGTTCTGTTTTAAAATTTTCCGTTGTGTGCAGTACGAAACAAAAGTGTTTGAAATTAGAAAACAAAAAGTTCTGCTGGGAATGTGATTGTTTCCGATGCAATTACACTCAGATTTTTCACGCAGGGGATACAGGCCGTGTAAATGAAAACGGCGTAAATTTAAAAAAAAACGCGTTAATGAAAACCGCGTAAATTTCAAAATCCGCGTAAAAAAACCTGAGTGTACTCTCCTATATAAAATACTACACTGCTGAACAGTGCCCTAACTACATAAGCACGTTGTCAGATGCCTTACAGATAAAAAACATATAACCGAAATATGAAACATGAAAACCAATAGGCTCTTTACCCTACGCAGCTACAAAGTGCCGTAAACATGGATTAACAAGTTACAACGCACACGCATGCATAAAAATATATTTTTTTCAAACGCAACACTCTTAAGCAGCACACACCGTATTGAATTAAATCCAAACCACCCCGCCCACCCACTTTGCAAATCATTCTGTGACACCGTGCTGGTACCCGAAAAATCCGCACACGGCCACCGCTGCCGAAAATGCATAGCGTCTACCGCTTATTGTAGTGCCCAGATCTTACCCGCTCGACATAAGAACACAAACTGATTCAAACGGGTACGCGTCACCTCTATTTATAAACTAACCGTAAATGGTTTAGTCACTTAGGTGAGAGTGTGTGCAAATGCCAACGTTACCGAAAATCGATAGCGCTTATTGCATCGCCCGGAAACGATGTTGCTCGTATGGGATAAGAGCAACAACTGATTTAAAAGGAACTTGCGTTGCTTCTATTTATGACTTTTCGTGTTTCATTGAGCAACTAAGCTGCCCTCTCTTGACGGCTGTGTCTGATAAATCTGCCTCACGAATGGTAATTTTCCCGTTTTTCGTGAACTTTTTAATTTTACCAATTTCCAAAAGTCTACTTTTATTGGGGAGATATTGAATTATTACCAATATTTAAGTTAGGTGTTTCTGAATCGGTTGGTGTATGAATGATTAAAATCCATCTAGTAATATCGGAGTTATAAGCGTGCAAACCTTACATAGTTTCGTTACATGGGAGATAGTTTAGATTTTAGAATGACACCTAGCCCCAGATAGTGGAGTAAGACATTTTTAATGTCAAAACAAAAAAATTACAACGATGCTCTCACAAGAGCGCCTGATGGTCAACTGCTTCGTATCCTTTGCCCGCCAATCATTTTTGTACATCAGGGTACTGAGGGAGCCAAAAAAAACCTCAATGGGACGGCACTGGAGCAAGTTGGTTCGGTTCTGCTCAAGATACTCCAGTTCGGTTCTTGGCGTACTTCAGGGGGTGTGGCAGACTTGTCGCTGACATAGTAGTTGTCATTTCCTGGAATGTGGGTCTTCGAGAGCGAAAAGAAACTTTCGTCGTCCAGCACGAACGACGTCCCGCGGTATTTCTTCGACATCCTCCGGCATGCACTGTAATTTCACGAACGCTATTTGCTCGTCCGTGTACTCTTCTTCCGACAGATGATGTCCTCCATATTGAGGGTTCGGTGAATCAAAGTATGGGAGCAGTGATATTTTCGACCTGCGTCCTGCAAACTCGTTCCGTCCTTGTCGTCGAACAGCTCTTTCAACGAATTCTTCTTCCGGTTCGTCATTATTTTCGCCAGATGGCCGCTATCGGCCTTCCGCTCTACGCTCAGGGATGCAGGGATCCGGTCAACTGTACTCAGGTGTTCGTTTTCGTCCCGAAACTGGTCTACCGTAAACTTCCACGATGGCTATGAGTTTCGTAAAACCGTATAACACGCTCGCGGAATGCTTGCTGTTTCGACGCCATCTTCGATTTAACTGACAGTACCCGAGCGAAAAGAAATATGCCACCCATTTCTTGGAGAGAAAAAAATTACGCCCTTTATTTTAATTACAAATAGAAATCTAATTTTTTAATGAACACCCGTTAGTATGTTTGGATGAATTATTCAAAAACCTTAACTCAATAGCCGTAGGTAGTTGAGCAATAGGGCGTAGTGAGGGCAGTTCGATCACCGTTTTTTCGTCTTTCGATGATTCCATCAGTTCTCAAGAGAAGGATGCAATAGAAGAAGTCTATTCTAATAAAATTGCTTCAGTTACTGAGAAAAACAATAAAAATCGAAAGATAGCTGAATAGATATCAAGTCGAGCAACAAACATCAGACCATCTGATACAGTTTCTACGTTCATCACTGATAAAACTAAGAAGTTCTTTGACGTAATGGAAATTTCAACAGATTTCATGCGAAAACCAGCAAACGAGTGAAGTAAAGATAAGGGTTACCACCAGGGATGCCAGCGGTACCGATAAACTACATTTTTTTCGGTATATTTACATTTGTACAAGCCGTACTGCTTGCTACAGTGACGCATCACTACAGCTCTTGCCAGAACGGTAGCCAAACCGAGTACATTTCCCGTACAGCAGTAGAATACATTTTTGTTTTGCTGCTGTACTCCGACTGCTCGGTGAGAGTGTGGCGTAGTAAAGTTTGTTCTCTCGCTTTGGACATTTTTCTCTGCATAGTCAAAGGGAGAGGCCCGCACACGAAAGCGTTGATGCCGGCCGTGGCGTAAATGAGCCGCATTAATTGCCGTAATTTTCGAATAAAAATATTAAAAAGATTGAAAATATTTAAGAATGTAAAATAAGGAAAGAGAAGCTGTACCGCTCGCGTCTGGTGGCTGTACTGGGGACAGTAGTTTTTTGTCATGTTACTGCTTTGCACACAGGCAGCCGTACAGCGCTGGGCGTCCTGCATTAGCGAATGACAACAGCATCGAGAGAGAAATGAGAATGTAGGCAGAAAAATTACAGCCGCAGAAAAGGTAGGCATTTTGCATCCTTGGTTACCACAATGCAAAACAACAAGTGGGTTCCTCGATGGTTGTCAACCATGTGGCTGAACGAGGCGTGAAGCTAACTAAATAACAAATATCACTTTTAATATGACGAACTTGGTCATTTACGCAATGTAGAGTGAGGATTAACTTCAATCCTAAGTAATGGGAACTGTAGTAAAATGGAAGGAAACGTTCCGTGTAGTCATTGCCACTGTCTTAATCCCATTCAACTAGGACTATTTTTCGGATATACTATTGACCTGCGCCGCCGTGAATAATTTTGCTCATTACCAGATATTTAACTTACTGCAATTCTACAGCCATTGTCACAGTTTCTTAACAATATTACGAATCGTTCCTAAATTCTCTTAAAAAAATAACTTTTATTTTCTGTACACACAAACAAACTGCATACTCGAAACAAAATCTCACGTGGAGTCGATAAGTTGACCAACGGACGAAAGAACGTACCGATTCGGCGAGCGGATCATCATGGCTGACAATGGAAAAGCGCTACAAAACAGCATCAAATGAAATATAAAGCAAATACTTTACACGCAAATAAATTAAATAAGTGAATTGTCAACGGTTTCAAGCGGCGTGCAACAATTGATGAAAGCCCCAGAAACCATCCTGACGAGTACAGGGAGCAAGCAGGGGTTTCAATTATTTTTTTGCCATTGGTGTTTCGAACGCGTTAACCCTTTCCAAATTCCCCAAACTGAATAATCGAGTCCCAGGTCAAGCGGTCGAAAAACATTTGGTCGAACGCCGTTAGATCGATTGAAAAGTGGCCGAACACGGTTTGACCGAAAGCTATTTTTTGCCTTGGCTATTTGGACTAGTGCAATATATTCGAATATCAAAAAGTTATTTAATTTTTTGGTCACCTTGAATTTGAATATGGAATCTGCAGCTTCAGAACAATGCCTGTCGATATCTAATGGAAGAATGGACGTTTTAAATCGAATAACTGTGTTAGGTACAAGCTGGACCTTATATTAACACCTACCCCTTCCGCGTGAGAACGTGTGTATACAATGCACAGTGGTTTAGGAAACAAACTTAGCAGGGAATAATTGTTCACGCTTTCATCTTGAGATCTAGAGATTTGGTTAGGGTTCGCAGTACCGACCCTTTTTGGCGAGAACCGGTACTACGGTACTGAAGCCCTTAGTACCGGTAAAGTATTTTTTTTTAAATTCGAAAAAAGCTTCAAACTGAAATTGAATGCTCAAACTGATGATCTTACTCAGATGATTGATTTGTGCTGATCAAAAAACATGTTTATTGTTTTTGATTGCTTCGGAATGGCAAGACTCATTTCACAGAAGATATTTTTCGTATAGGGCACCATCTTTTATTTCGAAATCTAGGCCACTTTGAAATCAATAACTGCTAAGTGGTGCGACTTTCGTCGACTTGAACAGATGGTAAATGTATGAAACCCCATTAATAACAGTAAATCAAAGCGAGAATGGGAGTAAATCCGAGCAGGTTAATCGCATTTCCTCTCTTGCTTTTCTGAAAATTGGTTTCGACCTTTATGTCGTTTGCCTACTATTCTCTAATGCTGAATTTTCCGATCACAAATAATTACAAATCGCCCCATTTGAAGAAGTTCACCAAGTCTAAAACTGTTAGCTACCAAATCGCTGTTCGTTCTTTTATAGATAAAGGATGCCCCTGCAGAGTTAACATATTTGTCATAAAAAATTGTATAGTACCGAAAATACCGGTACTGGCTTTTGTTCAGTGCCGGTATTACGGTACCAAAAATGGGTCGGTATTCCCGCACTTTTCGGTACCGATATTACCGGTACCACAACCCTAGATTTGGTGTCTTAAAAACATTTATTGTGTCTGACAAACTGCTTCTCTTGGCTGATGGTCCTAAAAAATAAATATAGCAATTTTTTTTCAAATTCTTAAATGTTCTAGAACAATCAATTTTGAACATCTTTGTTGAAGATGAATCTCAAATAGCTCTAATTTTAGATTGAATTCCATAACAGAACATAGGGTGACTCTCAAACAAACATTTTATTCTGCATTGTTTTAATATGATTTTTTATCGTCATTTTCCTCATCTTTCTCATAAAAAATGGTGTTTTGAGTACTTCAAGATCGTCATTATGGGCATCCTTTGCAGAAAGTACGAAGTTTTTATCTTATCTGGTTGAAAAGTTGTACTTTCTTCTACAATTTCATAAAACTTTCTTCTACAATTTCATAAAAAAAATTAAAAAATGCTTTTTTGTCATTCTTAAAGAAAATTCATTTTGGCATGATTGTTGCTCATAATTTGGAGATACACTAGTATGTATAATTTGTCATCACGTTACCGTGATATTTTATTTATGAGTTTACTATCAGATTTTTCTGGCAGAGTAGCACGGTTTATTTTCATGATTTTATTTTCATGAATGCTCAGTCGTTACTAATCAGTTAATGAATCAGTTTACGTATTTATGAATAATATGTTAACTATTTCACGAACATGTATATTAAATCGTGACTAATGAACTATGTAGTTCACGATGATTGAAAGGAATCATGAATAATATTCCGAGTTTAATGAGATACTTCATGAGAAAATATGTCCTGATTTTGTGATCTACTTCACAACCACGAAAACCAGATCATGTTCAAGATGTAATAAACCATGAATCAGTTGATGACGGCCTCTGAATAATGTTTCGTAAACCTATGAGAAAAATCACGAGGCAACCTTCGGTTTTTTTAACTAATGTTCATAAAGTTGCGACGTAGTTCACGTACAGAAAATGGATTTGGTATTGGTATGGCGTGGTATTCGCTCAAACAGCATTCGTTTAAATGACCGAACACCCAATGTATGGGAGGCAAAACCGCAGCCTAGGAGATAAAGTTTTCTGGACAATCCGTATAAACACGGGGATTCACATGTGTATAATTGATTTACAGTCGTATTTATCAGTTGAATATTCATGAAATGATTGCCAAACAATGGTTTATCGTTGATTTTGTTGGATGGTGTCGACTGTTTCCTACTAGGTGTCCACAGGGGAATTGACGCATGGGAGGCGCTTGAGTCCCGAGAGGCGTTGCATTTAAATCGCGCTCTATCGATTGTGAGGTAAACTTTGAAACGACATTGTTTCGACATTTCAGTATGAATTACGATTCAACGGAATTACTGAAATGGAATGAAATGGATTGATATTTTGTGTATTGATCGAGATCCAAGTGTCTATTGTCTTATCCAACTTCGTTGGAATTGATCCGTATTGACGTTTAAATTCGAAGGGAAACAAATCGTTTACTTGTGGAATTAAAAAAACATGTGGCTTCGGGGCTTAAGAGGAGGGTGGTAGTATAAACTCAGTGCGCGCATTTCAAACGATAGATAGATAAACGATAGATATATAATATAAGCATCCTACATGGTAGGGGAAACCGGGGCTGGTTGGCCTAGTGCCTTTTATGAAAAGGCTATTATGCGCAATAACGACATCTATAGTGATTTTGGTGGGGTATTAGGTCGACCATGTGCCGACGTGATTTCAGGTGTTTTTACGTTGTCGTTTGTACAGGAACACGTTTGTTATTTTTCCGCAGCATTTGGTTAAATTTCTGTTTTTGTAAAGTAATATGTGCAACGCGAATCAATTTACATCCTGTTTCCAAAACCGTTGTATCGCTGGAAAGGATATTCAAGACCCAACAAAATGGTATAACCGTTTTCAGTGTAACCTTAGTTTTGTTTTTATAAATCGCGATTGTTCTCGAAAATATGCATTAGGGTAGGTTAGCCGAATTTTGCGCGAGTCTGGTTGGCATTGAAAAGTCTCAGGTATAATGATGATCATAATGGAAAAAAATAATGAAACCGACATTATGAACAAATCACCCTTTTTTATGGATCATTCACACTGTTTTATGGATTTTCAGTTTTGTTTTATGGAACATGGACAACTTTTTACATTTCTTACAAAAGAAATGTATAGGATTCGCTCAAACTTTGATAACTTTTTCCGAGGCCCGGAGGGCCGAGACTCATATACCAAGCGACTCAGCTCGACAAATTGAGACAATGTCTGTATGTGTGTGTGTGTGTGTATGTGTGTATGTATGTATGTACAAAATGTCATGTAATTATCTCAGCAATGGCTGAACCGATCTTAATGAAATTAGTGTCAAATGAAAGGCCTAACGTTGCCATTTGACACTATTATTTTTGATTTTCGATATGTTGTTTACTTTCTGAGATATGGGCAATTTTGTCAAAATACAGCAGGTTTTTTTGCAAATAACTTTCGAACAATATAATATTGCCTCAAACTGCACATAAATAGAAAGCTTGTAAAAATACCTTTCTAACAAGCTATAGATTGTCTAAATCCGTGCACGAGCGGCGGAGATATTAGACATTTTGTATTTTTAGTTCTCGCTTACCAATTTACACCAATTAAAAATGAGATTGTTTCACACAGAGTATTGCTTTACTGGTGTTTTAGGGGCAAAACTAAACCGATTTTGAATATCGGGTATGAAAACACATCTACATGATTCAAGGAATTCGATGTGGAGAACAGTTTGTGAATTACCTTTATAATAAATGAACTATTTCTCAAAAATCAATATATAAGTTCACTTCAAAGACAAAATAATGCGTTGATAAAGAAACAGTGAGTTCTAGTATTTATTCCTTGGATTAGGCATTGCGTTCAATCATGAGGTAAATGTTGGATGGTATATCAATACACAGATCAACAAGTAATTCACCTAGTAGTGAGATAAAAGATTTCTAATATAATTATACTTGTGGCGTCACCGAAAGCAACTGTATGTTTGAAGCCCAAAAATCTAGCGAAAATTTAGCTCTTTTGCAAGATTTAGGTTATACTGGTTATGGAGCAAAAATTACTACTTACATTATTTATGATAACAATGTAAGAATCAATATATCATAATAATATACCTATAAAAATAATGTCACTGCATTAACCATCATTCCTCACACGCCCCCCCCATCTCTCTCTCACTCTCTCACTCTCTCTCTCTCTCTCTCTCTCTCTCTCTTTCTCTCTCTGTCTCTCTTCTATCGCATCTATCTAGCTATTTCTGTATGCATTTCTAAGTTGTGTGATAAGATCTTCTGCCAATCTGAAATATTTATTAATTGTAATTGCGAAGGTTTGAGAAAACAAAACTATTTTTGTCTGCTGCTACATCAACTTAACTTTAATTCAATTGTATTCAAAGCCTGTTTCTACACTATAATTAAGGAAATTCATGGCTATATCAGAAAAATATTTGGCTTAACTGGGTAATATGAAAGTTTGACGATGGAAATTATCAAAAGAGACATTCCACGTGCGATATTTAAACTATTCGTATCTCTATTGAATTTTGAATGAAATATATGCTCAAAGACTGAAAGCTGAAGCCAGGATTTCGAAGACAAAATACATGAGAAGAAGAGGTTCTAGAGACGACAATGTGAACCTCCCACCCGAGTTCGGATTGACGGTGACGAAATCGAGATGGTCGACGAATTCATGTATTTGGGCTCACTGGTAACCGACGACAATGAAATTCAGAGACGGATCATAGCGGGAAATCGTGCCTACTTTGGACTCCAGAGGACGCTCCGGTCGAACAAAATTCGCCGCCGCACGAAGTTGATTATCTTCAAGACGCTGATTAGATCGGTGGTCCTCTACGGCCACGAGACCTGGACTATGCTCGTGGAGGACCAACGCACCCTTGGAGTTTTCGAACGAAAAGTGTTGCGTACCATCTATGGTGGCGTGCAGATGGAAGACGGAACGTTGCGCATTCGTTGTATTGGTACGAACTTTCATGAAAAATAACGGATCAAAGACCAAAAATAGCCACAAATTAGATCCAGGAAAAGAAGTCCCCAAAGTACCCACTCTCGATGGGGGATGCAACTACAATGTGTCTTCTAACTTATTGTCGTCCATATTTGGAGTAGTTTGAACCTTTTTCACAATATTGGTCTGTATAGGACTTATTTATCCATATTTCCTGCACGAGAATTCCGAACGAAACAATACAAACACGGCTTTTATGCAATCGACATAGCCTAGACATTTCACACTATTTACTTCAACGCAAATAAAAACTTTGAAATATCTACCTGTCTCATTCACGAATCGCATTCTCCCTCTGTCGTTCTCTGTTCAAGGGGCTTGAAAGCACATGTGACCTTGTCTCACTTTACTATATTCAATTGCGCGTTAATATACTGGACCAGTAAATTCTGTTCTGCACATAAATCTTTTTTCGGGAATATGTGACCAAAAAGTAAACTTTGAATTCGTCAAGTAAAGAAGCATGAAAACAAAAAGAATAAAACCAAAAAAGATGGAAGCCCTAGAAAGTCCATTGCATATTTATTAGCCTTTGGGATTTTCAAAAACATTTCAAAACTTTCTGATGCAAATTTCTTGTTTTCAAATTCGTACAATCCGGTTTATTCATTATCTTTATTCAAAAATGTGTTTGGCTTCAAATATATGACCATTTCATTTTAATTAATAATTTAATTCCGCATCTTTTGATTCGTTTTGTTCATCTGCGTTCATTTTACTTATTTTATTCGTTTCATTCTTTGGATTCACTCTGATCAGTTCATTCTTTTTGTGCATTTTACTCATATCATTCATTGTTTTCATTGTATGCATTTTATTAATTTTTTCCAGTTTATTCATTTTGTTCAGTTTCTTCATTTTAATAATCTGACTACTTTTTCAGTTTTAATCATTTCATCCAAATAATTTATTTGATTCGATTTATTTCTTTATATTAATTTATAACCTTTTACTGTAGTTCAATTTTTCATTTTAATCAATGCATTTAATTCTGCTCATTTTCTTCTTTTTATTCATTTTATCACTCCAGCTCATTTTATTTATTTGATTCGTTTGTTTTATTTATACACTTCATTTATTTTTTACTTTATTCATTTCATTAATTTGATTCATTGTATTCACTGGATGAATTAAATCAATTTGATTCATTTAATTCATTTGATTCATGTGATTTGTGTGATTCATGTGATTCATTTGATTCATATGATTCATTTGATTTATTTGATGCATTTGATTCATTTGATTCATTTGATTTTGATTCATTTGATTCATTTGATTCATTTGAATCATTTGAATCATTTGAATCATTTGAATCATTTGAATCATTTGAATCATTTGATTCATTTGATTCATTTGATTCATTATTTACGGTTAATCTGGTAATAACCAGGAACTCACCTTAATTTCTTTCTGAATTTCAGATCCAGCTCGATTTGTTTATATTTTCACCAATCTCGTTGGAAATACATAAAACATTACGAAGACTGACGTATTCTAACGGGCGGCATCAAGTATATTTGCAAAACAATTTTTATTACGAAATAAATGGAAATATATTCTAAACTAAGTGAAAGAACCGTGTTTCTATTAATATAACATTCATTAATAGCCCCAAATTTTGGGCCTTATAAAGGGTTAAGATTTTGAAAATTGTAACTCTCACTAACAACCAGATTTCTTAATTAGAGGTACATTTAATTAATTTTATATCAATAATAAATAGAAGAAGCTAATGTATGTCGCTAGCATATTTGTAATTGTTTATTTTATGATTTCACTGGAGAGATTCAAATTCAACCTTTGGCGATCCGAAAACATCAACGAGAGCTAAAAATACTCCGGTTCTCTATTGTTCAGTTTAGGACTAAGGAACGGCATCTCACTCGCACATCTCTCCCTAATTGATCTTTTTTTGTAAAATGTTCGTGAGAATTTGATGATTTTTTTCATGGCAACAACCATTTCAGTGTACGAACCGAAACCCTGCAGGTGCACAAATGATAGTGCCGTCCGGACAATATAGCTATGATGTTGCTCGTTTAATATTCGAGTGACACACTGCACCTCAATTTGTAAACTACTCATCTTTAAATGAGTCGCTTAGGTGTGAGTGTCGCATGTTCCAACGTCGCCGAAAATCTATAGCGACTACCGCTTATTGCACCGTCTGGACAAATACAGTCAACATGTTGCTCGTTTGGCAAGTGAGCATCGACTGATACAAAACGAGCATGCGTGACCTATATAAATAACTTTCCCGTATGCGATGAAACGCTTCGATGCTTCTTTTTGACGGCTGTGCCTGAAATAGGTTTGCGCATTTTCCCAGTCGTTTTCAAAGATTTTTCTAAAAATCCGTTTTTGTTTTGTTTATAGTAGTCGTATGTATTGCGAATTTGCATACAAAACATCCGATTAGATAGTGCAAAAATATTGTAATTTCGTTCAGTAGACCGAAAATTATTCTCATTTAAAAACTGGGAAAATTTCTCAGCAGAAATTTATTGAAAGGCACCCAGTATTGATTAGAAGTACTCCACTTCAAAATCGTTCCTAAGTCTTTAATGGTAGCTGTTAGGTAAGTTCAAATTGTGTCCTTCATAGTTCAATAAATTTTGAATTTAAAACGCAAGCTTCAAGCGCGCCGTAATATTTTAATTGGAATATTTCGAATCCTGCACGATGATTCAGGCATTAACAATGCAGGCAATATTTAGTGAGTGGAAAATTGGGAATGCTACTTCCTGTTGGGAGGTGTTTTTGATAAATAGGTATCTGCATGAATATTCTTTTTTTTCACTCGTTGAGTTTCAATCACTGCCCGTGCACTTAGTCCGAACCGTTCAGCTGCTCACACAAATATAAGAGAGTATCACCGCCAGTACCGGCCTTTCCAGTCAGTGGGTTCAACGGGCCAGGTGTGGCGCACACAATTTTGAATGCGATAGAGAGCGTGGTTGGTAAACATTTACATATTTCGAAAATTGCAGGACATCCAGTGCAACCATCTGTTTGGCGGAAAATACGTCCTCTTCCGTTGTATCCATCTCGAGGTCCATCGGTCGGATCATCTCACTCTACGGACACACTGTGGCTACGGTGGTAGAATTGCCTTCAGAGTGCACGTCAACTCCGTCGGCAGTATACAGGGGGGCCGCATTATTGATTGTTATTTGAAACACGTATTTTAATTACGAACAAACGGGCAACAGTAACACGGACACATGGACTGATGTTGCGGGGTTGCATATGTGTAACGAGAGTTTTAAACGGTTCCAATGGCCGGGCAGAAGGGAAACAGCTGCAACTTTGACGAAAGTGCATGAAATTGTAGTTATGAGGCGGTGACAAAGCGGCAGGTCTGCTATTTGTGCGTATGTGTGATTATATGGACATCTAATTTTAAGCAGAGATTCGACAATTTTCGACTAAAGCTGAACTTCCGAAATGGTGTACGGTATGTAAATATCATTTGGCTGGCCATTTGCATCCCCTAGGCCCCTTGGGTTGAAATAAAATACGCATTCAGAGTTTGCAGTTATGCGTGAAGTAATCGAAATATTAAATGACATCCCTAGTAGCGTTGATGAGGAATTTATTTTGTTGTCAAGTACGGTGCAGTCATGCGATACATAAGTTTCCATCGATGGGAATTGAAATGGAATTGTAATTCGAATAAAATGTTTAATGATTAAAATTTTGCCGGAGCATTCGATTGAAAATGAAAAGTATTTTACCAAACGACATGTGCGATCACCGTTAACGTAATATTCTGTCTAATTAGAAATGCCATGACACGCTGGAAGTTTAAACGTTATGCTGTCTCCAAAAACTGACAATTGAAATGTGTATGCTTACTGATTTGTATATATTGTTACTAGCTGAAGATGAAACATTAACTTAAATGTGCTAGCAAAATATTTAAAAGTGGTTTTAAGCAACGACTATAATTCAAACGACTATTGATGTCTAACCGGTCAATAGCTTTATTATCTATTCTGCCAATTCGAAAGAATCTCAAAAGTGAAATGTGAAGAAATCACCCAAACTTTTTTACTCGACTCTATGCGCCCAACAAATTGTACTCAGCGATGAGTAGGGGAACATGGGGAGACTTGACCAAGCGCAAGATTCTATTTTTGACTATGACGTCTTCTGTTCGGTTCTTAATTTTTTTTTTCAAAAATAGTTTTGCACTTGTTTCGATCCCTTAAGGTAATTTTAAAAGTTTGGAATGGAAAATCGTTTCTTTAGAGAAAATATTCCGTAATTAATAAATTTGCATTTAATGATGTAATTTTTTATCAAACTTTGTATGGACATATCTACTCGAATACTAATTACTATTAAAGTACTCATATATCATCTTATTCCTTATGAAGCAGTGAAATGATTTTACATAAATCGGAACATTGGAATAGTTGTTACCAAAATTTGCATTACATTGAACGCAACAGCTAATGTTGGGCAGACTTGACCAAGATTTTATGGAGAGACTTGACCAAGGGGCAATAACAAAGGATAAATTTTCTCCGAACAATAACTGGATCTTGGTGGGGTGCTCATCCAAGTGACGTGATAAGATTGTATCAAACAACGATACTTTCAGTAATGGAATATGGGTGCTTCTGTTTCCGTTCAGCTGCAAACACTCACATTATTAAATTGGAACGAATACAGTATCGTTGCTTACGAATCGCCTTAGGTTCCATGCAATCGACACATACGATGAGTCTTGAAGTACTAGCGGGAGTTCTTCCCTTAAAAGATCGATTCTGGGATCTCTCGTCTCGTTTACTTATACGATGTGAGGTTATGAATCCACTGGTAATTGAAAATTTTGAAAGACTTGTCGAGCTTCAATCCCAAACCAGATTCATGACAGTGTATTTCAATCACATGCCACAAGAAATAACGCCTTCTAGTTATGTTATGACATGTGTTAATATACTAGATACTCCCGATTCCACTTTATTTTTCGACACGTCCATGCAAGAGGAAATTCGTGGAATCCCGGATCACCTGCGCTTTCTGGAGATCCCTAAAATATTCATAAGTAAATACCAACACCTTGACTGCCATAAAATGTTCTACACTGATGGGTCACGAATCAATGAGGCCACTGGCTTCGGTATTTTCAACAATAACACCTCGATCTCTTTCAAGCTTGCAGAATCTGCCTCTGTTTACACAGCCGAGCTAGCAGCAGTTCACTATAGTCTGGAAATCATTGATACTTTACTTCTGAGCCATTATTTCATCCTCACAGATAGCCTCAGCACAATTAAGGCACTACGCTCTTTAAAGCTTGATAATCACGCTCCGTTCTTTTTGAAGAAGATACGAGAATACTTAACTAAATTAACAAATAAATCTTATCAAATTACCTTAGTGTGGATTCCCGCTCATTGCTCCATACCGGGTAATGAGAGAGCGGATAATTTAGCCAAAATAGGGGCACTGGACGGTGACATCTATGAAAGACCTATTGCCTTCAATGAATTTTATAGCGCTTCTCGTCAGAGGACGCTTACTAGTTGGCAAACATCATGGGACAATGGTGATCTGGGACGGTGGTTGCACTCAATTATCCCTAAAGTATCAACGAAGGCATGGTTCAAAGGGTTGGATGTAAGTCGAAACTTCATTCGTGTGATGTCTAGGCTCATGTCCAACCATTATACGTTGAATGCGCATCTCCGCCGTATTGGGATCGCAGAAGATAATCAATGTGCTTGCGGAGAGGGTTACGAAGACATTGAACATGTTGTTTGGTCTTGCACTGAATATCGTGAAGCCAGATCCCAATTAATAGACTCCTTACGAGCCAGAAGAAAACCACCCTATGTTCCTGTTCGTGATATCCTCGCTTTACGAGATCTTACATACATGGGCCATATTTATCATTTCCTGAAAACAATAAATATTCAAATATAATTATCCCCACAACGTTTCTAGTTTTTTCCCTTGCTACCCACAAACAATTTAGATTTCTTTGCAGTTAGTTAAGTTAGATAAAACGATATAAATAAAGAAAAAAATAAACAAAGATTACAGAAAAACTATCAATAGGTTTACAATGAAATTCAAGAAAATAGAGTATACTATAAATATTCAAAATGATGATTATCCTCAGTGATAGCATTAGAAAGTGAATTTTTATTATAACGTGATAGTCTTAAGAACTTTTGTAACATGTTATGTAAAAAAAACCTGGCGTAAAAAAGCTTTTGCAAATGCCGTGTGAAATAAACGTTTCATGAAAAAAGGGGCAATAAACTGAAGAAAGATACAAAATTCCTGATATTTATCATGTCTTGGTATCTACTGTTAATGTTAATCACGCCACAAAATTCCACCTCAAACATCAGTCTACATATTTTAGTATTAGTCAACAAATGTAGCAATAATATGACTGATTTGAAGTGTGAACAGGCAATGTAAGCAGTGCAGTTAATCCTTAAAAAGAAATGCATTTAAAAATCGAAATTTAAGAAATGCAACCCTTCTATAACTTTTACTGCTACCTAAGGATCTCAACAATATGAAAAAAAATTACAGCATGTTTTAAGTTTTTATTTTTTGTTATGATTTTTTAAAATTCTCTTGGTCAAGTTTACCCAGGCCTTGGTCAACGGGGCATTGCAAAAAATTTTTTGTTTTGAATTCTCAAAGGCCCCCTCTCATATTGTGACAAATGTCAAAGTAAGCTAAGATGCCAAATTTCACATCATTTGGACAATTTTAGACCCCCGCCCACTTCGCTTGAAATTTTTTGAAATTGGTACTATGGGAAAATTATGTAGGGAAAATACATTAAATGCTATAACTTTTGAAGTAGCAATCAAAAAATTACAATTTATACCTCTTTTGAAACGAAATAATCTTAGTATTTGAAAGAAGATATTTTTGTTTCTAGGAAAATAAGGGAAAGTGGGGTACTTGGTCATTTTGGCCCCAAAATCCAATATTTTTAATGATTGTTCTGCTCCGTGATGCAAATCATACATATTTTGTAGTTTTTCTAATGTGAAAAAATCTCAACAATCGATCGGAGCCTTTTTGACCTTTGTCCGAATACGGGAAGTTGGGGTTAGATGGCTTTTTGTCGTTCATATTAAACTTCATCATATATCGTGCATATAACGTCGCTGTTGTGCTATCTTATGACAAGCGACATTTAGCACTTTTCGCGAAAAACGATTTTTAAAGTTTGAGATTGAATATCATAAAATTTATAAATGCTAGAAGCTTTTCGGAGAAGGCATTCGATGCTTCTATCTTTTCTGAAGTAAACTCTCGATTTGTGCAAAGATCGGTTGACTATATTTACAGTTTTTGCTTAAAATGTAAACCAAAGTCGCTCACATACGTGTCATAACTGTGTATTGATGATAAAATATGTATGACGTGTCACAAATGTGTACAGAAGATTCCATATAAATATGAATTATAACTGATTCGTAAAATTATGCATTATGGATCACTATGTCCAATATCATACTTTTCCATGCGATAGCAGCAATATCAGGTTACAAAATGATGGTATTAGAACACAAAGTTTTTCCAATTTTCCTCCTTTATTCAGGAAAAACAATGAACAAAAATTGGTTTCATTGACAATTTAGAGACAATGTATATCAATCAATGTTATTGTTGACAGGTGACTAGACGAAACAAATGTTCTTGCATAATCCATCACTACATTTCGGTATACTTTCCAAAAAAAGTGGAAATCTCAAAAGGAAATTTGTTCAATAATCATGAATATATAAGCCAACCATTCCCAGAAAAAAACTATGGTAGGAAAAGTTTTGCTTCCGAGACAAGAACCTAGCTAATGGTTATGGTTGATCTGCATAGGAATTACCTATGTCATCAGAGACATCTGTTGGCTTGCTATAAGCTTTTCGGCTTATAGCAAGCCAACAAACTAAGAATGTTGTCTCTTTTTTCTTTGTCATAAGATAGCACAACTCGATCATTCGAGAAATTGGCGCTTGTCATAATCGTGTTTCGCTATATCTCAGTAACTTAGCAGAATTTCAAAATTCTAAAAACGCGACTTTATGGAGATTTTAAAACTTAGTAACATGGTATATCTAACTCAGTTCACCCCAAAATGGCGTTTGTCATAAGATAGCACAACAGCGACGATATCTCTAGTATTCTTCACTCAATTTTCATGAACTATACCTTATTGAACGTGGACAATTCTTAGGATTATAACAAAAAAAAATTCGTTACCGGTAAAATTCAGGAACATCAAATTATCTGACATATAGTGTCGATTTCACATTTTTATCATAAAATCGCACATATTAACTCCATTTAACAAAAAAATTCTTATTTAATTTACTACTTTTAGTGTAAAATATGCTTAGGGATCACATGCGAAAAGTTTCATTCCTGGAAAAATAGGGGGAAGTTGAGGTATTAGGACAAATAATGAAAAAAATGAGATTTGTAGTGTAAATATCAAAAAGTTTGAGGTTTCTGACGTTTTTATTTTTGTTTTATTCCTCAGAATTTTACACGTTCAACAAGTTACATTTTATGAAAATTGATTGAAAAATAATAGAGATATATGTATGAGAAAATGATAAAATTCAATATGAATTACAAAAAGCCCTATAACCCCAACTTCTCCTATTCGGACAAAGGTCAAAAGGGTTCCGTTCGATTTCTGAGATTTTTCACATTAGAAAAACTACAAAATATGTATGTTTTGCATCACGGAGCAGAACAATCATTAAAAATATGGGATTTTGGGGCCAAAATGACCCAGTACCCCACTTTTCCGTATTTTTCAAGAAGCAAAAATATTTTCATTCAAATACTAATATCATTTCCTTTCAAAAGAGGCATAAATTGTAATTTTCTGATTGCTACTTCAAAAGTTATAGCATTTAATGTATTTTTCCTCTATATTTTCCCATAGCACCAATTTCAAAAAATTTCAAGCGAAGTGGGTGGGTGTCTAAAATTGTCCAAATGATGTGAAATTTGGCATCTGAGCTTACTTTGACATTTGTCACAATATGAGGGGGACCTTCGAGAATTCAAAAAAAAAATTTTTTACAGTGCCCTATTGGTCAAGTGCGGGGAGCAGAATTTTTTTATAACTTTTGAAAAATTAAATCATAAGCACGTACAATAATATTGCACATTATACCACAATGACTTTAGAGGGATTGAAAGGTTTTTTAGAGATTTATGCAGGTTTAGCTGAAATCCTGGTCAAGTCTCCTGAAATCCTGGTCAGGTTCCCCGTTGTCGGATTGATGTAATTTATATCAATACGTCAGCCTCATTTGGATGCACATCGTCTAACCCAGCGCACAGTGATCACCTTCCTTCGTACAAAACCTCAAAAGTGGCCCGAATTTGATGAAAACTTCACATTAAGGTAATTTTGTGACACTTACCTCAAAATTTTGGCAATAAGGGTGGTTCGAAAATTCAACATTTACGAATATAAAGTGCACTATATCCAAAAATTCATTTTCAAAAAATTAGGTGTGATGAATTTTTTAGCAGAATACACATTTTTTCGATTGTTGATATTAATAAGATACATCTATTATATTACGAACCCTGTGTAATCAAAGGCTACCATGCGTCTCCTTCAGACATATCTTGAAAAATCACCTTTTTCATATCTCGGGGCAGAAAGGGGCCTAACAAGATATTCATATTCGAAAAGTACACTAATTTTCGAGTATCATGAACAACAAGCGATCTTTCCCAACTGTTTCAAAAAAAGTACAGCAACTTTGAACATTATAATTTTAATTTATTGCATGATAAATTTGTTATTCATGTCTGAACGAGAAGAAAGGCTTGTATCGACTAAATTGAACTATAAGTTCAGCGAGTAACCTTTCAAATGAAACCAGTTCGACCCTAGTCGGAATCTTTACTAAAAAGATATATTCGTTTGAATAATTGAGGTTTGAAAACAGTTTTTCTCAGAATTCATCATCTATTTTACCTTTGAAGTTCTGTAAAAAATCTAACTTTCGTCCTCGGGACTTAACATTTTGAGAAGACTCCATTCAACCTGTTAAAACAGAGAAAAATATTAAATCATGAAAAATTTAAAATAAAATTTTGAGGTTTTGTCCGGCTAGGCGACACTGTGCAGCGGTTCTCAACCTTTATTGCACTGCAGACCGCTTTGAAAACGCCTAAGGTGGTTGTGGATCTTGTGAAATCCTAATCGGTACTGGAAAAGGGACTACCCAGCTGGCTATGTTTCCGTACGTCTTACCTGCTTGAAGATTGGAAGCTGAAAGAGGACGGTTGCAACGATGAGTGTTGGCCTCGCACTCCGGGATGAGTGCACGCGTACAGAGTTGCCATTTCATGTTCAGCATACGATAAGATATTATAACGTGACAGTCTTAGGAACTTTTGTAACATGTTATGTAAAAAAGAATCCCCGGTGTAAAACAGCTTTCACGAATGCCGTGTCAAATAAATTTTTCATGAAAAAAAAGAAACGAAAATGAGCTGATAGGCCTAAAATTCTTGGCTTCTTCATAGCTTGAGCGCTCCCATTTGGGAATAAATGTAACAGATATTTCTCGCCATACCTTTGGCATAATCCCGGTAGCAAGACTGGAAAGCATAATCTTTTTCAAGACATATATGAGAATATCAAACCCCTTTTGCAGTAGTACGGGAAAGAATCCATCTTTTCCAGGCGATTTGCATGGAGCAAAGCTGCCAACTGTCCACTTGAACGATTCAATGGTAACCAATATGGGTGCTAACGCTCACGAGTTCGAATCACCAGAATGAGATCTCTGAACATTGTTCAGCTTCGGATCGATACAATCTGGAAAGTGTGCGTCGAAGAGACAATTTAAAACATGCCAATTTCCCACCTCATGCGAAATGCGTTATCTCTAACACCTCCTATCTCCCATAACTCGCAAAAGTTGGTCGATTTCCCACATTCAGAATATGGCGATTTGTACTACTTGTGTACCCTAGCTTTATTTGTAATAATGGAAGCACGAGGCATTTCACGTGGGATAGTCATGCCTGTCTCGTTGTAAGCAATGAAGGCAGTGTTAAGTAACTTTCTAATATAGAAGCTTCTTTTATGGAAGTACGGTTCTTGAATCAATGCTATGGAACCTTTACCTTCCTGCTTAAGTCGACATAGAGTCATAGTTGCTGTACGGTTATGCTGGAGATTGATTTGTGCGCTATTCTAACCATTGTTGAATACAAAACTGTACATTTCATTACCAACATATATTGCACAACAACTAGAGGACACCGAGAAAGTTGGGATGTTAACGCATGTAACGAGCCATATCAGGTTAACATGGGACACAATCATTAGATTCCCACGATTTGCAAATAACCCAGCGGGAGCCCCTTCGAAATCACCCTGGGTCGTTGCGGGCCCCCACGATTTAACATCGATGTTGTTTGCTGTCAATTTATTATTTTCAGTCTATTTCGAAAAAAAACCTTGAAATTTCAATTTCTATCTGAAAAAGCTATTCCGCTTCGCGAATCCTCAGCAACGACTTCAAGACCCCTTATAGGCCCGCGGATTCCAAGTTGAGAATCGCTGGTCTAACCAATTATCTCCATTATACCATCAATATTTTTGCCAATAATCCCAGGTATTGACAATAGTATCAATCGTGTACGGGTCGCTATAGTCACGGAGTCCCTTTAAACCAAATCTTATTTAATTTTATTATTTCTTTGCAACTCTTAATACGCAAACCATTACAAATCCATGAAAATCTGACCTCAGGAGATTTGGAAAACATTCGCAAAACCTCAATTAATACTACAATAGGCCGGACAATGTCGGCAAACAACAGAGCCTTGGTACATCGCAAATATAACTCGTCCCACTTGACTTTACAACTACTTAAACAAACCTGCCATCATGCCGTTTACATTCAGATACCTAGAAATCATAACAAGAATGAAACTCTGCAGTTATTATCATTAAAACAATGGGACAATCCAGCAAGTTCTCCATGCTTTCCAGAGTGTTTTAATTTTATGAACCATTCAGTATTGTTCTCGCGTACTGGGGCACCATAATATGCTTCCCGGCAGAACCACTCTCACCCACTCTTCCTGAACTGACACGCGTCGCGCCCGCGCCCGTTCGGGTTGAAATTATTCAACGGATGAGATTTACGATGTGCGATGAAGCCATTTTCGATCCAACCCTGCGGCCCATGGTCTCTCGGCGAATGGTACAGGGACGGGTTGACAAATTTATGTTTCGACATTCTGCAAACTCATGCGTGCAGAAATTTGCTGCCCTCGGCCGTTGGACAGCGGGTGGTGGGTGGTAGTTTGGAAACTCACGCGATGACAGCACAAGTGACAATGTTTGAAATATGTTGCAGATTCCCACTGGAAGAAGGGATGTCTGTTGAAAGGATAACGAACACGGTCGTCTCATTCGGTTCATTGTATTTAGAGGCCCTCTGGATCCCATTTTTCGAACCATTTACCACCAGATTAACGTAGAACAAGAAAAAGCCATTCAGCATCACTGAACGTAAAAGTGGAAGTCGGCATGAGCGAAATTAACGTGGTCAAAACGTAGCAAAATTAGGAAAGTCATTATCATATTTCATTACGTATGATAATTTTACCGCAAATAAATTGCAATTTAACGGTGATGAAAATCGAGCACCCTTCCAAACGATTTCCGTACCGGTGCTTTGTTCCGAAGGGGACATAGATATGATCTCCACATGAAATGACCTGATGCTGCTGTGGGTAAGAATTTTAGAAGTATGCGACAATGGCGACCGGATAAAAAGTTCATTATTTATCTCGCTGAGGCGTGTAATTTTACGTCAGCTTGGATAATCGTTTTTTGTGGATGTTTACTCTTATGTGGACCGGAAGTCAGTCAAAATTGGCCACCAACGCATCCGGTTCGGCATCAGGAGAACAATATACAAATTATTGCGAGGGAGATGAGCGAGGTCGATATGGTGAAAATACACTGGGTAGCTGGTGGTGACGGTGGTGGCATGTCCGGAAAATAACGGGAATATTTCGAGCACCATAATTTGTTTAAAATATTTCGGTTGAATTGAAAGTGTAGCAGACAGTTGAATAGGCTATTAATTAAGGTACTTTTAGAAAATAAACAAGAACAATCGTTCTCGTGATACAGCTACGAAATTAATCTAACAGCATCTAAAAAGAGAAATAAGTATACTTTAAGAAATGAAGATGTCGCGAATAAAAGATGAACAAATCAAGCCATATCCTAAAATTGAAGATTTGTGAAAATATTGAGTTCAATGGAAGCAATTATTGGGGAAAATAAAATATAGCAACAGAGGTATTCGATGTGATCGAAACCGTACCCGTACGGGTTTGGTACTTTTAAAAATATTTCTTCCGGGTTCGGGTCGAGTTTTTTTTTCGAAACATTTCGCACTTACCCGCATATTTTTTTTGAAAGTTTGAATTCCCCTTTGCGTAAATATCCAAATGCGATAGGCAGGGCCGTAGCGTGGCCTTCTGGTGCCCTTGGCGGAGTCTCAGTTTTGCGCCCCTTTGGCGTTAACTTTGTCATTCTTTTTAGTTCGACTTTCGCACAATGGTTTTGTATGTACATGAAAATGGCTCCGCTGTTCTAAGGCAGTGGCCACAAAGGCATTTGAAGTATTGTCAGGGAACATGCCGCGGTAAAAATTAATCCCCCGAAGAAAGACAGATGTAAAGGTTTAAAAAATTTCACATAGACATGTGTATACAACATACGTTTTATAACATTCCACTGACACAAACTAGAGGAGCAGGTGTTTTAGTTCGATAACATAAGTTCTTTCGTGAATTGGGAGGGTCCAAGTAATGTTACCATGCAGTCGGATGTTCCCCATTTATAGGTAATCTCAAAAAAGTTTTGTTGACTTGACAAAACAGTTTCGGTTAAAAATCGTTGGGAACGTCATCCCTTGCGGACCCCAGACTTACCTCATGTTTGCAGGTTTGTTCTTTGGGTTGTCTTTCAATTTATTATATCTTCCGTAATTTCTGTCTCTGCTTTCGTATTCTTTAAGTTTTCATTTTGCGCCGGGCTTTAGGCCCGGGCATAAATAAACTCTCCTACAAAGACCCGGATTCCGACCACCAAAAAATATCGGTTGGACCATATTTGAGCTTCTTTTGGATCAAAAGTAATCCGCTAAGTATTGTAAAGATTTTAAAAGAACTAACACAGACATATTCAACAGTGACAGATATCCTGAAAGGTCGTCCAGATAAGTTTAGAATTGTGATATTCGGACTAAAACAGGCAAATGACGTTAGTAGCGACAAGGCTTGTATGAAGGACTATCACGTCTAAATGTCCGATTACAAAGTTGAGATCGACGGTGGGGTCACCGATTTGAAATTGTGCGTGAATCTACTGAAGCACGGGGTTGACTGTTTCAAGATACCGTTGCTTCCTTGAACAAAGATTTAGGATGGGACAAAATTGTGTGTCCCTTTAAACTCGTATCGGGTGAATTTTGGTGTTTAATTACGTCTTCTTCGACAAGAATCGTCTACCTGTTCAGCTGTTGTACCGAAAATCGTAAGAATGACTCTTGCCTTGAGAATACTGAAAAATAATTATGCCTATTATGAGAGTCCATATGATCAAGGGTCCTAGGAATCTAAAGGGTTCCCTTTAAAGAAAATTGTCACATATTGATAATTTCCCAAGTAACAAATGAAGTTTTATAGCACGCCATAAGTGCAATCTAAATTTTTTTGAGTGCCTATAAAAGTACGATAAAACCTCAATTGTTTTTAGGGTTATGTCGATACGAATAAAATTTCCTCGTGTTTCACTTATTTCTCGAGTGTCACACCATCGGAATTTGATCGACGGTTATCTCGAGATCAAAATTTATAGTATCATTCAGCGGACTATTGTTTCCGATATTATTGTCCAATCCCTGCTTTCGCCATGAGCATCCAATGTTTGACATTATATATTTATTATTGCGCTTGTTTCACAGACAGTGGCTACTCCAGACACTTTTGTTCGCGTGGTCGAAAATTTCAAATAATGTAAACAAAAACCCGCCAATGCATTTCGATTGCATAAAAGTGTATCCTGCTTCGTCGACGGCATGTTGGTTATAAAGTCCTTTTGTGACTCACTGGTAAACGGATGGGGAATGCGAAATTCAGCTTGCACCTTCCGCTTCGGCTCAACGCTGATATGCATTGGAAAAGGCTGCAAATGAATCCAATTATTGCTCGCAGCGCTTTATTTGAACGGTCAAGTGATTCATCCAGTGCTGTTTGTCACTTTCATGCTGTTGTTGGTGCAATATTGGCCATCGTAGTGTGCCAGTGGATGGGTATACATTTTACCAGTGTATTCTGGAACGAGTGCTCGCAAGAGGCTTTCATGTTTGAAGAGGGGCAATTTCACATTTTCATTTTCACTTTACAACATCGTCGCAGCACCGAAACAATGGGATTTATAATTACAGCAACAATCTGGTCCCCGCTTGCACGGTCCAGCAATCAGGGTCGTCGATGATGGTATTTGCACTGCCAGCCGGAGGGATGCTTTGTGGCTAGTAAAACAGTTTTAATTCGATTCCGGGCGGTTGCTGGCCGATGGAGTTTATAGTTTGCAAATGCAATTTCGGCCAATCGCGCTCAGAGGGAAAATTCATTTCGGAGAAAATTAAGTTGACCAGTTTCGCAGCAGTGATTGTTGTACGAAACAGTTTTGCGTCGATTGATTTGTATTTTGCTCATTACATGTTTTGCTTTTATCATTGTTTGGTACAGTACTTTCAGACTATTGAGCAGTATACAACGCATTCGTGTATTAGATGCATTTTTCAGCTCATGTAAAATATTGAAAATTGGGCTATTGACAGGGAATCTTTAGGAGGCACATGCGGTATACATCATTGCTACTGCAGTGGCTTTTTACAAACTTTTTGGTATTTTTATTTTTACAATAACTTGTTAACCGATTTTTAAATTGAAAAATGTTGCAAAAAATCAAAACTCTGTAACTCTTCTACTATGTAGCCCGGTAAAGCTCAGTAGCAAGAGCCCCCTCGAAGTGGGTCTCAGGGTCGGCTTACTACTGGGTAATCGGAAGGGTTTCTGCGGACAATTGTGCAGCTTTAGGGTACTATCAATTTACTAAAATGGGTTGTGAAATGAGCAAATTGAAAATGAAATCTAAACTTCGAAAGACTATTTATTATTAAAAATTTAACTTTAAAATATTTACTTTTATTTAACTATTGCTTGTGTATGAGTGTGTATGTGGGTTGTGGGTTTATACCGGAACGTACCGCTGCTGTTGCAGGAAGTTGTTGGTGATTCGGGGCCGTCCTGTGAGCGCTCGCGTGGCTGCTGCTGACGACGTTGGAGTTCGGGAACTGGTGACAATAGTGGCTACTCTATTTCGCTGGTGGTTTTGTGGGTTCTTATTGGCGTTGGTGGAGGCTAATGGCGGCTGCTGGCGTCTTCCCTCATTGACTTGCATCGACAGGCCCAGCACGATACCGGAGTGACTGTGCCGAGAGGGGTGAGTCAGAGCCGTCTTAAGACCACTCGGGGCCCCTGGGCACAACTGATTTGAGGGACCCCTATATTTGAACAGGTATACACTGCTGTAGAGTAGGATGATCAAAAAATGATTCCCAGCATCAGGGAGCCATCTATGCAATCTAGAGATATATTTTTCAAATTTAAGCCAAATCATTGAACCATGTGAAAGTATTAAAAATACTGTAGGTATCAAAATCAATCTTACCGAAAGTGACAAAGAGCATCAAATACTATATGCGGTTATGGGAGTTCGAACTCAAGTGAGCTGCGTACAGTGTTATGGACTTACCAGATCTTCATAGTTGTAAGACGTTGTTTGGGGTCAATAATGAGGAATAATTTATTAAGGAGAGTTAAACGTCAACTCTACAATATCGACGATTCATTCAATCATTATCCTGACACTATGACAACCTAAGAAAAATATTTAGAAATATGCCAATAAAATTCAATTTGTTAATAGATGACGACCACGTGATTTACAAAAGTTACAATGATTCGTACAAAGTTGTTCTCAATTTCTTACTGTTCCTGATACGATGCAGTTGGAAAAGGTCAATTCCCAACTTTAAAAAAGCCACACTCTTTTCAATCATAACTCAACTACATTTACAGATGATAATATTGAATATTACAGCCATTGAAATCAATCGATATTACGTCTAATCTAAGTGCGCGATTCGAGGCTCATTCTTTTTAGATATTCGTATTTTTCGCTGCAGGATTCTTTGAAATAGTGTCTCTTCATACACAAATTGCCGATGAGGTAGATTTTTGTTATATATTTTAACAGAAGTTTTGTGCTATCTTTTATAGTGGACGGTTCGGAGAGACGAAGATAGCAAACAAGTATATTATAAGTAATATTATCATTTTCATATTCAACGAATTAGTATCTCAAAGACGGCGCCGGTAGTTAAGTGGCAAGTCTAGGGTTTTGATGGTAGAGTCGCCTCTCTGATGTCGGTGATAAGCACTCAGTGCAGAAGGAGACAGAAAGAAAAAAAAATAATAACAATAATTAGCCTTTTCAACTTTCGAAATTACTCGAACCTATTAATATGAACAACACAATTCATTTCAACAATTCACTACCACAACTATTAGCAGTTCATTTATAATCAGCCACAAACAGAAATGCAACCAGGCTCATCAAATACGAAAAGCAAATGATGAATCACTTTGACTGCAAAATTATACAAAATGTAAACCCAAACATAAATGAATATAAATTAAAGTTACAAAAAAATATCATTTCAATACCAGCAATGTAAAACACTCGAAATAGGAAACACATAGAATTCACGTGGCCGTGAGGCACAAATTCTCGACTACTGATTTCTGATTCTGACGGCCCAAAATATTTTTGATAAGGCGGAGTGTCGTACAAAAATAACATAATTGATTCTGTACCAGACTACGACGGCATAGTGGAAAATGCCTAATCTGGCCGCGAAAGTATCGCGAAATCTCAAGAAGTTCAGGAGGAAAATTAAACTGGATTCCTAGTTTTAAGATAGTTGCAAAAAAAACAACTATTGTAACCCACTTATATAGCATTGAATTTCTAGTTTTAAGATAGCTGTAAAAATTTTCCTCTTTTATAAAAAAAATTTCAATATTGTAACCTCCTAGTTTTAAGATATCCGAAATGTAAAAACAAACGAGTTTGGCACCGCCAAACTAACGCATTTGTGCCTATCAAATAAACAAACTGAATAAAAAAAATCTAGGAGTCATTTTAGAGGTTTTCATGAAGATGTGTCCATTCACAATCCCTGATGTGATGAAGAAATTAAAATTTTCCACATGCGCGGATCGCTTGCCAAATAAGAACTGTGTATCGAATTTCGACATCTTCTTCTTCCACTTTCTATGCAGCTTCCTTGTGCAAATTTTGCTACCTTGTTGGCGCTTCTGGTGCTATTCGGACTTTATATACGTATTGTAGAAAACATTTCATTGGAGCGCGTAAATGCGCTATAATCTGAGCTCATTAGCCAGGGCAGGACTAAATACCTATGTCCCAGCCCAGGAGATTAGGACCAAAGGAGTGACATTAACCTTTTTAGCCAAATCACTCCTAACAATTTACCAAATCCCTATCAAATTGAAACGGTCGGTACGGTTGTTCACGTTTCTTCCTTATTCAAGGTTCAAAATGATTCGTTGATTGAATTCTTCATTAAATGAAGAATGAATTTGATTGCCGTATAATTTTGAATCATCTTTATTCTGTACGCTGCACAGTTGGTCTGGCCGTTTTAATGATTGTGTCACATACCATATGTGCCACAAACATTAGTACTGACAAGAAAAATTGTACGTGAAAGTCTGCAATTTTCCAGGATTCCTACATGTATTGGCTGTGTATGTGTAGACTAGACTAAACTAGCATTGTAGCAAATAATTTATTGTTTTTGCTCAAAATGATTTGAAACTTGAATCAAAATGTTCGATTGACGTTTGAATTGGTCCAATACTATGCTGATCATGTAGTGCCTCTTTTCCTATCGCTACCATCACTCCGGTTGATTGTCTGATGCTCTCTAAAAATCACATGGGATAAGGTGCAATGTGTGAATCCGAGCAACTGATCCATTGTTACCCCGCACGGTAAAGAGTTATAAACAATTAAGTGCTACTATTTTTTGGAACTATGATTCTATATTCATTCTAAGTTGGGGGCCCCTAAAAGCCCGGGGCCCCTGGCCCAGTGTGCCCATGCGTAAAGACGGTACTGGGGTAAGTCCTCCTTAGCGGTTATGGCCCAAGGCCAGATGAAGATCGCTGGTCCTTGACGGGTTAAGCGTAGCAAGCATCCACTGCCCATAAAAGCATAAGAGTCCCATATGGATTTTTGTCGATATTGAGTTATCTGTTGGATTGTATTTTGTATCACCGTTGAATCACAATGCACAAATAAGATTGTCACGTTTGTTAAGAAAGTACCGAAAAAATACCAAAACATGGTTGTCCTACCCATAAGGCTCAATGAAAATGTATATCTTGAACAGCGTTTTTCTCGGCTTGCTGTTTTTCCATATGGGACTCTTATGCTTTTATGGGCAGTCCAGGTCTTGCTTAATCGTGTGTTGCCGGGTGGTGATGATCGCGTCACCCAAGGCAAGGAAAAATGTATATAACCACCAAAAGGTCCTGTGAGCGTGTTCAGGAGACGGGTATTAGTTAAACCCTTGATTGCTCTCCTCAAATTGTACTTGAACCTTCATATTACCTGAACGAATATCGGTTTAAATCACACCTCACTTTCACCCTTATCTAAAACTCACTCCACTTCTAGGATGTTGAGCACATGAACGCCAGATTACTTCTGAACTTTGGTGGGATAATCAAGTAGTTCAGAAGTCTTGGATAGTGAAGCATTTTGGCGGTTTTCCATGGCTTTCTGGGGGCGAACTTTGGGTATGTCGCCTGCCGTATAACAGCTTCCCTCCCCCTTTCATTATCTGTTATACTGCTCGGCGTTCGTTTGTTTTACCTCCCACCTTTAACCACACTGTTGTTGTAGTGTGTTGACAATTGACGTGTTTATTCTAATCCTACTAATCCTAATTTTAACAAATAACAAATAACATTTAATATTAACATTTTATTACTACTAATTAACCCTTATATTATTTAGAAACGTGACAGTACATTAAACATTTAGGCACATACTTAAAATAAACAGAGGAACAAACGGTTACAACTCCCGTAGTTACCCGTGGAATGATGTGAAGAAGAATTGGGTAAAATTTCAAATCGATTGGTCCAGTAGATTTTTAGTTATGATGTACACCGTACAATAGGTTTTCGACAAGACGCGTTGGGAGATTCATTATCACTCTCATAATTTCAGTATTTTGCAATGAAAATTTGGATTTTGTAAAAAAATCGTCTTTTCACCGAATTAACCTTGCCCCCCCTGCTCCCTTAGCATCAACAAGCGTAATCTCTTGGAGAGTAGGTGTTAGACATAACACTTTACTCTGAAAGAACTTCGCATGAGCTGGTAAATTGGCAGGTTCCAAATGAAACCTTACCGTCTCAATCCAATCATGAATATTTACTGTTCGATCATCTTGTTGTCATTCTCAAACTGATAATATATCGTAATCCTAAATCTAAAAACTGGAACCTTTTCTTGGAAAACTTAACGACTAAATTTCATGGATACTTTCCAACAATTAAGGGGTTGCTATTTGTTGGGTACATTAACCTCTGCAAATAAAGGGATTGCACCTATGTGTAATTAAAAGTAAATCGATTTTTTTGGTCTAAAATGATGATAAAAAATGATATTCCAAAAAACTTTGTGACTTTGTATTATAAATCCCATTTGACAAGATCTCGATTCGCCTATATATTCCTGGAATATGCCAATTATTCGTGTTCTATAGTGGTTTAACCCCTTAATCCACTATACGACTTGGATGACGTCAAGGATACGACAAACTCGTTCATAGTAGCGCCATACGAAAAAGTTTGTCCACTTCGTGCTGTGAAATCGACTAGGAAAATCCCTTGGCGGGGGGCTGAGCTTGATATACTGAAAAGCTTTGGAACGGATATAAATGTTGGCAATGTGTCCTTCAAGTCTACTCTGGAGTAGTCGCGCGGTCATGGGGTATCTGCAAGTATGTTGGGTTAGATAAACGCAATGCTTAGTAACCGCATTCTTTACTTGTCACTGAGACAGGTAGAGATATGGAAATTGAGTTTTTTGAGCGATTTTAGACCCCTCCCTCCCCTTCGTAGCATTTCGTCACAAAGTTCAAACCTTCCCCTTGTAAATAACGTAACATTCCAAAATCACCTCCCCCCCCACAATGGGTTTTCAAGCCTGTCAAAAAATTAAACCTTATGCTACGTCGCATGGCTTCTGAACCTACCCTCCCCCTCGTCACACTTCGTTACAAATTTAGTATACCCCCCTACCCCCCAAAATGCTACGTCATTTATGCATGGCCCCTTACATGGGTGGAGATATTCTTGCTCTCAACGATACTACGCTCACATGTAGTTTTCCTTACAGGACATTCCATGTGAAGATTACCCCTCGCGAGGAGTGGTAAGCTGGCTATATGGAGAGACAACAACAAACGCAAGTGACCTGTTACAGTGACGGTTCTCTAATAGAGGGATGTGCTGGTGCTGGTGCTGGTGTATATTATCGTGATATGAGATTGGAAAAAATCTCACTCACTAGGTAGATAGTGTACTGTATTCCAAGCAGAAATTTTCGCGATTATGTGCGGAGTACAATCGGCCCTCAAACAGAGCTTAAGCTAGTCTAAGCTAGTGATTGCGTGCCGAAACCAAATCGAAGAACTAAGTATTATCAACACTAGCACTATGCCCTGCATTCCGGTGTCACTGGAAATAAATGACCTGACGAGTTGCCCAGGGCAGATGTTGTGATTGGCTTCATTGGTCCTGATCCCGCCTTGCCAATTGGTTAAGAGCAATTATTGGAGAAATCTACGAGCGTGTCGCCAATTAAAGGCTTTGTACACACTTAAAAATATTTACATCTCGCAAGTTGTAACATAAAAGGAGCGTCACAATTCACTTGAATTTACATTCAAGAACAAGTTAAAATATGAGTCGCTAACAATTTTCCAGTTTCTTTTGCCGAGTTTTACATTAAAAAAAACAATTTTTTTACATGTCGAAACATGTAAAATTCTATTAGGAAATAGACAAATACGTCGCAATATTGTTTATGTCATATGTAATTTTCAGTTTTTCTAATTCTGAAGAACAACCGCGCTATTTTTTGACGGGTTACGAACGGGTTCAGATCTTAAGATATGCAAGCCTAGTTTGTGACCTCTTATCCCTTTATGGATGCGGCACATGTAAGGGATAGGCGGGATATGGGGGGTACCGCTCACCTCACACACTTAGCTACGACCCTGTTAAAATCCTGAATACTAATTTTAGTCAAAAAAGACCGAAATTAGGTTGACGATTTTCAGAGGGATAGCATACCATTTCTATGCGAGAAAGGCAAAGATGTGCCAAGTCAACAAAGTCCAAAAAATGCATTTTAAATATATTTTCCTTTACTCCCCCTTTTGAACATTTTTGAGTTCATAGGATCAATAACCGTCGTAGGTGGTCTATGTGGTCAAAGCGAATTTGATTAGTGATCTAAATTGGTAAAGTCAAGTAATTTTGCATTTTGAAGTTTTGTATCACTTTTCACTCATAACTCCGGAACCGTAAATCAGATCAGGAAAATTTCAATTTTCAATAGCAGTCGATGGGAAGTATGTACCTTTTATTTGGGATGAAATTTGTGCAAATTGGTCCATCCATCCATGAGGCGATGCCAACCTTCCAGTTTAAACTGGATTCTTCCAGTGTTTTTTGCAACATCCAGTCAAACAGACAATCGGATAAATCTTCCAGTTTTTTGAAATTTGAGCCAGTTTTATCCAGTTTTTTAAATATTCATTTATTTAGTTTTTATTCTCACAAATAACTTGATTCAAAGAATTTTCAAGCAAGCGATGGGAAGATGCCGAGTGACCCAGAATATTTTAATCCACTGTAACTCTTTTTATACCACTTGTGAGCTAAACGGTTCGGGAATGTACATTTTGATTCGATTTCAAATGAATTTTACTCAAACATAGAGGTGGCAGTACATTGTGTCTAATATTTTGATGAACATTTGTTGAACTATCAGCTAGTTGCTATAGTGGTGTCGTAAGAAAGGTTTAAGCGCATCCTCAAGTTTAGCAAATGGTCTAAAATTTAGGATTTTGTGCATCAGTAGATTGACACCTTCAAAACAGTAAAATTCGACTGTAACTATTACAATTACAATCAAATTCGAATACTTTAATATTTTTTTTTAAATTTGGACAGCCATATCAAAACAGCCTGAGGTTCTAACTCATGTCACTAATCTTCTTTTTGACTGAAAGTTGCAAGTATTGTTCTTCTTTCCCTGTCATCGTGCCCGCCTACTCCTCCTGTTCCTGATACAACTCCTGCTGCTGTTACAAAAACCAATTTGTATTATATTCCTAGTTTTAAGATAGCCTTGAACCTTTTCATAAAAAACTATCATTTTCCATCTTGTATATCTAATTGAATTCCTAGTTTTAAAATAGCTGAGAAATTTCTCATAAAAACTTGTTCCCCTTCTTGTATATTAATCTACATTCCTAGTCCTAAGATAGCTGCAAAAAAAATTTGCAAAAAAAAATATTGTTAAAACTTATATATCGAATCGTATTTTTAGTTTAAGATAGTTATAAAAAATGTTCCTCTCAATATTAAAAAAATATTTGTACATTATAACCTCTTAGTTTTAAGATATTCAAACTGTAAATCAAAGGAATTTGGCACCGCCAAGCTAACGCATTTGTGCCTATTAAATAAACGAACTGAATAAAAAACAATATCAAAAACCGACTCAAGGTAGGTAAAGGTATGCACCATACGTGTTTACTTAAAATTACGTTTATTGAATCGTTGACTTAAGCATTATAAGGGCAAAGTAGGTTTTTTTGAGTATCCAGTTTTTTTCAAGAAGTTTTTTTGAAAAAAATGTTGGCAACGCTGGTGACATTTTTGCCACACACATATACACTAATAGAAATGTTACGGTCCTCCGGGCTGTGATTAGGTTAACAATTTTCAGCGTAATAGAATAATCTTTCTATAATATGGCGGCGTTGTGGAAGAAAAATAAACACGCCCCATAAAAAGTCGGCTTGAAGTGAATTTGAAGTTCTCCGCCGGAATCCCCTTGACTTTATAGTTTGCTTTGCCGAAAACTCCATTCTGCCAATTGTTCCCGATCACGAGCTTTAGCCTAATCTCAAGTAATATACATTTTCATTCGCTCTAGCATACCCTAGTGAGAGAATTCGGAACTAATCTGCCCTTGACTTATTAGGCTCCCAACCCAAGTAACAATTGTGGTTTTAAGGCACACTTAAAGAGCCTCTTAAAACTTAAACTGCACTTGTAGCATGCTATAAATCTTTAAATGCTACTTGGGCAACCTATCATTTTCAAGAGTATCATTTGGATTCCGAAATCTATGACATTTTGGGCCAGGCTAGAGTCCATGTTTTGAAAAAAAGAGAAAATATTTTTACGCATAAAACATCCTATGTTAGACACTAATATACTCATGAAGTTTCAAATACATATTGACATGGAGCATTCGTCGACAAATAAGAAATAATTAGTCTATTTCGTTTTTCTTTGATAGCTGCGAAATTACCTCGGCTCAATAACTCGAAAGCATTTGTAATTAAAAGCTAAGTTTATTACATTGCAATACCGTCGCAAATATCCGAACGAATCAACATTGGAGAAAGAAATACAATTTCTACAGCAGCTTGATTTGAACCAACACTGTTCTAGTTTAAAAATCGGGAAACTAATTAGAAGGACCTTGCTCAAATTGCAGCACCGACCGAGACTGCATTGGATGTCCCGTTTGCTTGAAAAATCTACAGCGAAAACATCTGTGTCCGCTGTCTCGAGCCCCGGGATGCAACAATAAGAGCGCTGCTTTGCAAACACGACCTGGTTAGGTTCGTTCATTTTCAGCTTTCGCTATATTTTCCTGCGTATTTGCACAAGGACCGGAGAAGGTTTTTCGGGAAGAGGTTGCCCGAATTTGCTCCGGTTTGCTGTTTTCACAATAAATAAATTATTGTTGCAACCTTTCTATAGCACTGGGAAACTGCTAAAGTGCTTTCGATACGCTACTGCTTTTGCACAGAGTGCAATTATTTAATTGGCATTGCTTTTTATTACATGTTTGCATTGGAATTGGAAATTCCAACTAGATGATTCTTAACTTTGAAAGATTATTAGGTTGCATTTTAGAGGATCAGAAATATCGAAAGCTTTTAAAATCTGGCTCATAATGACAGAAATTTTTTTATAAGTATGTAGAGGGGAAATTAAATAGATCAAATGTGTTGGGTTGCAGCGGCGGTTGTGTGATCTCGTTTTAGAGGCAAGATATGATCACTGTCGCCAATGCGATAATCATATGCATTGGGCCGGAGTCCGAAGGGTCGTAGATTCAAACCCTGTCTCTGGAGGATTTTTTTACATAATTTCTTTCGTTTAACTCACCATATTTTTTTCTTTTTTTTTTCGTCGGATGCCACCAAAAAGTTATGAATGCGTGGTTTGATTAGCCAAAATCTTCAATAAACGAAATTTATTCAAAAAATAGTGCGCGTCTTTCAAAAATCCCAATAAGTGGAGTGTTGCATAAATTTGAGCTTTTTTCCACTATAAAATTGTAACTCTTGAAAAAAATCAACATCATATGAGTTTTATGCCGTACATCAATCGATGACTACTGCTGATAGATGAGGCGCTTAACAGTTATGTTTCCAGCAAAAAAAAACACCTTTAACAGGCCAACGAGGGTACCCGGGTACCCACAAATTGAAATGCTCATAACTATGGCTTCCTTTAACCGATTTGGACAATTTTAGATGTTTTGGATTCAGGAACTCGTCTACTTTTTAATTCTGTACAATAGCACCGGAATAATGGATCTGGTTTTTGGTAATCCGGATTTTCCGGAGTTATGTTACAGTACAACGATATGATTTGTAAATTTTAATAATGTCCTAGCAATATGAGTATCAAAGCTCTTCAAATTGTCGCGGAAGTCTGTTTTTATTGTTACGGGACCCTATGGCAATTTAAAAAATGGAATTGGAATGGAATGGCCCCTACGGCCCCACGGGAACCTGCTCCGAAATGTCCGTTCCGGGGTCAAGTCATCAAATGGTTCCAAAACCACGAGATACAGCCTACTGATGCAATTCCAAGAATTTTGATACCCGTATTGCTAGTATTCCATTGAAGTTCGCAAATAGTACCCCAGCACTGGAACCTGCTTCCGGAAACCCAGATTCCCGGGAACCGAATTAAGTAACCCGATTCATTTTTACCAAGTCCAAAAGTGGATGAGTTCCTGAATCCAAAACGGCCAAAAGTATCGAAATCGGTTGGATATTACCTTAGTTATGGGCATTTTAGTTTCGTGGGTACCCGGGTACCCACGTCGGCCTGTTTCGTAGTAAAAAAAATCAGGAGCTCCTCCTCACTCCCACCCTTACTATATCAACAATATTATTAACCCAAAAGCTTGACTTAGTAAAGTTCTAATATGTCACAAAATTTCAATTTCCAGCTATGGATAAAACATAGGAATTTAATTAATTGAAACTTAAAAAGGTACCCGGGTACCGCGTCGGACACACAACGGTAAAAGTAATTTGACACATTACATCTCGGTTTATTGGTTTAATAATAACTTTTGAAAGTCTGTATTTCGCTGAAACTTAAACGCACCAATGAATTTCTGAGATGATGTCGCATGGAAGCGCAGCTATACGTGTCAAGGATCCATGGGAACAACGCTGGCCCTTGAAATTCTTGCATACATCATGGCGCACCTTTAATTTTTATTCGTAAATCGAATAAAAATTAAAGCTAATACAAATTACAATGAAGTTCCAAATAGTATAACTGAGATGTACAAAAATAAAAATCTAAATGCACGTTTTGTTTAGCTCACTTTCACTGGACAATAGTTTAGAAACGCGCTTGTCCTGTCCTATTCAATTTGGATAATAATTTTCACGCTCAACAATTTTCTTGTTAACCATACAGTGATTTTTAGTTTAGTTAGGTGAATTCAAATAAAAGCATTATGATAAGGCGACCTGCATAAACGGAGAAAAAATTTACATCTATTTAATTTGTGAAGCTACTGGTTCCTTTTCTTCTTTGATCCTTCTATCATGATGACGTTTAAGTTCTAACTATTCTCGACGTGGCGGCTACCGGGTTGCAAAAACAACTCCTAACGAGAGAATGGTCGTGGTACCGTCCGTCCCTCCTGTTCCTTTCGGCCATCGTTTTGATCCAATAAACACGGTGCGGCAACCGGTCGACTCCGCAATTGCATCTTGGCATTTTCTCAGGAGTAAATCGCTGGCACTTTTCCAACCGTTTAAGATTTTCATCGTTCCGACCAACCATGATCGAGTTCGTTTAGGTTCTTCTGTTGTGGGATGGCACGAGAGTCATGGACGCTGTTGATGGCGAAGATGATGGTTATGATGATGATGGTATTGCTGCGAGGAAAGGCAGGGAAATAAATGGAGAAATTTTCCACAAGAGACAAATTATTGCTTACTTTCAAGTAGTACACGCGCAGCTAGGTGTTTCGGCTCGCAAACAGGCTATTAGTAGCGCCAATGCCAATGGTGGGTGGCGCTGTTAGATACGCTTTTGGGAAGAAAATTGCTTCTACGTTGTAACCGGTGAACTACTAGGGACCGAAGTGTAGCGACAGTTTACCGAAATGGTAATTACAGGTTTACGAATTAAGATTTTTGGCAGTCTTCCATGCTGTTGCTTGGAAGGGGACAGCTGGCAGTGAGTGGGTTTGGAATATTTATTTGGTCATTTTGACTGTTGAGTGTTGTTCTACGTTATAAAATTAATGCATTCCATTACTTTGTATTATAGGTGTTAAGTACCTTTTGTGATATTTGGTAGATAATTTTGAAGTTTCTTACAAGTTTTTGTGTTGCCTACTTTCATTACTCTATGTTATAATTGTATCATCATTCGGAGCGATGTTAGGATGGTTTCAAAATATCAGAAGATGTATGATTCAGCATGTATGATGAAGTCTATGAAATCGATTGAAATGGAGCGATGGTTCACATCAAGTTTTAAGAGTAATTTAGAAGGTAAAACAAAGTAACATCCTCAAAAGTATAAAATAGTCTTTCAAAATTTTAATTATTTTCATAGAAAACAAATTGTAAGATGTCCTATGATCCAAAACCTTTCGACCTTGAATCCACGACAATTCCCTACCCAAGTAGCATTTAAAGTTTCATAGCACACTACAAGTGCAATCTAAGTTTTAAGAGGCTCTTCAAGAGTGTCATAAAATCGCAATTGCTACTTGGGTAATACTATAAATGCTTTACATTGTTTCATTATTATTTCGCTATTTAGTTACTTCATTATACCAACACAACTTTATCACAGATGAAACAAATTGAATTAAAATACACGATACAGTTGCCTGAGCCTTTTCCCACCAAGATATATTTTTTAGAATTTAAATATTTCAATACTGTAACCATGCACTCGCACCTTACGCCTAACTTTACTCATTAGGTTTTGTACAACATCTGGCTGCAGCTTCTTCTGTATGGAAACCCACTTTTCTTCATGTCTTCCTCAGATTTGACCTCCTTGTGATGCTTTCGTAGTGCCTCCTTCGCAATTGCACAGTATTTTTCCATGGGTCGTGGAGCTACATCCGGCCAGAAGATCGTATGGCCCTTGTGTTGCTTAAACAGAGGAAGCCGACGCTTCTGTAGACACTCCTTGAGGTAGATCTCCCCGTTTACAGACCCGATAGGCAAGAACGGCGCACTGCGTTTGTCACATGAGAGGAATTCCACGGGGAAGTGGCCGACCATAAAAATCCACCATATCCGATTTTAACAAAAATTTGCAGCTATGTTTGGTTTATGAGTCTCCATGACTTCCACAGGTTATTAGACCATTTTAACTCAAGAGCTTTTTTTAAAAAGGCGTATGTGTTTTTGCATGCACAATGAACAAACAATAATAATACGAAAACCATAATTTGTTCAGCAAAACTATTCGAGAATGAGTTGCAGGGCATTCATTAATCTTTGTAAAAAAATATACACTGAAAAAAAAATTGTGCCGATTTTCATAATTTATATTAAGAATTGGAATTAAAAAAAACCCCTTTTTTAATTTTTTATTTTTTGCCAGCGAAAACCTAAATAAAAAAGAAATATTTTAAATCTAATTTTATGATGGAGAAATTATCAATAAAAAAGTTTTTCTAACAACAAATTTGTACATGTTTATCAATTCTATACTATGTTATAGACAAAAATATATTTTTTTTATAGAATGTGATTCCCAATGTCATTTCGAATCAAAATGCTCTTTATAAAAATCTTCGAAAATGTAGTCGTTTTCAAGATATTTTAAATTTTGTTTAGACAAAAAGTAATAATTCGTTAAATTACGCCCTTTTCGTAAGTTATTCGCGTTTCTCCATCAACAATCGTGCGATTTTCATAATAGTCATGATAAGTTCTACAACTTACCTTTTGACACCAAGATGAAAAGAGGATAATGTTGCAAGTTATAGGTCCGATTTATAAAATCACTATCGGTAATTTTTATACTAAAATTTATTTCTTCCTATTATATACAATTCCTATCTTCTATATACACATTAACAATTTGTTCGTTTATATATGCTAAAAATACTTGGTGTTTCGTCATTCGAAAACAGTTTCGCGGCAATTTTATTTTCTGAAATAGGAACAAAAGAGTGATATTTCTGTGTACCTGGAATCATTTTTGCCTTCTGATACAGGCTACTCCATTCAGCTGCTTCCTGTTCGTATTCTTCTTGTGATACAAAACAAAACGAATTTTTTGTTAATTGTTCATTACTTTGCTGGTTAGCCCATTTATATAACTCTTCTGCACTTGTGATTGGATGTTCGTGTGCTATTGCTAAGCTCACATTTCTTGCCATTCGTTTCAATGTCCCGCCAATTGCGTCACAGGGTCCTTTTCCATGAGAAGTTGCAAAAAGTGCCACTCAGCATCAATGTTATAATTAGTTTTAAATTTACAAAGACTAGCAAAAAATTTTCTATGTTTGTATTGAGAAGCAGCTCCATCAGACATAAATATAGTCTTCTTTAATTGCATTTTTGGTTTTAGAAAAGTTAGTAACTTTGAAATGAATACCTGCACCGCGATTGTATCATGTTTTAGAACTTCGGATATTATTACAAAACTTAATTTTTTTTATTATTCCAGAGTCCATATAATAAATAACAAACGGATGAATTGTAGCTTGATCATTGTTCCAATAACTACTCTGAGAAGCATGCTGCAAAACAAATGAATAATTCTCAGAAAAATCACAAATTACTAAAACTTTGCCTATTTTTAAAGACGATTTTGATTCGTTTAAAAAAATAGACCGTTGATTTTTTATACAATCATGAGTTATCAATTTTTCCAACTTCTCACCAAAATATGTTACAAACTCATCAACTGGTTTGACGAGTGTTTCTAGATTACATCTATCGGTAGCCACCCATTGTTCGAAAGTTATTTCTCTAACACAACGTTCCTCCAATTCTTCCGAAAAATTGAGTTCAAACATTGAAAGATTTGGACAGCGGTCACATTCACGAAGATAACAATCTTTTGATCGTGACGATGCACTACACAACATTTTTTCGTAATACACTTGTAATCTTTTTCGAAAGAATATTTTTGTAGACTATGGAGCATTAAAAGAATATTCTCGTGAATCGTACAAACACAAATGTTATGAGAACCTGAACTTTTGCCTTTCTCATATAGAAAGGTTATGCAATCACTCTGAAAAACGTCAACCTAATCCCGGCCCGGAGGGCCGAGTGTCATATCCCATTCGACTCAGTTCGTCGAGATCGGAAAAAGTCTGTATGTGTTTGTGTATGTGTGTATGTATGTGTGTGTATGTGTGTGTATGTGTGTGTATGTGTGTGTATGTGTGTGTGTATGTATGTGCGTATGTGTCAAATAATGTCACTCATTTTTCTCAGAGATGGCTGGACCGATTTGCCCAAACTTAGTCTCAAATGAAAGGTGCAACCTTCCCATCGGCTGCTATTGAATTTTGGATCGATCGGAATTCTGGTTCCGGAATTACAGGTTTCAGAGTGCGGCCACACAGAAATTTCTCATAAAAACTATAGGAAAAATCAAAAATAGAATTTTTATTTTTGATGCTAAATGTATTCAAGGTGCATAAAACGTCGAGATTTGATGCAAACACGAAAAAAATTTGACGAAGATTCACTTTTTTGGATTTTGCACATTTTTGCCTTTCTCATATAGAAAGGTTGTGCAATCACTCTGAAAAACGTCAACCTAATCCCGGCCCGGAGGGCCGAGTGTCATATCCCATTCGACTCAGTTCGTCGAGATCGGAAAAAGTCTGTATGTGTGAGTGTATGTGTGTGTATGTGTGTGTATGTGTGTGTGTATGTATGTGCGTATGTGTCAAATAATGTCACTCATTTTTCTCAGAGATGGCTGGACCGATTTGCCCAAACTTAGTCTCAAATGAAAGGTGCAACCTTCCCATCGGCTGCTATTGAATTTTGGATCGATCGGAATTCTGGTTCCGGAATTACGGGTTTCAGAGTGCGGCCACACAGAAATTTCTCATAAAAACTATAGGAAAAATTAAAAATAGAATTTTTATTTTTGATGCTAAATGTATTCAAGGTGCATAAAACGTCGAGATTTGATGCAAACACGAAAAAAATTTGACGAAGATTCACTTTTTTGGATTTTGCACATTTTTGCCTTTCTCATATAGAAAGGTTATGCAATCACTCAGAAAAACGTCAACCTAATCCCGGCCCGGAGGGCCGAGTGTCATATCCCATTCGACTAAGTTCGTCGAGATCGGAAAAAGTCTGTATGTGTGTGTATGTGTGTATGTATGTGTGTGTTGTAAGTAGGGTTTTGCCCACTACTCGGGTTCTTGTTTGCCCGGCGTACCCTTCTTTTCAGGGCGGCCTAGGTGCTCCTACCGGAATTTCGGATTTTCGTACAATAACAAACAAAAAGAGGAAAAAACAAATAAATTCTAACTTTACCGTTTATTCTCCCGAAACTCTCCTCTGCTGGTCGTTCCTTACGGTCTGCTGCTGATGACGGCGGGAAGGCGACGGTTTTTCCCGACCGGCCGGGACTCCAACGGCCGAGTTCTCCTGCTGGTATCGTTGGCTGCTCCGGCAGCGGTCCTTTGCAATTAGCCAGGGAGGTGAACAAGGCTCTTTTGTTGGAACCTCCCTAGCGACGGGGCGAATAATCGCCGGGTCCACTCACTCCCCGTGAATGGCCCAGGTAGGTTCCGCAGTAACCTACCTCAGGGGGAACCTTTGTCCGCCCTGCTTCGTTCTCCTTTACGATTAACTGTGGAGGAGAGCTAGGCTCGTTCGGCTAATCCTCCACAGTGAGAACGGCACTGGTGTTACCTGGGTCCTTTTTGGTTAGCCGAGGAAGCGAGTGGCTCCTTGGTATTTAGCTTCCTGTTTCGGCGACCGCACACCAGGACTTTTCCGAATGCCCGGACCACAAACCGATACACTGATGGCTTTAATTTGCCGTCGCACGCGCGCACTGCACTTTTATCACGGTGGCGGGAAACTGTCCCGAAAAGAGAAATACGGTTTTTCGAACGTCTGTTCGTGGCTGTGGTCCGTCACTTTCTGCCCATCTCGATGGCCGCCTTTTCACTCCACCAAACAACCACCAAAAAACACACCGCCGCATAGCTGTCATTGCCATGGTACAGCATAGTTAGCAATGACTTTTACAGCGAGAGGAGAGCGGAGACCTACCTAAACCCTATGTTACTAATTCACAAACGTAAAACAAAAATTATCTAACCTATCTGTACGAATAAAACCGTTCACAAACGCGAAAATGAACAAAAATTTACAACTAAATGTGAACGGTACCGAACAGCGGTGAGCATAATTTTACGTAAACAATACACTCTACGGAGTGTATACGCAAAAAAAGGGTATATTTCCACCCAGTGCAAAATTGTTACCCTGGCGGGTTACAATCTCGCCCACACCGGGTGGAAAAAAAATTGGAAACAATTTTTTTCTAACCTAACACCTAACACCGATACAATAATAATAACGAAATGAATCAATAAATAAACAAAGAAAAACTAACTAACCCTAACCATTTCTTCCGCAATTTATCAATAATATTCATCACAAAAATCTAATCGACCGGATGTCCTCATCGGTGAACTGTTTGACTGTGTTGGGTCTGATAATACTGACAGCATACGCGAAGCGAGAGGTTGTCAGCCATTGTCACTATTCGGTTATGGGTTGAACCCTAAATCCAATCCGAAAACAAGATCGGTAACAACTCGATATTCCTAAAATTCTGCAAGTGACATTGACAATTTACAATCTTCCAACTTGCAGGGGAACGGTTGTCGGCATTATTTTGTTCGTTTTTTTTCCTCGACTGTCCAGAAATGCCTCGTGTCCTTACGGTACCAGTACTATACGCTTGTGCTGGGGTTTCTATCCAAATAGATTCATACAATTTCATTCATTCATCCTCAATCACTGGCCTGCTCGATCATTCACATTCCGATAAGCACTTCGAATTAACCCCAAAACAACTTTATCTAATCATTCACTCGAACATTCATTCACTCTGTTCGATTCCACACTCATACATTCACACATACAATACCGCTTAACACGTCATCGTTTCTCCCACTCGCAGACATTCCGGACAAAATGTTTGTTTATTCGTCCCTTTTCGCCTCAAAACGCTTCGTATATGGCAAAAGAAACGTTTGAGAGGGACCAAAGAATGTCTTTCGCATAATTTAAACAGATCAAAATGATTCCCGCTGGAATCAAACGAACCACCCCAGGTTTAACCACAAACCCAAAATTATGCGAAATGAAATTTTATTCGATTCGAAATCGAAGACGCGAGGCGCTTTTTACCCCATTCGCTCTTCCACTCACACTACTCTGATCCAAATCGGGCTACACCTGCATGATGCAGAGCATTGATGCGAACATCGGGGAAAGTGTCAAATCGATGATCCATTCGATATGATGAATGAATCATCAAAATCGTAAATAAAAACAAAACAGTTCGCGAAATCGATTAGCAAACTGTTTTTATTCGCGGTTTTTTTTTCGTTTACGGTCGGCTCCGGAGTAGTAGTCGCGCAGGAAACCCATTTCCGCGAGTGTTGTGTTTACCACACTGCGTGAGTGTGGCTCTGGAAAATTGCAAGAAGGTGTTGAAGAACCTTCTCGCGGCAGAGTTGGTCTTCCATAATAAAAATAGAGAAGACGGAGAAATGTTTATTGTTATTTTTATTTCGGACCAAAGTCCGTGTTGTTGCCGTAGGGAACTGACGGCTGCTTTTGGAAAACTCCCAAGTGAGTAATCCATATAAAAGCATACCGTCAGTCCACAGACGGCACGGAAAAGTTTTTATGCTGGTTTAAGGAGATTTGCTGGCCAAACTCCGAGATTTTTACCTGCTAAATCCTCCAGCTCGTAGGAGGATACACCTTTTTTTGAGACAATTTTTGCCGGTAAGTATTGTGGTCCAAGTTTAGCATTGTAAGACTCGAGTGCATTCGACAACTTCATGTTTCGACGGTACACCATTTGTCCCGTTTCAAAAGGTTTGGAGAACTTTCGATGACGCAAGTTGTACTGATGTCGAATGCCCTCGCTTGCCTTTGCCAAACTTTTGACCACAATCTCCCGGATTTTGTCTATCTGTGGGTGTCTTGTTTCTAGGTCACCCTCACCGGAAATCCTGCTGAAGTCATCGGCAGATGCCATTTCACATCCGTGTATAATGAAATGAGGACTAAACCCAGTGGAGGAATGAACGGTAGTATTTAGAATGCGCTCCACATCGGTGATATGGACATCCCAATTGCGCTGCTCGGTTCGAGCATATGCCCGGATTGCGGTGTTTATCGAGCGATTTGTTCGCTCCACTGGGTTAGCCTGCGAATGATAGCGGGAGTTCAGCCAATGTTTGACGTTGGTTTCTTTTATGAATTGACTGAACTCCTTCGAGGTGAAAGTGGAGGCATTGTCGCTTAGCAGAATTTCCGGGCTGCCATGGCGATTGAACCACTGTTCGCGCAGTATCGTACAGAGTGACGTACTAGCGATTTTGCGAACGGGGGTTAACATGACGTACTTGCTGAAGACGTCGAGGACTACAAGCAAGTGTTGATTGCCACGTTTGCTTTTTGGAAGAGGACCGATGAAGTCCACAGAAACCATTCGCCATGGTGCATTAGTCGCACGCGACTGACCCATTTCGGGCTGGACTGGGACGAAAGGAGCTTTGATTTCCTTGCACGTCCCACATTCTCGAATAAACTTTCGTACTTCCGATCCCATACGAGGCCAGTAATATCGTAACTGCACTTCGTGGATCGTTTTATCGTATCCCACGTGAAGCAAATTTTCGTGGGTACGTTGAATCAAATCTTGACGGAACTCGGGTGCTGGGACGAGTTTCCAACTGAACCGCGAGTCGCACGGAACAACTTTCGAGTTTACATACTTGAAAAGTTGATCATTTTCTACTTTGAAGTCGGCATAGTCGTCAGGATTTTGGATAACTTTGGACTTCATGGAACAGTACCAGTCTGAGGTGGACAAAGCGGAAACGGCTGCTACGGCCCGGGATAACGCATCTGGAACGACATTGTCCTTGCCTTTCCGGTGCTCAATAGACATGTCGTAGAGTTGCAATTCTAAACTCCAACGACTCAAACGTGAACTGGTTTTCCATTTAGTCTTCAGTATCCATGTAATCGCTGACGAATCAGTGACCAGTCGAAAATGATAACCTTCCAAGTAACCTCGAAAGTGTTCAACCGCCATTATCACCGCCAGACCTTCCTTTTCAGTTGCATGATAGTTCCTTTGGGGAGTGGTCAGTTTGTGCGAAAAGTAAGCAACTACTTTCTCACCCTCGGGATACTCCTGCACCAGAACAGCAGCGACTGCTACGTCACTAGCGTCTGTCTGAAGAATGAATTCTTTGGAGAAGTCTGGTGGGACTAAAACTGGAGGAGTGACTAGAAGTTCCTTAATTTTAAGGAACGCGAGTTCTGCCTCGGAGTTCCAAACTAAGCTCTTGGTTTTCGTTTTGAGCAGATCGCTCAAGGGAGCAGTGACCTCACTGAACCGATCAATGAAGCGGCGGTAATAACCGCACATACCGAGGAAACGACGAAGTTTCGTCACGGTAACCGGTCTCTCGTAGTCGAGAATCGGCTGAATTTTGTCAGGATTGACCTTGAGTCCATCCCGATCCAACAAATAACCAAGAAACTTTAGTTCGGGGACTCCAAAACGGGATTTTTCCAAATTGATGGTTAGGTTGGCTCTTGCTAGACAATCGGCGACTGCTTTGAGCAACTGTATGTGATGCTCGAACGTTTCGCTTACCACGATGATGTCATCTAGGTAGACGAAAACGTAAGGTTCCCATTTACCTCGTCCAAGAACCTGGTCCATCAGTCGCGCCAGAGTAGCGGGGCTGTTGACGAGACCAAATGGTAGACGAGTAAATTGGAACATACCTCTGCCGGGAACACTGAAAGCGGTATATTTGCGACTATCCTTGGCCAGGGGTACCTGGAGAAAGGCCTCCTTCAAGTCTATAGTAGACAGGTACTTCGCCTTGGGTAAGCCGCCCAATATTCGCCCAGGGTGGGGCAGAGGGTATGCATCTCGTACAGTACGCTCATTGAGTGGCCTAGCGTCTAGACAAAGGCGAATTGAGTCGTCTGGTTTCGTGACCGCCACAATATTAAGCGACCAATCCGAATCAGACTCCTCGATAATTCCCATAGACCGCCATCGGTCAACTTCTTCCCAGACCTTAGACAGTTTCCTTGGGCTCATGTGATAAGGATATCGGCAAACGGGTGCCGCACCTTGGAATTCATCTTTGATGACAATCCTGTGCTCTGTGAATGAGGTTGGGTTTAGCTTTCCGGGCTCTATTGCCTGGAAACACTTCTTTACTTCTTCTACGCGCGCTAACTGTTCCGAAGTGAGTATCGACTCACGCGGTACTTCATCTTCTTCGTCGTCTTCCGATTCCTGACCTGAGTTCAACAGAGCACAGTTTTGTATCTCAGGAGAAATCCCAAAGGCGCGCCAAAAGTCCATACCTAGAATGGAGTTGACGGTCAGATGCTCTACTACAAGAGTGCATAGGACCTTTGTCAAATTTTGAAAAGTATACGGGAGATACGCTTGTCCAATGATTGGTAAGGATTGACCATTTGCAGAACGTAGTTCGAATGGTCGTTCCAACCTTTTCAACGGACTTTTCGAAAACTTTCGGTATAGCTTTTTAGTTATAATTGTGGCGTTACTACCACTGTCGAGCAAGGCTTTGAAGGATTTGCCGTACACTGCGACAATTGCAAATGGACGGTTATCGAACGGGTCGTCAAGGACGATGGTTTCGACAGACAACGAATTATCATAGTCCTCATCACGAGCCGGTCGAAAACAGTCGTAAATCTGGGGATGGATTGTTAGTTGTTCTTTGGAGCGCTGCTTTACTGCCAACTGCGACTTCAGTTGGTTCTGATCCCGTTTTTTAGGCAGTAAGGGCAACGAGAAACATCAAAACCTTTAAACGCACACACGATGCAGAAGACCCGCTTTGGTTTCCGACATTCCTCATGTTCGTGTCCTTTGTCTCCACAATTGTAGCAGACGCCGAGCACGGGAGGACGATGCTTTTCCACCAAATATTCCAGACACATTATAGGTTTCTGCGGTGGTTCGATCGGTTTCTGATTGTTTCCTTCGAGATTCTTGCCGTCCTGATTCCCTTGCTGTTTCTTTTTCTGGTTGTCAGGAGGCTTGCTTGAATCAAGACCTGCCGGTTTGGCATTCTTGTTCCAAAACGTTTTGGATTTTGCGTTGCCGTTATTCTGTCCACCTCCCTTTTGGTTTTGATTATTTTGTTTTTGTTTGTTTTGTGGTGGATTATCAGAATAAGCAGCAACTTCCCGAGAAGAACCGAAAACTTTCTGATAAATCGGCGTCTTGGAGGCGTCGATCGATTTACCAAGACTCATCAATTCTGAAAGCGTGTTCACTGGCCTGAGAATCAGCATTTGTTTATAATCGGCTTTCAGGTTCCGCTTGAGCACGTCGAGTTTTTCGCTCGGTGCCATTGGAACCGTCATAGCACGAAATATTTTCTCCATTTCCAGGAAATATTCCTGGAAAGATTCGTTACGCATCTGCCGGCGCTGGAGAGCCTTCATTTTGAGCGTAGCATCAAGTTCAGGATGTACGAAATTTACCTTGAGCTCGCAAACAAGATGGTTCCAGTTAAACAACCGGTTTTGCGCACGCATAGCCTGATACCAGGTCAATGCATTGCCAGTGAACAAATGCATCGCAGAATTGAAAAGTTCTTCTTCGCACATTTGTTCACACGCAGCGTAATTTGCTACGGTGTCCAAAAACTCATTAAGTCCAGTTCCTTCATCAGTTCCAGCATACTTCCGAATCTTCCAATCAGCGACGCGTTGCGGGTTTCGCGAGTAATTCCTGGAGGCCACCATCGGTCCGTTTCCCGCATTGGTGGATATCGAAAAGTTCGGATATGATGGTCCCGCCAGCTGTTCGGTCAATTCAGGAACGTAAGGCTGGTTCTGAGTTTGGTACGGGGCTGTGAATCCAGTATTCTGTTTCGGTTTCTCGATAGGAAGTGATGGACATAGATTTTGTTGACCCGAGAATCCTCGCTTCAACACAAATTGATCGGGACTGGGCGCCAGTGTTGGGCGAGAAATCTCTGGTGCATCAAATGAATCGGGTACGTCCATCAAACGCAAATCTTCCAGATCGGTCTGCAGATCCATCTCGGGAGCACTTTCCTTCTGATGTACTAGTGCCCGAAGCTCACTGACGGATTCACGAAGTGAGACAACTTCTTGAACCGTCTTTCTTAAAACTGACGAAATTGTTGTCAGTGAAGCAATTCCGCCCATTAGCGTTTCGGTAGCTTTTGAAAAAGCATCAGACCCCTGAGACGCTAGGGCTCTATTATCGTCGGATTGCTGTCGTAATTGTCGAATCTCGTCCCTCATCTCGCACAAGACACGCAACAGGTCGTCCCCTACGAGCTGTTTAGAAAGAGATCCTTGGTTATCGGAAGGATTGGATCCCTGTGGAATTGCAGGTACGTCTGTACTCAGCAAATCTCCCAAAATTTCTCCATCCTCCCCTTCTTGATTGTCAGGAGGAAGTGCTGCCTGTTCGTCACTGAAATGACTGGCATAAACTGCTAGAACTTCCTCCAGCAACCCCGAAATTTCCTGGTTGACCTCCCCTGCCGCATAATTTCGGATAACTTGGAGCCTAGACCCCAAATGAAGCAACCGTGTTCGGTAAATCTCCTTGTTTGGGCACCGGTACTGGAGATCTTCCTTGATTGTTAGTAATTTACCAAGGCAGATCTCCTTTTCTTCACCCACGTCACCCCGGAAATTGCCTCCGAGACGACCGCTCATGCGACAAAATTCCCCGAAGACGCCGCTGCCGCTGTACACCCGAAAGATCCGAATCAGGAGAGATAAAAATGCTTCGAGATAGCAACTCAAAATCCAGCTCGTCGAAATGTAAATGATCGACGCGCATGAACACACACGCTTGGTTGAGTTTCTCCAACGCCATCATAACTTGCGCTATATTGGAAGAAATCACCAAGACACAAAGCATGTAAGTACTGACACAGTATTAATTTCAATTTTTCGCCCACTAACGATTCCCTTAAAATTTCAGGAAATCAAGCTGCTCCAAAAATGTCTCAAATCGGATTGAGAATTCAAGACAATTGGCCACCGCAACCGAATAATAACAAACAACCTTCAAACTACTCGTCCGGCAGACCAAACACAAACAACGCAATCCACAAATTCGGACAAAAAAGGAAAATGCAAAAAATCAAATAAATATACCAAAAAATGTAAATAAATAAATAATACGGCCGCGGAACAATATTGCGGAAGAAACCTCACCACTGTTCTACGAAAATCCTCTATTTAGTAGAAGCACCCCACACTCCGGAAGAAAAAAATATTTTCCAAAATAGGAAAATATTTTTTTCAGTGTGTTTTGCGCTGTGCGCCAAATGTAAGTAGGGTTTTGCCCACTACTCGGGTTCTTGTTTGCCCGGCGTACCCTTCTTTTCAGGGCGGCCTAGGTGCTCCTACCGGAATTTCGGATTTTCGTACAATAACAAACAAAAAGAGGAAAAAACAAATAAATTCTAACTTTACCGTTTATTCTCCCGAAACTCTCCTCTGCTGGTCGTTCCTTACGGTCTGCTGCTGATGACGGCGGGAAGGCGACGGTTTTTCCCGACCGGCCGGGACTCCAACGGCCGAGTTCTCCTGCTGGTATCGTTGGCTGCTCCGGCAGCGGTCCTTTGCAATTAGCCAGGGAGGTGAGCAAGGCTCTTTTGTTGGAACCTCCCTAGCGACGGGGCGAATAATCGCCGGGTCCACTCACTCCCCGTGAATGGCCCAGGTAGGTTCCGCAGTAACCTACCTCAGGGGGAACCTTTGTCCGCCCTGCTTCGTTCTCCTTTACGATTAACTGTGGAGGAGAGCTAGGCTCGTTCGGCTAATCCTCCACAGTGAGAACGGCACTGGTGTTACCTGGGTCCTTTTTGGTTAGCCGAGGAAGCGAGTGGCTCCTTGGTATTTAGCTTCCTGTTTCGGCGACCGCACACCAGGACTTTTCCAAATGCCCGGACCACAAACCGATACACTGATGGCTTTAATTTGCCGTCGCACGCGCGCACTGCACTTTTATCACGGTGGCGGGAAACTGTCCCGAAAAGAGAAATACGGTTTTTCGAACGTCTGTTCGTGGCTGTGGTCCGTCACTTTCTGCCCATCTCGATGGCCGCCTTTTCACTCCACCAAACAACCACCAAAAAACACACCGCCGCATAGCTGTCATTGCCATGGTACAGCATAGTTAGCAATGACTTTTACAGCGAGAGGAGAGCGGAGACCTACCTAAACCCTATGTTACTAATTCACAAACGTAAAACAAAAATTATCTAACCTATCTGTACGAATAAAACCGTTCACAAACGCGAAAATGAACAAAAATTTACAACTAAATGTGAACGGTACCGAACAGCGGTGAGCATAATTTTACGTAAACAATACACTCTACGGAGTGTATACGCAAAAAAAGGGTATATTTCCACCCAGTGCAAAATTGTTACCCTGGCGGGTTACAGTGTGTATGTGTGTGTATGTATGTGCGTATGTGTCAAATAATGTCACTCATTTTTCTCAGAGATGGCTGGACCGATTTGCCCAAACTTAGTCTCAAATGAAAGGTGCAACCTTCCCATCGGCTGCATTTTGAATTTTGGATCGATCGGAATTCTGGTTCCGGAATTACGGGTTTCAGAGTGCGGCCACACAGAAATTTCTCATAAAAACTATAGGAAAAATTAAAAATAGAATTTTTATTTTTGATGCTAAATGTATTCAAGGTGCATAAAACGTCGAGATTTGATGCAAACACGAAAAAAATTTGACGAAGATTCACTTTTTTGGATTTTGCACATTTTTACCTTTCTCATATAGAAAGGTTATGCAATCACTCAGAAAAACGTCAACCTAATCCCGGCCCGGAGGGCCGAGTGTCATATCCCATTCGACTCAGTTCGTCGAGATCGGAAAAAGTCTGTATGTGTGTGTGTATGTGTGTATGTATGTGTGTGTGTATTTGTGTGTATGTGTGTGTATGTGTGTGTATGTATGTGCGTATGTGTCAAATAATGTCACTCATTTTTCTCAGAGATGGCTGGACCGATTTGCCTAAACTTAGTCTCAAATGAAAGGTGCAACCTTCCCATCGGCTGCTATTGAATTTTGGATCGATCGGAATTCTGGTTCCGGAATTACGGGTTTCAGAGTGCGGCCACACAGAAATTTCTCATAAAAACTATAGGAAAAATCAAAAATAGAATTTTTATTTTTGATGCTAAATGTATTCAAGGTGCATAAAACGTCGAGATTTGATGCAAACACGAAAAAAATTTGACGAAGATTCACTTTTTTGGATTTTGCACATTTTTGCCTTTCTCATATAGAAAGGTTATGCAATCACTCTGAAAAACGTCAACCTAATCCCGGCCCGGAGGGCCGAGTGTCATATCCCATTCGACTCAGTTCGTCGAGATCGGAAAAAGTCTGTATGTGTGTGTATGTGTGTATGTATGTGTGTGTGTATGTGTGTGTATGTATGTGCGTATGTGTCAAATAATGTCACTCATTTTTCTCAGAGATGGCTAGACCGATTTGCCCAAACTTAGTCTCAAATGAAAGGTGCAACCTTCCCATCGGCTGCTATTGAATTTTGGATCGATCGGAATTCTGGTTCCGGAATTACGGGTTTCAGAGTGCGGCCACACAGAAATTTCTCATAAAAACTATAGGAAAAATCAAAAATAGAATTTTTATTTTTGATGCTAAATGTATTCAAGGTGCATAAAACGTCGAGATTTGATGCAAACACGAAAAAAATTTGACGAAGATTCACTTTTTTGGATTTTGCACATTTTTGCCTTTCTCATATAGAAAGGTTATGCAATCACTCTGAAAAACGTCAACCTAATCCCGGCCCGGAGGGCCGAGTGTCATATCCCATTCGACTCAGTTCGTCGAGATCGGAAAAAGTCTGTATGTGTGTGTGTATGTGTGTATGTATGTGTGTGTGTATGTGTGTGTATGTATGTGCGTATGTGTCAAATAATGTCACTCACTTTCTCATATAGAAAGGTTATGCAATCACTCTGAAAAACGTCAACCTAATCCCGGCCCGGAGGGCCGAGTGTCATATCCCATTCGACTCAGTTCGTCGAGATCGGAAAAAGTCTGTATGTGTGTGTGTATGTGTGTATGTATGTGTGTGTGTATGTGTGTGTATGTATGTGCGTATGTGTCAAATAATGTCACTCATTTTTCTCAGAGATGACTGGACCGATTTGCCCAAACTTAGTCTCAAATGAAAGGTGCAACCTTCCCATCGGCTGCTATTGAATTTTGGATCGATCGGAATTCTGGTTCCGGAATTACAGGTTTCAGAGTGCGGCCACACAGAAATTTCTCATAAAAACTATAGGAAAAATCAAAAATAGAATTTTTATTTTTGATGCTAAATGTATTCAAGGTGCATAAAACGTCGAGATTTGATGCAAACACGAAAAAAATTTGACGAAGATTCACTTTTTTGGATTTTGCACATTTTTGCCTTTCTCATATAGAAAGGTTATGCAATCACTCTGAAAAACGTCAACCTAATCCCGGCCCGGAGGGCCGAGTGTCATATCCCATTCGACTCAGTTCGTCGAGATCGGAAAAAGTCTGTATGTGTGAGTGTATGTGTGTGTATGTGTGTGTATGTATGTATGTGCGTATGTGTCAAATAATGTCACTCATTTTTCTCAGAGATGGCTGGACCGATTTGCCCAAACTTAGTCTCAAATGAATGGTGCAACCTTCCCATCGGCTGCTATTGAATTTTGGATCGATCGGAATTCTGGTTCCGGAATTACGGGTTTCAGAGTGCGGCCACACAGAAATTTCTCATAAAAACTATAGGAAAAATCAAAAATAGAATTTTTATTTTTGATGCTAAATGTATTCAAGGTGCATAAAACGTCGAGATTTGATGCAAACACGAAAAAAATTTGACGAAGATTCACTTTTTTGGATTTTGCACATTTTTGCCTTTCTCATATAGAAAGGTTATGCAATCACTCTGAAAAACGTCAACCTAATCCCGGCCCGGAGGGCCGAGTGTCATATCCCATTCGACTCAGTTCGTCGAGATCGGAAAAAGTCTGTATGTGTGTGTGTATGTGTGTATGTATGTGTGTGTGTATGTGTGTGTATGTATGTGCGTATGTGTCAAATAATGTCACTCATTTTTCTCAGAGATGGCTGGACCGATTTGCCCAAACTTAGTCTCAAATGAAAGGTGCAACCTTCCCATCGGCTGCTATTGAATTTTGGATCGATCGGAATTCTGGTTCCGGAATTACGGGTTTCAGAGTGCGGCCACACAGAAATTTCTCATAAAAACTATAGGAAAAATCAAAAATAGAATTTTTATTTTTGATGCTAAATGTATTCAAGGTGCATAAAACGTCGAGATTTGATGCAAACACGAAAAAAATTTGACGAAGATTCACTTTTTTGGATTTTGCACATTTTTGCCTTTCTCATATAGAAAGGTTATGCAATCACTCTGAAAAACGTCAACCTAATCCCGGCCCGGAGGGCCGAGTGTCATATCCCATTCGACTCAGTTCGTCGAGATCGGAAAAAGTCTGTATGTGTGTGTATGTGTGTATGTATGTGTGTGTGTATGTGTGTGTATGTATGTGCGTATGTGTCAAATAATGTCACTCATTTTTCTCAGAGATGGCTAGACCGATTTGCCCAAACTTAGTCTCAAATGAAAGGTGCAACCTTCCCATCGGCTGCTATTGAATTTTGGATCGATCGGAATTCTGGTTCCGGAATTACGGGTTTCAGAGTGCGGCCACACAGAAATTTCTCATAAAAACTATAGGAAAAATCAAAAATAGAATTTTTATTTTTGATGCTAAATGTATTCAAGGTGCATAAAACGTCGAGATTTGATGCAAACACGAAAAAAATTTGACGAAGATTCACTTTTTTGGATTTTGCACATTTTTGCCTTTCTCATATAGAAAGGTTATGCAATCACTCTGAAAAACGTCAACCTAATCCCGGCCCGGAGGGCCGAGTGTCATATCCCATTCGACTCAGTTCGTCGAGATCGGAAAAAGTCTGTATGTGTGTGTGTATGTGTGTATGTATGTGTGTGTGTATGTGTGTGTATGTATGTGCGTATGTGTCAAATAATGTCACTCATTTTTCTCAGAGATGGCTGGACCGATTTGCCCAAACTTAGTCTCAAATGAAAGGTGCAACCTTCCCATCGGCTGCTATTGAATTTTGGATCGATCGGAATTCTGGTTCCGGAATTACGGGTTTCAGAGTGCGGCCACACAGAAATTTCTCATAAAAACTATAGGAAAAATTAAAAATAGAATTTTTATTTTTGATGGTAAATGTATTCAAGGTGCATAAAACGTCGAGATTTGATGCAAACACGAAAAAAATTTGACGAAGATTCACTTTTTTGGATTTTGCACATTTTTGCCTTTCTCATATAGAAAGGTTATGCAATCACTCTGAAAAACGTCAACCTAATCCCGGCCCGGAGGGCCGAGTGTCATATCCCATTCGACTCAGTTCGTCGAGATCGGAAAAAGTCTGTATGTGTGTATGTATGTGTGTGTGTATGTGTGTGTATGTATGTGCGTATGTGTCAAATAATGTCACTCATTTTTCTCAGAGATGACTGGACCGATTTGCCCAAACTTAGTCTCAAATGAAAGGTGCAACCTTCCCATCGGCTGCTATTGAATTTTGGATCGATCGGAATTCTGGTTCCGGAATTACGGGTTTCAGAGTGCGGCCACACAGAAATTTCTCATAAAAACTATAGGAAAAATCAAAAATAGAATTTTTATTTTTGATGCTAAATGTATTCAAGGTGCATAAAACGTCGAGATTTGATGCAAACACGAAAAAAATTTGACGAAGATTCACTTTTTTGGATTTTGCACATTTTTGCCTTTCTCATATAGAAAGGTTATGCAATCACTCTGAAAAACGTCAACCTAATCCCGGCCCGGAGGGCCGAGTGTCATATCCCATTCGACTCAGTTCGTCGAGATCGGAAAAAGTCTGTATGTGTGTGTGTATGTGTGTATGTATGTGTGTGTGTATGTGTGTGTATGTATGTGCGTATGTGTCAAATAATGTCACTCACTTTCTCATATAGAAAGGTTATGCAATCACTCTGAAAAACGTCAACCTAATCCCGGCCCGGAGGGCCGAGTGTCATATCCCATTCGACTCAGTTCGTCGAGATCGGAAAAAGTCTGTATGTGTGTGTGTATGTGTGTATGTATGTGTGTGTGTATGTGTGTGTATGTATGTGCGTATGTGTCAAATAATGTCACTCATTTTTCTCAGAGATGACTGGACCGATTTGCCCAAACTTAGTCTCAAATGAAAGGTGCAACCTTCCCATCGGCTGCTATTGAATTTTGGATCGATCGGAATTCTGGTTCCGGAATTACAGGTTTCAGAGTGCGGCCACACAGAAATTTCTCATAAAAACTATAGGAAAAATCAAAAATAGAATTTTTATTTTTGATGCTAAATGTATTCAAGGTGCATAAAACGTCGAGATTTGATGCAAACACGAAAAAAATTTGACGAAGATTCACTTTTTTGGATTTTGCACATTTTTGCCTTTCTCATATAGAAAGGTTATGCAATCACTCTGAAAAACGTCAACCTAATCCCGGCCCGGAGGGCCGAGTGTCATATCCCATTCGACTCAGTTCGTCGAGATCGGAAAAAGTCTGTATGTGTGAGTGTATGTGTGTGTATGTGTGTGTATGTATGTATGTGCGTATGTGTCAAATAATGTCACTCATTTTTCTCAGAGATGGCTGGACCGATTTGCCCAAACTTAGTCTCAAATGAATGGTGCAACCTTCCCATCGGCTGCTATTGAATTTTGGATCGATCGGAATTCTGGTTCCGGAATTACGGGTTTCAGAGTGCGGCCACACAGAAATTTCTCATAAAAACTATAGGAAAAATCAAAAATAGAATTTTTATTTTTGATGCTAAATGTATTCAAGGTGCATAAAACGTCGAGATTTGATGCAAACACGAAAAAAATTTGACGAAGATTCACTTTTTTGGATTTTGCACATTTTTGCCTTTCTCATATAGAAAGGTTATGCAATCACTCTGAAAAACGTCAACCTAATCCCGGCCCGGAGGGCCGAGTGTCATATCCCATTCGACTCAGTTCGTCGAGATCGGAAAAAGTCTGTATGTGTGTGTGTATGTGTGTATGTATGTGTGTGTGTATGTGTGTGTATGTATGTGCGTATGTGTCAAATAATGTCACTCATTTTTCTCAGAGATGGCTGGACCGATTTGCCCAAACTTAGTCTCAAATGAAAGGTGCAACCTTCCCATCGGCTGCTATTGAATTTTGGATCGATCGGAATTCTGGTTCCGGAATTACGGGTTTCAGAGTGCGGCCACACAGAAATTTCTCATAAAAACTATAGGAAAAATCAAAAATAGAATTTTTATTTTTGATGCTAAATGTATTCAAGGTGCATAAAACGTCGAGATTTGATGCAAACACGAAAAAAATTTGACGAAGATTCACTTTTTTGGATTTTGCACATTTTTGCCTTTCTCATATAGAAAGGTTATGCAATCACTCTGAAAAACGTCAACCTAATCCCGGCCCGGAGGGCCGAGTGTCATATCCCATTCGACTCAGTTCGTCGAGATCGGAAAAAGTCTGTATGTGTGTGTATGTGTGTATGTATGTGTGTGTGTATGTGTGTGTATGTATGTGCGTATGTGTCAAATAATGTCACTCATTTTTCTCAGAGATGGCTAGACCGATTTGCCCAAACTTAGTCTCAAATGAAAGGTGCAACCTTCCCATCGGCTGCTATTGAATTTTGGATCGATCGGAATTCTGGTTCCGGAATTACGGGTTTCAGAGTGCGGCCACACAGAAATTTCTCATAAAAACTATAGGAAAAATCAAAAATAGAATTTTTATTTTTGATGCTAAATGTATTCAAGGTGCATAAAACGTCGAGATTTGATGCAAACACGAAAAAAATTTGACGAAGATTCACTTTTTTGGATTTTGCACATTTTTGCCTTTCTCATATAGAAAGGTTATGCAATCACTCTGAAAAACGTCAACCTAATCCCGGCCCGGAGGGCCGAGTGTCATATCCCATTCGACTCAGTTCGTCGAGATCGGAAAAAGTCTGTATGTGTGTGTGTATGTGTGTATGTATGTGTGTGTGTATGTGTGTGTATGTATGTGCGTATGTGTCAAATAATGTCACTCATTTTTCTCAGAGATGGCTGGACCGATTTGCCCAAACTTAGTCTCAAATGAAAGGTGCAACCTTCCCATCGGCTGCTATTGAATTTTGGATCGATCGGAATTCTGGTTCCGGAATTACGGGTTTCAGAGTGCGGCCACACAGAAATTTCTCATAAAAACTATAGGAAAAATTAAAAATAGAATTTTTATTTTTGATGGTAAATGTATTCAAGGTGCATAAAACGTCGAGATTTGATGCAAACACGAAAAAAAATTGACGAAGATTCACTTTTTTGGATTTTGCACATTTTTGCCTTTCTCATATAGAAAGGTTATGCAATCACTCTGAAAAACGTCAACCTAATCCCGGCCCGGAGGGCCGAGTGTCATATCCCATTCGACTCAGTTCGTCGAGATCGGAAAAAGTCTGTATGTGTGTGTGCATGTGTGTGTATGTGTGTGTATGTGTGTGTGTATGTATGTGCGTATGTGTCAAATAATGTCACTCATTTTTCTCAGAGATGGCTGGACCGAAACTTAGTCTCAAATGAAAGGTGCAACCTTCCCATCGGCTGCTATTGAATTTTGGATCGATCGGAATTCTGGTTCCGGAATTACGGGTTTCAGAGTGCGGCCACACAGAAATTTCTCATAAAAACTATAGGAAAAATTAAAAATTGAATTTTTATTTTTGATGCTAAATGTATTCAAGGTGCATAAAACGTCGAGATTTGATGCAAACACGAAAAAAATTTGACGAAGATTCACTTTTTTGGATTTTGCACATTTTTGCCTTTCTCATATAGAAAGGTTATGCAATCACTCTGAAAAACGTCAACCTAATCCCGGCCCGGAGGGCCGAGTGTCATATCCCATTCGACTTCTGGAATAATCCTGCACATCGCTTTCCTGAGTAGATGCTGAGAAGATTGATGTAACCGATGGTATGTCTACTGGATCATATCCTGAAGGTGATGATTGTGGTTCTGTAGTGTAGATGCTCGGTAACTGCAGATATTTTATATTGTCAGATTTGCATGCCTGCAACCTGCAAGTATCACATATAAAAACAGACTCATCCAATTGAATTTTACACTCTGTGGATTTTAAAATTTCAATAATTTTTTGCGTTACTTTGCGAAGCTTCGATGAACACCGTTTACTAGGAAATGGCTTACGACACCTTACTTTATTGATATCCATAATAATTTGCTCTTGTTGACACCAAAACACCGTACTGACTAAGTCTCTTTAATGTGTTAACCTATTTCAATGTAAAATATAGGTAAGTTTTAATGCATGGTTCATACAGGTATCAACTATTTTGCTTCAGAAAACATTGGCAGGTAAAATCTATGTCCTTCTATGGTTTCTCCAGAATAAAGAGTAATTCTCAAATGTGCGACTTAAATAACGTACAAATTGAACTATTATCCGAATATTATCAGCTTGGCGCTGAAAACAACATTTTTAGAGAATTCAATTTCTATGTAGTCAAATAAAGTTTTTATTATTTTCCTGTAGTTTTTTAATGGTTCGTTCTACCGTCATGGTGTAAAGAGGAAGGTTGTAGAATGTATTATGACTATTGTGAAAATCGTACGATTGTTGATGGAGAAACACGAATAACTTATGAAAAGGGCGTAATTTAACGAATTATTACTTTTTGTCGAAACAAACTTTAAAATATCTTGAAAACGACTACATTTTCGAAGATTTTTGTAAAGAGCATTTTCATTTGAAATGACATTTAGAATCACAATCGATAAAAAAATATATTTTTGTCTGCAAAATAGTACAGAATTGAAAAACATGTACAAAGTTATTGTTTGAAAAACTTTTTTATTGATTACTTCTCCAACATGAAATTAGACTTAAAATGTTTCTTTTTTATTTAGGTTTTCGCTGGCAAAAAATAAAAATTTAAAAAAAAATTAATTTCAATTTTTATAAATTATAAATTTTTTGAAAATCGGTACATTTTTTTTCAGTGTATATTTTTTTTAAAAGATTAATGAATGCCCTGCAACGCATTCTCGAATAGTTTTGCTGTACAAATTACGGTTCTTGAACAATATTTTTTTAGAAAGTAGTGCACGCAAAAACACATACGCCCTTTTAAAAAGTTGCCCTTGAGACAAAATGATTTGATTATCTCTTGAATATACTTAATTTCCCACATAGGCGCAACGTAAAAAGTTTCATCAAAATCGAAGATGGTCGGTCACGATTTTTTACAAAATTGGACGGCTCTTTGTGGAATTCCTCATGAGCAGATCGCTTGCCAAGTCATGTATTTATTGGCAAATTTTAGAAGTTTCTGCTTCGTTACTTCCTTCGGGACATGAAACTTGTACTGGGTGGTGAAGAACAGTAGTTCCGGAAGTCTGCCTCGCCGTAAGTCACATTATCCATGAGGAGACAGTGAGGCTTCGTCAGCATCTAGATGTACAGTTTCCGGGACCATGACTTTCCTACCGTATTTTGCCGTTCGTCACAATTTTTGCACTTTGTACGTATGCAATTGCTTCCGGTCCTTGGCTCTCTGAACGAAATACTTGGACAGATTCAACTTTCTAGCCACATCCTTGAACGAAGCATTGGGTTTACGTTTAAACGCTTTCACTACACGCTCGTGATCCTGATCACTAATAGAACATCCATTCTGACCGCACTTCTATCCAAATTTTAAAAAGAAAAAACCCAGTGTTTTTTTCCGTGATGCAATTTGATATGGGACACCCTTTAGTGTGAGCATGAGCATGAGGGCTGTACAATTCGTGATTGCTACTCCGTGATTGACCAGAACAAGCGAAATTGCTCAGAGAATCAACGAATGGGGCCTGGGATCTATCCATCCTCAATGTGCACGTTTCGAAGTTACTATACTTTAACATGCCAATAAAGGCGCCGGCCGCTTCCTTATAGTCATCGGGGAAGGAAATGATTTTTAGTGCAACAAGCATTGCTATAGGGTATATACCTCTGCATCTCCACTTTTGCCACGGGAAGGAGTTTTTGTTAATAGGATGGGGGTAAAGAGTTACATAAATCTGGATTCACCTTGATAAGTGATACGATCTATGCAACTCTCGGAAGTGTTATCATGTGTTTATTGCTCTGGGAAGCCGACTACCGAGAATTTATGATAGATTTGGCGTTTGTTGAATTAATTTTTTATATGCTCGGTTTGTAGCGGTTTCCAGCGTGAAAAAAATCAGTTTTTTTGTCAAATTATTTTAGAAAGATGGATGAAGCGAATTGATCGAAACTTTTGTACATTATACTCCATCATTTCAATAACATTCTGTAATTTTTTCTTGCAAAAATATCTACTAGCGACTCGGTGACGAAGCTTTTTGTAGAACGTCTCTTGAAAAAATATGATTTGCGGTGTTACCTGCCATTCAAAAACTACTTAACTGATTTCTTTCAAATTTTGCATACACATTATATGTAAAAAATAACTAACCCCTACGTTGAGTTTCTGGGATAATTTTTCAATTAAGGGGGTTTTTTACTCATAAAGTGGCGAAATTTTTCTTGAAAAACTGCGATTCCGCCATTTTATTAGTAAAAAATCCTCTTAGTTGAAAAATCATCTTATAACTCAACGTAGGGGTTAGACATTTTTAACATATAATGTGTATGCAAAGTTTGAAATAAATCGGTCAAGTAGTTTTTGAATGACAGTGAACATCGCAAATCATTTTTTCCAGAGAGGTTCCACAAAAAGCTTTTTCACCAAGTCGCTTGTAGATATTTTTTGCATGAAAAAATTACAGAATGTAATCGAAATGATGGAGTATAATTTACAAAAGTTTCGATCTATTTGCTTCACACATCTTTCTAAAAAAAATTGACGAAAAAAACTGATTTTTTTACGGTGAAACCCTTACCTCCCCCTTAATTATTTGCAATAAAATAAGAGCGGACAAAAAGTTGCATAACCAAGGGGGTTTATTTTCAAAGACGGTTTCAAAGTTGTTTTTTAAACAACTGACCATCGCCCAAGATATGTTTAATACAATTCTCGACAAACATATGATCAGGGCGTAAAAACCAACTGTCAACAGAATAAATAAACCAATGAATTGCTCTACTGAACATGAATAACACCTTTATCTCATTTACATGGTGACTTTCGGACCGCTTAGACGCTTAGTCCGTACAGAGTCACGCTATATCATATAGTGCAGCGGTTCTCAACCTTGTTTGCTCCGCGGACCCCTTCGAAATCACCTTGGGTCATCGCGGACCCCTTCAAAATTACCCTGGGCTGTTGCGGACCCCCACGGCTTAACATCGATTTATATGCTATCAATGTATTATTTTCAGTCTGATACGATAAAAAAACTTGAGGTTTCAATATTTTCCTCTTCGCGGACCCCCAGCAACGACTTCACGGCCCCCAAGGGGTCCGCGGACCCCAGGTTGAGAATCGCTGATATAGTGCAACGTTGACTAATCCGCTTTCAAGATTTTTTTGTTATTTTCGCTTCTTAAAGGGTTAGGCATTTTTCTTTTGTGTGTGTGCATGTTTATAACCATTATTTGAGAAGCAGTACAGTAGAGCAGAATTGCATCTTTTCCTTATGTGCCGCTTGGGTACCGTTAAACAAGGTTAAGTACCACTATTATATCACCTTTCCAATTCTTGCCTCTTCTACAATTCTGCACTGGGCTCTAGGCCCGTGCGAAATTCACTGCTTCTGTCAAAGATTCACCTTAAAGTGAGATGGATGTCGAAATAAAATTGACTTCCTGGTTGAAACCATATCCATGCTCCTCAAACGGGCTCTCTGTTATATTGACTGCACAATACTCAGCCGTGACAGAAAAATGCTGTTGGACTGTCCAGTGCAACGGGTGGTGGTCATACGATAATCAGTGGTAGGTTTTGAAGGGGTTCTAATAATTCTATTTCATCGGTGTCATCACGGGTTCAGAGCTCATCCGTTATTGGCCGAGAATGATAGAGTAGTCTTAAAACCGAACAAGTAACTTCATTATTTCTCCCATGTATGATCTATTTGTTGTTCGACTGTGATGATTTCTGCTTAATGATTGGCTTTCTAAGTCTTGTATATATAAATCAAACGACTTGGTTTTGAATTATCCGACGTTTCGGCCGTTTTTTGGGGCCTTTTTCAAGGAAAATATCTGTCTGTCGCTTTTGTTAGGGACGCATGTTTCCAGCGTTGGGACGTTCTAATTAAATTCAAATTGAAAAAAAAAGCGATCGTTGAGTAGTGAATGGTGGTAAATAGTGTACCCGTGAAAAATTGCTTGTGCCAAAACAAAATTTCTAGCACAAACTTGAAAAAAAATTAATTAGGACGTCCCAACATTGGAAAAATGCGTCCCTAACAAAAGCGACAGACAGATATTTTCCTTGAAAAAGGCCGCCAAAACGGCCGAAACGTCGGATAATTCAAAACCAAGTCGTTTGATTTATATATACAAGACTTAGAAAGCCAATCATTAAGCAGACTCTCATGGAAGACAGCGCACAAATAATTGTAGAGACTCGACGTACACTATCCCACTCAATTGTTGATTTTTTAGATCCAGGAAAAATCGTCGGGTGGTGTTTCCAACATTTATTTTTACTGATGAAAATAAGAAAAATATGTCAACTGAACTAAGCTAATCAAGAAAATAAAAAGAACTTACCTTCGGTTGGTTATGGGTAAATAAGTTCTTGCATGAGCAGAGCACATTGTGTAACTTTCCGGCAGTCGCGCTGGTGCACGAGTGAACTACGATCAGAAACGCTGACGAAACCACCTTTAAGCATAATGACTGCTCGTTTCGGGTGCTATAGACACATCTTCCGGAGCCTATATTATCGACATTACAAATCAATATATCTCAAATATATTAAAATATGTATCGGGCATACTTTCGCATTTCTTAAAATGATGATATTTTCCAATATTTTTGCTCATATTTTACTTAATGTTGAAAATAATAATTTTAACAAATATGAAGAAAACAGTACAAAAAGTGAATATCAGTAAAATTTATATATAGGGCTCAGGTATCTTCGAAAACGTGTCATAGTTTAAAATATTCTAAAACTTTGCCGAAGATCGAAATACCTCTGGAATCCGCAATTAGAAGGTTAGCATCGCAGCACCAACTATATAGTGAAAATTCAATCAAATTTACATCACCGAAAGAAGGTGCAGATAAAACCAAGTAATTTGCTGAAAACAGCATTTAAAAAAATCGCCTACCCACAGCGCTAGAGGTTTTTATCTGCTAACTTCTCTTTCTGTTCCAGCGTGCATTGACTGGATCAAGGCCTGGGTAAGCCGACATGCCTGATCATATTTCTGGCCGGCTGTTCGAAGTAAAAGCCTCTTTTAAGGTGACAGATAACGTCGCTGAAAATATAATGATTTTCTTGATTCTCCAAGCTCCCGGCTAAATTGTTAATCGTATAGTTTCTGTTCACGCAATCCGACGCTTTATTTTTCTTCAATACAGTTACTTTGCAATATATAACATTCAATAATTAGCTATCCGTAAGTGAAGCATGGATCTATCGGAAGAAAACAGATTAAAACCGCAATTTAAAAAACAGAACTGGAAACATAAACCGATCGTTCTAATCCTATCAGTTTCATCGATCCAAAACAGAAACTTTTACACCAGTAACAAGAAATTGAGAGAAAATAAAAAAGAATAAACCCTTCGTCTTAATGCCAGCGAGACACGAAAAGTTTCTGCCCCTTCGGCAACATAAATCCCCACTGACTGGGACGCTATGGGGGAAATCAATTCTGCGCTAATTGATTTAAGGCGATAAAAAGAAATAAAATTAAAATTCGATAGAAAGTTTTCCCCCAACTCGTTGGTTGGCCTATTATTTTTGTCATCTTTATTCTTTATTGGTAGAATTTTTAATATAGACGTTGGGAGGGCTTCGATTGATTAATGTGGAACCCTTTCGAAAAATGCTCGTCATTTAATGCTATCACTTTCCATCGAACGATGATAGCCTTCTGTCTGAGGCGACCGATTTTTTGCGTTCTCCCTATTTTAAAATAACAAAATCGATTTGAGTGCAAATTCGTCGAGTTTGATAATTGATAGTATTAATATAAAATCAAGAGTCCTCGTGGGAAAATAAACCGATGTGTCTTTTTAAATTCATTTTCTTGTGCTTGAATTATAGTGCTTTGATTAACAAGCCACACGGTTTGGCCATCTTAAAGCAATTGAGTGTTGGAAGATGATGTTCGTGCACACCTCTGTAGCCTTGTATTTCGCAAGTTTTTATTTTTGACTATAGCTGCTGCTTTCCTTAATATGTCAACGCAGAACTAGGACGTTAAATGATCTGAACATGAAAACTCTTTAATCAGGTGCTGACTCGTTTAGGTTGCTACAGCTCAAAGTGTTTTTTACAAAGTGTATCTTATTTATCTGTGAAAGCAAGGAAACTTTTTCAGAAGGAAATCCAAATCCACAATAACCGTAAGAAGAATGGTCAACATGTTTAAAAGTAATCCTAACCTATCTGTTGCGATGAACGAATTATAATTCACTGAATTTGATAGCAGATCGAAAGGCCTAGTTTGGTTGTGTTGATCAGCTTCAACTGAATAAAATTTATTAATAAAATGATACAAAAATAATTTCACTCTACTCACAATCATCAGTGATTGATCTCGTTCGGGTATTTTGATCTCCAACCGAAAACAATATTATAAATGTAAATGAAGTTTATAATTTTAAATCATATAATACTTGGTTCTTGATTCAATCTAAGAGGAATATAATATGACTATTGTTTGTTCACGATCTTCTTTTATCTGTCAGTGCTTTCTGGGTGGATTGCATTTGACGCATCTCTGTGTATAGGGTAACCAAGAGCTACCGCCGCGGTAACACTATCCATTAGCTATGTTGGCAACAAAATCACACATCACATATAACAGTGCAAAGAGCCAAGAAACGAAACGGACTGTCAACGTAAAAGGCTGCAATGACACTCAATCGAGATAATAAGCAAAACACCATTAGTTAATCCAAGCGCGCGTAAGTTAAACACTAAATTGTTGACCAAGTTTGATTGCATCCTAATAGACCATGAAACATAAGTGAAGCCGTATTTTAAACATCTCCCAGGGTAAGGTTTTACACGGCTACCGGATAACGAAAGTGTCGAGAAAAGTTTAAACAGGAAAAGTTGTCGAAGTTCTTGAAATAATATTTAGTTTGGCAAGCCATCTGTACGTGAGGGCTGAAAACCAAAAAAATATGAATTTCAAGTCTGACGTAATTTCCACCGTGACACAATTTAACAAATCGTAATCCATGAGATCACGAGATATAACCGTGTTCCGTTTGATTTTACATGAAAGATGTACTTTACATGCGCATTGCAATACATTTACTGCTATCAAAATTTAAAACAAACGCCATATGTGGAGTAAAATTACGCGATTTACGAAATAAAATGTCATGTAAAATTACAATCAAGCGTAAAACTATGTCGTTTTTGATGCTTGTATATGTAAGGGTCGGGAGATCTAAATTTACACGTTTTTTCTAGGTGTGTGAAGCATCGTGTATAAAGTATGTATGTATGTGTGTATGTTTTTTTGAGAGCATTAAAAAGTTTCAATAAAACCCTGAAACGGGAAAAATGAACAAAACCCAAGTGTGTCAGGGAACGGGTTTGGGCTGCCATCATCCGACCCGCTAAAACAATTGCTCTTGTCCAGAACCTGATTCCTCCCCGGCACTACCTTCCGGTATTACTTCGGGGAGGGGTTTTTATGTGCATAGCACCTACACTAATTCAACTATTTTGTAGTTTGTTCCTTCAGTAGGGTTACCGCCCTACTCCTCGACGCACCACCAGTTCTTCATCATCCACACAGACTGGTAACTTCTACATGCCAGTCGGAAAGCTGGCTATGAGTCGAGACTTAGTGCTCCTCCCCTACGAAGACAATCTGGGCGGCAAACTTCAGATTGTCTAGTTCACCCAACCCTTTGGACTCCCTTATGCCATTCAGCACCACGACTCGGCTCCCTTGTGCCAGTTAGCACCGCAACTCTCTTCTCGTACCATTCAGCGCTATTTACTCGTTGAGCTCCCGACTTGTTCGCGAACTACTCGGTCTAGTCCCCGACGGTGGACTTAGCCTACTCCGACGGAGAGTTCCCCAGCGAGAGAAGTTCTCCCGCAGCCGAGCCAACCAGCCTGGTGTCGAGGTCAGTTCGGCGATTCCGTGAAGCAGGGCGTCCGGTTCGCTGGTGCCCCGACGACCCGCGACTGGTGGTGTCTCTTCGCGGTCTACTTAGTCTAGTTCCCGGCGGTGAATCTAGCTTACGCCGACGAAGAGTTCCCCGGCGAAGGAAGTTCTCCCGATACCGATTCTTCTTTGGTTTTAGCACCACAATTTCTTGAGCCCTTTGGCTCCCTCTCGTTTCATTTCGCTATACTTTCCCGATGAGCCATTCAGCTTCCGCCCTCACTTATTCGCGATCTACTCGATCTAGTCCCCGGCGGTGGATCTAGACTACTCAACGGGCCATCCAGTAGGTGCTGAGGTCTATCCGGCGATTCGGGGTGGAGCGTAACTTCCGGTTCACCAGCGCCCCAACGACCCACTGCTAGCTGTGCGACGCGGTCTACTCTGTCTAATCCCGGGCGGTGGATCTAGGCTACTCTCGAGCTACCCGGTAGGGTGACGAGATCGGTTCGGCGATTCCGGTGAAGCTTGACGTCCGGTTCACTGGCGCCCCGATGTACCAAACTCGGTGCTACGTCACGTACTACTCAACTGGTCCCCGGCGGTGGACCTAGTCTACACAGTCGGAGAGTTCCCTGGCGGCGGAATTTCTCTCGAAACCCGATTTGTGGCTTCTTGTTAGTCCCTTCGCCACTTCCTCTGCAGCTCGGAGAGTATGCTCGGAACCAATCTGTTGACAGCGTCCCAGGTATGTTCGTCGCGGCACATCTTTTCGACGATATTGTCCACTGTCATACCAGGTATACCCCTACGAGCTTCTTCGAACCTAGGGCATTCGAAGACCACGTGTTCCGGTGTCTCCTGCACAGTCCCACACTCCGGGCAAAGGGATGACGAAGCATGTCCAAACCGATACAACTACTTCCGGAAGCATCCGTGTGAAAGTTCACCTCTCCATGCTTCCTATGTACCCAAGCCGACACATTTGGGATGAGTCGGTGGGTCCACCTTCCTTTCTCCGCGTTGTCCTACTCCTGTTGCCATTTAGCCAACGAGTCCGCTCGAACCAGTCTCCTAGCGTTACGTGCATTTCTCCGCTGGTAGCATTCCACGTCCTCCGCCAGGGTTATGCAGATGGGGATCATCCCGGCGATAACGCATACTGCCTCCGACGATATTGTTCTGTAGGCACTCGCGACTCGTACGGCCATCAGTCGGAATGTCCTGTTTAGCTTTTCACGGTTCCGCTTGGTTTTCAGCGCAGCACTCCAGGCAGGAACCCCATATCGGAGTATCGATGACGAAACAGTAGATAGCAGACGTCTCGTGCTGCTTCTCGGACCGCCGACGTTTGGCATGATTCTCACTTTTGCGTTCGTTGCCTTCGCCGACTTTTCACAGGCGTAATCAACGTGGTTGTTGAAGCTCAACCGGTCGTCGATTATAACTCCCAATTGCTTCAATGCACGTTTCGATGCAATCACGTGCCCTCCGACGTCGATCTTCATCCGCTGAACCGCTTTGCAGTTACTGACCAACAACACCTCCATCTTGTGGTGAGCTATTTGCAGCTTGACCCCGTTCATCCAGCTCTCGATCGCGTCTATTGTCTCCGTCACCAACACCTCCACTTCTTCAAATGTCTCACCCATCACCGTTAGTGACACGTCGTCCGCGAAACCTACGATTTTCACTTTCCTAGGCAGCTGCAGCGTTAAGACCCCATCGTACATCCCGTTCCAAAGGGTTGGACCGAGAATGGAGCCCTGAGAACGCCCGCTGTGACACGCAATGACTTCTGTCCTTCGCTCGTCTCGTACAGCAGCACTCTGCTCTGAAAGTAGCTCTTCAGGATCTGGCATAGATAGTCGGGACCCCTCATTCTATGCAGCGTGGCAGCGATAGCTTCTTAGCTAGCACTGTTGAACGCGTTCTTCACATCTATCGTGACCACAGCGCAGTATCGATCTCCTCTTTGCTTCTGTTTGGATGACTTCTCAGCACTCTCGAGCACTGTCCGAATTGCATCCACTGTTGTGGCTCATTTGCGGAAACCGAACTGCATCTTGAACAGTCCGCGCTCACCTTCCGTGAATTTCGTCAGCCTGTTAAGAATGATCCTTTCCAGGAGTTTTCCGTGTGTATCCAGCAGGCATATGGGCCTGTACGATGCCGAATCGCTAGGTGGCTTCCCTGGTTTTGGCAGCATCACCAGCTTCTGGATCTTCCACATTTCGGGGAAGTTGCGTACATTTAGGCACTTTTGCAGCACTATCCTGAACATGTCCGGATATGCCAGGATCGCAGCTTTCAGTACCACGTTTGGTATTCCATTCGGACCAGGGACTTTCTTTGATTCTAGGCGCTTTGATGCTTCTGTATGTATGTATGTAGGTATGTATGTATGTAGTAGGAAGCCACCGTCAGTTCAAGGCATTACCAGTGGATGCGGGTAGACTTACAGTAGACTGAATTTATATATCAGGTAACTTTCATATTATTTCTGTTGTCTAACGGCTAAAATAGGGTTGGGCGGACCCGTAAACAGAGGCATTTACGTGCATTCTGCGGGGAACAGAGAATCTCCTTCCAGCAATAACACCCGGCCACATAATAAAGAATTTCGCAATACCAGCTTAAACCCGCATGATGGTTTGTTTGTTAGAAAGGTGCGTCTCATTCATTTCGGACATTCAGGAAGAAACGGGAGGTTTCCTCCAAGTGATTCAGGTTGGTAATCCACTCCATCATCCAGTCCCGATGCATCCTCTCCCCTCCCACTAATTATCCCCTGTCCTCCCCTATCATACCACATATCAAAATCTGTTAACATGAGGATAACATTGAACTCACGTTGATTAAGCTAATTAAATATATTATATTATATTTTTGTTTGTTTCAAGAGTGTCCGCATCGACATGTTGCTCGTCAGGTTCGTGACAGTCGTGCACTTATATATACTTTCCAAGTGTAATAAGAATGTAATAGACATTTCCACAATATATTATTGAACGTAACCAGATATTAAATCATATTTTTGATAAATGAGAAAGGCACAATTGCACCCCAAGGTGGAGTGTCCAGGAGCCCGAGTGTTTTTAAGACGGTCTTCAGGTTCCAATTGCAATATGCTGCCATGAATAAAACAAACAACATTAAACCCGACGATCTAAAAAGATTTCTTTTGAAATATTCCTTCTAAACGTTGTATTGATGAATTGGCAAACATCAGATAAAGTTCATTTAGACACGAAATGAGTACATTTGGGATAACAAAAACAATGTACCTTTCTGCCATTTATTATGAATGATAATACCTTTTTCCTCAATCTATCAAACACTTTGTATTTGAACCCATCGAAGCAAGAAATGTACGCTTTTTCAGCCGAATCCCAATCTATAGAAAACAGCTGCTGTTTACCATCGTTTCGTTTGTTTGTGTAATCTCCATCTCGGACTGATGCTCGTCATTTCCAATCGGTACTGATAATAATCAATGTTTAATCTAACAACAAAATACACCCAACCCATGCCCGGACTGTCCCTGCCATTAGAATAAAGTTTAGCAATAAGTTTGAACCCCAGCTACGGCCAAAGAACTTGCGACGGAGGATAAAAACAAAACCCGGTGCGGCAAGTCCCAAGCAATGACAACAAAAGTGACTTTTGTTTCCCATTTTCTAATCATCCCACACCCAACGGTTCACTCACTGATAGAATTCACAAGCACCAGGGGTGGATCTAGGTGGGGATTCCAGAAGGTCCGGATCCATCCCCCAGAAAAATTTCAACTTGTGGAGAAATTTTAAATTAGTTTCAATTTTAATTAATTTTAATTCGTTAAATGAGGTTATTACGTGTTGTACAATGTTCATTTCAAAATCGATATTTTTGGACACCCCCCCCCCCTGAATTTTATTTCTGGACTACCCCCTGACAAGTACTCAATCGATGATGATAAAGATTTCTCGGTTTTTGCTTGTTGCAGCAGCAGCAGCTGGCAGGATCGGTTGGTCTTTTACCGGATGACGACGATGATTCTGGATGATGATCTGCATCTTTACGAGAAGAGACCCATCGGCAACGGCACAGCCCGGAGAGCGCATAGCCCAAATGTTGTAATCACCGATGCTAATGCTTCTTGATGGGAATTTGTACTGATTGCTTGAAATGTTGGGTCCCATCCCATCACATCAGACCGTTGCTTGAAGTGAGCAGTACGGAGGAGGTAGATTCTTGGCCACATTGGGATTGAGGAAAATCTTGATGAAGCTGCTGTGTCATCGTCATGGGATGCGAAAAATGTCTTTATTTAGCTCCATCTTTGGATGGAGCGTGTTCAATGTTCGGGTCTTCGGTAGCCGTTAGGAAAGTTGAGTAAACTTAGGTTTTTGATACCGCTTGCGTTCGAAGGAAGAGTATGAAAAAACTTTCTGCAACTAGTTGTCATCAGTTTTATACTACGAAAACAAATAATCACAGATGTTTAAATTCGGCTTATTGTATGCTAAACAAATACACAATGTAGATACAAATCATATTGACACAAAAATAAATAATTGAGTACGAATGCAGCTCTTGAAATAGAAAGCCAAATTTCTAATAAACTAAAGTTGTTGGAAAGTTGAATTTTCGTATCATTTCTTGCAGTTTAAATTTTCTTGCGGTTTTAATTTATTATTTATTAAAAAAATACCAATCATGAAAGTGGAGTTTTTTTGATCAATTAAATGTTATACTTTTAAACATGCCTGTTGTCCTAGCTTCGGCTGGACATATACTAAAATTGGAACGATACAGAGAAGATTAGCATGGCTCCTGCGCAAGGATGACACGCAAAATCGAGAAGCGTTCCTAATTTTTAAGATTTTAGTAACGCAATAAATCAATTTATGGTCCATTTTATATTGTCGACAACACTCCCGAGTCGGGGCCTTCCGTTAAGTAAGTACCACATCAACACTTCCTTTCTCATATCCCAAGCTACGGTAAAGATGGTCGTGGCCAGCAATGGTGGTTCTCAGGCGAAATTCTCGCTTGGACTGGATCAATTGTTATTCCCAAACAATGCTCCTCATGTAGTCTGGCTGGAATTGAGAGTCATCGGTCTGCAATCTACGAAGTATACCATGCTTACGCAACGCAACGCAACGCAATTAAATGTTATACTTTTAAACATGCCTGTTGTGAACCAAAAAGTGTAAATGACACATTCCGCGGGCTTGTACACCAGAAGGAGGTTTTTGCTTTGCCGTATTTTGGTATCACAAATTGTGATTCACAATATTTTTTATCGATTCGGTAGTGTGTAAACCATTGAAAAGTTATATAATCCAACTCTTGACATTTAGACAAATAGTTAAAAAGCATGTGGAAAAGTAAGTTGAATTTCACTGAAAATTTATTAAAAAAAATTAATTTTGTTCAAATTTATGTTCCGGATTTTCTGTTCTAAAAAAGCTCCAACTTCTTTTTTTATGTACGAAGCTAAAGTTACAACAGGATATACTTTGCCTTGTAACCTCACGTAAATCAACGTTTATCAGCCGCTTGAATGATTAATCAGATATAATGTCAAATTTTACTTCGTATGATTTATTGAAACGCTTTCAAGTTGTTTCGTATACATGAAAATATAGTACCGTAATATTTATAAATTTAGAATGTATAACCTTAAGTGCTTAAGGGGTAATATACCATCGACACATTCTGTCCTGACCTTCATTCTAGAAATCTGTTATGAGTTTTTCAAATTCCTACATCAAACTTAATTATAGAGTCAGAAAATAAACAAAATTTTATAAAAAATTCGATCTACAAAACTCGAATGCACTGGGAGAGGATTTTTTATTAAACGATTGTACAACGTCACATTATATTTTTTTAAAAGGCCACCTACGCTGTACCGTAAAACGGGGTATCTTTGATCACCGGGGTAAGTTTGATCAAATGTGACTTTTTTCAGTAACGTACGATAAGATGATTCCGTCTAACAAAATCATCGAAACAAAATACAAACCATATTCTAAGCATGTTCAGCATCTTTCGGCAACGATTATTTTGTCATTTAATGTACCTTTTATGAACACAAATTCAAATTGAGAACGATACAACTTTCATGCATAGTTTCAATCTGTTCAAACAATTCCTTGTCTATTAATGAAATTAACCAACTTCAACTGAACTGATCACTTTTTTAGAAACCGTAAAATCCGAGGTTTTTATTGCTAACTATTTTATTTCGACTATTTTCCCGAAAAAGTTCGTTAGAAGTCGGCCGTATCCTTCCAGGCAATTTTGTTTTCTTACGAGACGACACAATATCGGGTCATAAAATCGCCTGCAGATATGCAATTTATACAACATTTGGAGCGTTTTTTTCTTATTTCGATACATATCTTTTGCCGATCAAAGTTACCCCGAAAACAACGAATGAAAATTTACAACAAATTTATTTAATTTTTATAGTAAAACGAAATAAATTACCAAACAATTCGGACGTTTTCAATCTATTGGTATCAGTACTTGTTTTAAAAATGCAAACAGTTACATCTATCTGATTTGAAGAAAGTTATTCGAAAAAATGTAGGAAAATTGATCAATGTAAGCCAGAGTAAATTTGCAATGAAAAACATTATTCCATCTTTATGAGTTATCATTCATTGAATAAATGTTTAGTCTATTGCTATTTATAGCAAATTTTATGCTCAACATTTGCCGCGAACAAAGTTTTTTGGTAGCTTCTCATGGTTCTGTGTAATTTCACAATTTTCATGAATAGACCCATTGGGTAAGTGTGGAACGATGGCCTATGGGGAACAGTGATTATTTTTTGTTTTTGTGGTCTGTCTCAAAATGTGAATGGGTTCCGATTTTCCACAGTAAATACTACTCATATAGTGCAAAATTAGTAAATTTGGGCAAGTTTTGTAGAAATTGTCTCTTATTTCAGGATTGCAGCTGATATGCATATATGGTGGTTTAATGTTACGCGATGTTATAGTTGATTCTTTCGTAAACAAACGATTTTCGCCTCAATATAACTTTAATTCAAAGCGTTAGGATCATTCTTCGTCAAAACAAAAGAATAAAATTTATAAGTAGAATATTTCACTATAGACGACATCGTGTTTCATAGTTTCTATCCATGGGCCACACTGATACATTTTACCACCGACTGCTTATCCAAAAAATGTTATTTCCCGTGAATTTTACCAGCTGGAAAAAATATATGTATTAGTTAACAACAGTGCCACTCTGTATCACTTTTGGTTATACAAATAACAAGTATTATCATCCAAATTAAATTGTAGAAAAAATGTGTTTCATTGTTACCCTCTCTTCCCTGCTCTGCTGGACGCTGGTCGTATGATATGTTCCGAGGCAATTGCGCTATCAGCAACGTAGTCCAGGACAAACACTAGAAGGTAGTGAGAGAATTTTCGAACTTTAGTTAGTTTAGTTAGGGTTAGTAGTAAGGCGTGAATATTGATTCGTTCCCGGAATTCTTTCCTCCCAGCAATTAACCATTCCACATTTCACTATCGTCGACGAGACGTCTGTTATGAGTAAGCTGACCAACTCTAAAGAAAAAATCCGTACACCATGCCGCAACGAAACGAAATCGGTCACCACGCTCAGGTAAACAGTTCGTACGGTGTACGGATTTTTTCGCCAGAGTTGGTCAGCTTAGTTATGAGGTTGTCCGCAACCTCCGTTGTATTTGCACGTGCTGTCAGTCAAATACATACATGGTCGAAGCAGCTACATTATCGAATTGCCGGCAGTATTAAATCCGATATAGATGAAGATCTATTCAAATTTACGGGAGATCGCAACGACATTGTTGGGGCTAGTGAGACCTTTCTGGGTGACCGCACTAAATCGTCTAAATTGCTTAGACGCGGACAAAAAGGCTTTGGCTGTGATCATGGTCTCAAATGATCACGAAAAAGATAGATGGGAGAGTGTTTATTGGTATTTGTAGACATTTAAAATCCCGTGGAATCGACGACTGGACATCCTTTCGTTGCATCACGGCAATGTGACGTGTTCTTTTTTCCTGAGTCTTTGTGACTATAATATATACGGATCATTCCACGTCAGATTTACAACCAAAATTTTAATTCCTTCCAAAAAATTTTCTTGCAATTTTTGAAACAAATTGAATATTTTAACCCTCCGGCACTCGCGTCGTTGTATATTGTGCAACACCTTCCGAAACTCTGGCGAAATTTTCTTCCAGCACCAGCGACTGCTCATTCGGGGAGCCATTCGCGCGAGTGCCGGAGGGTTAAAGTTGAACCAATTTTTTTTACTTATTATTTTTTTAAATATTAGGAATCATGTTAAAAAGATTGTGTAAAAATTTGGGAGTGGATATCAAAACACTTTGCGGGATTTTACAATTATAAACTTAAAACAAGGCAATTTTACTCTAAACGCCCAGTGATAGGCCTGTTATAATTGAAATATCTCGTGAAATACTTCGAGTTCCATTCGGAAACTTTCACATAATCTTCTTAATATACTTATGATATCAAAATAAATTTGTTTTCGGAGTACTTTAAACAAGTATTTGCTTCTAATATTCGGATACCACTAAAAAAGTCTTAAATTTCTAAATGCGGAATAAAATTAAATAATAAAAGTTACGATTTCGCATGATCTCACCGGATTTTTTTTGGAATATTTGTTTTTGTTACATAATTAATGTATACTGAAAATATTAGTGATAAACATTTTTTTTTCAGGGTTCAGCCAAAAAAAAATTCTTTTTATATTTTTTAAATAATTTATAATCATATTGAGAGGGTTGTGTGAAAATTTCAAAATGGAACTCGAAATATTTTACGAGATATTTCAATTATAACACGCCTATCATTGGGCGTTAAGTGTTAAATTGCCTTGTTTTAATCTCGCAAAGTATTTTGATATCCACTTTCAAATTTTTACACAATCTTTTTAACATGACTCCTAATATTTAAAGCAAATAATAAGTAAAAAAATTGGACCAACTTTTTAAAAAAAAATAAATTTGTTTCAAATAATTGCAATTTTCATAAGTTATGTGACAAAAAATATTTTTTCCTTTTTTTCGGGGATCTCATTTGAAAATACAAGTTTTTCTTTAATTTTTTTTCGTATACCAAATCGTTTACGAGTTATTAGAGATTGAAAAATATTCAATGTTATAAACTTCAAAAGTTCAAAAACTAATAACTTGAAAAAATATCATATTTAGCCAATACAAAAAATACACAACTCGTGACGAAAATATTTAAAATCGTGACAAAGATCCTGAAATCGTGAACATGAAAGCACTCTACTCATGACTAAAATATCACGATAACGTGAATGGAAATTACGAACATCGCGACTAAGATCTTGAAATCATTAAAATAAATCCCGCTAACGTCATGAGTATTCACAAGAATCACACAACTAGTGACAAAAATATCTAAAATCGTGCCCAAGATCCTGAAATCATGAACATGAACTGATCTATTCATCACTAAAATATCACGATAACATGAACAGAAATTACAAAAATCGAGACTAAGATCCTGAAATCATGAACTTAAATCACACAACTCGTGACGAAAATATTTAAAATCGTGACAAAGATCCTGAAATCGTGAACATGAAGCACTCTACTCATGACTAAAATATCACGATAACGTGAATGGAAATTACGAACATCGTGACTAAGATCTTGAAATCGTGAACTCAAATCCCGCTAACGTCATGAGTATTCACAAGAATCACACAACTAGTGACAAAAATATCTAAAATCGTGCCCAAGATCCTGAAATCATGAACTTAAATCACACAACTCGTGACGAAAATATTTAAAATCGTGGCAAAGATCCGGAAATCGTGAACATGAAGCACTCTACTCATGATTAAAATATCACGATAACGTGAATGGAAATTATGAACTTCGCGACTAAGATCTTGAAATCATGGACTTAAATCCCCTAACGTCATGAGTATTCACAAGAATCGCGAATAAGCTCTTGAAATCATGAACAATGTTTGACTGACGATTGTGTATTCCCAAATCATGAACAAGAATCACAACACAAACTAAACATGTCCAGGAAACAACAACAGTAATCCAACCAACCATTCTAATGTAACGCCATGTATATATTCGGGGCGAACTGGTTTTTAACACAAATAGTTTCATGAATACGAGGTTTATTATTCATAATTTCAGGAACTTGGTCACGGTTTTCGTAAATCGTTCAATTCACGAAATCGTGACCTTTTGTTCACGAATTTATGAACGGATTTTTTTTCCGTGTAAACAAACTAGATGAGAGACTAGCACATGGTTACAACTACGACAACAGCGTCATACACGATCTCAAAGAGAAAACTGCCCTCATGGAACACTGTATTTCAGACCAACACCGCTTTTCTCTGAGTACCCCAAAAATCATCGACAACAGTCACAAACCCAGAAATCTGCCCAACTTGGAGATGTGCCACATCACCATCACTCCTGACACGGTAAACCGACGAACAGACACCGACAACCTCAGCAGCTCTTACTCACACATTACACATTCTCGAATCCATTAGAGAGTTGAGAGCACAAAATTCCTTTCCGAATTTCTCCAACAACAAAATCATACTAACACATCCACCAATGACAGTTCGCAACCAGTATAGTGCTGTGTCATACTTAGTGCACGTTCGCAAGACACAGTGATCGAGTGATAAATCAACCGTCTCGAAGAAATTTTAACGAGCTCGGTGAGTAGATACAGTAAGTGTAGATAATAGGGCATCACAATTTTTTTTTTTGAATTCTCAAAGCCCCCCCACCTCTCATATTGTGACTGTTCACGCACTTCACAACTCTTCTTACTTACTGGATCTTTTAGAAAGTTTTGCCGTTGTTTTCACCTGCTTGACCAGGACTTTCTTCTGCTTCCACTGCACCTTCCGCTGGAGATCGCGCGCGAGTTAAACGGGTTGGTAAGGAACTTTGGATATCGCGAAATGAATACTGAAACTCGAAAACTATTTTTCTGCGACCGACACCACTGATTGCTTTTAACTATCTGTCTTTATTCTATGTTGTTTGTGTACATTTTTCTATGTGTGTTTATGCTGCGGCTGTTTGACAGCTATGTTATGGTTTGCAGAATCCATTTCTGCTTAGGGTTTGCACAGTGGGCTGACTGTGCGAATCGTACGGTATTTTACATGGCATTTTGTATATAATATTCTAGGATTAGTTCAATTCTTCTTAGGGCTAGGTAAGTATTTACAGATATTTACATTGTATAAAATTTCATTTTCTTTCAGGTTCGTATTGAAGAATTAGAGGTGAGTATTGAACATTCCGGCCGCCAATGAAATTTTAAGGAATTCAACGGGCATTAGCGGCGGAAGTTCGAGCTTCTTGCGATGACTGACGTTCAACGGGATATGAAGATCTGGATTCGTCTTGTCGGTACAGGCCTCCTTACAGCTTCCAGGATGATTTTTCGAGGTGCGTCGGGTCCGACTGCAGGATACTGTCCGGGAGTGGTGTGCTGTAAAGGAGGAACATCTGTACGCGAACTGTTGGTTTGACAAATTAGGATGGGTACTTAACTCGAGTCAAGTCCCAGCCGGGGGTTCTAGGAACCCACACGGCGAGGCTTGGTTCTTTACAGGTGAACCACGAACCGCTCGATACCCCCGAGCTTGGGCCAGGATCTCGTCTGGCGACTCATTTCCCCGAGTAGGGGCCGGGAGCTCGTCCGGCGGCTCTGTACCCTGAGCAAGGGCCGGGATCTCGTCCGGCGGCTCTGTTCCCTGAGCAAGGGCCGGGATCTCGTCCGGCGGCTCGGTTCCCTGAGCAAGGGCCTTCATTTGACGTTGTTGACGTAGGGGTGCTAGTTGGTGCGGGACTCTGTGCTACGATGGGTGGCGCTACTTCAACTGGAAGTAAGCAGAGCTTCGGGATGGCGCGTTGAACGATGCCGAAGGTCGACTTCACGGTGGCGACACGAACAAGGCCGTCAGGGCCGGGTTGAACGCTGAGCACGCGTCCCAGGGGCCATTTCAACGGCGGTGCTCTCTCATCTTTGAGAGCGACGATGGAACCAACGGCTAGATTGTCCATGGCTTCTGTCCAGCGGTAGCGACTTTGCAGGGTGGCTAGATACTCCTTGTGCCAACGACTCCAGAAGTGCTGAGTTAGCTGTTGTACTCGTTCCCATCGAGACAACCTGGATTCAGGAACTTCACGGCAATCTGGATCAGGTACCGCATTCAACGGACGACCAATCAGGAAATGTCCTGGAGTCAGAGCCAGCTCATCGGATGGATTGTCCGGCAACGGCGTGATTGGGCGAGAGTTTAGCATTGACTCGACCTGAATCAATGCGGTTTGCAGCTCGGATTCGGTTAGGTGGGCATTTCCGAGGATTTTGCGAAGCAGGGTCTTCACGGATTTCACGCAGGCTTCCCAGATTCCACCGAATGTGGGAGAGCGAGGTGGGATGAAGTGGAACTGTATTCCGTTGTCTGCGCATTCGTTTGCTACGGCATCTTGGTGAACTTGAGTTCGGAAAAGCTTCCGCAGTTCTTCCAGTTCTCGCTGTGCTCCAACAAAGTTCGTGGCGTTATCGCAGTAGATATGCGCAGGCTTTCCTCTACGGCCGACAAATCTTCGCAGGCTCGCAATGAATGTGCTAGTGGTCAGATCCGACACAAGGTCCAAGTGCACGGCCATACATACGTATACGGTGATGTAGGCTTTGAAGAATGGCGATCTCTTATTTCGGAGTGACGTTCTCACGTACATTGGCCCAGCCAAGTCAACGCCAACATTCTGAAACGGGTACGCCTGGTTGACCCGAACAGATGGCAGATCCCCCATCAGCTGCTGCAACGGCTTGGGTTTGGCACGTGCGCATACCATGCAGCCGTGAACAATGTTGCGAACCAAGTTCCGTCCGCCGAGGGGCCAAAATCTTTGGCGCAACGAGGATAGTAGTAAGCTGGGACAACATTTACAACAAATTTATTTAATTTTTATAGTAAAACGAAATAAATTACCAAACAATTCGGACGTTTTCAATCTATTGGTATCAGTACTTGTTTTAAAAATGCAAACAGTTACATCTATCTGATTTGAAGAAAGTTATTCGAAAAAATGTAGGAAAATTGATCAATGTAAGCCAGAGTAAATTTGCAATGAAAAACATTATTCCATCTTTATGAGTTATCATTCATTGAATAAATGTTTAGTCTATTGCTATTTATAGCAAATTTTATGCTCAACATTTGCCGCGAACAAAGTTTTTTGGTAGCTTCTCATGGTTCTGTGTAATTTCACAATTTTCATGAATAGACCCATTGGGTAAGTGTGGAACGATGGCCTATGGGGAACAGTGATTATTTTTTGTTTTTGTGGTCTGTCTCAAAATGTGAATGGGTTCCGATTTTCCACAGTAAATACTACTCATATAGTGCAAAATTAGTAAATTTGGGCAAGTTTTGTAGAAATTGTCTCTTATTTCAGGATTGCAGCTGATATGCATATATGGTGGTTTAATGTTACGCGATGTTATAGTTGATTCTTTCGTAAACAAACGATTTTCGCCTCAATATAACTTTAATTCAAAGCGTTAGGATCATTCTTCGTCAAAACAAAAGAATAAAATTTATAAGTAGAATATTTCACTATAGACGACATCGTGTTTCATAGTTTCTATCCATGGGCCACACTGATACATTTTACCACCGACTGCTTATCCAAAAAATGTTATTTCCCGTGAATTTTACCAGCTGGAAAAAATATATGTATTAGTTAACAACAGTGCCACTCTGTATCACTTTTGGTTATACAAATAACAAGTATTATCATCCAAATTAAATTGTAGAAAAAATGTGTTTCATTGTTACCCTCTCTTCCCTGCTCTGCTGGACGCTGGTCGTATGATATGTTCCGAGGCAATTGCGCTATCAGCAACGTAGTCCAGGACAAACACTAGAAGGTAGTGAGAGAATTTTCGAACTTTAGTTAGTTTAGTTAGGGTTAGTAGTAAGGCGTGAATATTGATTCGTTCCCGGAATTCTTTCCTCCCAGCAATTAACCATTCCACATTTCACTATCGTCGACGAGACGTCTGTTATGAGTAAGCTGACCAACTCTAAAGAAAAAATCCGTACACCATGCCGCAACGAAACGAAATCGGTCACCACGCTCAGGTAAACAGTTCGTACGGTGTACGGATTTTTTCGCCAGAGTTGGTCAGCTTAGTTATGAGGTTGTCCGCAACCTCCGTTGTATTTGCACGTGCTGTCAGTCAAATACATACATGGTCGAAGCAGCTACATTATCGAATTGCCGGCAGTATTAAATCCGATATAGATGAAGATCTATTCAAATTTACGGGAGATCGCAACGACATTGTTGGGGCTAGTGAGACCTTTCTGGGTGACCGCACTAAATCGTCTAAATTGCTTAGACGCGGACAAAAAGGCTTTGGCTGTGATCATGGTCTCAAATGATCACGAAAAAGATAGATGGGAGAGTGTTTATTGGTATTTGTAGACATTTAAAATCCCGTGGAATCGACGACTGGACATCCTTTCGTTGCATCACGGCAATGTGACGTGTTCTTTTTTCCTGAGTCTTTGTGACTATAATATATACGGATCATTCCACGTCAGATTTACAACCAAAATTTTAATTCCTTCCAAAAAATTTTCTTGCAATTTTTGAAACAAATTGAATATTTTAACCCTCCGGCACTCGCGTCGTTGTATATTGTGCAACACCTTCCGAAACTCTGGCGAAATTTTCTTCCAGCACCAGCGACTGCTCATTCGGGGAGCCATTCGCGCGAGTGCCGGAGGGTTAAAGTTGAACCAATTTTTTTTACTTATTATTTTTTTAAATATTAGGAATCATGTTAAAAAGATTGTGTAAAAATTTGGGAGTGGATATCAAAACACTTTGCGGGATTTTACAATTATAAACTTAAAACAAGGCAATTTTACTCTAAACGCCCAGTGATAGGCCTGTTATAATTGAAATATCTCGTGAAATACTTCGAGTTCCATTCGGAAACTTTCACATAATCTTCTTAATATACTTATGATATCAAAATAAATTTGTTTTCGGAGTACTTTAAACAAGTATTTGCTTCTAATATTCGGATACCACTAAAAAAGTCTTAAATTTCTAAATGCGGAATAAAATTAAATAATAAAAGTTACGATTTCGCATGATCTCACCGGATTTTTTTTGGAATATTTGTTTTTGTTACATAATTAATGTATACTGAAAATATTAGTGGTAAACATTTTTTTTTCAGGGTTCAGCCAAAAAAAAATTCTTTTTAGATTTTTTAAATAATTTATAATCATATTGAGAGGGTTGTGTGAAAATTTCAAAATGGAACTCGAAATATTTTACGAGATATTTCAATTATAACACGCCTATCATTGGGCGTTAAGTGTTAAATTGCCTTGTTTTAATCTCGCAAAGTATTTTGATATCCACTTTCAAATTTTTACACAATCTTTTTAACATGACTCCTAATATTTAAAGCAAATAATAAGTAAAAAAATTGGACCAACTTTTTAAAAAAAAATAAATTTGTTTCAAATAATTGCAATTTTCATAAGTTATGTGACAAAAAATATTTTTTCCTTTTTTTCGGGGATCTCATTTGAAAATACAAGTTTTTCTTTAATTTTTTTTCGTATACCAAATCGTTTACGAGTTATTAGAGATTGAAAAATATTCAATGTTATAAACTTCAAAAGTTCAAAAACTAATAACTTGAAAAAATATCATATTTAGCCAATACAAAAAATACACAACTCGTGACGAAAATATTTAAAATCGTGACAAAGATCCTGAAATCGTGAACATGAAAGCACTCTACTCATGACTAAAATATCACGATAACGTGAATGGAAATTACGAACATCGCGACTAAGATCTTGAAATCATTAAAATAAATCCCGCTAACGTCATGAGTATTCACAAGAATCACACAACTAGTGACAAAAATATCTAAAATCGTGCCCAAGATCCTGAAATCATGAACATGAACTGATCTATTCATCACTAAAATATCACGATAACATGAACAGAAATTACAAAAATCGAGACTAAGATCCTGAAATCATGAACTTAAATCACACAACTCGTGACGAAAATATTTAAAATCGTGACAAAGATCCTGAAATCGTGAACATGAAGCACTCTACTCATGACTAAAATATCACGATAACGTGAATGGAAATTACGAACATCGTGACTAAGATCTTGAAATCGTGAACTCAAATCCCGCTAACGTCATGAGTATTCACAAGAATCACACAACTAGTGACAAAAATATCTAAAATCGTGCCCAAGATCCTGAAATCATGAACTTAAATCACACAACTCGTGACGAAAATATTTAAAATCGTGGCAAAGATCCGGAAATCGTGAACATGAAGCACTCTACTCATGATTAAAATATCACGATAACGTGAATGGAAATTATGAACTTCGCGACTAAGATCTTGAAATCATGGACTTAAATCCCCTAACGTCATGAGTATTCACAAGAATCGCGAATAAGCTCTTGAAATCATGAACAATGTTTGACTGACGATTGTGTATTCCCAAATCATGAACAAGAATCACAACACAAACTAAACATGTCCAGGAAACAACAACAGTAATCCAACCAACCATTCTAATGTAACGCCATGTATATATTCGGGGCGAACTGGTTTTTAACACAAATAGTTTCATGAATACGAGGTTTATTATTCATAATTTCAGGAACTTGGTCACGGTTTTCGTAAATCGTTCAATTCACGAAATCGTGACCTTTTGTTCACGAATTTATGAACGGATTTTTTTTCCGTGTAAACAAACTAGATGAGAGACTAGCACATGGTTACAACTACGACAACAGCGTCATACACGATCTCAAAGAGAAAACTGCCCTCATGGAACACTGTATTTCAGACCAACACCGCTTTTCTCTGAGTACCCCAAAAATCATCGACAACAGTCACAAACCCAGAAATCTGCCCAACTTGGAGATGTGCCACATCACCATCACTCCTGACACGGTAAACCGACGAACAGACACCGACAACCTCAGCAGCTCTTACTCACACATTACACATTCTCGAATCCATTAGAGAGTTGAGAGAACAAAATTCCTTTCCGAATTTCTCCAACAACAAAATCATACTAACACATCCACCAATGACAGTTCGCAACCAGTATAGTGCTGTGTCATACTTAGTGCACGTTCGCAAGACACAGTGATCGAGTGATAAATCAACCGTCTCGAAGAAATTTTAACGAGCTCGGTGAGTAGATACAGTAAGTGTAGATAATAGGGCATCACAATTTTTTTTTTTTGAATTCTCAAAGCCCCCCCACCTCTCATATTGTGACTGTTCACGCACTTCACAACTCTTCTTACTTACTGGATCTTTTAGAAAGTTTTGCCGTTGTTTTCACCTGCTTGACCAGGACTTTCTTCTGCTTCCACTGCACCTTCCGCTGGAGATCGCGCGCGAGTTAAACGGGTTGGTAAGGAACTTTGGATATCGCGAAATGAATACTGAAACTCGAAAACTATTTTTCTGCGACCGACACCACTGATTGCTTTTAACTATCTGTCTTTATTCTATGTTGTTTGTGTACATTTTTCTATGTGTGTTTATGCTGCGGCTGTTTGACAGCTATGTTATGGTTTGCAGAATCCATTTCTGCTTAGGGTTTGCACAGTGGGCTGACTGTGCGAATCGTACGGTATTTTACATGGCATTTTGTATATAATATTCTAGGATTAGTTCAATTCTTCTTAGGGCTAGGTAAGTATTTACAGATATTTACATTGTATAAAATTTCATTTTCTTTCAGGTTCGTATTGAAGAATTAGAGGTGAGTATTGAACATTCCGGCCGCCAATGAAATTTTAAGGAATTCAACGGGCATTAGCGGCGGAAGTTCGAGCTTCTTGCGATGACTGACGTTCAACGGGATATGAAGATCTGGATTCGTCTTGTCGGTACAGGCCTCCTTACAGCTTCCAGGATGATTTTTCGAGGTGCGTCGGGTCCGACTGCAGGATACTGTCCGGGAGTGGTGTGCTGTAAAGGAGGAACATCTGTACGCGAACTGTTGGTTTGACAAATTAGGATGGGTACTTAACTCGAGTCAAGTCCCAGCCGGGGGTTCTAGGAACCCACACGGCGAGGCTTGGTTCTTTACAGGTGAACCACGAACCGCTCGATACCCCCGAGCTTGGGCCAGGATCTCGTCTGGCGACTCATTTCCCCGAGTAGGGGCCGGGAGCTCGTCCGGCGGCTCTGTACCCTGAGCAAGGGCCGGGATCTCGTCCGGCGGCTCTGTTCCCTGAGCAAGGGCCGGGATCTCGTCCGGCGGCTCGGTTCCCTGAGCAAGGGCCTTCATTTGACGTTGTTGACGTAGGGGTGCTAGTTGGTGCGGGACTCTGTGCTACGATGGGTGGCGCTACTTCAACTGGAAGTAAGCAGAGCTTCGGGATGGCGCGTTGAACGATGCCGAAGGTCGACTTCACGGTGGCGACACGAACAAGGCCGTCAGGGCCGGGTTGAACGCTGAGCACGCGTCCCAGGGGCCATTTCAACGGCGGTGCTCTCTCATCTTTGAGAGCGACGATGGAACCAACGGCTAGATTGTCCATGGCTTCTGTCCAGCGGTAGCGACTTTGCAGGGTGGCTAGATACTCCTTGTGCCAACGACTCCAGAAGTGCTGAGTTAGCTGTTGTACTCGTTCCCATCGAGACAACCTGGATTCAGGAACTTCACGGCAATCTGGATCAGGTACCGCATTCAACGGACGACCAATCAGGAAATGTCCTGGAGTCAGAGCCAGCTCATCGGATGGATTGTCCGGCAACGGCGTGATTGGGCGAGAGTTTAGCATTGACTCGACCTGAATCAATGCGGTTTGCAGCTCGGATTCGGTTAGGTGGGCATTTCCGAGGATTTTGCGAAGCAGGGTCTTCACGGATTTCACGCAGGCTTCCCAGATTCCACCGAATGTGGGAGAGCGAGGTGGGATGAAGTGGAACTGTATTCCGTTGTCTGCGCATTCGTTTGCTACGGCATCTTGGTGAACTTGAGTTCGGAAAAGCTTCCGCAGTTCTTCCAGTTCTCGCTGTGCTCCAACAAAGTTCGTGGCGTTATCGCAGTAGATATGCGCAGGCTTTCCTCTACGGCCGACAAATCTTCGCAGGCTCGCAATGAATGTGCTAGTGGTCAGATCCGACACAAGGTCCAAGTGCACGGCCATACATACGTATACGGTGATGTAGGCTTTGAAGAATGGCGATCTCTTATTTCGGAGTGACGTTCTCACGTACATTGGCCCAGCCAAGTCAACGCCAACATTCTGAAACGGGTACGCCTGGTTGACCCGAACAGATGGCAGATCCCCCATCAGCTGCTGCAACGGCTTGGGTTTGGCACGTGCGCATACCATGCAGCCGTGAACAATGTTGCGAACCAAGTTCCGTCCGCCGAGGGGCCAAAATCTTTGGCGCAACGAGGATAGTAGTAAGCTGGGACCGGCATGGAGCGTCTTATGGTGTTCTCTCGTGGCGATCATGTCGGTGAGACGATGTTTGGGGAGGACGATCGGGTGTCTTCCGTCGACAGGTATCGCAGCATTGTGAAGCCGGCCGCCGACACGAATAATGCCGTCTACGAGTGTCGGGTGCAGATACCGTAGCTTGGATTTACGGTTTACTTTTCCGACGGTTTCAAGTTGGCGTATCTCGTTGGCAAAGTACTGCTGTTGTATGCGACGGACCAGATTGAGCAGAGTGCGATCAATGTCATGAGCCGTCAACGGGCCGACAAGAATTGGTTGGTGATTCTTCCGGTGAAGGCAGTTAGCGGCGAAACGCCGAAGAAGTGTGCCGATCCGAAGTAGCTGACGAAGACTGGAATAGCGATCGACGATATCTGACGGTTCTACGCTCACGACCGGAAGGGCAATAGTCTGTCGGACCTCCGGTTGGTCTGAGTTTGAGGTCGCTACGACGACGTACTTCGCTGGCCAAGGAGCGAATATTGGTTTTAGCCACTGCGGTCCGTTCCACCACAGTGCACTAGCGAGGAGTTCATCGAGGTCCATTCCTCGAGAAACGAGATCGGCGGGATTGTCTTCGGATGGGACGTGATTCCAAACGGCGTGAGACGTCAGCTCTTGAATTTCAGCCACTCGGTTGGCTACGAACGTCTTCCATGTCGATGGAGTTGCGGATATCCAGTTCAAGACGATGGAAGAATCGGTCCATAGATATGTGGTGGCGGTTATGTCGATGCTGTCCTGAACTTGTTTAAGAAGTCTGGACAGGAGTTGAGCTGCGCATAGTTCGAGGCGTGGAATGGTTTGAGTCCCCATCGGAGCGACCTTGGACTTAGAAATCACCAGGCGAACTGTACAAGGGCCCTCGGCAGGTATTGACCGGAGATAGATGCATGCGCCATATGCAGACTCTGAAGCGTCGCTGAACCCGTGAATCTCCAAGCGATCGTAACCCGGACGTAACACATGGCGAGAAACTCGAAGGTGGGCAAGTGCTGAAAACTTCTGGTGAAATTCCTGCCATTCGTGAGCGAATCCGTTAGCCACGGGTGTGTCCCAGTCGAGATGGAGCTTCCAAAGACTCTGCAGCATGATTTTCGCCTTTGCAATGGTCGGTCCAATCAAACCTAAGGGGTCGAAAAGACTGCTGATCTGAGAGAGGATCGTTCGTTTGTTCAGAACCGTGCATTCCTTCCACTTCGGCGTCTTGAACGAAAGAAAATCGGTCGACGGTTCCCAGCGGAGGCCAAGTGCAGTCACGGAGGACTCGTGGTCCAAATCGAGTAGTGTTTTCGTCTCTCGGAGCTCCAACGGAATGGTATCAACAATAGCTTGACAATTCGAAGACCATTGTCGGAGAGGAAGTCCTGCGCAAGCGAGCATTGCAATGAGCTGGTTGCAGGTAACGGCGAGAGATTCAGCCTCGTCAGAACCGGACAGCAAATTGTCGACGTAGAAGTCGTGGCGGACAGCGGGTTCCGCCAGCGGAAAATGTTGCCCTTCATCATCGGCGAGCTTCTGCAGCACCCTAGTTGCCAAAAATGGAGCACTGCTTGTGCCGTATGTGACGGTGCGGAGCTGGTAGCTCTTCAGTGGAGCCTCGGGATCGTCGCGCCAGAGAATTCGCTGCAGCGGTTGGTCGGTGGGATGGACCAAAATCTGCCGGTACATTTTTTCAATGTCCGCAGATATCACGAACTGGTGGATTCGAAAACGGAGGACAATCGTCACGAGAGTGTCCTGGATTGTGGGACCAGGAAGCAGGACGTCGTTCAGCGAGATACCGGACTTCGAGCGGCATGATGCGTCGAATACGGTACGAAGCTTTGTAGTGGTGCTGTCGAGTTTCATCACAGCGTGGTGTGGAAGGTAGTATTGCGGTTGCGCGTCGATTTCATCGGGGCCAATCTCCCGCATATGTCCCAATCTCACGTACTCGTGGATGAACTGCTGATACATCGCCTTCTTATCGGGACTCGCACCGAGTGAGCGTTCTAGAGAGAAGAAGCGGCGGGTGGCGTTGTATTTGTTGTCCTTTAACTGCCAAAGCAGCTCGTCACGCTTGGGAAGCTTGACGACGTAGCGGCCTTCGGAGTTGCGGGTGGTGTTCTTCAAGAAATGTTCCTCACAGTATCGTTCCGACGGAGACCATCCCTTTGCATCGTGGACTTCTTCGAGCTGCCAGAATCGGTTGACCAATTCATCGATTGTGCAGGGATTACTGAACTGGCACTTGCGTGGATCGCTGTGATCGTGGTTTTCCAATAAACACTCTCCGGAGACGACCCAACCGAACTCTGTATTCTGCAGAAGCGGTAACTCTTCCCCGAGCGATATCCTGCCGTATCGAAGAATTTGGAAGAAATGGGCGGCACCCAGAATCATGTCGATGTCGCCAGTAACAGCGAATGTTGGATCTGCAAGCTCCACGTGCTTTGGAATCGGCCAGTGGCGGGCTTCTACCGTCGACTGGGGCAGCTTGACGGTAATGGAAGGCAGAACGAGCATGGAGCATTGTACGGAGAAGGGAGTGACTCGAGAGAAGATGGTTATCGTGGCCTGGTATTCAACCAGCGTTGTAGTGTTTCCGATTCCGCTTATCGGGATAGCATGCGGCAATCGGATGCGAGGAAGCTGCAGTCGTTCGCAAAGAGCCCCAGAAACAAAGTTGCGTTGGGAAGCACAGTCCAGCAAGCAACGAGCAGTGACGATGCGACCTCTACCGTTACGGATATTCACTAGCGCCGTCGGAAGGAAAACGGTTCCAGGAATCACTTCACCAGTATGTGATACGAGGGCAGTCTGAGAACTCATGGAAGGCGCATGCATGTGGGATAAGTTTGCGATTGAGGTAGAGGTAGACGGTTGCTGGATGGGAGCTTGCGAAACAGACTGGGGTGACAGTGAGTTTGGAGCATGCAGCGCAGATGCTGCGGTGAGAGTCGGCTGGAGGGCAACACAGCAAGTTGATCCGGTGGCTTGACCAGAAGCGGGATTGTCGTCAGAGGGCTCAGTATGAAGAAGCGTGTGGTGCTTCTTGGTACATGTACGGCATCTTGACCCAGAACAGTTCCGGGCATAATGGGAACTCGATCTCAAACAGTTAATGCAAAGGTTTTTCTGTCTTACCAGATCGATCCGTTGGCGAAGGTTGAGTTTCCGAAATTCCGGACAGCTGTACAGGTAGTGACTCTCACCGCACTTGTCGCACGGCTTCGGCTTGCTGGCGCTGGAAGAGGGTGTACTGGATACTGCAGTTTGCTGTGTAGCTGCGACTGGAAAGGCTGCTAGCTTGGATGTCGGATTTGGCTTGCTGCGAGGAGGAGCGGTGTTCGAAGTAGCTGAAGAAACTGCTTGCAAAACTCGAGCGTAGTTCTGGAGGAAGTTTACCATCGTCACGTATGATGGCATTGAAGTTGACGCACCAGTGCTTGTGTCCTCTGATGTACCGGCGGTTCCTCCCAGAACCGAAGCGATGTTGTCAGCATCGAGTTTGCTACAGTGGTTCTCCCATTCCCGGAGCGTACAAGGATCGAGGCGTATAGATAGCTGGTAAACCAGGATAGAGCTCCATCGGTCTGCTGGTTCACCCAAGCTCTTCAGAACGGAGATCTGCTGCTCGAAGCGATCGATCAGCGCAAGCAGATCTTCAGCTGATTCCTTGCGCATCGCTGGAGTGTCGAAAAGCGTCCGAATGTGACACTTGATTAACTGCCGGTTGTTCTCAAAACGCAGCCGCAACGTTCGCCAAGCGTCCTTGTAGCCCTGCTCGCTTATTTTGATAGGGTCGAGAATGCGCGCTGCCTCTCCTTGAACGAGGCCCTTCAGATAGTGCATCTTCTCGACCGCACTGATGTCGCTCCGGGAACCTACTGCGGATTCAAATGAATCGCGAAAAACACACCAGTCTTCCAACTTACCGTTAAACTTGGGTAGGTTAAGCTCCGGAAGCCTGATGTTCATTGGTCTCGATGGTGCGGGGTTGGCAGAAGGGGGAGAACGTATTTTCTTCGCCAGTTTGGCCAAGTAGAAGGACCGAAGAGCATAATAGCGACCGTCGAACAACTGCCGTTCCTTTTTCAGGTCGATTGGCTCCTTATCGGTGGAAAACATCTCCAATTTCACCACCGTTCGGTGAAACTCGTCGTAAAATTTCTCCAACTTTTCCGCCCACGCTTCTACTTGGCCCGCAAACTTACTGTCCTTGTCGAACTCCTTCGCATAATATTCCAACAAAGCCATTGAATCGACAATATTCTGCTTCGTCAGCTCCAACTCACTGAATTTCCTCTCGTCGGCCATTTTCTTCTTCGGTAGCGCCGTATTCCCGTTCACTCACGCACTTTTCAACCTCCAAGAATCCAAAAAGCACCCGAACAGTCAATTTGCAAAATAAAAATTTCACCGCGAAACTTAAAAACTTTTTTGAAAATATTCCTTCAGAAATCTTTATGTTCCAGCACGGCGCGCACCGTTCAGGCAGTAGGTAAACAATGCACACTACCTACGCTATCGTCAGCTGGCTGTGTCTCGCACGCACTACTCGTTGTAACGATGTAAATATTCTGCGATGGTGGATTCTTGGAGGGAACACTATGCGGTTTTGTTTGCACTACCGCGTAAAATGGCTAGTTTGCCGCTTGGGGACGCTACCGAAAATCACCTTTCGCGCACTTTTTCTGGCTTTACCCGTCTACAGCGGGGCCGTTCTTTGCGATTTTTCGCCTATTCTGGGCAATTTACAATCACTTTTTGCCTCTTCTGGGCACCTTTAGTTCACCTTTTGCCTATTCTGGGCAGTTTTCTGTTCACCCGCGGGCACTTTTTCTTCAAGATCCGGTTCGAAGGACCAAATTTATGTTCACGCACTTCACAACTCTTCTTACTTGCTGGATCTTTTAGAAAGTTTTGCTCCTATTGTTTTCACCTGCTTGACCAGGACTTTCTTCTGCTTCCACTGCACCTTCCGCTGGAGATCGCGCGCGAGTTAAACGGGTTGGTAAGGAACTTTGGATATCGCGAAATGAATACTGAAACTCGAAAACTATTTTTCTGCGACCGACACCACTGATTGCTTTTAACTATCTGTCTTTATTCTATGTTGTTTGTGTACATTTTTCTATGTGTGTTTATGCTGCGGCTGTTTGACAGCTATGTTATGGTTTGCAGAATCCATTTCTGCTTAGGGTTTGCACAGTGGGCTGACTGTGCGAATCGTACGGTATTTTACATGGCATTTTGTATATAATATTCTAGGATTAGTTCAATTCTTCTTAGGGCTAGGTAAGTATTTACAGATATTTACATTGTATAAAATTTCATTTTCTTTCAGGTTCGTATTGAAGAATTAGAGGTGAGTATTGAACAGTGACAAATGTCAAAGTAAGCTCAGATGCCAAATTTCACATCATTTGGACAATTCTAGACCCCCGCCCACCTCACTTGAAATTTTTGAAATTGGTGCTTTGGGAAAATGTGGAGGGAAAATATATTAAATGCTATAACTTTTGAAGTAGCAATCAGAAAATTACAATTTATACCTCTTTTTAAAGGAAATAACCTTAGTATTAGAATGAAGATATTCCTGTTCCTAGAAAAATGCGGGATTGTGGGGTAATGTGCCATTTTGGCCCCTAAATCCCCTATTTTTTAAATTTTTCTGCTCCGTGGTGCAAACCATACATATTTTGCAATTTTTCTAATGAAAAAAAAACTCAGAAATCGAACGGAACCTTTTAGACCTTTGTCCGAATACGAGAAGTTATAGGGCCTTTTGTCTTTTATATTAATTTTATCATTTTCTCGTGCATATATCTCTATTATTCTTCATTCAATTTTAATAAATTGTACCTTGTTGAACGTGGAAAATTCTTAGAAATACAACAAAAATAGATTCGTATGTGTTAAAATTGTTGTGTTATCTTTGAGTATTATACCGACTGGAACTACAATCTTTTGTGAATATTTACGGCTTTCTCAGTCAATTTAGCTTGAGCAAACGAATTGTTTTTAAAACTGCCCGACGTTTCGACCGTTTTTGGCGGCCTTTTTCAAGGGAAACTAAAATAATCGTTTATTATGAGTGAACAGGTAAAGCATAGTAAAAACATATATGGAAAAGGTACGAAACAAAAACAAAATTGCAGTGCTGTGTGACTCACTTTAATCGTGTCGTTTTTGTCGTAGTCGCTGATTGCCAACGGTGGGAGGTTGGGTGTTTTTGCACTGGCCGAAATGGTTGTGGAGATGACGATTTTGTGCTGAAAAAGTCATCTGAAAAAATCTTTGGTACGGAGCTCTATGTATGCACGAAGTGGTCCTACGTCTGGTTTGAAGATGGTGACCCACTGATTGCGTATGGAGGGATTGATAGCAATTGTGAGCCAAAACAACTGTCATCACTGGTTTCTGTGTTTCTATTCCTTCGAGTGCTGGTCGTTTTCAGTGTGTGTAGGATGCCGGCGTAGGTAGTGTTGAGACCATCTACATCGGTGCGATGGTTGACGGTGTTGGCGGTGTTTGAGATGTGGCACATTTCAAGTATTGGTAGAGCCGTCGATCGATAGGTTTTATCAATGATCTTAGCTTTGGTGAGATCAAAATTGTGGTCGTTTTTGATCATGTGTTCGATGAGAGCGGTTTTCTCACCGAGACTGATCAGCTGTTCGTCGGTGGTGATTGCGCCGTCGGTTTTTAATCGTACATACTGGTTTATGTTGGTTTTGTGGCCGTACAGTCTTGTTTTGAGCTGATTCCGTGTCATTCCTATGTAGTACATTGGGCAGTTCCCACAAGGCAGACTGTAGATGACATTAGATTGCAACAGAGGATCTACGGGGTCTTTGACGTTCAGCATTAGTTTGGATGTGGTGCTGATTGGTTTTGATGCTATTTTAACATTTGGGTAATCGGATTTTAGAATGCTTACTATAGATGTGCTGAGTGATGGTACGTATGGCAGTGATCTGTAAACCTGGTCGGTGGACGGACTGCAATCGTTGGGAGGATCTCTTGTGTTAGATGCATTTTTATTTTTATCCGGTTGTTGAGAGTTATTGGAGGGGCAGAATATTTTTGCATTGCGGGATATAAGTCTGTTGATGAGTGATGATGGGTAATTGTTCCTACGGAGATGTTGAAAAATTATATTTTGCTGCAAGTTAGGGCAGTTATCCGTGGTGAGACCAGTCACTCTTTTAATGAATTGTTGAGCGACGTTCATTTTCATCGATAGCGGGTGGAAAGAATGGTAGTTCAGAAGACGGCCTGATGCTATCGGTTTTGCGTACCAGCGTGTAGATAGTGTTTGGTCTGAATGTCGAGTTACTACTGTGTCTAAGAACGGAAGTTTGTTGTCGATCTCCTCTTCTTTTGTAAACTGTAGATGTTGATTGTATGCGTTAAAAGTATCCAGAGTTTGTTGTACTTTGTCTTTGGGGAGCGCCAAGAATAGATCGTCAACATATTTGCGGATTACCGGAATGGTGAATGGAAGTCGTTTGATTGAAGTTTGTAGTAAGTTTTCCATAATAATATCAGCTAGAATGGGCGATAGGGGGCTGCCCATGGCTGTGCCGAACGTTTGCTTGTAGTGTTTTTCCCGGAATCTGAAGTAACTGCTTTTAATACAAAACTCGACTAGCTCGAGAAACAAATCCAAATTAATGTTGGTGTGAACTTTAATGTTACGCCAGTCCATGATGATATCATGGGTGACCAGCTCTGTTGGTATATTTGTGTACAGAGAGACCACATCAAACGACACTAGGACATAGTCAGGTGGAAGGGTGACCTGTTGTATATACTCGGTGAACTGGAAACTGTCGGGTGTGTTGTACTCACTGTGGAATGATGATTTTAGTATACTGCCTATGAACTTGGCAAGTTGATATGTCGGTGCTGTGATATTGGGGACCACCGGGCGCAGTGGCAAGTTGGGTTTGTGCGCTTTGGGTTGTCCGTATATGCGTGGGCATACAGCTGTATTTGATTTTAGGCGCATAGATGTTTTAGTGTCGATGAGCTTGAGATTGAGCAATCTGGTAATGAGCGAGTTGTTCTGTCTTTGGACGGAAGGTGTGGGGTCTTTGGATACCGTTTGGTATGCTGGTTCATTCAATAACGCATACATTTTGTTGTCATATTCTTTTTTATACATTATGACCGTTCTATTACCTTTGTCGGCCTCGAGGATACAGATGTCTTGGTGTTCAGTGAGAAATTTTGCAGTTGTGGTCGTTGCATGTTTGCAGAAATCGTGGAGCGGGGATTTGTATTCGTTGTGTTTTGCTTTAGAGATGTAGTTTTGGATTTGACAGTCTCGGTGAGAAAACCGCTCTCATCGAACACATGATCAAAAACGACCACAATTTTGATCTCACCAAAGCTAAGATCATTGATAAAACCTATCGATCGACGGCTCTACCAATACTTGAAATGTGCCACATCTCAAACACCGCCAACACCGTCAACCATCGCACCGATGTAGATGGTCTCAACACTACCTACGCCGGCATCCTACACACACTGAAAACGACCAGCACTCGAAGGAATAGAAACACAGAAACCAGTGATGACAGTTGTTTTGGCTCACAATTGCTATCAATCCCTCCATACGCAATCAGTGGGTCACCATCTTCAAACCAGACGTTGGACCACTTCGTGCATACATAGAGCTCCGTACCAAAGATTTTTTCAGATGACTTTTTCAGCACAAAATCGTCATCTCCACAACCATTTCGGCCAGTGCAAAAACACCCAACCTCCCACCGTTGGCAATCAGCGACTACGACAAAAACGACACGATTAAAGTGAGTCACACAGCACTGCAATTTTGTTTTTGTTTCGTACCTTTTCCATATATGTTTTTACTATGCTTTACCTGTTCACTCATAATAAACGATTATTTTAGTTTCCCTTGAAAAAGGCCGCCAAAAACGGTCGAAACGTCGGGCAGTTTTAAAAACAATTCGTTTGCTCAAGCTAAATTGACTGAGAAAGCCGTAAATATTCACAAAAGATTGTTGTGTTAAAATGTTAAAATGTGAAATCGAGACTATATGTCAGATAATTTGATGTTTCTGAATTTTACCGGTAACAAATCTATTTTTATTTCGTTCCTAAGGATGGAACGTTCAACGTGGAAAGAACAAGGTACAATTTATGAAAATTGAATGAAGAATAATAGAGATATATGCACGAGAAAATGATAATATTTAATATAAATGACAAAAGGCCCTATAACCCCAACTTCTTATATTCGGACAAAGGTCTAAAAGGTTCCATTCGATTTCTGAGATTTTTCCACATTAGAAAAACTGCAAATATGTATGGTTTGCACAACGGAGCAGAAAAATTCAAAACAATGGGGGATTTTGGGGTCAAAATAACCCAGTACCACACTTTCCCGTATTTGTCTAGAAACAGGAATATCTCCATTCCACTACTAAGGTTATTTCCTTTAAAAGGAGGTATAAATTGTAATTTTCTGATTGCTACTTCAAAAGTTATAGCATTTAATATATTTTTCTTCCACATTTTCCCATAGCACCAATTTCAAAAATTTCAAGCGAAGTGGGCGGGGGTCTAGAATTTTCCAAATGATGTGAAATTTGGCATCTGAGCTTACTTTGACATTTGTCACAATATGAGAGGGGGGGCGGGCTTTGAGAATACAAAAAACATTTTTTTTGCAATGCCCTAGTAGATAACGAGCACCAGTATTTTTCGATGAACCTACCACCCCACAGTGGCTCAAAACAGTGTTTAGAGGTACTTAATTCATTGGAGTCAAAACTGTTCATATTAGCGATTTTACATATTCTAAAATGTTTGTGTGTGTAAAAAGCGCCATCTTTTGGCAGCATTGTTGTTTTAAAAAATTGATCATAGTAGGCTATAAGAAATTTAACTTTTGAACCGAAAGAGATAGCGCTTGGCCGTCTTCGACAAAATTGTAGAGGAGAGTATTTTCATAAATTTTGAAGAAGACATGTTGTCTCGGTCACTCACCGTTATTGAGTTATAAGACATTTTCTATGATGAAGTCCTACAATTCTTATTTTTACTTATAACTTTTTTGTTTCTGATTTTTCGCGTTAATAATGTTCGAAGTTATTTTTTATCATTACAAAACACACAACTTTTTCGAAGAAACAAAATAGCTGTGGATGCTGTATAAAGACTTATGGCTGATTTTGATTTTATTTTACCCTGTTTTTGAACCCGTGTAACTTTCCTATCGGCAAAAACTGTAATTATACTATCAATTATTCTAATAGGACTGGGTTTCACCTACAAAACGAAGGCAAAACCGTTTGTCCATAATCACTCGTTCAGAAGTTATACCCTGTTGAAAGCTGTATGTCTGGACCTCTTGAGGTCGCGCGTATGGCTCACTGAACGAGTAGGCGCTGGTGTTCAAAGACGCTTTTGCTTGTTCTTCTGAGTGGCGTGCACTCTGTGTACTAGCGCGTCTGTTGGAAGCTTAACACCGATATTAAATGATTTTCTAGCGGGCGATGTACTTTTCCAGTTAATCGAATGAATTTTAGTTTCTGGATATTGAAGAAGAGGTAAAAGATACACTTTTTCCATATAATCGCTGCATTAACCGGCTGAATGTTTTCAAATATTTCATGCCGTGGTGAATGCAGCAATTTTGTGCATCTTCTTTATCCTAAAGCTAACATTCATACGGTAACCCGGACGGAAATGGAATTGTACGTTAGAATATCAAGCAATATCGATGTTAACCTTCCAGCAGACACGCTAGTACACAGAGTGCGCTCCATTCAGAAAATCAAGCGAAAGCGTCTTTGAACACCAACGCCTACTCGTTTAGTGAGCCATACGCGCGACTTCAAGAGGTCCAGACATACAGCTTTCAACAGGGTATAACTTCTGAACGAGTGATTATGGACAAACGGGTGTACCCGTGCCACATTATACATCCACTTAATTTTAATTCCCGTAGCCAAAATATCAGATGTTTACCCTCATAAAACTGACAGGTACCCGTACACCAAACGCTCTGTGACTCTGTTGATTTGTGTCAAGTGAGTAGGATTTTCATGTTTTTATGTTTATATGCTGTTCTATCAATGTCATTCAATAAAATAGGCCTTGAAGAAGACCCAAACCAAGTGTCGAAACGTCGGCGAAGATAACAAGCAATCGACGCAATTCAGTTATGACTGTATTGCCGAAACCTACGCTAGATTCCACAACGTCCAGTCGAAACATTCACATCTACATTGTGTTACGGCAACCAAAGAAAAAACATCTTTCTACGCACAAATTGAACACAAGTATGGAAAACCCACAACAAAACTTTTCAAATCATATGCGTTCGCATTAAGACTACATTAAACTTACGCTGATTAGCCAATTAAATATTATATTTTTGTTTGTTTCAAGTGTGTCAGCGTCCCCATGTTACTTAGCAAGTTCGTGACAGTCGTGCTCTCACATATGCTTACCAAATGTAATAAGAATGTAATTGACAACACACAAAAAATAATGAAATTTAAACCACATGTAAATCAATACGAATGTAAACATACAACGATTGAATCAAAAATTTGATTGAAAATTGCGTTGAAATCAATTGGAGCATCAAACAGCATACAATTTTACACTCTCATTTGTGTAATATTACATGTCATTCATTTTACAGCAGTATTCGAGTAAAAATACACTGAAGTGCATTGGTTTTCCGTTTTAGGAAACTGTAATTTTCAATCCACGTGTAAAATTATAATAAAATTCGTTGAAGAAAGCACGACAAGTTGTGTGTATTTGTGGTGGAACTTCATTTTACATTTATATATGCTCCAAATATGTGCATGAAAATAAACTTAAAATTACAAAATATTTTTTCTGTGAATGTTATATTGAACGTAACCAGCTATTAAATTTAAATCAGTTTGGATAAAAGAGAAAGGCACAATTGCACCGCTAGGTAAATTAAAACAGGTTTTTCAAATACAGATTAAAAAGAAGAAGCTAGATTAAATAAGACCTGCTTGATGATTAAATATTCTCCAAAGAAATACAAACATTTCTATCTCGCGAGGATCGCAAGGAGAATATTTATGTACATCATCAAATTTCAACTACAGAAGCAGTCTTTACAGCAAAAAGCTCCTTTAGCTTTAATGTGGTCTGAATTAGTTCAGTTCTTACTATACATAAAATTATTCAACCAGTGACTACTGGTGCATAAACTCGTAACACTTCTGCCTAGTGAATTTATTCATTTCCATTATTTAATTCCCTAGTGTCAATTTCAAACAGGAACTGAAATGTCCTGCAAACAATCACAAATATCAGAAGCGAATGGAGCGGAGTTAATTCCATTTTCAGAGGAAAATATGTTGAATTAATTTCTGTAAAGAACGATTCAAGTTAATCATTATTCATTTTTTTGTCGTAAACCCATGCATTTCACCCCTCGTTTGGTGCGGATTTTCTTCAGCCAGCGGTGGCAGCGTTGATTCGGTCTCGGATAATCCAAGCGAATGACGGCGCTGATGATAATGGGGCTTCCTTTAGCTATGTTTTTTCCCTCGCAAAGCGTGCCTCCAATAATGTTGTGCAAGAAAGCTTCGGCATTTGCGGAAGCTCCTTCTAGCATGGTGCGCACTGCGCTGTTATGTGTGTGTGATTCATCAGATGGAAGCACCAAGCGAAGGAAAAGGGGAGTAGTTGATGAAGCAGCTGATTGGGTGAGGGAGTACTGTTTCCGACACATAGTCTGCTGCTGGTGCTGTGGCTTCCAGTGCTAAAGCGGGCTTACTTTTGCCTCGAAGCGGCGACGGAAGGAAAGCCTGACGGAAATTTATGCAAAGTTAAGTGTAATGAGGAATACAGCATCCACCATGGTGGAATACGTACGAAAAGCAGACATGAATGAGAAGCGCGATGGATGGTGCTGGAGGAAAATGGGATGTATGGACAGGAGATCGAGTTGGAGTTGATACGAGAAGAAGTGTTTAAGTACGGGAGAAAAGTGAGGAAAGGGGGTGGGGTATTCGCAAACGGAAAAACTTGGTAGGGTGGAAAAATATGCGGAGAAATTTGTGGAAGCAAACGTAATAGATGGGTAAAACATACAATTTATTTCTGATTAAAGTGATGGCAACATTTGTTCTTGAAGAACAATATTTCTGTTTGTACCGATTCTGGTCAGGTTTAATGGAGAATGTTTTGCAGTATTAGCACCTCTTTTGCTCAAGTAAAGCGGCATTCTTTAACGATTGTCAAGCTGATCGAGTTCCGAAATTTGAAAATATTCCGATGGTTTAGCCTGCTTTTATCAATCGGTAATAATGAGAACTTCAGTCACTCGGCGGTTTCAATCGAGATTGTAATTTTTATAGGAAAAAGGGAGCATTCTTATCAATGAAAGAAAGTTAAATTGAATAGCTCAGAAGCAATATTTTGAATAATGATTTATTTTATTGAATATGCTTCCGACCTAATACATTTGAAGTCCTTTGCCAGATACCTTGATATGAACAAGTCGTTTCAAATTATTCCCGACTTCATTTCGCACAAGATTATCTAGCTTTTCCGTTTGTAGGCACTCGATAGGCAAATGAAGGCGGTACCGTTAATAATAATATTATCGCTACACTCTACACAAGGCGAACATTCAATTTCATCTCTCGTACAGTTTGTCGCACTGCAGCAGGCAGAGGCCCCCACCATACCCCTCTATGTCGGTTTTGGATTATGTTCCTGAGTGTTGGATTGCATTACTTATGCGGCAGAGCGAATGGGAAATTTATTCGTTGCAAGACCTGATGGCAAACGTAAATCGCTGCGAGTAGCAAACCACAGCAAGAATACTGCTATTTGTAATAAATACATTAAATCATTGTAATTTATTTATTGAGCATGAAGTATTATTTTCATCCTGTTTCGATCCGATAATGATCATTACGTACGAATGGAAGGGCAGGAATTGGAGGTTGTATTTTCCGGAATAAGCCACCGATTGTCGTATCACAGCTTCCGGTCGGGCTGTTAATTTTAGCTGTTTGCAGGTGGTTTCTGAGTGGAGCTTCTGGATTCGACTGTATATTAGTTAGGTAGTCTGGATTTTCACGAAATTTGCTGGGTCTGTGAGTAGCAATATTCAGCGAATTGCTGTTCAGTTAGGTTCGATGACGAGGTGTTGAAATACCTATTTAACATATGGTTATGTTCGGATGATAAAAATTCTTCTCGAATGGAGAATGCTGTGCTATACGAATTTCTGACACAGTAGACCTGTGGACAATCATAGGATTCAAATAATAATCGTGCCCCATTCAAACGTGCTATTTTCGCTATATGCGTTTACTACCCAACATGCTTCATGTCTTCTAGTACAGTGTTCCTATTAACAATGTTTAGAATTACAGAGATCAATAGTATAAATGACCGGCAACTATGAATATATTTCGACTTATGTAGGAAGGCAAAGATTTCATAGCATTGGTTCAAGAGCCGTAATTCCATAAAGTAAAATACCTCGTGCATACATTCTTGTAATTAAAGTTTTGACGCGTGTCTCTTATCGGAGTTCATAACTCGCGATATCTGTGTGTGACAATTGCCCGAAAGATTGATATCATATGCATATACTATCAATTGTTCGGCATGTTTGTTACATAAGAAGTCATCCTCTTCTGATGATTTCAAAAAGGTTATACCCTACTGTAGTAGGAATGGTTTTTCTCCTATAATGGGCATTTATGCAAATGTTCATCGCACTGTTTGGAGCAGCACACTCACGTCACCTAGTGAGCAGAAGGAAATTTCCTTCTTGTCACTAGGTGACGTGACTGTTACAGTGGGACTCCAGTTGTGAATAGTAGAGGATTTGAGCTGACGAAGTAGCTAAGTAGTATAAATCTACACATTCTTAGTGTAGGAAACCAACCAATATTTGTGAGGTCTGGAAGAGTGCTGGATATACACGTTGGCCTGAAAGAGTCTCATATGAGCTGGGCAATTGGCAGATTTTAAATGAATCTGAACCATCTCTTTCTGATAATTTATTTATATTTTCTATCATCTTCATGTCACCTCAAATGTCGACTAGATATCTCCCAAATGTCGACAATATCGTCCTGTACCGCCTTTGCGCATGGGAAGTGGGCACATTGGGCTAGGTCCAGGGCCAGGGTCTTCGTGTTTTTTGGGGCCCAAAAGGTGGGATGAATAATAAATCACAGTTTATATCCGATATACAACTACAACTACAACTAAAACTACAACTACAACTACAACTAAAACTAAAACTACAACTAAAACTAAAACTACAACTACAACTACAATTAGAACTACAACTAGAACTACAACTACAACTACAACTACAATTACAACTACAACTACAACTACAACTACAACTACAACTACAACTACAACTACAACTACAACTACAACTACAACTACAACTACAACTACAACTACAACTACAACTACAACTACAACTACAACTACAACTACAACTACAACTACAACTACAACTACAACTACAACTACAACTACAACTACAACTACAACTACAACTACAACTACAACTACAACTACAACTACAACTACAACTACAACTACAACTACAACTACAACTACAACTACAACTACAACTACAACTACAACTACAACTACAACTACAACTACAACTACAACTACAACTACAACTACAACTACAACTACAACTACAACTACAACTACAACTACAACTACAACTACAACTACAACTACAACTACAACTACAACTACAACTACAACTACAACTACAACTACAACTACAACTACAACTACAACTACAACTACAACTACAACTACAACTACAACTACAACTACAACTACAACTACAACTACAAATACAACTACAACTACAACGGTTCTGGTGATGCGGACTCGTGGGCGGTAGCACGCACATTGGTTACCACTGAATCGGTCAAGTGGGTAATTGACAGTTTTGCTCCATACAAATCGCCCGGAAAAGGTAGAATACTTCCAGTGCTACTGCAAAAGGGATTTGATATTCTGAAACATGTTTTGAAAAAGCTTATGCTTTCCAGTCTTGCTACCGGGTATATCCCGGTAGCATAGCGCGAAATAACTGTTGGATTTATTCCCAAAGGGGAGCGCTCATACTATGAAGACGCCAAAAATTTTAGGCCTATCAGCTTAAGTTCTTTTCTGCAAATAGCTTTGAAGCGGATAATCGATCATCACATCAGGCACGTTAGTTTAGTTGAATATCCACTGCATAAAATGAAACATGCATATCAGTATGGCAAATCCACTATCACTCTGCTTCACGATGTTGTTTACAACATTGAGAATGCCTTCTCGTTGAAGCAATATAGCTTGTGTGTATTCCTAGTTATCGTAGGAGCTCTTAATAATGTGCCGTTCCAGTCTATTTTAGAATCGACCTGTGGCCATCGCGGTTTCTACCTCTAGTAACAATTGTGGTTTTATGGTGCTCTTGAAGTCTCTCTTAAAACTTAGATTGCACTTCTAGTTTGTTATAAAACTTAAATTGTTACTTGGGACATATATCTTGGTTTGGATAAACGCAATGCTTAGTAACCGCATTTTTTGTTCGTCACTGCAACAGGTTGAGATACGAAAGTTGAGTATTTACGGTTGTCCTCAGGGTGGCGTTCTGTCACCTTTGTTATGGAACTTGGTTGCCGACGGCTTGTTGAAGAAACTCAACGAGCTTGGATTTCCAACCTACGGGTTTGCTGACAATTACTTATTACTGGGCATTGCATCAGAATTATCTTTGACTCAATATAATTAAGAGCTGTCGAACGGTGGTGTCGACAAGTTCTAAATTATCAGTTAATCTAAACAAAACTTCAATTGTTCTTTTCACAATCAAGCAAAGAACAACTGGGGTTCGTTTCTTGCACTTCTTTGATTATGAGCTACTGTGTGCAGATCAAGTCAAATTCATTGGAGTTATATTGAATTGCAAACTGCATTGGTCTGCTCACATTGAGTTCAGAGTCACGAAAACGTGCATGTCTTTCAAGCAGTGCACACGAACTTTGGGAAAGACCTGGGGTCTGAAACCTAAATGAATCAATTGGATTTACATGTCAATGGTACGTCCACTCACTCACTAGGTAGATACTGTACTGTATTCTAAGCAGAAATCTTTATAATTATGTGCGGGGTACAATAAGCCCTTCAACACAGCTTGTTCGGCAAAGTTATAAACTTCTACTCCGATAGCTAGGCTGCAAACAAGGCCCTTAGCTTGGACACATCACTGTCCGAACTATCGCATGCCGAACCCAAATCGCGAAGAACTTAGCACTGTCAACACTATCTACCCTATCTGGGTGCCAGGACATTCCGGCATTACTGGAATTGAACGGGCTGACAAATTGGTCACAGCAGGTTCAGTGATTGACTTTGTTGGTCTTGAGCTCGCCCGGCCAATTTCGACAAGTTGAATAATAGAAAAAATGTTGTCCTGGGCTTCGTCTAAGCACCACAATTATTGGAAAAATCTACGAACGTGTCGCCAAATAAAGGCGTTTCTGGAACAACTGTGCCCAGTGATTTTGAAAAATCTCCTACAATTTTCGAAGCTCCACTGCAGCATGCTGACCAGGGCTTTAACCGGCAACTGTAAACTCAATTATCCCATGGCAACTATTCAGCGCGCTGAGACTTTTTCGTGTGATCTTTTTGAATCCGACTACGAATTTTCGGCCGTCCTTACATAGACGACACCATATTTGGACGACTGAAACTCAAAGACCTACTAAGGTTTCTTATTCAATGTGGTAAAGAGCTTTAGGCTTACTCGCAGGCGAGTTGAACTACTTGTAAGTTTAACTTACCTGCTGTTTGTTTTTGTTATTATTTTTCACACCCTTTCAATTCTACTTCCTCCCTCCTCATTCTCCTTCCCTTTCGCTCAGGAAATGATGAAAAGACACATAGTATATTAGGTAGTTGTTTAGTTTTCGTATCTTTTTAAACTCTGGGTAACCGGCTGCCGGGAATGTCCTATGTTTCCTAAACAAAAGCAATTTGAGCTCCCTAAATGGACCGCGCGAGTATTGCCTAGAAAAGCTAGTCTAATCGGCATAATGGGCCGGATCCTTGGCCGGAACAACTTCCATTGCCACAGTAAATAGACAGATTTCACTGTTTCTTCTCTACGATATAATTATTGTGTTGAAAACTACTGGTGATAACACGTTATACAGACAAAGAGTTACGATAGCGCAAGATATTGAGGCTGATTTCCGATTAACTATTCATTTTTACGGTAGTGTTTTGTCGATTAGATCTATTCGTACCCTTTTATCTTGCTACTAGCGGCAGAAATCCGATAGTACCCAATCGTCGTCGATCTAAAAACCAAATGTCATCAATAGACTTAGACTCGCGTGGGGGAATGAGATAGAAGACTCTCACCGTTTGAAGTTCTAAAAAGCCTTTAAACAAATATCGACAAAGTCTTTAGTAATGAATCCTAAGAGCGTAGATGCTTTAGAAATATGAAGGTAGACAAGCATTGAAAATGATATGAAACGATCTCACTAGCTCTGAATAAATAAATTCATGAGATTTCTATGAAGAATTCTACTGCGTACGCGAAATTGTTGCATCGGCTACTCAGGTCCAGGCGGCGTTGTAGGCGCTAAGCGGAACAAACGGGTGTATTTTTTCGCGGCTTGCTTCACATACGTCAATGGAAAAGTTGTGACGATAAATGTCAATGCACAATCATACTTTTCTCGCGATATTTCAACCTACTATCACGTAACTCAACAGAAAAAACTACCTACCAAACGATTGACTCATTTTCCTGTTGAATATACTATATATCACAGAAAAACTTTGAAAAATATTGGACGCTAACGACAGCACGTCCGGGCGATTCACCACTGCTGCCACTCATCATTCATAGAAGGTGTGTCAGCAAAAATGTAAGAAGAGGGAATGGAGAATGAAAACAAATCTGTTACTTATCTCTACTAACGACGATTATTCTGCTTCAGTGAAAACATTTTATGTACTCGTCCAACAAAACGAACAAAAATTAAACCTTCACTAAAAACAACAAAATACACCGAGTAAAACACAAAAAAAACGATCTGCTCTGGTTAAAGGTTCGAAAACGTCGGTTTTTGGTGTTATCATTGTGCTATGTCCCTACATTGGTAACAATTGAGGTTTTATGATAGTTTCATATTTACTCATTAAACTTAGATTGCACTTGTAGCGTGCTATAAAGCTTCAATTGTTACTTGGGTATGGACGTAAAGAATCATTCTTGTAGCTTTCACTTGCAAACCACGGCGGCCAAACGGCAAACCAAGCCTCAAACCGCTTGTCGGTTAAGACGGTTCGATATTCTGATTTGACCCAGGACTACGATCTTTATTATAATTATGAACCCTTTCGTACGGAGTTCCGATTATGTAAACACAGGCGGGTGTCACTCCTGTCATCCGCTATGATATACAAACTTTGACAGTAGTCAACATATGATGGGCCTAGCTGCATCTAGGCCCATGTCGCCCGTGCAATAGCATTGGGTTGTTTTGAGTTTAACAAAGGCAGATGTTGTCTGTGACAAAATGGCTGCCTAGCAGGGGGCTGTGTATGCAAGAGACACTATCAATGCTGCCGAATCAAAATGATTTTAAACCTGTTGAAGTTAATAACAACTTGCTTGGATTCGCAGGCCTAGAAAACTTATATCACATTTTCCAAACTCCATTATAGATTTTGCTTATTGTATTTATAGATGCCGAACATTTCCAAACTTATGCTAAACTTCCATGAAATCCTAGAGCTCATGAATGAGAAAGGCGCAATTGCTTATGCAGGTGGATTAATACAGATCATCATTTCGCACTACCATCACCTTTTCTTCATTTTACGTGTTAGCTTGCGGAAATTTTCCAACCCAATAAATATATGGCGTGGGAGAAAAGTTACAGTCGGTTATAAGTGTTGCAATATTTTACGAAAAGTAACACAATTGTGAAAAACAGCATCTTTAATTCTCGTCTACAATCAATGGTTGAAAAAGCTACAATCTGGTCTGCTACTTTACGACTTAATCTCGATTTCTCGCCATCTTTCAACACTCACCCACGGTATAATCCATTAATAATATAGAGCTTACATGTCATGAAGATGTTTTGATTGATGATCGTCTTTTGTGTTTGAGTAAATAATCTTTCTACGTGGCTTTTGTCGAGAGGTCGTTTCATTCCTTGTTATAAGTACTTCATATATTTACTATAGTCCTTGAAAAAGTTATACTTCAAGCAAATGGCCCTCATTCGCATCGCAAAGTCTGCCTTCGACTGTTGTCTTCCTTCATCATCCCACACATCCCATATAAATAAGCATGTGTGTTACATGACGAAAACAAAAATGTTTTTATGATTTTCAAACTGGGTGGAAAATTGAAAGAAAGAGTCTGTTTCCCGCGCCACGGCTCCGGTTTGATTGTATTTTTTATTATTATTTCGTAGGCTCTGCTAAATGAGATGGAGTGGCCCGGCACATATACTCCAACTGAAGTGCTGCTGTCGCTCCTACTGAGCCTACCATCAGCAGAGCAAGGACGTTCGAATGGGGTTCTGCCTGGTACTGATGGGCGACCGTGTTTTGTCTTCCACTTCACAGATTGTTGGCGCGGTTGAAAAATTGAAGCATTAATCTGAATCAGTTTAGGATAACGAGTAAATATTTTATCGTGCGATAGAGTCTTCTGAGGGAATGAGAGTTTGTTTAGTTGAAATGTTGATAATAAAACAAAGAATAACTGATGGCTGGGTAATGCAAGAGTCATAATCGGAGTGAAAAAGAATGCATTTATTAATTCGAATACAGTAATTTTTCTTCTGACTGATTGAAGGTGTATCAATTGCTTAGGTATTTCTGTAAACATCAGATATTAATAAAGTTTTCGGCAATAGAAATTATTGTTTAGATTCTAATATGGTAACTCTGTAAAGGATATTTGATGTCAGTATAAGAATTTATTCGGCACTTGGTGCCATTTGAAATTTTTCAGCGTTACGTACACTTTGAAAATTAACCTTCTACAAGACTCACCAATTGCTCAACTACTTTTATCGCATCGAAAGAGAAACGTTCAGCGCTCATGACAGGAATCAGGAATCGGAAAATATTGGTTCGATTGGCACGTTCTTCATGTTATTCGGAGATTTAAAATTTACAACCACTCATGTGTCTAGTGATGTACCAGCGGGAGTATTTATTTTTGAGTTTACCCGGAGTTTCCCCAGATCATTTTTACCCGACCAAAAAAGGGTTTATCAAATTTATTTGCTAAATCTTTTACTTCATGCAAAATTCTTTTCTTTTGCGATTTTTAAGGATCATTTACATTTACAATTTCATTCAAATATACAAGTATATTTGACACAATGCAGAGAATAATAATCCTAGTTAGTCAGAGACTGACTAATGAAAATCAGAATAATCATATGATTCCTAACCAATGCCTAAACATTATTTGGGAAGTTGAAGAAATATAAATGTTATTGTTATTCTTCATGTTACTGATTCTATAAGTTATTCATTTTTGGTACCTACTAACTCAAAATCCAGTAAAAATCTGGAACTGGAACAAAATGTAACATGCAGAAAGAAAATGGCATTGACATACGTCCAATGTTCCATACAATGTCATTAATTTAAGCAAGGACGACCCATCAGACTCAAGTGCAAATCGATGACAAATATTTTCAAAAATTATTTTAAAAAAAAACCTGTTTCAATTCACCCAGCTGCAGCGGTGCCATTGTGCCTTTCTCAATCATGAACACTAGGATTGCATCGTTGTTTATATTTATTGCAATCTGTCAACCATTCATTTGAGAATATGTTTGTGAAAATAGATTCAACCATTGTTGAGTAAAGTGAGTGATATTTTTGGTCATATACACACAGGTACAAACACTTGCTGTACTCGACGAGCTGAATCGAATGGAATATAACACTCGTCCTTCCGAACTTCGAGCAATTTCTATACACTTCTATTGAGAAATGCAAAAACATGATAAACTCTCAATAGATGTATGAACTAATAATAAAATATCAAACACTTTCAAAAATAGCGCAATCTTCCCTTGAAATGACCACATTAGATAAAAGTCGGTTAATCCAACATGTGCATCTTGCATTGTTTTAGTTGTTATGTATACCGTTGTGAAAGCATTCGTGAAATCGCGAATTAACTACCAGTCAGATCTAGATTAGAAACGATAAAAAATATCTTCAAATAGTAATAGATCTATTCATAAATATATGTACATAATTCTGGAGGCTTTTCGCCCATCTCCAAGTAAAATGCAGACCTTTCGTTAAAATGCTGTATGATGAGAAAAACTTCAGCTCAGCGAGTCTTTGCATATAAAGGTGGTAGCGCATGCGTCCCTTTGTCAAAATCGGTTTATCCGAATTTTTTTCCGCAGTTTTTTGCGACTTCATGAATTTTTTTTTCTTGCTCTTTATTATGCCAGTTACAGACAATTGCATCGTATGAACCGCATATCTTATTAGCTTCACCGCATTTTTAAACTCAATAATGATGTTCGCGAGGAAATGTAGCCCTTCTTGGACCTCCATCAGCATTCTTCCAACATCAAGTTCATTTCGTATGTTTTCTACAGCTCTCTTACAGTTGCCAACATGTTGGCGCCGATATCACATGTGATAGAGAATACATTTTCTACTCCAATTCCATCATACTCCGTAAGGATCTCCAAAACATTCGTTTTTAAATATTTTCCGGTATGCATGTCACCAAGTTGAACCATGCCTAACAATACAATTTTAAAATTTAAATTCAATCTTTATCTTTATCTGTTTCACATATCACTGGTATATTTAGTAAGAAGTGTAATTACGACAAATGTAATGATAGAGCCAAATCAAAAATATCAAGAAGGACCCGCTTCTATATTTTCCATACATTCAATTGAAGAAACTCCTTTATCGCCCATTAAGGTTCAACTGAGAACGCCCCAATAAGCGAGCATCTTGGAAAACGAAAAAAGTAATTTTTTCTAGCACCGTTGGAAAAAACTTCTTGAAAATGAATAAATGTATACGAGGCATTGGTAGAGTACTGCTGATTTATTTTCATGAAGATTTTTTCAACGGTGTGAGAAAAAACTTTTTTAAACTTAAATTATAGATATTTTAACCTTATGGTCATTCGCCTCTTTTCTGATTAGAAAAATCTGATACCCTATGGGCGGGGTTGAGAATTGAACCCAGGTGAGGTTCGTTTTTCAAGATGGCCGCTTTTCAAAATTTTCTCGGTTGAACCTTAATACCATCTGTTGAGTAAAAATCATACTAGTGGGCTATTTCTGAATGAGTTTGGCAAAGACTCGCTTCTTTGGCAAACTATATGTCAAATCACCTGAACAAGAGCTTAGGTTATGCGCTGCGGTGTACAAAAATTCAACTACTGAAGGCTTAAAACTGTGTTTTCGATTTATCGCAGAAGTTGAGTGTCTTTCTTTTTATTGTAATCTTTGGTTAAATGCATAGAATGTTTTTTTTAATAAAAAATAAAGGATTCTCTTATTCACGGAACTTATATTATATTCTCCAAAATGCGTAGTTGACGTAATATTTTATTATCATTTATTGAAATATCGGTAATCGAAAATTTAACAAACACATTTATTTTGTTTTTTAGTCAAAATGCCAAAATTTATTTGGAACAGTGACAGATTTTTTATATCCTTACTATTTTGAGTATATTCATATTCAGTGATGTAGCTTTCGCATTTTCGGCATTCATACATTTTTAGAATAACGCTGAGCTCTGCTAAAAACTTCAGTTATAAAACCCTTCCAAAATATTATGCATTATTTTCCTAAAATGTTAGTATAACCGTTAGTTTCGGACATACCATCCCAATTCCATTTCAACAATACAAATTAAAATATGATTCAAGGGTGTCATAAAACCTTATTGTTAAATTTTCATGGAAAACGTTTTAAATCAACACTTTCACATTATCAAACAAATGATGATTCGTTCAAACAAATGATGATTCACTCTGCCCTCTTTTTTCGTTTTCTATTTCGATTATTACTGCAAAACCACAAAACTTTTCGAACATTTATCAGTATGTTTCGAAATAGAAAGGTTTTTACTAGAAATCAGAATGGTGACCGAGTAATTCGCGGAAGAGAAAGTAAACAAAGAGAGGCTCTCTTTTGTAGATTGGACCTATTAGCTTATAAGCATAAGCATAAGAGATCGCCCGTAGTTGCTGCTCCGTTATTGACCAGAACCAAATTAGGTTGCAAAATGTTCATTGGAACAACATGCTGGGGAAAAACATGATGAACCACATTGTACAATCTATATTGATCCCTGCATGCTGATCAATACCGACGCCGGCCACGTCCGAATGCAGATCTTCTGGGAAAGGAAGGAATGTTAGTCCGATACATGTTGCTACTAGAAACCGAGGAATCCTCTTCATCTCCACATGTATCACGGGAAGGGGAGAGTTGTAAGTAAGTGTGCGAATAACGTTACCATGTAATAATTGCTCTGGGCAGCCAGCTGCTGAGAATTTGGGAAATTTATCATTTCTTGTATTAATACGATTAGCAAAATAAGCAACTTGAACTCCGGATGGCCGGATATAAGGAGCACTGCTTATATTTTTTAATAATATTCAATCACACGACGAATTTTTTCGTGGTTTCTATTGTGTCGGTGCTGATTTTACCCGGCGATCGTTTGAATAAAATCTTATACAGAAGGTATTTGCCTGCGTCTTCGTTTTTTTCTTGTGTCGAGCACTATTCTTGTAGATAGCTGGAATTGCACATGTATAATGATTTCGTAGTAAGAGAGGCTTTTATTAATATTAAACTTTAAGAAGAATTTTTTTTCTCTGAAAAACCATTTTTACTATTTTTAGAATGTACACTGTGTTTCTAGATGTTTTCTGTGCATTTTGGTTGTCCTTGCGGGGAAAAGATTTTTTTTCATTTGCCGGAATTCGATTTTCACAAACTGTCACCACTCGCGTCAGTCGAAAATATGCCGAAAAATGCGTTTATAAATCACTTCACTTTGTATAATCGTTAAATAGCACCGTTATTCACACTTTTGACAACCGGGAGGCAGTAAACTGTGCCGAAAATGATGAAAATTAACCGACTCGAAGGGAGCTCTACGAGAGTCAACCGCTCGCGACGAAGATACACACTCGAATCCTCTCTTTTGTAGATTGGACCTATTGAAAAAAAGTCTTCATATGTGTTGAGTTGAACACTAAACAAGACTAACATTTATCTCCTTTCCCTATACAAATGAGAAGCGACAGAGATTATGGCACCTCTATTGAACGAAGGCAGGAAGCTTAATGTAAAAGTAGGCATGTGTGTGTATTACTATAGAAAGTAACTGTGATCAGTGAGGCCAGTTTTCATCAAAATTAACACTCATCACCAAATCAAACCTGATAGTAATCCATAGTTTCGATGCACGAATATTTGTACAGACGAAAACCTTCCATGGTAATCTATTTTCACGTTGCAAACAAATCAGTATCGATGAAATGCGTAACCAAGTTCGCTTGTTTGCATTCTCTCCATTCATTCATTCCGCGTGATCATTTTTCAATTTGAGTATGCTTCACTATGTTTGATTCTTATCCATTCAGAAGTGAGGCACTAGATCCATATTTTTCGAATTCAATCGAAGTGATTGAGACAGTTTTGACGCTCTTATGCATAAGAAAAGCATTTGAAACCTATAGTTACGGGCCTTTATGGTACTAGAGCCTCGGATTGATGCCAAAATATCCTCATTTTCATGCCCAAACAAATTGCAACGAATGATATTTGATTCATTCATCAAGTAGGGTGGATGTACCAATAGTCGCATGCTTAAGGAAAACTTTTGATAAAAAATCGATTAATAGACCTATGGGCAATGATAATACATCAAACGAAAGCTTTCAGTCCCTACTTCATAGGAAAAATATAAAGATGGCTTAATAACCGATTTATGTATTCAAAACCGCTTGTACCACTATAGGAACACATGTACCAATAGTGGCTCTAATCGCTAATTTCGGTTCCTATTGTTGCAAATCCCATTGCTTTCTTATGGGACTTGCAACTATAGGTACACTACATCAACTATAGGTGCAAGGGAGCTCAAAATTCTAAGAAAATCATTTTTTCAATAGTTATTTGAGCAAATTTCAAGGATAACAGTTTTATTGTCGCATAATTTTAGTGCGATGAATCGTAAAAAAAATATTTGTTGATGGTTGGTACCTTAGTTAGGCGTATAACCCACTACTGCAACTATTGGTACACCTCAACTATAGGAGCACCCACCCTATCGAGAGTTATCGATTACGATGAGAAAATATCCCTATTGGCCCGATCTTCACTCAATGCTGAGTTGCCTCTGACAACACGTTGGTAGTATAGCATTTATTGACGAATGAAGAGTTCTATTTGGCGCGTTATGCATTTGGATTTTATCGCCTACTACAAATAGGTAGACCTGATAAGCAAAGACAATTGGATGAGTATACAACATTCAACGTTGATATGTATAATTTTAGATCAACAATATTTTCATCAATCACCATCACTGACTGTGATTGGGTAGTAGGGTTGTACTCAGTGCTGTGCAATCTCACGATGGTCTTTGAATTGTGACGGTAACTATGAAGTGACCGTATCATCACAAAAATGACCGTTATTTCATTTCCATTGTCCTCAGATAGTGTTTCAGTTAACTATCTCTCACAGAACCCGTGAGAGAGAGAACTATTTGAAATGACAGACAGTCTGAGTACCATTTATTTTGTATTGGTATCGTAAACGAAATATTATCAGTGTATTGTATTCAGGCAGCATGCGGTGCTTTGTTAATTTTTTCTCCATCTTTCTGTTTCTTTTATGTATAGCTATTTATGTAAAACCGCCTGTTTGATAATTCTAGCTCGTTGTTTGTAATAAGATGACCGTCTTAACCGTATTTATATTGTTAATAAAATGACGGTCAGTTTCCCTTCCTCTCAATAATAATTCCAATGAGTGAGAGATTCAGAAGAGAACCGTCTAACTGTTGTCAATTCATTGGAATGAGAACCGTAACTCAATAAGCATCGCTTATTGTTTTAACTGCTAATCGTTTCATTCTCTTTTGTCTAGCAGGTTTGCCATCAGTACCGTGATGGAGCTCAGCACTGGTTGTACTACTGATCATTACCTATACCAAAAGGAGCTCGCAAGATAACCAGTTGTTGTCACTTACTTAACATACAATTCGATTGGTGTAACCCTTACCGAATAGTCGAAATTGAAAATTACTGTGTTGTTTTAATGGAAATATCTATTTATTCCCGGTTCACTCAGTAGCTATGATAGAATTAAGCAGTTTCGGAAAATCTGTTTAGAACTTTTTGTCAGAAAAATTATAACACTAGTAATATTAATAATTATAAATAATAATAAGAAAAAATATGAATATTTAATTTTATCATTGATTAGTAAAATTTTTATTTATTTATAAGTTAGTTGCAATTATTTTCATTCGTCACTTACCCATAGTTCTGATGACTGGAACGTCGTTTACTGCATATTGAGCGTTTATACCTAGTATATGTCGTCCAACTCGTTATGCCGAGTCAATTTTCAGCGAAATAAATTTTTTTTTTGCACTTCTCCGGTTATAGTTTCGTCTTCAGTACGAAAGTGTCATATCATGTTTCCTGTATCAAATTTCTTTTGCACATATTTGCAATATTTGGCACTTATTTTGCAGAGTACTTTTGATTCATTTTTTTTTTCAACAAAATCTTCCTCTAAGTCACGGAACGATCGCTTTTCTTTTTTGTGAGCCATTTCTCTCTACGAGATTCAAATAAAACACACAGCACAACAACCTAAACGCGTTGAATCTCGTCAGCGTAATGAGAATGTCCCAGGGATTTTTCCATACTAGATAAACGAAGACAGCATAACAAATACTAATTTATTCTAATCATGGGTTGGTGCAATAGTACCTATAGCATGATTAGACTTTTACATTCAATAATAAAACAGCATTCAAAAGCTCTGTTTCATCTGGTTCAAGGGGCATATTCAACGTAATTAGAACTGGCCATGTTGCACTGAAACATCAGCTTATTTGATTTTAGCAGTAGAACGTCGTAAATAAATGTCCTAATCTGAATTTTGGTGATTCTCTATCTACGGTATCAAACCTATTTGTAGAATCATTATAATGTGTATGAAATAACGATCAGTTTGGACAAGACAGCAATATTAAGTCGTTTAAGCCATTAGCATACATTAAAATTTCACTATTCCCAAACGACGTGTGATGTTTTTTCATCTGCTGGAGTGTAGAAGTTCCTGTTATTTCATAAAGAACTATTAATTTAAAAGTCGCTTTAACTTATATATATATATATATATATATATATATATATATATATATATATATATATATATATATATATATATATATATATATATATATATATATATATATATATATATATATATATATATATATATATATATATATATATATATATATATATATATATATATATATATATATATATATATATATATATATATATATATATATATTATTTTTTCTTTTCGTCAAATAACTTTGATAAAAAATCAAACGAAGTTGTGAGACGAAGATAAATTGCCAATCGCAATACGAACTTAATGACCTTTGAACAGGTTATCGTTTATTTAGACGAATGCAACTACTGTAAACCATAATTTTTTAAAATACCCACCGACAAATCATTTACCGTCTTGATTGAGTGCGAACCACGCGCTGATCTCCACGTGACCATTAATCTATTTTGCAGCAAAAAAAACCATTAGTTATTCTATTCAACAGTTTTACCACAATGATACGTTTTCGAATACTTTTGAAAAATCTTTCAGGATTATTATTATAAGTAAAAACTTTGTCATTGTATCCAGTGGTGTCGCTAAGGGGGGGGGGGGGGGGCGAAAGGGGCAAGCGCCCCGAGCGGCAAAATCAGGAGGCGGCATTTCCTGCTCAACAAATTTTAATATTTTAATAATTGTTCAAGTTTCATTAATCTCGATAAAAATCAAGTGCGGGTGAAACGCTTGAATGTACATTATTTTCGCGTCAGTTGACGATTGAAAAGGTAGGGGATCGGGACTGACGGATGCGATCGAACAAAACTATACACATATTTCACAGTCTCAAAAGATTCAACTGAGATGAGTTTCCGAGTGCACTTGGAGTCGTGGGAGTATGCAGACTAACTTGCTGGAATTAAACCAGGAAGCTCTATCATATACAGGGTGTTTGGTTCATCGTTATCAAATCTATCGAATCTCAAATATTACAAAATTATTTAACTTTTTCCGTAAACGTGTCTTTTAATGTCTGTTGCCGACGCAAAATCATAAACAGCTGTTCGCAGCGAGCACAAGAAAACCGTTCGGCAGAATCAAAACAAACCACCGCAACATAGAACAGTTCGTTCTGACCTAAAGAGGCAGAAGGAAAATCAAATTACATTCAAGTGCGCCCAATGATGAGTCAATGCGCGCTCACGCAAGGGTCATATATGCTTCATCGGCATTTTCGGTGCCACTGCCGGTCACAGCGCATTCGAAGACGATAATTATATCGATATTTGACTTCGCGCGGTGGCTTGGATAATAAAACATTTGTGCAGAGTTGACAACAATATTCATTGTTAACATTCTGTACCAAAACAAATCCAAATAAAATCGATTCAAAAATCGATTATTTGTAAATAGCTAGCTTTAGGAAAGTAGGTATATAAACCAAAAAATTGTATAATAAAATCAAGTTGAAATCGAGCAGTCGAAAGTACCACTTCACTCAGTCGAAAATCCTTTACTTCGTGTCCAGACCCTGGAGTTCTTCGTTGGTTTTTCCACCTTGTTAAATCCAAAGTCAAATTACTTCCTTGTTTGTAACGCAAGCGGGGAAGCAAATTGTCTTACGACCAGAATTAGTATTGGTTTGTTACGCAGAACGATACTAACTGGACGAGGAATTCCCGGCTTATTAAGCTATAGCGTGTGGTATTTGTAACGCAGGTGCCACAAACTATACTTAGTCTAGAATTAGAAGTGGCTTGTACCGCAGGACGCTTCTAACTAGACCCAGCACCCCCCTCTGCGGCGAAAGATCGTTCGGCGGAACGATATATGGTGGCTCCAGAGAGGATTTATCCTCACAATTCTCGCCACAGAAGGCACGAAGTAAAGAAAAACTACTAAGTCCTACACTGACCAAGCTACGGTAGTGGAAAAAGGCATAAACATTAAGCGAACACCTACAAACTGTGGTGGAAAAACGCTAGAAACACAGCGTGTCCGTAGCTTATAACGGACAGTAATACGCATTGCAATACGCGTCACTTACAAAATCGCTAATAAGGCGTATCCGCAGCCAATAGCGGATTCGGTGAAAACAAACAGTGCTTGAATAAGATATCACAATATATATCACACCGTGCGATATATCACTAGTGAATCTAAAACAAGCCGAAAGAGAAAGCGGATCTAAAGGATGGCATCTGGAGGATACGCGCACAACCCGAATGGGAATTGCCGCCTGTGCAAGGATAAGGACAGCGCGGACGAATGGATGGTCGAGTGCTCAAAGTGTTGGAACTGGTTCCACATGACCTGCACCAAACTTGAGAAAAGACCCTCCACTAAGGACCTCTGGCACTGCCCAAAGTGCAAAGAGGAAATAATGGAGCTCCAGCAACTAAGAAAGGAGCTGGAGGATCAAAAGAAGAAGACTACCAGGAGTGTGTCCAAGGAACGCGGACCAGCAGACACTGTAGAGCTGCTAAGACGCCAATTTGAGGCACAAATGGAAAGCCAAAAATTGCGTGATGAGGCATTTCAAAAAGCCATGATTGAGATGGCAACCAAAATGCACCAAGTAAAAATGGACCCCGAAGCGGGACAACAAATGGCTCCGACAATCAAATTGCCGGATGAAATTACAAACTTACTGAGGAGGCAAACAGCAACACCCCTCCCAGTTTTCAACGGAAATTACAAGGATTGGCCAAATTTCAAACGGCTTTACGAACAAAGCAAACGAGAAGGTCAATTCAGCGATACCGACAATATAAACAGACTTATGGCAAGTCTAGGCAAGGCAGCAAAGGTACACGTAAGTGCCTTGCTGATGGATCCAGGAAACGAGAAACATGTAGTAGAAACTCTGGATAGTATTTACGGACAACCGTTGGCTATATACAACGAACTATGGAAGGATTTGGCAAAGTTACGGAACCCACGCATGGAATACCCTCAAAGCATGGTGGACTTCGTAGTGACTCTCGGAAATTTGGTGTCCAACATGTCCATGATACAGTGCGAGGATTATTTAACTAATCCGTTGCAGATGGCTGAACTTGTTTGCCGCTTACCACTGAACTTAAGAGAACAATGGGCGGACAAGGAAGCAGAAGCAATGATTCCGCAAGAAGGACGACCACGGCAAAAACTCACACTAAAGGAATTACACGAGTTTTTGAAACCGCAACAGCAAAGGGCAACACTTCTTATTGCACAAAAGGTGTGTCAATCTGAGAAGGAAAACCCGAAAAATGAGCGCCAATCAAGAGTCAATATGCACGCTGAAACAACATCCAGATCCCAAGCCAAATGTTCCTGTTGTAGTCAACAACACTGGATAGTAGCATGCCCGGTCTTTAAAAAGATGAGTGTGGAAAAAAGACGAGAACTGGCACTAGAGAAACGCATGTGCTTTAACTGTTTACGCCAAGGACACTCCTTTAGAAACTGTCAAATGAGGCCAAACTGCAGAACAGAAGGATGTACAGCATATCATCACACATTTCTTCACGTCAGACCAAAAACAAATGATGAAAAACGAGCCTCCCAAAAGGAGGAAACAAAACAAAAAATCAAGGAACCTTCAGGACAATCAAAAGACAACAAGAAGAACCAAGATAAGAAGGAAGTGAAAGAAATAGATGCGCAAGCTCCAACATCGTCCACCTCGAAGGAACAAGAAGATGTGCGCACTAACATACACGCTACCAAAAGAAATAAGGTCTACTACCAAATACTGCCGGTTACACTTTATGCGCAAGGAAGACAATTAGAAACCTTCGCATTTTTGGATCACGGCTCATCGAACAGTCTAATTCTCGACGACTTGGCCAAAGATTTAGGTTTGCAAGGGCCAGAATCACCATTATGCATAAAATGGACAAATGACTCCGTACACGAAGATAACGAAAGCCAAAGCGTATGTTTCAAAATATCAGGCGACAACAAAATTCGATACCAAATGGAAAGTGTACGTACAGTAAAAAAATTATCCTTGCCACGACAGACACTTGACTACAAGGATCTTCATGACAACTACAACCATCTTAAAAACCTTCCTATTCAAGGATACGAGAATGCTGAGCCGACATTACTTATTGGACTTGATCATCCCCGACTATTAACAGCAACAAAACAGAGAGCAAGCAAAGTCGGTCCAGTTGCCGCTAAAACACCAATAGGATGGGTCATTTACGGAAGGACCAACTCCCGACATCAAGGAGAAATATATTCCTGTGTAGTAGAGGAGCAAGACTCACTACGAGAAGAAATGAGGAAATACTTCTCAACGGAAGAGTTTGGCGTTAAGGTTAGCACCACTAACCAACAGAGCGAGGAGGATAGACGAGCTGAAAAATTGATAAAAGAAACAATGAAGTATGACGGGAGTCAATACGAAATTGGCCTTTTATGGAAACAAGCCAGGCCCATAATGCCAAAATCAGAAAGCTTCAAGGGAGCATTAAAGAGGTTAGAATACACTGAGACTAAGATGAGGAAAAACCCTGAGTTTGCCCAATGGTACACGGACAAAATTAAGGAATACGTTGAAAAGGGATACGCACGAAAATTAACAGCAAACGAGATAACACTAACAACCGATAAAACATACTATTTGCCTCATTTCGCTGTCGTAAATCCTAATAAAACACCTTTAAAACCGCGACTTGTATTTGACGCAGCTGCCAAGGTACAAGGATTATCGCTCAACACTGAATTACTCTCTGGTCCCGATAACTTGACATCGCTCTTTGGAATTTTACTGAGATTCCGAGAAGGAAAGTACGCAGTAGCAGGAGACATCCAAGAGATGTTCTCACAAATTAAAATACGCAAAGAGGACCAGGAGGCTCAACGATTCTTATGGAGGGACGGTAAGGCTTCAAATACCATGGGACACTACGTAATGCAGGTAATGACGTTTGGAGCAACCTGCTCACCTGCATGTGCCCAAGCAGTAAAGAATGCAAACGCAGAGAACTACCGAGATTGCGATCCGGTGGCAGCCAACGCCATTATAAAACAACACTATGTTGACGATTATCTGGACAGTTTCTCGACAGCGGAGGAAGCCAGTGCAGTTACGTTCGGAGTTATAAAAATTCATGAAGCTGCACACTTCACACTAAGAAACATCATTTCAAACGATGCCGACATGCTGGACGTCCTACCTGAACGCAACGTCGCGAGACAATCCACCCAAAAGGAATTTATTGAAAAAACTGCAACATCAGAGAAAGTCCTCGGAGTATACTGGGACACGACCCAAGACACAATTGGGTATAGAATAGCAGACTTCAAGTCCAACGCCATACCGACCAAAAGAGAAGTCCTCTCAACAATTGCCAGAATCTTCGACCCTCTTGGATTAATAGCGCATATTACGATTGGAGGTAAATTACTAATGCAACAAGCCTGGAAAGAAGGTATAGACTGGGATGAGAAAATATCTACGAAATTAATGGAAGATTGGACGATTTGGACAAATAGACTATCCACAATATCACATCTGAGAATTTCTAGGTGTTTCTCTCCCAACATACCGGACGCAAAATCATTGGAATTGCATATCTTTGTTGATGCATCAGAATCAGCGTTCGCCGCGGCAGCATATATACGAGCAGAAACCTTACATGGATACGACGTAAGCCTAATAGCAGCAAAAACGAGAGTTGCACCAAATAAAGCCATGTCAATTCCAAGGCTAGAACTTCAAGCCGCGGTGTTAGGCACACGATTGAAAACAACCGTTTTAAAGGAACTTCGATTGAATATTACAAACGTAACCATGTGGACAGATAGCACCACTGTACTCTCCTGGATACGAAGTGACCATCGCAGGTATAAAACATTTGTAGCCAACCGAGTAAGCGAAATACTCGACGACACAACGATCTCCCAATGGAGGTGGGTACCATCAGGAATGAATCCGGCAGACGAAGCAACACGGAACATCCAACCTACGGAATCTATATGGTATACAGGAGCGACGTACCTAAATACAAAAGTGGAATCATGGCCAAAGGAGAAAGGTGCAGTCATTGAAACTTCAGAAGAAAAAAGGGTTTGCAGCGTTCAAGAAATACAACCTGCGAACATTATTATGCACACAACTTGGTGCTCGGATTGGGGACGACTAAAGAAGGCAGTTTGTTACTGGCTCAAATACATGGAAAAATTGAGGACGAAAGTATCAAACTCCAGATATGATGAGACAATTACTTCTGATCATTATAAGCGAGCAGAAATCCTATTGTTACAACAAGCACAGCAAGAAGCTTTTCCATCCGAGCTAGTGGCTCTGATCAACGGCGAAGGTATTTACCAGAACAGCTCTGTAGCAGATCACGAGCTTGCATTAGATGAAAACCGTCTCATCCGAATCAGCGGACGAATACAAAACATGACTCCAGTACTATTACCAAACAAGGGACATATAACGAATTTGATCATAAAACAATACCACGAGAAATTTCTACACCGTGAAACAGAAGCAGTTATAGCTCAAATACGACAGCATTTCTGGATAATCAAGATTAGGGCGGCAGTAAAAAGAGTGAATGCAAGATGTCAACTCTGCAGAAACAAGAAGGCAAGCCCTCACCCTCCAAAAATGGGCACATTGCCAAGCTGCCGCACCACTCCAAATTTAAAACCATTTACACACACCGGTATAGACTTCTTTGGACCAATGGAAGTTACTGTAGGAAGAAGATGTGAAAAACGCTGGGGTGCACTCTTCACCTGTATGGCTACTCGAGCTATACACCTGGAACTAGCAGACGACTTAAGTACAGACGCGCTTCTCATCTGCATAAAAAACTTACAAAACAGGCGCGGCAAGGTCTGTGAAATGTACAGCGATAACGGCACCAATATGGTTGGCGCAAGTAATCAGATGAAGGAATTAGAAATCAGAACAGCGATCGAAGGAATAAAATGGAATTTTATTCCACCATCAGCTCCACACTTTGGAGGAGCATGGGAACGTATGATACAAGAGGTTAAAAAATTACTAAATGAAAAGTTATGGCCAGTATCAAAACCCAAGGAGAGCGTACTTAGGAATGCTCTAATCGAGATAGAGCATCTCCTGAACAGTCGCCCGTTAACACATATACCATTAAGCTCCAACGATGATGAACCCCTGACACCAAATCATTTTTGATTGGATGCGCAGGAGGAACGTATCCTTCACTCGACGACACGTCGCGAGCCGAGGCAACAAGAGAACACTGGAAAAAGGCTCAAATGGCAACTACTAAATTTTGGGATCGGTGGAGTACAGAATACCTTCCTAAACTGAACAAACGAGAAAAATGGAAACAGAACACAGAACCACTCCAGCCTGATGATGTCATTGTTTTTCCAGACGAACAACGGAAAGGGAAGTTTCATAAAGGAATTATAACCGAAGTAAGGAAGGCGCAGGATGGCCAAACAAGGTCTGCGGTCGTTCGCACTGAAAACTCTAAATTAGTTAGGCCAACTGTAAAATTGGCCAAATTAGACGTAAAGGCAGATACGGTATTCACCGGTCACATACAGGAAATATCACCAAAACGAAAAGACGTCTTCCCGCAAAATAGTAGCTCAAATGCAAAGGCAAATATGACAGATTGGGGTAAGCGACAAAAAATCGACATAGAGCTAGTAAAACAACTAGCAGAAAAGCACAAAGCCGCTCATCCAACCAAACCGAAAAAGAAAACTATTCGAGCTAGGCCAAACATGTGGGCAAAAATGCTCGTCACTACAGCAGCAGTACTATCTTTAAATACAACGTCTAGTATGACCATCAAACCCGTACCAAATGCGGGACTTTTATTCGATCACGAAGCTACCTATTTAATACAAACCGGAATTTGGGACACACAAATTACTACAAACATATCTCCCACCGACGATGTAAAACTCATTGACACGATACACAGAAACATCGAAGACGCTATAAATGGACTAAAGCAGAAAATAAAAAATCCAACACTCATCGACTTGGCTACCTCGATTGAACAACAGTGTTACGCCGCGAAGCAGGAAATTTTGGAACCAGCTCGAGTAAAAAGAGGAAAGGGAATTTTTGGATTCCTTAAAGACATACTATTCGGAGGCGATGATCTGACAGAGCAAATCGAGGCTATCCGAATGAACGAAGAACAAAAAATTCATGACGTCACACATAGCATGAATCAGCTAAGGGAAAGAACCCTGCAACAAAACAATCAATTTGAACAACGGATTCACCACGCATTAGATGGAATCAAACTTTTGAACAAACAGTTCGCGATGAACTATGCAGAAACTCTAGCCAACCATCTGATGGACACAATAATGGTGGCTAAACAACTGATCGAGAGTATTCTCACACGTCACAGAAAATTGAAACGTATACCCGTCACCATAGAAGAAAGAAATGAATTCATCCAACAAGCGAACCTGCGACTTCCTGCAAATCACTACATACCCGAGGATGAGTTTGCAACCCATTATAAACTCAAAATAAAGAATGATTCGTATCACATCACGATGAGATCTATTGTGATACTAAGAGAATCATTCGAAAATTTCAAGGTTATAGCTATACCAGACTTTGAAAACAGAACAAAAATTCATGTTGATCAACCAAGAATCGCCATCAATCAGCACAACCAGTATTTCTATCCCTCTAATGAGGCAAGGAAACTAAACGAAACACACTTCCTCTGCTTCAAGCCAACAATACAGATGGAAATGTCATGCGTGCCAGCAGCAATATTTCACAAGCGTCCCGTAAGAAACTGCAATATTACAACTTTCGATAACCTGCCCACCGATTACGCGGAAGTAATCATATTATCACAACCAAACACACTACTATACTACGCAAAAGATCCAAATACAATCACGATACTCTGCAATAAGGAATTGAATTTCACCTCATACAACATAGCGGTTGTAAAATTAGATCCTGGTTGTGAAATACGAACCAAGCACAGCGTAACGTACGCTAGCATTGGCGGAACTTCAAAGCAACAAAAAATATACTTCAAACGCCACGATCAAATACCTCAATGGAAAAACGACAATTTCAATGCGTCAGAAGACACTTGGGAAACAACAGAACTTGATCCGATAGCTGCAACCCATTCATCCTATCACAACGATCCTGAAACAAAGGCGATAAATCATCATGTTCCGGTCATAGTAGCAGCGGTATCATCAGTACTTGTTGTGGCCACGATAATCAGCGCCCTTTACTATAAGAAAGGCAGTCGACGTTACACCATTAGAACATCGAGCAGACCAACTCCACTTCCAAGACGACCACCGAGAATAATTCCACGAACAACAGCTGCAAATAGTGTTACACAAATTTAAAGCAAGTGCATTAATAACTTAAACAAATATTAAAAAATAACTTGAAAGATAGGAACGTTATCATTTATTAAATATTAAACTAGGCTCCAAAAACATAAATCATTAGTAGGTAACAAAAGTAAATATTATATGAACCTTTATAATCAAATAGGCATCGAAAATCTCGACAAGCAAGATGACCATCGGCGCGTCGGCTAGTTTTTCGTAAGGTCTATGGGATAGACTTACGGGGGGCAATATGTCGCCGACGCAAAATCATAAACAGCTGTTCGCAGCGAGCACAAGAAAACCGTTCGGCAGAATCAAAACAAACCACCGCAACATAGAACAGTTCGTTCTGACCTAAAGAGGCAGAAGGAAAATCAAATTACATTCAAGTGCGCCCAATGATGAGTCAATGCGCGCTCACGCAAGGGTCATATATGCTTCATCGGCATTTTCGGTGCCACTGCCGGTCACAGCGCATTCGAAGACGATAATTATATCGATATTTGACTTCGCGCGGTGGCTTGGATAATAAAACATTTGTGCAGAGTTGACAACAATATTCATTGTTAACATTCTGTACCAAAACAAATCCAAATAAAATCGATTCAAAAATCGATTATTTGTAAATAGCTAGCTTTAGGAAAGTAGGTATATAAACCAAAAAATTGTATAATAAAATCAAGTTGAAATCGAGCAGTCGAAAGTACCACTTCACTCAGTCGAAAATCCTTTACTTCGTGTCCAGACCCTGGAGTTCTTCGTTGGTTTTTCCACCTTGTTAAATCCAAAGTCAAATTACTTCCTTGTTTGTAACGCAAGCGGGGAAGCAAATTGTCTTACGACCAGAATTAGTATTGGTTTGTTACGCAGAACGATACTAACTGGACGAGGAATTCCCGGCTTATTAAGCTATAGCGTGTGGTATTTGTAACGCAGGTGCCACAAACTATACTTAGTCTAGAATTAGAAGTGGCTTGTACCGCAGGACGCTTCTAACTAGACCCAGCACCCCCCTCTGCGGCGAAAGATCGTTCGGCGGAACGATAATGTCTCTAACTCAAAAAGTATACTTTGTGTTTTCAATCTTTTAAATTCATTGGAAAGATGGTTCCTTTCCTGTTATGTGTAACGGGTAAGTTGGTCCAGCATAGCCGATAAGACAACCGGTCTAATAAGTGTTCTATAGAAGGTTAGTTTCGTGCGGTAGCGTACGTTTTTCGACCGAATGGTTTTTTTTTGGAACCGGCGATTAGCAAGGGATTAACAAACCAACATTTTTTGTTCACTGATTTCTAGACGGAAGATTATCCGAGAGCTTAAAAACGATAAGGCCGTTGGGAAGACAAGACGCACCCGGCGTTTGAATAAAATTTCTTTAGAAATTACTTTATAAATTTATTATCAGTCTGAAATATCATATTTGAATTCAAAAACAAGAAAATATTTGCATATTTTTAGACTACTCAAAAATTTTCAAGCGGGCTAGAATTATTTCACATGAATTATTTATTTTTTACTTATTTTATGTGTCTGTAGCAAAAAAGACCCACATTGGCCCACTTATTTCTCATCGTGGTTATAAAGTTGATTGTCTCTCTCTCTACTGCCGCCATCTGCTGCTTCATGGGTTATTAAAAATTTTGTGGAACATATTTTTTTAATATTTATGATGAAAACACCCTTTAAATGTCATGATAACATCTATCACTCTAAAAAACTTTTTTAAATATTGTATATTTTCAAAGATTTGGAAATAAAATATTTTAATCCAGAGATTTTTTGATAAAAAAATGTTAAAATATTATTTTCTCGAGTTTTTTTCTATATAGGTGTTCAGGGTAGTATTAATTATAGAAGGTACTAGATTTCACTAACGATATAGCGAGCCCTGCACATTTTTTATTCATTGGTACCTTGGGTACCGCTGCACATACATTGAATTTTGGCATAGAATAGGGATGAACTGTCATGTACAATTACTTCTAGTTGAGCCACCGAGTAATAAAGCTGCGATACGGAGAAGAATAAAAAAGGTGCATTAAACTACGTACCGTTGTAACACCTAGTGAGTCCTCAAAGAAATCCTTTGCCACCTACTGCGCCTGGTGCCGCCATAAGGAAAACTAACTTACCGGTCACAACATAAACTGGTGCCGTGACCAGGATCCGGTGGGAATCTGTTGCTTGCGAAACGTGTTTAAGGTAGGCGCCATTGCGCTTAGATTACCGTACTAAGATCCTTCTGCGAATACGACCGCCATCACAGGACGCCATCATCTGTAATTCTTTTCGACCGCCATCACGCTCGATCTGGACAGATCCAGCAATCCTACTGCCGCAATTTAAATCATACAAGGCCTAGTTCTTTAGGCCAGTAGCTCAATTTATCGTCGATTAGTTGTACTTTGGTGGACTGTGAGGCTGATCACAATCACGGTGGCAAAACTGCATGTACTCAACCTAATTATCTACTGCATGCAATTTCGGAACGGGTTCTACAACGGGACTGACGCAACGTGCATGTGAGTTGCTGTTGGCGATTGCTGATTCTATTTCGTACAAGGCACGCTCAAGCCTTGGACAAGGTTAGTACCTTTCCAAGTTCTCTATCCTCGATCGCCAGTGCTACCTGGTCCTTTTTTCTCAGACAAAATCGTCGACGTTTTTCGAGCCGTTCCATTGACATCGCTAGGACAGTGGTGGTTCTTCACCGCTCCACGCTTCGTTCAACAAAATGGAGGACGACAGAAGAATGCAACAGCTTAACACGCGAAGGACGACTCTGCTCGCTTCGATCAACCGAGCTGATCAGTTCCTCCAAGGATATGAAGCCGACCGGGATGTTTTGGAGCTGAATCTGAGAATCGAAAACCTGGAAGTGTTGTGGCAGGGACTGGAAGAAGCACAAGCCGAGCTGGAGGAGCTGGAAACCACAAACGAAGGGATGGTAAGAAACTTGCAGTTTCGTGCGGAATTTGAGCCGAAACTGTTTAGAATAAAGGCTGGTTTACTTTCTAAAATGCCTCCTCCAACTTCTTCGACTGTTGATCTCCCTCAAACCCCCCCTACTCGAACTGGGTCTGGTCTGGCTGGTCTGAAATTACCTACGATTGCGTTGCCAGAATTCTCCGGCGACTACCAAGATTGGCTCGCTTTCCATGATACATTTCATGCTCTGATTCATTCTAACGTTGAAGTTGCTGATATACAAAAGTTTCACTATTTGCGTGCTGCAGTGAAAGGTGATGCGGCTCAAGTGATCGAATCGATATCAATCAGTGCTGCAAATTACCGCCTCGCCTGGGAGGCTCTCGTATCACGCTACTCAAACGAATATCTTCTCAAGAAACGCCACCTTCAGGCCATGCTTGAAACGCCGCGAATGAGGGAAGAATCCGCCGTCGCTTTGCATGGACTTGTGGACGAGTTCGAGAGGCACACGAAAGTGTTGAAGCAGTTAGGTGAGCCGACCGATGCCTGGAGCACAATGCTAGAGCATCTGCTTTGTACAAGGCTTCACGACGAAACACTCCGGTTATGGGAGGACCACGCTTCTAAATTAGAAAATCCGACCTATACGAACATAGTAGAGTTTCTCCAGAGAAGAATGAGGGTGCTGGAATCCATTTCAGTGAATCATGATTCAGTATCTTCCTTGGCAATCTCTCACTCTATTTCAGGATCAGCACCAAACACTAGTCCCTTTGGTAAACAAAAAAGGGCCTACCCGTTAAAATTGGCCACCCACGCCGTTACTGAAGACTCTACAGAAAAGGTGAATGCTGTCAACCGTCCAGGGGTTCCGTGGCGTCAGTTTAAACGAATGTCTCTCACAGAACGGTTGAATATGGTCAATCAGAGACGTCTTTGCTTCAATTGTTTACGCGGCGATCATTATGTTGGAAGCTGCCCAAGTAAAATCGGCTGCCGCACCTGCGAGAAGCGTCATCATACTACCCTGCACCCTGGTTACGTTGAATGCCCGTCTAAAAGTAATTCAGCACAGACCTCAATTGCAACCGGAAATCGTTTGCAGTCCATAGTCCAAACGAATGTCACGACAGCTTGCAACGTTAGTCTTATTGATGTACAGCTATCCACATTTTCAGCCCAAGTGATGCGGACGAACCATATGTTCATGTTGACAGTTGTTCTCATCATCGTCGATGCTTACGGTCAGGAGCATCTAGCCAGGGCACTACTCGACTCTGCTTCCCAACCAAATGTCATTACGGAACGTATGGCACAGATACTAAGACTTAAGCGTAAGAAGGTGAATGTACAGTTACAGGGACCTGGAGGAATCGCAATACGAGCTTCTGATACAGTATTCACACAAATCCGTTCTCGAAAGGAAGATTTTACCCGTGATGTTGAATTTCTAGTGTTACCCCAAGTCACAGCGGATCTGCCAGAGCAAGATGTACCTGTTATTGATTGGAACATTCCTAAGGATCTTTTTATGGCGGATCCGCATTTCTACATGCGAGGAAAAATTGATATGATCATCGGCCTGCCTCACTTTTTTGCGTGTTTCAAAACACCCGCTCGCATTCGCTTATCGAACGACCTTCCCGAGATGGTGGACAGCGTTTTCGGTTGGATTGTTGCTGGTTCCGGTGATTTGGTTTCCGTTACTCCAGATTTAGTAAAATGCCACACTACAACCGTGTGTTTAACCACGCTGGAGGAAAATTTGGAACGGTTTTGGAACATTGAAGAATTGCCGTCGCGATCCGATTACTCAATGGAAGAAAGGGAGTGCGAGCAGCACTATTCATCTACTGTTGAAAGGGACAGTACTGGTCGCTATACCGTGCGTATTCCGCGCCATCCAGACTTCGATACAATGCTAGGAGAGTCCAAGTCATCAGCACTACGACGATTCAAATTGTTAGAACGGAGGCTAGAACGTGACACCCGATTAAAAGTCGAATACCATAGATTTATGCAGGAGTACATCACATTGGGCCATATGAGACTTCTGCAACCGTCCGAACAGTCTGCTAATAAATGCCTTTACCTTCCACATCATCCAGTCATCAAACACTCCAGCACGACGACTAAGGTACGCGTCGTCTTCGATGGCTCCGCCAAGACATCAACGGGGTTCTCGCTGAATGATGCACTCCGCGTTGGACCGGTTGTACAGGACGACCTACTCTCGATTGTTCTTCGATTTAGAACGTTTCCAGTTGCAGTTGTAGCAGACATCGCCAAAATGTACCGTCAAGTGCTAGTGCATTCGGATGACACTCCATACCAGCGCATTTTTTGGAGATTTGGTGATTCAGGGCCCATTCAAGCGTACGAGTTATTAACCGTAACTTATGGCCTCGCCCCGTCTTCATTTTTGGCAACTCGTACACTTCAACAATTAGCCCGGGATGAAGGTGCTGCATATCCCATGGCTGCACAAACTCTCCAGAAGGGGTTCTATGTGGATGATTGTCTAGGAGGTGCCCAATCAATCGACGAAGCTTTGCAATTACGAGAGGAACTGGACAGTTTGCTCACCAAAGGCGGATTCACTCTGCGAAAGTGGACATCTAACAAGCTCGAAATACTGCAAGGACTTGAACCGGACCAGATCGGTACACAATCCGCACTAATGTTTGCACCAGAAGAATCAATAAGCGCCCTAGGCATTGGATGGGAACCGGAAACCGACAAATTACGTTTTGATTCGAAAATTGATCGAGAGGCCGTAGCTGACACCAAGCGAAAAATTTTGTCATCAATTTCACAATTATTTGATCCACTGGGGTTGATCGCTCCAGTAGTAATTCGAGGAAAAATGCTAATGCAGGAATTATGGCTGCTGCACTGCGATTGGGACGATTCTGTACCAGATATCGTGCAAGAAAAGTGGAACCAATATCAGCAACAACTTCCTAAGATAGCTGAATACACAGTAGATCGCTACGCATTCCTGCCAAATTCGAAAGTCCAACTGCATACTTTCTCGGACGCCTCAGAAAGTGCATATGGAGCATGCGTTTACGCGAGGTCCATCGACAATCACGGTAATATCAGGGTCCAACTGCTAGCATCGAAATCTCGCGTGGCACCTTTAAAACGCATCACGCTTCCCAGGCTCGAGCTATGCGCAGCCGTCGTCGGATCTCAGCTTTTCTCGCACGTTGTGAAGGCACTACAAATGGAAGTTTCAGATGCCCGGTTTTGGTCCGATTCGACGATAACAATTCAATGGCTTCAGGCGCCTCCACATACTTGGAAAACATTTGTCGCCAACAGAGTTTCTGAGATACAAGCCAACACTCATGGGTATCGATGGAGCCATATAGCTGGCAACGAAAACCCAGCTGATTTAGTTTCCCGTGGAATGAGTGTGGAGGAATTTCTTGCAAGTTACCTTTGGAAGTATGGTCCAGAATGGCTTCGACTTTCAGAAAAGCATTGGCCGGAGACTGCTCCTATTCCTGCGGTTTTAGATAACGTCGAAATTCGTAGAGTCGTCGCTCCTATATTACGCACCAAACCATTCACTAATCCAATTTTCTGCCGGTATTCGTCATTCAGCAAACTCGTTCGTGTAGCGGCCCACTGCCTCAGATTTGTTCGTAATATTCGCGAAAAGGCGCGAGCGCAACCTCAGGACAGTACGGTTCAAGGCGCCGGTAAATTATTGACGACTCAACAATTAAGTGATGCTGAAATTCGCTTGATTCAGCTCGCCCAAATCGACGCATTTAAGCAGGAAATAAACGATCTGAAAGTAGGAAAATATGTGTCAAAGCACTCACAAATACGATCTCTGAACCCCTTTATAGACCAAGAGGGTACGATACGAGTAGGGGGGAGGTTAAGATTTTCAGACCAGACCTTTTCAAGTAAGCATCCATGTCTATTACCCAGCTTCCATCCACTATCCCAGATGATTGCCAGAAATTATCATCTGAAAATGTTACATGGTGGCGGCCAATTAACACTTGCTGCTATGCGTGAGCAATATTGGCCTGTGCACGGAAGACGATTAATACACAGCGTCATTAGAAAATGCCTTCCATGTGCAAAGGTTAATCCCGTCCCAGCCCAACAACAGACAGGTCAGCTACCCGTAGCCCGAGTCACTCCGAGCAGGCCATTTACAGTAACTGGTATCGACTACGCTGGACCTCTTTACTTAAAACCACCCCACAAACGCGCTGCCCCAACTAAGGCATACATCTGCATTTTTGTATGTTTTTCCACAAAAGCGGTACATATTGAGCTCGTATCTGATCTCACAACGTCAGCGTTTCTGGCTGCACTTCGCAGATTCATTTCGCGCCGTGGATTGCCAAAGCACATCCATTCCGATAACGGCAAAAATTTTGAAGGTGCCAGAAATGAGCTGAGGGACTTGTACCTGATGTTGCAGAATGATCGAGTGATGGAAGCGATCCAGTCGCATTTGTCCAATAAAGGAATAACCTGGCACATGACTCCTCCAAAGGCACCTCACTTTGGAGGCCTTTGGGAAGCGGCAGTCAAAGTTGCTAAAAAACATCTCCAACGCCAACTAGGAAATGTTCGATTGTCGTTTGAAGACATGGCCACAGTATTGTCGCAAATCGAAGCAAGTATGAATTCGCGACCATTAACACCGATGTCTGAGGACCCGAGCGATTTCACTGCTTTAACCCCAGGGCACTTTTTAATTGGATCCTCGATGCACGCACTTCCAGAACCCGATATACACTGCATGGCCAGTAGCCGTTTAGATCACTATCAGCGAATTCAGCAACTACATCAACAATTTTGGCACCGGTGGAGAACGGAATACCTGCAGGAGCTTCAAAGGGACCATAAAATTTGCAATGCAAACACGGAAATTCTCCCGGGACGACTGGTGCTCATCGTGGACGAATGTCAGGCTCCCCTGAAGTGGCCGCTTGCCAGAATCTTGGAGATCCACCCAGGAGAAGACGATTTGACTCGTGTAGTCACTCTGAAAACCAGTAAAGGAATCATAAAACGACCGATCGTGAAAATTTGTTTGTTGCCGATAGATCCTGCTGAACCGACTAATCCTGAAACGATGCTAGAAACGATTCATCAGGAAACGACGACACCGTTGAGCAGAAACCCCGATTTATAATCGCATCAGAATTAAAAGTGTTTGAATTTATAAATTATGTTAGCGTTAAGTTTCTGAATATCAAATTTGAGTTATGATTAATTGAAATTGACATTTCAAGGTGGTGGCGATGTTCAGGGTAGTATTAATTATAGAAGGTACTAGATTTCACTAACGATATAGCGAGCCCTGCACATTTTTTATTCATTGGTACCTTGGGTACCGCTGCACATACATTGAATTTTGGCATAGAATAGGGATGAACTGTCATGTACAATTACTTCTAGTTGAGCCACCGAGTAATAAAGCTGCGATACGGAGAAGAATAAAAAAGGTGCATTAAACTACGTACCGTTGTAACACCTAGTGAGTCCTCAAAGAAATCCTTTGCCACCTACTGCGCCTGGTGCCGCCATAAGGAAAACTAACTTACCGGTCACAACAATAGGTTATAAAGCAAAAGTGTCTTTGGTACATATGCTAAAAATATCAAAACAAACAAGTTTGCCGAAGACAGTTTTTGAATAGAACGCCTCTGTCAAAAGATAGAATTGATCTATATCGGTTTCTACTTATTTGTTTATTTGTTTAATACTAGAGGGTTTGAGCGTCGAAAATTGCATTCTGCCCCACTGTGTGCCGCCTACAAGGTAGTCCTCGTGTTCTAATGTGCTGGATTCTAAAGTGTGGCAATGTTATTGCTCTCTCGCTCGGTCTCTGTAAAGAACGTGGATATATGGAAAATATATGTAGTCGAAATTTATTACGTAATAAATTTACAGAAATTGAGCGAGAGATCAATATAGCATTGCCACACCTTAGAATCCAGTATATTGTTCGTGTTGTGTTGAGGAGACTGCGCCTGTTAGCTGAATACTTTGTCGGCGAATATCAAAGTGGGTTTCGAGAAGGACGATCAACGACGGACCAAATGCGACAAATTCTGGATATATTGCGGGAATACAACTGCGGATTCACTATCTGTTTGTGGATTGCACGGCAGCATACGATTCAGTAAAACGAAATGGACTGTTGCAGATAATGGTTGAGCATGGTTTCCCGACAAAACTGATTAAACTAATTCGTATAACGATGGATGGGATAAAATCAAGCGATGCGAAGGTCTGATATACAAAGGAACGAGATCGCACATGCTTTTCGGCCTTGCGATCAATATCGACATCATTGGCGTTGATTGCAGTGCAGTGGAAGAGGCATTGTTGCATTTCAAAAGGGAAGCTGCAAGAATCGGACTGACTATAAACTCTGACAAGACAAAGTACATGGTAGTTGGTAGAGAACGTGCAGTCGTGTTGGGTTCTAGGTAGATATCGATGAGGTACGCTACCACAAATTCATATATCTTAGAACCCTTGTGACATATGATAACGATGTTGGCCGCGAAGGAGAAATTCATGTTGCTACTTCGAATATGGTTTACGTAGTCAGCTAAAGTCTCACAGCCTAAGGATGCGCGCAAAATTTGCTCTATTCAAATCGCAGATACTCCTTGTCGCTCTGTACTGCCATGAGGCATGGATGTTGTAGGAAGCAGGATATCGAGTGCTCGGTTTGTTTGGGAGAAGAATTTTGCGTTCAATACCCGGCAGCACAGTAGAAAATGAAGAATGGCGCAGACGCATGAACCCGCAACTGTACCAAGTATACAACCATGCTGACATTGGAAAGCTATCAGCGTGGTTGTATACTTGGCAGACTACAGTGAACTGGGCTTGTAGTGCGGAATGAAGAAGGAGAAACCAGTTAAAGTTATGACCTGGAAGAGGTTGTCGACTTCGGGGCAAACCCCGCTCTCGCTGGCTGTGCACAATTGAGGAAGATGCGCGTGCGGTGGGCGTCCATGGTACTGGCGGTCCAAGATCGAAAAACCTGGAAATCTAAAATACATTCAATTATGATTCGGATTATCCGGATTGTTCGATCACTAGGTCACTAAGATAATGATGACGATTGTTAGTTTGTTTGTGTAAATTCGAAAATATGACAGACGCATCTTGGCCGCCTTTTCACCTAGGAACCTTTGAGAGCCGAGGGACGTTTGGGAGCTGAGGCACGAGCTAGAAACTGGCGAATACTGGTAAGTATTCATCATTCGGCGACCTTGTTATTAGTATAAAAAAACTACAAATACTATTAATAAAATTGTCGACTCTAGTACCATAATGAATAATTACACGGTGCCGCAAAATAAAAAAAAAGAATGTAACTTTTCAAGTGATCCAGAAAAGGTTGCAGGTCTGGTCAAATACAATACAAACCTACGTTTGATCATATTAATATACCCTTAAAACATTGATTTATAGCAAAAAAACTATTTCTCGGGTCTAAAAAATTAGTTACGTGGTCATTTGTTTTGTTCTTGTGTTAAAAGTATTATGCGGTATTTTTCATAACAATCAGTTGAAAAATGGCAGTGTTATTCATTTTTTTTCTCCAAATTATAAACTTGATCGCATGAACTTTTAAGGGTTTCATATAAAATTTTCAAAAAATCGGAAAAACAACGGAAGCTATGATTATAGAATCCGATAGTTCTCGCAATGCCTCACTAATCCCTTAAGAGTTCATGCAAGTAAGTATCTAATTTGGAGAAACAAAAATTAACTTTATCATTCTTAACCGTATTTGGAGATAAACAGATCGTTAAATGCTGAATTAAATCACTCTAAATTTTTAATAAAATAAGAATGTTGAGTAATTTTCCTAATGTTCACGAAAAAATCGCAAAATATTGATTGTTTACAAATTGTTGTCCCAAACTCGCAGAGTATTTTAACCCAAAGAACATAACTTAGCATACCGTTGGAAAAGTTTTTTTTTCAGACCACAGAATTTGAAAATCGGTTAAAAAATAACAGTGTAGATTTTGAGGGAATACAGCATTTTTATACATTATTTTGAATTGCATTTGATGAGATCTTCAACCTATTCTAGGTCAATTGAAACGTACAAAATCACTATACTACCCATGATCGCATAGTTGTCCCGTTTTCTATGGGATTTCCTATCTTTATGGGACTGATATGCGATCATGGGCAGTATAGTACCGTGTTATTTGTAATACTCCAAAGGCAAGAAGAAAGTGAACATTGTGATAATTTAGTATGAAAAGTTAATATTTATATAATACACATTAACCCATTCTGGGCCGACATTTCCCTGGTGCATATACGGCTCCAAAACAACTGTGGGGATCAAGGAGCATGAAAAATCTGATTTAGGTTCTTCTTTCGCAGTGCTGCAAGCTACTCAAAATTTACCATCCGATGCTCAATACAATTTCCCTACAATATTTACAATAATCAAATTGTATGGAAAAAGTAGTCGAAGACAGCTTAAATTGATAGGGTTTATCAGTTTTCAATAATAATTCGAGTCATCATAAATTTATCAAAAATTTATGTTACGCCCTTAACAGAAACTGTCCTTGTCAGAACTGCTTCAGCGGGATCTAGCCAGAGAAATTGCACTTACTTCAGTTCTACGAATAATACGTATATATGGTAGTGCTCAAACGAAATTTAATAATCTCAATAATAAATTTTATAAACTTGTCTTGCTTTAGCCAAAACTTATAGTTATAGATAGAAATGGGTTTAATGGGGTTAAAGGTATTTAAAGTTTCTCTGATCGTTAAGCTAGAGAATTTAAAAAAAGACAGTTGATCGCCAGTAATTCACAAGAATTATATTTTAAAATGATTTGTCCCATTCTTTGATCAGTGTTTTTAAATATGTAAGTTTTGACGTTAAACACGTTAATTTTTTAAAAAAATTGTGATGTATTCAATAGAAACTTTTTAGTAACTTCGCGATTTTTTGTCTTTACATAATATTAAAATTATTTATTCTTGCACTTAAATTTCATACTTTGATTTTATATTTAGGGTAATTATAACTAATATCTTATATTTTATAGAGGATCTACCAATAGCGCGACGCGAACATGTGAGCGGAGTCGTAGCGCCACCTTTCGCGAGGGCATTTATGCGCAGCACTGCCGCCATGAAAAAATATTGACAATAAAATGTGAAAAAGTTCATTTTCATGTAGACATTTTCTAATACTTTTATCATATTTGTTTCATATAGGTGGGATAAAATCTAACTCTTTTAAAAATTCATTATAAAAGGGGCGGCAAATTTAATTTTTTGCCCCGAGCGGCAAAACACCTCGCGCCGCCACTGATTGTATCCATACGATCATGCGTACCAATCTTGAAAAAAGCAGCCTAAACCTGTAGTAAAAAAGTTCATCTGAACTTTAAATCAACGTGTCAAGCCACATTGTATTCATATAACTACGAACGAGCGGGAGTACTGATCGATACATCAATTATGAGAACGTAATCCAATGAAAGCTTCAAACTGCAATAGAAATTTTTGAATCTCGTCCGAACATGGTGTTCATTCGGATGATCATACTGCCCCCACTGGTTCGATCGAATACGTCACGAAGGATAGCGCAAAAAGCAGCAGTGATGCCACAAGTACAGATTTATCTAGAAAGGTACAGATTTTTTAAGCATTTTTGGTACAGATTCTGTACGGTAAGGATTACAGATTTTTGTAAAAAAGTACAGATTGGTACAGATTTTTTTACATGACAGCAAGGTAAAATATTTTAACCGTGCGATGAATCCCGGTAAACAGCAAGTATACGTTGAGTTAGACAGTAGTGATGGCACGAATCTGAAGTGGTGCTGGTATTGAGCTTGAACTAAAGCTGACATTAGAATGTGATATGCGAGAAATCTGCTTCCAGCAAATCAAAAGGATGATGTGTAAGTGAAAACCGAGCAAATTTTCTCGGAGTACCTACGTTTACTCTGACCTGCTTTATTTGAATTCCTGCAAGCAGGTTTCTTGCATCCTATTTAAATATATTACCAGCCCCGTCTCAGCTTCTCGCCGCCACTGCACACAAAGTGGCAGAGAGAATTTGAGCTTTTGTTTTATTGAATGTAGAGCTGTTTTTTGTAGGATTTTGACGTCTTACGCGCAACGCAAAATGCATTACGAATTTCTATTTTGATGGAAAGAAATACATTTAATTTCGCAGATTTTTAAAAATGCATCACATCCCTAGGGCATGCCCCAACTACGACACTCTTATGTCGAAACTAACAGTCAAAAACTGATTGACGTTTGAATATCATCGATTTCAAGGGGCTTATTGGTTGATTTCTGTGGCGATCTAGGAAAAAAGCATACTTTGAAATTCAATGGAATTTTATTATTTTTTTGAATTCATATTCCGGAATGTTTTTAGTGAAATAAATGTGTTGAATGTTTCGCTTTTTCCGTTTAGAATCAATTAGTTTGTGTCGCAGAGAGGTAGGTTTACTAACTTTTGACGGTCATATCTGATGTATTCAATCACATTATCCAATGATTTTTAGCTAGTGGTAACGTAGTAAGCTTGCGCTTTATCGGCTTTTCTGTTTTATGTGAAGGAATTTATCAAAAAAATAATTGATGGAAAAAAGAACACTAATGACATATTTTGTCACAAAAATCAACTTTAAACTGAAAAGAAACACCCAACTTTTGTGTACCGTAAAATATTTCAGTTTGTTTTTTTATTGAAAGAAAACAAAAAATCAGCCTTTCCCTCGGGTAATATTTGCCAGCTGTCAGCTGCCCCAATTAACGGATACGATTCGCTAGTTGGGGCGCAGTCGTGACCCAACTCGTCGCTGTTGTGCTATCTTATGACAAGCGCCATTTAGCACATTTCGAGAAAAACGATTTTTAAAGTTTGAGATTGAATATCTTGAAACTTATAAATGGTATAAACAATCCAAAGAAGACAATTGATGCTTCTATCTGTTCTGCATTAATCTCTCAAATATTACGAAGATCGGTTGACTATGTTGCGAGTTTTTACTATGAATGTAAACAAAAGTCGCACTCACACGTGTCATAGGCGTGTATTGATGACAAAATTTGTATGACGTGTCATAATCGTGCATGGAAAATTTTCCATAGAAAAAAATCATCACTTTTTAACTTTTATTCATATCTTTGGGTTCATATGGTCTATAAACATTCGGTGAAATGCATTTTAAAGGAAATGAGTCAGGGAATCTAGAAAAAATGGTTATTCTCGATTACAGTGTTGCCAAATATATTTTATTTCCAGTTCGCAAGTAAAACTGTGTTTTTCTCACAACTCGTATAATTTTCTTTCGAAAATGTTTATGCCATTTTGTTCCTCAGACATTTTCACACATAAAACCGTCTAAAACTTCAATATAACTTGAGCCAATCCCTAGATATAGTGATTTGAAGCAAAAAACTCACAATTTCTTATCATGTTTCTAGCTATATCTAACTAACCAAGCAGAATTTCAAAATTCTGAAAACGCCACTTTGTAGAGATTTTTCAAACAAGTAATGTGGCATATCTAACTCAGTTTACCCCAAAATGGCGTTTGTCATAAGATAACACAACAGCGACGAACTAACAAATTTGCGCTGTATTGACATTACCCAATCAAACTCATTCGGAATTCTAATTAGTTTCTTGCGGAATTCCAGCTCAAATAAAACAACCGAGTCAGAATGTCTGGTTGATTTTCCCAAATGAAAAATATCTATAAGAAAAATGATTTTTTTAAAACAACCTTATTGTTTGGGTACAGAATCCGGTGCAGATTTTTCTATGGAAGAGTACAGATGGAAAAGATTTTTCAACTCCCGGTACAGATTTAATTGTGGCAACACTGAAAAGCAGTGTGTGAAATGAAATCAGCAGCCGTTCGTGCGTTCGCAAAAACGGTCGACATCGTCAGTCGTTCCAACCTTGTCGACACGGTTCATACGCACAGTTATGAGTGTGCGAATAAGGTCTGTGTTGGTCTAGCGCATCAATAGTGATTTTTTATCTAACCTTTGTTTATTTTTTTACAAAAATACGGATTTTCCAATTGTGTATAGTTGAAATACCAAAATAAAATTGCAATCAATTTTTAATTTTCAATCGATTGGGCGATAAGGGACCCAAATCCATTAATAAAGAACAGCGCTACAGTTGTACTTAGATCAAACGGTATACATATGCACATCCTATAAGCTACGTATATCGGCCCTAGTCAGACACGATACGGCACAACTCGATCTTTGGATTTTTCTTAGATAACGAATATGTTGACTACAAAAATAAAGAATAATGTTGTTTATGGTATGTCGATGCACTACAAACACTTCACACTATGGTGCATCAACAATCAAGTGAATCCATACATCACAAGGTCGTGTTGCAAGGAATCGTTTTTATCAATTGGTGATGGACATGAACGTGATGTTTGAAATCTTGGCCTCAAAGACATTGCGGCCTAGCAGATGCCACCATGCTTCCGACTCATCTATGTTCAGTTTCATGCGCATTGCGCAATGAATGAAAATAATGTTAGGGAAACTGTGGGTAAAATGGTAGCCAAATCAAGTCAATGTTTGTTAAATTTAAAGCAAATTTCACAGAAACCTGACCTGTCAAGTATTCAAAGTACATTGAAACCATTTCTTTTGATAAAAAGCTGTTGAATGTGAAATAAATACGATAAAAACCAAAATCGGCGTTCATATTTATCGCTGGTGTTAAATTCGAAATGTAGAAAATAAGATCTTTTGAGGTGAATTTTAATTTTATTCTGAAAATGGTGTTTCATCATGGTACCGTCAACCGGGTTGACTTTGATCAGCGGGATGACTTTGATCACTCGAAACTTTTTTCCTAGATCGCCTATTAAACCAGAATAATCTACCGAATCATTTGAATTTTAACTGATTTTTACTCTCGACTTATAAAATACTGATTTGTTATACTTTTTGAGTATATTGTGTAAAGATGTTACAGATAGAGCCTGTTGAATGGCTGAAGTTGCTCGATCACGCTAATGTGTAAAGCAGCAATATTTAGCCCTTGTGTGACGGTAGCGCTATATGCGACTAATAGTCGAACTATTGCACCTCTTAGTCGCGAGAAAAAAATGCATCAGGTGGTACTCATGGTCATATCTTTAAAAAAAATCTTTGGACATGATGAGTCCGCGAATTGGTGTTGGTGGGAATGCGAATAGGTGATGGGTGAAATAGGAAAAGATTTCTATGGTCTGAATAGCTATTCTTTCTCGATTCGTTCGGCGTACCAGTAAGACGGCTTTAAGCTGCGAAAAAAGTGAAGTTAGGAGAAGCTATCGGTTAGAAGTAACGGAATACCGTTCGAATTCGTTACGTAAGTTCAATTTAAAAAAAGCAAGATTGTATCAAGTTAATATTTTAAAACTTATAGATCGAGAAAAAGAGAAAAAAGTGGAAGTTAACAGGCCCATGTGCGGGATAGTGTAGCTCCTTTTGTAAGTCGGTAAAATGTCTATAACAGTGGAAATCTCTAAATAAGTATTTATTTCAAAATGCTAGATGAAATCCTACACAGTGTTAAGGACCGCCAATTAAGTCCAGCACTTAATAGCAATTTTGCTCGAGGTTCAGGTAATTTAACCATCGTCATGTGTGATACGCCATTTTACCCTACCGCTAACTAATGCGCACATTATATGTTCTCGCTTGAAGGATCCTTCAAGCGAAGGTGTTCCGTCCGGGTGCTATAGCATCCAAGCAGGAGTAGGGGATAGCGACCAGCCACGCTGTCTCTGGAGACGTTCCCGAAGCCTGCCGGCTTGTAGCCTAGCTCGCCGTCGGGCCAGTGTTCGACTCCCTCGCCCTGCGGGCCACCCAAAGGAGAACCACGCCTTTGGAGCTGATTCACCGGCCACCACAAGTCGGGCATCAGCCACATAGCCTCGAAGCAACACCCTCTCGAGAGGCAGGAATCAAGCGTCGTGATCACGATCAGCCGATTGAGCCGCCGGCACGGAATGATAAGTCGGTATTTTCGCCGCCGCTCAGCATAGCAGTTAGTCGAGACACTGACAGCATCGGTGTCAATGTGGTAACAACGATTACAGCCGCCTCGCCTCAACTCTGAAGGAAATCACCGTGGACGAATAAGGTCAGATCTGCACATTGTAAAACTTTTGTAAATATAGCAGTAAGAAATATCAATGGTGTTGTTAGAATACGTTTAGTGCCATAGAGAAGTTTAAAATCCAAGCGCTTGGAAATAGATAGTGGTATAGGTCGGTTTAGTAGAGTTCTACGAGTAGAACAGTGATCGATGTTAACCCTTTCAAGCCCAAATACAGTTTTATGGTATTACCGAGAAGAAAGAGAGAGTAGTTATTTGGTGGGGTGTAAAACGATTCATGATTACCGTCTTCCAAGGTTTTTTCACGATATTGGTGTTGGGTGGCAGCTGATGTGTTCGCGGAGTAACTAGGGAAGTAATTCGGGGAATTTGATGGACTCGCCCTGAGTCTCGCCGGGCAAACGAAATCTTGCTGCTTCACATACAATTGGGATTCATCCCGTTGTTTGGCGCGAAGTGAAGGCAGTTTCAACCCCTGAAACACGGTTCCTTTAGTGACCTGTTACATTTGGCGCCCAACGTGGGGCTGGGTAAAGTAAATCGTATGAAGAATTTTGCGGTTGTTTCAAATTCTTGTACAATTGGTAATCAAATTAAGGTTCTACTTACGTTTAGGATTGAGTATTAAGTTGGATTGAAATCTGAAATAAGAAATTTAATTGAATTATTCGGTAGAATTGGGTATAATTTAGATTTGTAGAAAATTAGTGGAATTGGATATAATTTAGGTTATTCGATTTTTCTTGCTCACTGCAGTACCGACATTAGTGTTAGGCACACGAGTTACTATTGGAATTGGTGTTTTTTTTTTTAAATAAGAACTTGTAACTCACTTAATTTGATATTATATACATTGGTTTTGGAATTGGGTTTGGAAAAATGGCGTATGCTACGAATCAAGTAGGTCTGGGAACCTACCTAAATCCCAACGATTTATTGCCGGATGAGATCAGTTATGAGCTTAATCTCAGAGGCTTGAACTTATCGGCATATAGCTTAGATGATCAGAGGCAAGCCTTGCGAAAAGCACAATTGGATGAAATCCATAATTCGAAAGTCATTCACTCCAATAAAACCGTGATGGACGATCTTACCGTAATACAAATAAAACTTACTACAGTACGGCAAGAGCTGCAGATATATGGTCGAACGAGACAGCTAATGTCGAGACTGAGGCATGTGCGGTTACGTATTTTACGTTCAAATGCGATGGATAGTTACCAAGTTAAGGTTAAGGAGGATTTACTCGAGGAGGTGGAGCTAATTTACGATGTTTTTGCAACCTCGGAGGACCAAATTTCCGAACTCAGAAGATCAACCATAGGAAGGAGATCGTTACCGGTCAGTCTAGGAACAATTCCTAGAGACCCATATCTTGAGTTTCCCCCACCGCCACAGGTCCCCCGGTCCACGGAAGTCGGACCGATAGCAAATTGTGATCCAATAACATTCAACAGACAACAAGGTACTCCCACTGGCACATCGATGTCACCACCAGGGCAAGGACTGAGACAGCAACAAGTACAAGAAAGTCAATCCAGAAGCATCCAAGGGCAACTGCAGAACCCACGACAACCACAACTACCGCTACTTCAGGATGGCGTGAAGGATCAGACACAACAGCAATCGATCCAACGGATACCCCATCTGCAGTATGAACAGGAAGCGCGGGACCGAAATCATCAAGGAAACGAGAATCGGCAACGACGACTACAGAACCAAATACCCTTACCAAGGCAAGAACAGAGGGGCACTCTAGCTGTAAACCAGCCTGGAGAGACTGTTTTTCGGGACTTTCGACAGAACCCATTATCAACTGCAGCGATAGGCGGTCAACGTCAGCTCGACCAAGACCTTGTAAGTGAAGGAAGCGCTGAGCTACCTCCCTTATCGGAAGATGTCGAACACGCCTTGTCTCGAGCCGACGTCAGTAGAATCGTAGAGGAGGTACTCTCAAACCAGTTGGGACAAAGGATGGAAGAACTTCGGCAAAGTATGCAAAACTTATTGACGAACCAGGGGAGACGTAACATAGATGCACAAGAGAGAAACGATGGAGACCGATTATTTCTACAAGAGTGTGACCGAATGAATTTTTCAATGGTTACCAATCCGCCCGTACCACCGCAATTGGAGCGGCCAATCCCCAATCCAGGAGTGGCACAGAATGTTCAGGGAAGCAGAGACGGGGTACCCCCTCGTAACGTAGGGGATTTTTTTTCAGGAAATGAGTCACAAACCCGGAATAGGACAAATAATCTGGCGGGCATGGAAATGAATAATTGCTTCCGAACCCCAATTAATAAATGGCAAATTCGGTTCAGTGGTGAACAGAGAGGTATGACAGTAGAAGAATTTGTAAAAAGGGTGGAAATACTAGCTAAAAACAATCAAATTTCTGATGCAGAATTATTGAGCAAGGCCAATTTTTTGTTTAAACCAGAATCGCCAGCGGAGATTTGGTATTACACATTTAGCAGCAAATTTACTTCGTGGGCAGTACTTAAGTATCATCTGCGGATACGTTTCGAAGTGCCGAACAAAGATAAAGTACTAGAGCGACAAATTAGAGACCGAAAACAGCTTCCAAATGAAACTTTCGTCGCCTACTTAGGCGAAATCGAAAGACTTTGTCAACAGATGTCACAACCAATAGATGAAAAGACAAAGTTGGACGTGCTATTTGAAAACATGAAGGACTGGTACCGTCCTCACTTCGCGTTTTTGAATATCGCTCAATTAAATGTAGAAGCACTTTGTAGTCTCTGCTACGAACTCGATAAGTCGGTGTACCGATCTTACGCTCCGAGGATCAGACCCTATGCTGTTAACAATTTGGAAGGTGTGGATGGCGAAGAACAGGATGAGGACGAAGTGAACGCGGTGAGTCGATTCAAACCCAACAAGGACACTAAGATAGCTGATCCACACAAAACAATTGCAGAGCCTGTTAATGACTCCGAAAATAATGTATTGTGTTGGAACTGTAAGCAATTCGGCCATTTTTGGAGAAATTGCACAAGGGGAAAAAGAATATTCTGCCATATTTGTGGATTAGCAGAGGCGGTAGCGTACAACTGCCCAAACAACCATAGAATGATGAGACCATTAAACCAAAAAAACGACTCCAGGGAAAGGAATTAGGGAGGATCCTTTCTAGCAACGATAATTTTACTCCCACATCAAACTACTACAGCAAATTCTCAGAGGTGATGAATATAAATGTCCGCGCTAACAGATGTCCACATGTGTCGGTAACAATTTTAGGAACAGTGATGGAAGGGTTGCTCGATTCAGGGGCGGCAGTGAGCATAATAAGCGATCGTAGTTTGCTTGAAAAGCATAACTTTACGGAAAACTCATCGAATTTACGTATCAGAACAGCTGATGGAACGACTCATAAGTGTGTCAGTATTGTATACATCCCGTATACGTTCCGAGGAACAACAAAGGTCGTACCGACACTGTATGTTCCCAACCTTGCGAAAAACCTTATTTTGGGGAGTGATTTTTGGAAGACGTTTAGAATTGAACCGGCAGTAGAGGAAAATGGAAATCTAACCCGCCTAAATGTTTGTAGCATAGAAAAGGACGAAACAACATTGGGCTTCGTTGAAGATTACTTCGCAGCCGAAACGACTGAGGTTAACATTATCTTGGAACCTACCGAGGAGGTTCTTAAACCAACCGAGACAGAAGAAGATGTGAGCCTAGAGTTGCCATCCGTAGAGAATCCATCGGTTAGAAGAACCACAGATATTGAAACCGAACATGAACTCTCCACAACAGACAAAGCGGAATTAGAGAAAATCATTAAAATTCTGGAAGGAAATGGCCAACTAGGAAGAACTCATTTATTACACCACAAAATTGAAATCATGGAAGGCCAAAAGCCCAAGAAACTCCCAAGATACCGATGGTCACCTGCAATTCAGAAGGAAATGGAGAAGGAGATTGAACGAATGAAGGAATTGGACGTGATCGAAGAATCGGAGTCTGATTGGTGCAACCCTTTATTACCGGTGAAAAAAGCATCAGGTGAATGGAGACTTTGTCTCGATTGTCGGAGGATTAATGAGGTAACCAAAAAAGATGCTTACCCGTTCCCCGACATGCACGGAATATTAGGGAGGATAGAGAAGGCCAAGTACTTTTCGATCATTGATCTGTCCAAGGCTTATTGGCAAATTCCGCTGGCGGAAGAAAGTAAGGATTACACCTCTTTTAGAGCAGGAAAATCGCTTTACCGGTTTAAAGTCATGCCCTTTGGATTGACTGGAGCACCGATTACGCAAACTAAATTGATGAACAAAGTTCTAGGATACGACCTCAAGCCTCAAGTTTTCGTCTATTTAGATGACATTGTCATTACATCTCGAACGGTGGATGAACACTTAAGGTTACTGCGGACGGTAGCAGACCGGTGGAAAGGAGCAAACTTATCGATAAGCATCGACAAATCAAAATTTTGTCAAAAGAGGATTGCATACCTTGGCTACATTTTGTCAGAAGAGGGACTATCGATTGATAGCTCGAAGTTAGAGCCGATTTTGAGTTACCCTTCACCAACCACATTGAAGGAGGTAAGAAGGTTAATGGGTATGGTGGGATTTTACAAACAGTTTATAGCGAACTACAGTACTATATTGGCACCTATTACTGATCTATTGAAGAAGTCAAAATCGAAACTTATTTGGACACAAGAAGCCGAAGCGGCGTTCAACAATGTTAAAAATATACTCACGTCACCACCAGTTTTGACTAATCCAGATTTCAGGCTAAAGTTCGTCGTAGAATCCGATGCATCAAAAGTCGCCGCAGGTGCAGTACTGGTTCAGTACCAAGAAGGAATTAGACGTCCAATTGCATTCTTTTCAAAAAAATTTTCGGCCACGCAAAAGAAGTACTCAGCAACAGAGCGTGAATGCCTTGCTGTAATCTTGGCGATTGAAAAATTCCGTCATTACATCGAAGGCACACACTTTACAGTCGTTACCGATGCCCAATCCTTGAAATGGTTAAACCAAGTAAGTGTCGAAGGAAACTCCGCCCGATTAGTAAGATGGGCGTTGAAGCTGCAGCAACATGACATTACCCTGGAATATAGGAAGGGTAAATTGAATATTGTGGCAGATGCACTATCAAGAGCGGTAAAAGATAAAGATATACTTACAATTGATCTGGATCTGGAGAAGTTACAGAGGAATATCGAACGGGACCAGGCAAAATATAAAGACTTCAAAGTCATCCGAGGGAACGTGTATAAATATGTTCCTAGCGTTAATCCGGCAGATCCTCGATACGAGTGGAAGTACATTCCACCTAAAGTTGACCGCATAAAAATCCTGGAGGCGGAGCACAGCATTGCGCATTTCGGGTACTATAAAACTCTGAAGAAGGTTCAGGAGAAGTATTACTGGCCGAGCATGAGTGTCGAGATAAAACGATTCTGTAGAGGATGTGACACGTGCAAAACGTCAAAGCACCCAAATACCAATCGGGTTCCTCCGATGGGGCGTCCGAAACTTGCTAGCATGCCTTGGCAAGTGATTTCGTTAGACTTTGTGGGACCGTTCCCAAGGTCCAAAAAGGGAAATACAGTATTGTTGGTCATAACGGACCATTTTTCCAAATTTGTCATCATTCAACCAATGCGGGATGCCAAAACAGTAGCGGTTGCAACGTTCATAGAATCTATGATATTCCTTTTATTTGGCGTGCCCGAAATTGTTATCTCCGACAATGGGCCCCAGTTTAAATCGGCCGTGTTTGCTTCATTGATAAAAAAATACAAGATTAACCACTGGAAAAATGCCAGTTATCATCCAGCCAACAATCCAACTGAGCGAGTAAATCGCGTTATAGTTGCAGCAATCAGAACCTACTTGAAAGGAGAAGAACAGAAAGGGTGGGATGAGAATCTGCAAAAAATTGCAATGGCTATAAGGACAGCGGTACACGAATCTACGGAGTTTACGCCGTATTTTATAAACTACGGAAGGAACTACATAAGTTCTGGGGAAGAGTACTCGCGAATTAGAGAAACAGGAGAAGAATTAGAATACGAACCGGGGAAACTGAACGAAGAAATGAAAGGAATTTTTGAAAAAGTGAAGTTAAACCTGAAAAAAGCGTATGAGAAATATGGGAAATATTATAATTTAAGAGCTAACGCAACATCGGTTCAGTATAAAGTAGGAGACATAGTATTAAAAAAAAATCATTTCCTATCGAACAAAGCAAAGGGCTTTAACGCGAAACTGGCTAACACCTACTCACATGCGAAAATAACAGAAAAAATTGGATCTCACTGCTATGCATTAGAAGATTTGAATGGGAATAAGTTGGGTATTTTCAGAGCCGCCGACTTACAAGCAAAATAATGCGGCATAATTTACAAGGGTAACAAACCAAGGAGCACAAAGCCGAATTGCTAAACGTGAATTGGTTCCACTCGCCTCGCTGTCTATGAACCATTTTACACACAGATTCGGAGAAATGCGCTTCGGCACATTGAGAGCAATCAGTAAATGGAATCCAGCGTGAGTCTATGTGCAACAGATTATGACCGGGTTCAGATGGCAACCGAAACAATTCGACGGGTAGACAATTGCCTTTGTAGTTCAAAACCCAAATCGAGTAACTGCCAACTCGCCGATGTTGACTCACCATCGCATCTGGCTCGAGAAGCGGATAAAAATGTAAAAATGTCAAGCTATGTACAATAAACGAAGAACTCGAAGGAGACACGGAAACACAAAACATCGTTTTGGATGGCCGTTATGGCAATGTATATAGTGTAAATAAAATAGGAATAGTAATATTAGAATAGAGAAGGTAGAACAAATAGAAATCTCATTCGTTTTCGAGCTCTCCATCGAGACAGAGGTTGTTTTTTTCTAGTCCGTAGTGCTGTGTGAGGCGATAAAGAATAGTTTTAATCCGCATTCAAGGTTATTTTGCCAGTTCGGTTCGGTCCTCAGTCTTTTGTTCGCGTGTGAGGCTTAAACAATAGCCAGCTGTATAAGCTGGATCGGTTCGTCGTTGGACACCAGTTTAAAGCTAAGTGGTTTTTGTCTTTTGTAACACATTTATTGCTTTCTTCCGTCTGCGCGGGCGCTGACCCCGTGCGTTGACGTTTTCTATGGTTCCCTCTCCGGATGGTCAAATGGAAGTTGAATCGGGTTCAACTTCTAAGGCTCCCCCCCGGCCCAAATGCTATCCAGAACTCTCAACTGGTCCATTTGTGGTCTTCTTTCGGCCCAAGACTAAATCACTGAATCTTCTTCAGATTTCTAGAGACCTGACGGAACGGTTCTCGGCTGTGACCGAAATTTCAAAGGTCCGCTCGGACAAGATAAGGGTGTTGCTAGCCAACTCAAAGCAGGCAAACGATATTGCTTGCTGTGAGCACTTTACGCGGGATTATAACGTGTATATTCCGGCTGTAAGAGTACAATCCGAAGGCGTCGTAACCGATGAGAGTTTGACGTGCGAGGATCTGCTGAAGTACGGGGTTGGCCGATTCAGAGACCGCTTACTTCAGCCAGTTAAAATACTTGAGTGCAAACGTTTGCACTCAGTAGTAGTTGCGGGGGATGGTTCAAAAACGTACCCCCAATCAAACTCTTATCGGGTGACCTTCGCTGGTACCGCTTTGCCAAATTTCGTCCTCTTGCACAAGGTTCGTCTGCCTGTGCGTCTGTTTGTGCCGCGGGTCATGAATTGCACAAAGTGTAAACAACTGGGTCACACAGCCACCCATTGTAGCAACAAGGCCCGCTGTGGAAAATGCGGGGAGAATCATCTAGATGATTCGTGCAGTAGGCAAGCCGAAAAGTGTCCTTACTGTGCGGAGAGTCTGCATGATATCTCGGCATGTCCCGCGTACAAACTACGCGGGGATAAACTGAAACGTTCCCTTGCGGGACGATCCAAACATTCTTTCGCAGAAATGTTAAAGAATGCTACGCCACCATCCTCAGCAAACATCTATACTCACTTGCCTCCTGACGAGGGCGAGGCTGGTAACCCACAAGAGGGAACATCTACTAGGGTGCCTAGAATTTATAGGAAGAGGAGGAACACTTCCTCTCGTAAAGTTCCTTGTAAAGGCCAGAAGGTGTCCCTTGAGGGGGCTCCGAAAGTCACATCTATTGGAAGTGTTGCAATCAAACCGAAGCAATTAGCTCCTGGTCTCGGAGGATTAAGCTCAGAGAAGGAGTTCCCAGCACTTCCAGGAACATCAAAAATCCCAAGTGTTCCTTTGTTTCAGTTCGAGAGTAATCACAGCACTGGAATTATAAAACTCTCGGACATAGTGGACTGGATAATAAAAACTTTCAATATTACTGATCCTATTAAAAGTCTTATGTTAGCTTTTCTCCCTACAGTGAGAACATTTTTGAAGCAGTTGACTGCTAAATGGCCCCTCCTCTCAGCGATTGTATCCTTCGATGGCTAACTCATCGAACGAGGTCACGGATTTGATCACTGTTCTACAGTGGAATTGCAGAAGTATCATCCCGAAAATCGATTCCTTCAAAATTTTAATAAATAATTTGAGTTGCGATGCATTTGCATTATGTGAAACTTGGTTAACTTCCGACATAGAACTCAACTTCCACGACTTTAATATTATTCGCCTGGATCGAGACACCCCCTATGGAGGAGTGCTTTTGGGGATCAAAAAGTGCTATTCCTTCTACAGAATTAACCTTCCCTCGATAACAGGTATTGAAGTTGTCGCTTGTCAAGTAACAACCAAAGGCAAAAGCCGTTGCATAGCTTCCATATATATTCCCCCCAACACCGCGGTTGGGCACCGACGGCTACAAGACATCTTAGAATCCCTGCCAGCACCGCGACTAGTTTTAGGAGACTTTAACTCTCACGGTACAGCATGGGGTTGCCTCTATGATGATAACCGGTCTTCCTTAATTCAGGATCTTTGCGATAACTTCAATTTGACAATTTTAAACACGGGTGAAATGACACGGATTCCTGCTCCTCCAGCGCGCCCGAGCGCCTTAGACTTGTCCCTTTGCTCAACATCGCTGCGGTTAAATTGCACGTGGAAGGTAATTCCTGATCCCCACGGCAGCGACCATCTGCCGATTGTAGTCTCAATCAATAACGGTTCAAGGCCATTGAAATCAATCAATATTTCGTATGACCTCACACGAAATATCGATTGGAAGAGCTATGCTGCCGCGATATCCGACAACATCGAATCTACCCAAGAACTTCCTCCGGAGGAAGAGTACAGCTTTTTGGCTGGCTTGATTCTCGACAGCGCGAATCAAGCTCAGACTAGGCCAGTACCCGGCGCGAACATACAAAAACGTTCTCCCAATCCCTGGTGGGATAAAGAGTGCTCAGACGTGTACGCAGAGAAGGCCGCCGCGTTTAAGACCTTCCGGAACGACGGTTTACCCGCCAGTTTTCGACAGTACGCGACGTTAGACAAGCGAATGAAGAGTTTGATGAAAGCCAAAAAACGCGATTATTGGCGCCGGTTCGTCGACGGATTAACGAGAGAAACATCGATGAGCACTCTTTGGGGAACAGCCCGACGTATGCGAAATCGAAACAGTACTAATGAGAGCGTGGAATATTCAAACCGTTGGATATTCGATTTCGCCAAGAAGGTTTGTCCGGATTCCGCCCCGGCACAGAAGATTTACCGCGCCGCGTCTCCTCACGATAGCGCGAACGAAACACCTTTTTCGATGGTGGAGTTCTCACTTGCTCTCTTGTCGTGTAACAATAAAGCTCCGGGGCCAGACAGAATCAAATTCAACTTGTTGAAGAATCTGCCTGACTCTGCCAAGAGACGCTTGTTGAACTTATTTAATAAGTTTCTCGAGGCTAACATTGTCCCACTCGATTGGAGACAAGTGAAGGTCATCGCCATCCAAAAACCAGGAAAACCAGCCTCCGACCACAATTCGTACCGTCCGATCGCAATGCTATCCTGTATCCGGAAGTTGTTCGAGAAAATGATCCTATCCCGCCTCGACAATTGGGTCGAAGCAAATGGCTTACTGTCAGATACACAATTTGGCTTTCGCAAAGGCAAAGGGACGAACGATTGTCTTGCGTTGCTCTCAACTGAAATTCAAATGGCCTATGCTAGCAAAGAGCAGATGGCATCAGTGTTCCTAGATATTAAGGGGGCTTTTGATTCAGTTTCGATCAACATTCTTTCAGAGAAGCTGCACCAGCATGGTCTTTCAGCGACTTTAAACAACTTTTTACTAAACTTGTTGTCGGAAAAGCACATGCATTTTTCGCATGGTGACTTATCGACATCACGATTTAGCTACATGGGCCTTCCCCAGGGCTCATGTCTAAGCCCCCTTTTATACAATTTCTATGTCAACGACATTGATGAATGTCTTGACAATTCCTGCACGTTAAGGCAACTTGCAGACGATGGCGTGGTGTCTGTTACGGGACCCAAAGCTGTCGATCTACAAGGACCATTACAGAATACCCTGGACAATTTGTCTGCTTGGGCTATTAAGCTGGGTATCGAATTCTCCACGGAGAAAACTGAGCTGGTTGTATTTTCAAGGAAGCGTGAACCAGCACAACTACAGCTTCTATTAATGGGTCAAACTATCGCTCAGGTCTTCACAGTAAAATATCTAGGGGTCTGGTTCGACTCGAAAGGTACTTGGGGATGCCATATTCGGTATCTGAAACAGAAATGCCAACAAAGGATCAACTTTCTTCGTACAATAACCGGAACATGGTGGGGTGCCCACCCAGGAGACCTAATTAGGTTGTATCAAACAACGATACTGTCGGTAATGGAATACGGATGCTTCTGCTTTCGCTCCGCCGCGAACATACATTTCATCAAACTCGAAAGAATTCAGTATCGTTGTTTGCGTATCGCCTTAGGGTGCATGCAGTCGACCCATACGATGAGTCTCGAAGTGCTGTCGGGCGTTCTCCCGTTGAAAAATCGATTTTGGGAACTCTCATATCGATTGCTCATTCGATGCGATATCTTGAACCCGGTCGTGATTGAAAATTTCGAAAGGCTTGTTGAGCTCAATTCTCAGACCCGTTTCATGTCCCTGTACTTTGACTACATGGCGCAGAATATTAACCCTTCTTCTTACAATCCCAACCGTGTGCATTTCATAAATACTTCTGAATCTACTGTTTTCTTCGACACATCCATGAAAGACGAGATTAGTGGAATTCCGGACCACATACGCCCACAAGTGGTTCCAAACATTTTTTATAATAAATTCCTAGAAGTCGACTGTTCTAAGATGTTTTATACTGACGGATCAAACCTCGAAGGATCCACTGGCTTCGGTATTTTCAATCAAAAGTTCACCGCCTCCTACAAACTCAGTGACCCTGCTTCAGTTTACGCCGCAGAACTAGCTGCCATTCAGTATACCCTTGGAGTCATTGAAACATTACCCGCAGACCATTACTTCATCGTTTCGGATAGCCTCAGTTCCATTGACGCTATTCGTTCGATGAAACAAGGCAAGCACTCCTCGTATTTTTTGGGGAAAATACGGGAGCTACTGAGTGCTTTATCTGACAACTCTTTCCAGATTACCTTGGTATGGGTCCCTTCTCATTGCTCCATTCCGGGCAATGAGAAGGCAGACTCCTTAGCTAAGGTGGGTGCCTTAGAAGGAGACGTTTACGAAAGACCAATTTGCTTCAGCGAATTTTTCAGTATTACTCATCAGAGAACCCTCGAAAGTTGGCAAACTTCGTGGAGCAGTGGAGAGCTGGGAAGGTGGCTACATTCGATAATCCCTAAGGTATCGACGAAACCTTGGTTCAAGGGGATGGATGTGGGTCGTGACTTCATTCGTGTGATGTCCCGACTCATGGCAAACCATTACACGCTGGATGCACATCTCCGGCGTATTGGGCTCGTGGATAGTGGTATCTGCGCTTGTGGCGACGGCTATCACGACATCGAGCACATTGTCTGGGCGTGCACCGAGTACAGTTCCGCTAGGTCTCGGCTAATGGATACCCTGCGGGCCCGAGGAAGACCAACCAACGTCCCGGTTCGAGATGTGCTGGCAAGCCGCGATGTTCTCTATATGTCCCTTATATACACCTTTGTGAAAACCATCAATATACAAGTCTAACTGCCCCTTGTTATCTCCTTATCATTCTCAGAACGCTCTTCCACCTGTATCAAACCATCTGTATCGAATGAGCCAACAAACACGGGACCTACGGCACGAACATAACACGCTTAACTCGAAATGTAGCCGATCCACATCTGAGCCGTACTACGAAATCGTCTGGAAAAACCCCTGCCATCTTGAGGAGGACCACCCGGCGTCCCAGTACATGATTCCCCTGATGAAGGCCACTCGAGTTTGTAATCCATCCGTTGATCTCACGATGCCTGAAACTGAAATAATTTTCTCTCCCTGCCATCTTTGTCTACCCCCCCCCCTCCCCTGACTCTTATACCCAGAAGTAACACCCCTACCCCCCCCCCCCCCCAATATCATCACGAAGCATTTAGCTCTTCTTGTCTCTTCTAGTTTTAACTATTATATTATATAATCTCGTTGAAATAGCCCAACTCTACTACCCACAAAAATAACTATAATTACGAATCTTTACAAAATTCAATCATGCCCTCTAGTTATGCCTAGTTTTAAGTTAGTCGTAAAAAATTGTCCCCCTTAATTAAACATTATTTGCTCCAATAATCTCACTGATAAAAATGTCAAACCATATTGCCACAAAAACTAAATGACCCCCCTAATCTTACGAAAACAATATTATCCCCTTGTGTAGATATATAAGATAGCTATAAAATCGCATTAGTTTCATTTTAAAAAAATCAATATGTAATCCCCTAGTTTTAAGCAATTTAAAATGTAAAACAAAACAAAATTGGCACCTTTAAGCTAACGCAACGTGCCTTATCAAATAAACGATTTGAATAAAAAAAAAAAAATAGAAATCTGAGTCGGATCGTTTGAAATGGAAGAATATTTCGTGGCGCTTAGATTCATAAATAAGAAGTCTAAGAAGATGCCAGTCAAAACAAACTTGAAGTCGAGCCAGACGGTTAATACATAACGAGATATTCGAATCCACGCCAGACACATAAGCACTTTCAAGTTCACTTGCGGTAAATAGTAAATAAAGTTCAAAACCGGTTTTGCTCCATAGTTATTAGTAGCCCGAAGAAGGTCACTAGCACATACAGAAAGCAACACACTAGATTTTTTTTCAACAAAGCATTGAAAGCAATAGCACACACACATTCTGTAGGCAGATTTAAACATGTTAGCTAAGATTATCATAGGATACAAAATCAAATCTACTATGCATAACATACGATACTTTGAAGATGCATAAACATCTCGAGGTAGTACAGGCGATGCAACATGATTCGTTGCATTTTGTCTATAAAATATCCGACTAGTTTTCGCGGAGCACACATTAGTTCGGTTTAGGTTAACCAAGGGTACAATCGAGTAGTAGTCGCGACGGGAAACTGAAAGGATTGTTCAACATTTCGATCATGTATTGGAACGTAGGTAGAAGACTAATCGTTTGATATCGGGAACAGTCAGGATTAGCAGAGGTCGGATCATTTTTCAAAGAAGGGATCAGCAAAATTGTAGAGGAGTTTAGGGATGCGATGTAGAGATCGGTTTGAGAATTCTGTTCGGGTTGTAACCTGAACGCGAGGAATAGTTATTTATTCCAGTTTAAGTTGGTTCGTCGGCGCGTTAACCACGTAGTGCGGTCGAATTGTTATTTGACGAAGGAAGCAAGGCTTCCGTTCTTATTGGTGTAATATGGCTCGAGATTGTTATCGGAGCAAGCTAAGAAGCGAAGAAGATTTAGAAGAAGAATAAGAAGAAGGAAAGTGGAATCGTACGGGGGAAATCAGTGGAAAAGTGATCCGATGAGAATAAAATAAGTTCATAGAAAAGTTTGTTTAAAATCATAACAAGCAAGGAATAAAATAATGATTTTGTGTAGTGAAATCAAATCACCTTCGTTCGGAATAGATGATGAAAATGCAAAAAGGAATAAAAGTAAATGGAACGAGTTTGGATAATTAAGAAAAGGTAATTTTTTTTAATATAGTAAAAGCTAATAGCAGTAAGGAATAAAATATAAATACCTTAACAATATTTTGAAAAACACAGCAAAAATATAAATAAAAATATTGCCTTCGTCAATATTTTTTAAATTGAGTTGGGGATAATGTAACGATGTTACAGATAGAGCCTGTTGAATGGCTGAAGTTGCTCGATCACGCTAATGTGTAAAGCAGCAATATTTAGCCCTTGTGTGACGGTAGCGCTATATGCGACTAATAGTCGAACTATTGCACCTCTTAGTCGCGAGAAAAAAATGCATCAGGTGGTACTCATGGTCATATCTTTAAAAAAAATCTTTGGACATGATGAGTCCGCGAATTGGTGTTGGTGGGAATGCGAATAGGTGATGGGTGAAATAGGAAAAGATTTCTATGGTCTGAATAGCTATTCTTTCTCGATTCGTTCGGCGTACCAGTAAGACGGCTTTAAGCTGCGAAAAAAGTGAAGTTAGGAGAAGCTATCGGTTAGAAGTAACGGAATACCGTTCGAATTCGTTACGTAAGTTCAATTTAAAAAAAGCAAGATTGTATCAAGTTAATATTTTAAAACTTATAGATCGAGAAAAAGAGAAAAAAGTGGAAGTTAACAGGCCCATGTGCGGGATAGTGTAGCTCCTTTTGTAAGTCGGTAAAATGTCTATAACAGTGGAAATCTCTAAATAAGTATTTATTTCAAAATGCTAGATGAAATCCTACACAGTGTTAAGGACCGCCAATTAAGTCCAGCACTTAATAGCAATTTTGCTCGAGGTTCAGGTAATTTAACCATCGTCATGTGTGATACGCCATTTTACCCTACCGCTAACTAATGCGCACATTATATGTTCTCGCTTGAAGGATCCTTCAAGCGAAGGTGTTCCGTCCGGGTGCTATAGCACCCAAGCAGGAGTAGGGGATAGCGACCAGCCACGCTGTCTCTGGAGACGTTCCCGAAGCCTGCCGGCTTGTAGCCTAGCTCGCCGTCGGGCCAGTGTTCGACTCCCTCGCCCTGCGGGCCACCCAAAGGAGAACCACGCCTTTGGAGCTGATTCACCGGCCACCACAAGTCGGGCATCAGCCACATAGCCTCGAAGCAACACCCTCTCGAGAGGCAGGAATCAAGCGTCGTGATCACGATCAGCCGATTGAGCCGCCGGCACGGAATGATAAGTCGGTATTTTCGCCGCCGCTCAGCATAGCAGTTAGTCGAGACACTGACAGCATCGGTGTCAATGTGGTAACAACGATTACAGCCGCCTCGCCTCAACTCTGAAGGAAATCACCGTGGACGAATAAGGTCAGATCTGCACATTGTAAAACTTTTGTAAATATAGCAGTAAGAAATATCAATGGTGTTGTTAGAATACGTTTAGTGCCATAGAGAAGTTTAAAATCCAAGCGCTTGGAAATAGATAGTGGTATAGGTCGGTTTAGTAGAGTTCTACGAGTAGAACAGTGATCGATGTTAACCCTTTCAAGCCCAAATACAGTTTTATGGTATTACCGAGAAGAAAGAGAGAGTAGTTATTTGGTGGGGTGTAAAACGATTCATGATTACCGTCTTCCAAGGTTTTTTCACGATATTGGTGTTGGGTGGCAGCTGATGTGTTCGCGGAGTAACTAGGGAAGTAATTCGGGGAATTTGATGGACTCGCCCTGAGTCTCGCCGGGCAAACGAAATCTTGCTGCTTCACATACAATTGGGATTCATCCCGTTGTTTGGCGCGAAGTGAAGGCAGTTTCAACCCCTGAAACACGGTTCCTTTAGTGACCTGTTACAATTGTTCGGTGTTTGGGTACAAAAACTACAAAATATCGAAATTTGACTTTACGTTATTTTTATGAAGCTTCGTAAAGTGTCTATTTTTTATAAAACAAATAAATCTCAGATTTGAGCAAGACTAATAAATTACAAGAGAGTTTTTATTTTCCTTTAGAGTGGGATGCGCCAAATTTATTTTTAAGAGTTTGTTTATTTTAAATACAATTTTTGTAAAACTAATTGGAAATTATTTCAAATTATTTTAAGCTAAAATTCGTAACATTTTTTTTATTGTTCAATATTCCAACGTGTTAGAATGGATGAAACTTTTTGTACATCGATAAAGCACTGAAACAAAACAATTTTAGCAGTTTTAAAGGTTTCCAGAATCTTTTATTCTAGTTGGACACGAATTATAGGAATTTTGGTTACTCGAATTTCACAGTACATTGAAATACTTTGTATAATACCAATTAACATCTATTTAACAATGAGTATCTTTCCAGAATTAGTTTAAACAAACATTTGAATGAAAAACATTGAAAATGATAACTTAATGTGGGTGAACATGCAGGTTATCAAAGTCACCCCGGAATACGAAAACGGACTTCAACTTGAAATCATTTTTGGAAAAATAGCTGAAAGCGGACAATTTTAGGTAAAACCATCCAATCTTATTCTCCATACATCAGTACATAGTTTAAAAATATTAAACTTGAAAAAAATGTGTTGCGTCTAGAAATATGTAATGATTACTCCGAAAAGTGATCAATGTCACCCCGGTTTACGGTAATTGAGCCTCTTGTAGATATTTCACCGCAATAAGCAGGGATCAGGACAAAATGGCTCAATCGGAACGGCTGTTTGAAAATAAAATGAACAGGTTGTAGTGGGGGCAATATTAACCATCTTGCCACTCTAAGTACCAAGCCTCAAAATTAGTCGGAACGCTAAACTTAAGTTGCTATATCAATCGCCCATGGATAACCCCAAGTTAGGAGATGTGGTTAAGGCTCAAGTTACCTCAAGGCTTGGTAGTATGCGTAAGAAAAATTGTGTTCAGCTTTGCCACCAGATTATCCATTTACACCTTTTCAAAACTCTAAAAGAAGAATATCAGTCGATTTATTAGATCATCACGATTCAATTCATGCAAAATACCTGCTGGAAAAACCGTCGGCTTAGCTGGATGGTGCTTTTGAAAAAGTGGCTGTGATTTTTTGTCACACTACCACACCGAGCTGGGGTACGCAACACAACTGCGCAATGAAAAAACCACAGCCACTTTTTCAAAAGCACCATCCAGCTAAGCAAATGGTTTTTCCAGCAGGTATTTTGCATGATTTGAATCATGGTGATCTAAAAAATCGACTCATATTCTTCTTTTAGAGTTTTAAAAAGGTTTAAATGGATAATCCGGTGGCAAAGCTGAACACAAATTTTCCTACGCACACTACCAAGCGTTCAATTCTAACACATGCTTAAAAAAGGTAACTTGAACCTTAATATTACGTCATAAAAATTTAATTTTTCCGTGACAAGTTTTTTCTTGCCCACAAAATACCCTGTCTGTATGCAATGCTCATGATCCGCCGGGACATCAGTATTGCTCGGAAAATGCTTTTCAACGCTACGCATTGCATACAAACAGGACACTTTTCAGGTTGCTAAAAGGTGTTCATTTTAATACCACCGCATGTTCATTTTACCCTCACGCTATAAACGTGTCTCATTTTTGGACATGTTTTGAAATCAAAAATGTTTTTCGAAAAAATGCGTTTATGCCGAAGTATTTTCACCAAATATATGCAAAACATGCCTAACAAGAAACATATAAGGTGATTGTAGTATCTCAATTACTTATTAGTTAGAAACCAATGACTTTGATTAACGTGTTCACTTTACCACCAGTTCCCCTATACTTGATTCAATGACAATAGGAGATAAGAAATTCAAAATTAAAATTTGATTAGATTTAACATAGGAATGTCACGTGCTAGAGTTGTACGAGAAGACCAATGTCTAGTGACAATTTTTAGCCGCGCTTGCTGTTTTTATTTTCTATAATTTGTAGATATACAATTTTGCGGTTATACTAACAATCTAGTTCACCCAACATTCATGTTTTTTCAACCAACATTATCCGTCGACATTCAGCAAACCTTTCTACTCCAAATTCACCGACATTGTTGCTGCCAACGTTTACCCGACTACACAAAACCTGTTCTACCAATCCCGAGACTTTGCCATTAGCTTACAGGTCACCTTCTGCAATATATCACACATCTCCATTAGCGTCTGACATGGTCCTATTTTAGGGGGCCATTTCTCACTGTTCAGCTTTTTTTTCTTCTCCGCATATGGCAGTCGGTTCTAGCTCTGCGAATGCTAACAGGCGATATATAGTAAGTTAGCAAAAGCGAACCGAAAAGAAACTACTAGGTAACGATGATTTATAGAGCGACCGTCCATTTCAATAGGCTTTTCCGCAGACGACAACCATCGGCTCAAATTAAACTCAAATCAAGAATGTAAGCGTGTCCAAGTTTTCATCTGTCAGCGGATATCCTAGCAGCTGCTCATATCCTTAGCCTCGGAAGTACCTACGTCCTCGTCGTCACCCACTCCCCCGTCCGGATCAGAAAGTGCCATTGTCGCCAAGCAGTCTGTTCCTGCTGCTGGCATCAGCGACAATCTGACATACGGTTTTCCGAAGTTTGCTTTTCCGGTTTGCTGATGTCCACCTACATATATATAAAAGCGTATCGGACGCAAATATCGGAGGAATGAGGTGTTGGTCAAACACAAAAAACTTGAACCCCAATCTCGCTCTGTCCGAAACAATTTTTCTTTCGCTTGCCCAATTTCGTGCATGTATCGCTAGAAGATCTGCTGGGGAGGGAGTGCCTTTATCACCATCCATCGTCAAGTCAAGTGAATTGGGTCTGTCGTGGCATAAATAATTCAGACTTCGTCCAGTGAGTTAAACATTTGGAAACTGTTTATGATTTTCCTACCCGCTGCAGCTCGTTGTTTGCTCTGATACCACGGAAAAGGTCTTCTACCTTGTGTCGGAGTTTCATGCTGAAACTTTCGGAAACAATATGTGTACTGAATTATTTTTGTTTGGTTCAAGTTGTTCATTTTCAATAGAAACACTTTAGCTTGGAGTAATTTTTTTTTCGATTTTAATTCTTATGTGAGTTGGATAGTTTTTAATAAAAAAAACTTCCGCCAGAAACAACGGTGAGGTTGCATTCTTCTAGAACCGATCAAGTCGTCCCTCATCTCGTGATTTTCTCGCATCAGCAGTTTCCAATTCGGGATATTAGGTACCTACCATCGAACTTCATCGCGTCGTAGCGATGAATACTGCTCCATGTGCCCTCAGCCGTAGTCTCATTTCCTGAAACGAAACGGCCAGCAGCCTTTAACGAGCGTTCGATTAGTTGGTGGTGGATCGTAAAAATGTTGCTCCCCAGCTGCCACCCTCCGGCGGTCGGTCAACCAACAGCTGCCACTGTCTATCCGTCTGTTGTCTGTTGGTCCGAGCAACGAGAGGTCCGTGAACCATGGCACTGAACTCATCACTGGTCGTAGCGTGGTGATGGGCAGACTATGGTCTACCAAAAGCCAACCAATTCGGTTGATTCGGTGCGGCAACAAAACAGCGGCAGGTTTACCCCTCTGTAGAGATAGAAGCAAAAAACTTCACCTTCCGATGATTCAATATTGAATTAGAGCGATACTAATTTGTGTAATTCCGATGAAAGACCGTTTGTCTGCTACTTTTACATGGACCGAGGCTGATGCTGAAGGATTTTCCGTTTGTCGGCACTTTTGTGTTTCGGTGGAATACTCTGATTGTAGAAAAATTAGCACAGAATTGGTATTTATTGGTAAGCGAACAGAGGCTATTAATACTATTAGTTGATTAGTTTAATATACCCTAACTTTTTTCGGTCGTTGACTTCAAATATTGTGCTATATGACCGACTCTTCGTTAGGAGGAATATTTTCTGAAGGTGAAAATGAAATTTAGGCATAATTAGTCTTTATTCAGTTCCATCACCTAAGCCATTCACTACTGGGGCCCTATTTTCACAGCCACGTCACTTAGTTATCAGAAGACAATTTTGTTTAGTCAGTAGGTGACGTGACTGTGAGAATAGGGCCCCTGATATCATTCTACACGCTAGCAAAAGCAGAAAGTTTTTCAGAACAACTTAAAGCACGTTTTTGAAAGTGACAGGATTGGAGTTAAGGGTTTTTTGGACGGCTTTCTCAGTCTTGTTACAAGCAAAACGAAATTTTTTTACTGCCCGACGTTTCGGCCTTTGGTTTAGGCCATTTGCAAGGGATATAAGGTGTATCGTTATGCCTTTCTCCTATAGAAAGGCTATGCAATCACTCTGAAAATCGACTTATTAAGCCAAGCCCAGAGGGCTGAGTCTCTTATACCATTCAACTCAGTTCGTCGAGTTAGGCAAATGTCTGTGTATGTATGTGACCAAAAATATGCACTTCGGTTACTCGGAGATAGCTGAACCGATTTTCTCAAACTTAGTCTCAAATGAAAGGTACAACGTTACCATAGGCTGCTATTGAATTTCATTCAATTCCGACTTCTGGTTCCGGAGTTGCACGTTGAAGAGTGGGGTCTCGCATGAAATTCCCATATAAATCGGAATCAGCATGGTATTTAAAAGATGCAAAACTACATAAAATGTGTTCGAAAATGTTTGTATTTATAGTATCAGCTCACTGATCCACGTTGGCCACATTGGACACGTTCGGCGGAACCGGAAGCTTCGGGAAAGTGGAAATTTGTTTTTTCCTGAATTGAATTCACACCTGCTTCTCAGAAATGTCTGACTCGATTTTCACAAAATCAGTCTCAAATGAAAGCTAGAATATTCCTATTGAATGCTACTGAATTTCTTTTGAATCGGAGTTTTTGGTCCTGTGTTACGGGTTAAAGTATGCGGCTACATGCGAAATTTCCATATAAACCGGTAATCAATATATGTATAAATGATTCAAAAATAAAGAAACTGAGTTACAAATTGCTTGAAATTGTGGGCAGACACTCTTATACCATTCGAATCACTTTGTTGAGTTCGGAAAACGTGCTTGATCGTATGTGTGTATATCTATGTGTATGTGTGTGACCCACAATTGCGCATCGGTTACTCGGAGATGACCGAACCGATTTTCTCAAAACAAGTCTCAAATGGAAGGTATAATATGCAGTTTGGTGTTGTCTCCCTCCCCCCCCCACTTACCCTAACATCTCCACCTTTCATCAACCTCCCCCCCTCCCGTGGCCACCCTCGCACCCGCATTAGGGCATTGTAAAAAAACACTAATTTTTGAAATCTCAAAGGTCTCCTATTGTGACAAATAGCAAAGTAAACTCAGTTGCCAAATTTCATATCATTTGGATAATTTTTTACCTCCGCCCACTTTGTTTGAAGTTTTTGACATTAGTTCCATGGGAAAATACAGTGTGTCCCACATTTATACATTCACCCTAATTTTCCAGAATAACTTTTTTTCCATTCAAGCAAATTGCACCATTTTTTAGCGTTTGTTTTGAAGCCTAATCAACGATGTTTCTCGTAATTTAGAAGCCCTGGTGCGTTTTGTTTGTCTGTTATGGTAGTTTAAGTGAAAAAAGTGATGTTCCATATTTACAAGTTCACTTTACTTTTTTGCCTTTCTCATATAGAATCATATCATAAATTCATGAAAAAAGGTCACGATTTCGTGAACTGAATAATTTACGAAAATCATGACCTAGCTCCTGAAATTATGAATAATAAAACTCGAATTCATGAAACTATTTGTGTTTTCAAAAAACTAGTTCGCCCCGAATATATACATGGCTTACATTAGAATGTTTGGTTTTGGTACTGTAGTTTTCCCTGGACATATTAAGTTTTTGTTGTGATTCTAGTTCATGATTTGAGAATACACAGCCGACAATCAAATGATGTTCATGATTTCAAGAGTCTATTCGCGATTCTTGTGATTTCTGATCACGTGATTGTGCTCTCTTATTCATTAGTTTACTATCGCATTTGACTAGCGGGATTATTATTCATGATTTCAGAATCTTAGTCGCGATTTTTGTAATTTCTTTTCACGTTATCGTGATATTTCAGTTATGAGTAGAGTGATTCATGTTCATGATTTCAGGATCTAAGTTACGATTTTTTGTAACTGCTGTTCATGTTATCGTAATATTTAAGTCATAAATAGAGTAATTCATGTTCATAATTTCAAGATCTTAGTAATGATTTTCGTAATCTCTGTTCATGTTACCGTAATGTTTTATTTTAGAACTTATTTCTAATTTTTTTTTATTTCAATTATAGAGGTTTTAACCTTAAGGTCATTCGCCTCTTCGGGTTAGAAAAATCTCTTATGAAAAATTTCTAACCCTATGTACGGGGTCGGGTCTCGAACCCAGGTGCGCTGCGTACAAGGCAATCGATTTACCAATACGCTACGCCCACCCCACCTATTTCTATTTCTAAATTTGACACGAAGAGTAATATGACTAATGTTCATGATATCAGCAGTTTTATCATGGTATTCGTAAATTCTCTTCGCCTAAAAATATGACTGATTCGCGATATTTTGTTCTGTGAATTATATCACGCACACCATTTGGGATTCTCAGCACAGTTTTCATTTTCTATCCAGACATCGCCATTAACCTTATCAAACGAATAACGACGTTCGAGGTCGTAATAGTTTTTTTATATTTAATGCTCGTGTCTATTACTATGGTCGCTAGCAGCTGGACATTTCATAAAACAGTGAATGTAATAAAAATGATTCCACGAATAATTCTCCATATTTTGTGATAGAGTTAATGTGAAAATTGCATTATCATGTTGCATGAAATTGTAAATGATTAGCGATATCTTCTAAATATCACCAGCACGCAAAATAGATTGTCAATCATGTACTAGGCATCATGAACCAGTTCACGAATACATATTTAATTATTTCGTGAACTATTTCACAAAAATGAACGTGAGTTGTGACTTATACTAGATATCACGATTTTGTGAAAAAAAATTTCCGTGTGGCTTGGATTAATGAGAAAGGCACAATTGCACTGCTAGGTGGATTAAAACAGGTTTTCTATTAATTTATAACTTTTCACGATCGTTAAATTTTTCATTTTATTAATCATATCATTTTGTTCTGCTCATTTCTTCTTGTTATTAATTTTATCAATCCTATTCGTTTTATTTTGTTTTATTTATTCATTTTATTCAATTAATTTGTTTCTTATTTTTTATTTTATTCTTTTCATTCATTTCAATAACTTTATTCATTTGATCTATTTAATTCATTTGATTAATTTTATTCACTAGATTCATTAAATTCATTCGAACCATTTGATTTTTTTGATTCGTTTGATTCATTTGATTCATTTGATTCATTTGATTCATTTGATTCATTTGATTCATTTGATTCATTTGATTCATTTGATTCATTTGATTCATTTGATTCATTTGATTCATTTGATTCATTTGATTCATTTGATTCATTTGATTCATTTGATTCATTTGATTCATTTGATTCATTTGATTCATTTGATTCATTTGATTCATTTGATTCATTTGATTCATTTGATTCATTTGATTCATTTGATTCATTTGATTCAATTGATTCATTTGATTCAATTGATTCATTTGATTCATTTGATTCATTTGATTCATTTGATTCATTTGATTCATTTGATTCATTTGATTCATTTGATTCATTTGATTCATTTAATTCATTTGATTCATTTGATTCATTTGATTCATTTGATTCATTTGATTCATTTAATTCATTTGATTCATTTGATTCATTTGATTCATTTGATTCATTTGATTCATTTGATTCAATTGATTCATTTGATTCAATTGATTCATTTGATTCAATTGATTCATTTGATTCATTTAATTCATTTGATTCATTTGATTCATTTAATTCATTTGATTCATTTGATTCATTTAATTCATTTGATTCATTTGATTCATTTGATTCATTTGATTCATTTGATTCATTTGATTCATTTGATTCATTTGATTCATTTGATTCATTTGATTCATTTGATTCATTTAATTCATTTGATTCATTTGATTCATTTGATTCATTTGATTCATTTGATTCATTTGATTCATTTGATTCATTTGATTCATTTGATTCATTTGATTCATTTGATTCATTTGATTCATTTGATTCATTTGATTCATTTGATTCATTTGATTCATTTGATTCATTTGATTCATTTGATTCATTTGATTCATTTGATTCATTTGATTCATTTGATTCATTTGATTCATTTGATTCATTTGATTCATTTGATTCATTTGATTCATTTGATTCATTTGATTCATTTGATTCATTTGATTCATTTGATTCATTTGATTCATTTGATTCATTTGATTCATTTGATTCATTTGATTCATTTGATTCATTTGATTCATTTGATTCATTTGATTCATTTGATTCATTTGATTCATTTGATTCATTTGATTCATTTGATTCATTTGATTCATTTAATTCATTTGATTCATTTGATTCATTTGATTCATTTAATTCATTTAATTCATTTAATTCATTTGATTCATTTGATTCATTTGATTCATTTGATTCATTTGATTCATTTGATTCATTTAATTCATTTGATTCATTTGATTCACTTAATTCATTTAATTCATTTAATTCATTTAATTCATTTGATTCATTTGATTCATTTGATTCATTTGATTCAATTGATTCATTTGATTCATTTGATTCATTTGATTCATTTGATTCATTTGATTCATTTGATTCATTTGATTCATTTAATTCATTTGATTCATTTGGTTCATTTGATTTATTTGATTCATTTGATTCCGTTGATTCATTTAAGTCATTAGATTCATTTTTTCAGTTCTTTGATTTTATTTATTTCAATATTAGTCATTCCATTTATTTATTTTGTTCAATTCGTTAGTTTGAGTCAATGGGGTTATATACAAAGTTGTGGCGAAAAAGTGAGTAAGCTCGGGATTCTTTTAAAGTGTTTTATGCAAATTTTATTTGAAAAAAAAAACGAAAAACAGTTCGTTAGTAGTACTATCGCAGTTCGAAAAAACAAGTTGAATTAAAAAAAAACTCAAGGTTGGTGGAGTTATGGCGATTAACGTAACGCATATCTTATGAATCTGCGCTGGACGGTTTCAATTCCTTGGCTCCAAGTTGCATGGCTTTGAAGCACAAAGGATCCCGGAATTCCCGCTTTGTCAATGCTCGCTGAGAAGTAATGATCTTTCAGCTAGGATGACGCCCAAATCTTTTACATGGTCAACGCGTTGTAGCTGCGTTCCAGCAATGTTGTAGTTGAAAGTAAAGATGTTTCTAGTTCGTTGAAAGCTGATAACAAAGCATTTAGCAACACTAAGAACCATCATATTTCTTTTACACCAACTGTAAATGATATCAACGAGATACTGTGGCTCTTGGCAATCGGCTTCTTTCCTTATAACTAGAAATATTTTCAAATCGTCGGCGAAGAACAGTTTCCCTCCACGCATTAAGACGAAAACCACATCATTCACGAACAGTGAAAACAGTAGCGGACCAAGCGTACTACCTTGAGGAACTCCAGAATGGTTGGAAAAGGGCTCAGATTCACCACAGAGTCACCAATTTGAACAACGACTTCACGGTGAACAAGGTATGATCGAAGCCAACGGCAGAATCGGGCAGTGCATCCAAGTTTATCAAGTTTCGTTAGCAGTGTCTCATGGTTGACAGTGTCGAAAGCAGCCTTAAGATCTGAGTAGATCGTATCCACCTGCAGTTGTTTGGACAATTGGTTCTGTACAGAAGGATGTGAAGGAGACCAGGTTCGTCTCCACCGATCGACCGGGAAAGAATCCATGCTGACAAGTGCTTATGTAATGTTTACTAGCAGAAAACAGCATCTCGTTGATAAGCGATTCGAAAATCAATCGTATGTGATAGAAGGAAAAGGAAGCACGTCGACTGCGTGTTGTCGAAGCTCTTATTTTGCTTTCGCATTGTCGTTAGTCCCTTTGCTGAGGTTTCGAATATAACAAAGTTTTAAATGATTTCATTTAGCAGTAGAAGTATTAATTTTCAATATCACTTGGTGACTATTTATATAGTCGATATTACGTAAAATCTTCAAATGCTCATAAAAATTATTTTAAACCTATAGGAAACAAACCCCAAAACGCAATATTCCATCATTTTCCTTACATATTCCAATGAGTGGTCTTAGCACCCTCAAGATAGTGTTTTTCCCGAGCAGTGTAATACGAGAAGGCTAAAATGACAGTTCTAAATTAAAACACTAAATGGATTTTCATTATTATTTACCAATCAGGCATTTAAAAAAAGTTATCCCAAAAGCTGTGCCCAGTATTTTCCGCCCTTCACTATTTACAGCGGGCGAACATTTACCCGCTTGATTCCGGCCGCACATCAGTCTTTCGCGTTCATGCATCATCAATTTCGCCAACCTGAATCGCAAAATCGACTGAAGTCCAGCCAGTCGGCAGGAAAGACATTTTTTCCCTATTCGCTCACATCGGACGCAAACAGAGTTTCTAGGATTTCCTCTGATCTGCTCAGTATTCAATTTGTATCACTTTTGTTTTTTCGCATCCCTCCACCATGGGTAGATTCATCCTTCCGGTTTTGTCTTGATGAGTCCGGCGCTGGGTTGGGTCGATATTGGGGATGAAGGCCGAAAAAAGCAATCTAACGAATATAGGAAATTTCAACGTGGCAAAAAAAGATGAACGTGTCTACTTGGCCGAAATGAAATACTCGTGGTCTTCTGGACTGTGGGGATTTTTTTTCTGACCCGCGTATGAAGCATGGCACTTACAGAGAGAGATCCTCGGAGCCAACAAGCAACGGGCGATAGATTCGTGATGAGAAATGGACGATAATTGAATCAGGACTATAATCCTCTCTAACTGACATATGTTATGTGCTGAAATTGATCATATTCTTTTGTTCTTTTACTGGTTGTTGATTTGTTTCTATGTCTTGTGCGGTGTGGGTGGTAAAATGTTGAGTGGTCAGTCGGGCACGTGGGATTAACTGCGGGAATCAGATAATTGACGAAATTCTTTGTGGATAAGTGAAAACAAATGAATTTGTGTGGGATCAGACTGTCAATCTTAGAGTGCTTAACATCGCACGTGTTAGGTAGTCTATTTTTTTATTTTGACCAACCAACCAAATCACATAACTATCTTTTGCAATCATTCGCCTTTCGAAGAAACCTTCGTAAAAGGTCATTCAAACGGAAGCAACCCACGCAATAATTTCTGATCAAAATGATTATCCTTTTCTGATCAAGCCGATTTATTTCTAAGGCTTCTTTTGAAGTAAATCCTTATTCTAGGAAACTCATACACGCACGTGTGGTAGGTAGTCCAGCTCACTGAAATCCCCTGAAATTGAAAGAAAAAAGCCATCTTCTCGTTATTGTCACCTTCATCTTTTCGTCTACCGCCACTAAAGGTCTCTGGTCCCACCGGATTGTTACTGAAATTTATGTTGCCTTCTTTTCCCCGACAGAGGATGATGGTGGTCAAGTTTGCGCCTATTCGGTGATCACAATTTCAGTCACGCGATACGGTTATGGTTCCCTAACAAGTGCTATTCTTTTGAGATATGGCTTACCTTTTCTCTCGGTGGGGGAAACGGTTAGAGTTGATAGGAACGAGAAATTACTAGATGCTTTCTGGCTTGCAAGTATTTTGGTGGGACTCATATCTGATGGTGGTTTACATGGTCATTAAAGTAAATCTGGAATAAAGTGTCCGCAGTATGTTTATGATTTCGAACCGATTTAAGGAAGGAAAAGGTTTTTCGCTAAGAACGGTTGAATTCGAAATCGTCCATCGTTGGACCCATGTTGAACGATTCTGAAACATTTTTTTTTTTGCAGTAGAAGAATTATGGGTAAAACTTTACCCAGAAATAAAATTTTTATCAACTTTTCAATGACTTTTCAATATTATTAGTAAGACTCTTTTAAACATTTTTCTTGACTTGATACAAAGTTTCTGTATCAGTTTCGTTCTGCTTATTAAATCACAAATTACAAATTACATTTCAAGCCAAATCTAATTTACATTGGAATGTCAAATGTCATGAAAATAAACACAACATACGAAAACAATGTTCGTGCTCGCCTCAATGTTGGTTTTTGTTTGTAGATCGTAAGGTTTAACCGAACGAAAGCATTTAAAATCGCCATTTTTATTACACATTCTTACCTACCTGTCATATCATCATCTGGGTGCATTGAAGACGAGTTTGAACCATTCAATATTATTAATCCTGTTTTTTTTTTTAAAAAAAAGTTCGCTGTTGTGGTAAAACCGATATGATGGTAAAAGCGACATACTGCTTAGATAGTTGGATATATTTGTAATTAATCTGAATGGTTGAGAATATTTGTAATCTTTCCATTACACTATTATCACATTATGGTAATAGTAATAATGCACAAAAACTCTTTTTTACGAGTCTCTTGAAAACTGAGCGGCTTAGTGTATGTATAATTTAAATTTTAAGAAAAAAATCTGATTCTATTCCACTATGGTAAAACAAAATGCTACACTGAAATGTGGTAGAAAACAACAAACTAAGACGGTAAAATCAAACGGTATTATTCTAAACCACGAAACTGCATTAGTGTTCGTGAGATCAATCGACGATCACTCTATTATTCAATTACCTACTGTCAAAATAAACAACAAAGCAAATGCAGTCAAAATCAAAACACTAATCGCTGTAATTTTTCGCTTTTGGGATTTAACTGTTTTAAACAGAAATTTTATCATTAGTTTGGCAATTGATGTGTGCTTAGGTCTTCATAATTATCGTGTTGTTGACTCCATGTAGAGGTGGACCATTTTTTCAGTTGTTAACACTCAGAAACTTTGATATATTTCAAGGTCATTTGTGATAAATTCAAAATGTGAGTTTTACAGTCAGGGTAAATTCAATACTTGCTTTATGCCCCAGAAACAGGATATGTCTTAACCTTATTGCCTTTTTTTTTCTTAAAGTTGCCACGGTATTATGTTTGCAAAAATAATCGGCAGAACTGGATCCTAACCCAGCTGAATAATGCTAAAAGTGCAATAAAGAAAGCAGTAAAGGAGTATGGCATCGACACTCATTGGACATATTTATGGTAGAAACTCCATTAAGCTTGGATCAAAAACCGGTATATTTACACCAGACCAGAAGAAAGGATTGGTTCATCATCTGCTTGAGCTTGAGAGTCGCTTTTATGGGATCACCATGACCGATGTCCGTTGTTTGGCTTTCCAGTTAGCTGGAAAAATAACATATAACATCCTTTCAATAAGATTAAAAAAATTGCTGGGTGGCATTGGTTAAAAGGCTTTCTAGAGCGAATTCCGAAGCTATCATTCCGTAAACCTGGCTACATCAGCTGAAAGAGCCAGAAGATTTAATAAGCCGGTAGTAAATACTTTTTTTCAATTTTTTGGAGAACATTTCGAAAACCAAACATTTTCAAGTTTCTCGTATTTATAATGCTGATTAGACAGCTATATCTACGGTAAATGTAATATCTTTAAAAAAGGCCTATATCTTAATATGCGTTGGAACGTTTTCAGATACTCAACAAGAAGGCCAAAATCGCGGCATTGAAAGGAAATAAGCAAATTGGCAGTAACACTTCTGCTGAAAGATTTTTCCAAGAGTACGGCTACAAGAATCAATGAAGAGCGGGGCTCCCGCTGGAACAGGATTTCCGTGCAACCCTTCCGGACACATGACTGTGGATATATTTAATACTTGGTTTGATCACTTTTTACAAAATGTTCATCCAACGGCTGAAGTTCCTGTGCTGTTGATCGTAAATGGACATTCATCTCATACAAAAAACTTGACAGTGACAAATAAAGCTCGAGACCTTCATGTAACTATTTTGGTTCTACCTCATCATTGTAGCAACAAACTTCAGCTATGGGATGTAACCTTCATGGCCCCATGGCAAATGCAGTTGAGATGTTCTTACACAGCAATCCTGGACGAATTATTATTCACGAAGTAGCTCAGTTAATGGGCACCACGTTTCTCAAAACTGCTACACCACTACACTGGATTGTGGCCTTGTGATCATGAAATGTTTGATGAGAATTCTTTTGCACCATCGCGATTAATATAATATAATTAATATAATTAATATAATTAATATAACCGAGTATTCTAAGCAACGAAATACCTTGTTCATCCAATGACGAAGAAGATGATTGGCACGACACTGATGACTTATGAGCATGTTAATATAAAAAAAAATACTTCGAATGTCGGAATATATGGAATGAACTATAATATTTCAAATGTTTATTATTTCGCATAATAGTTTATTTTTCATGCTTCTTAATACAAATTTCAATAAATTTATTGAAACGCTAGTCTATTTTACCCCACATTATTCCAAGGATATCTTATTAGATCCGCCTATGATTTATATATTCATCAATAGGGTATTTCTTTCTGCACAACAAAAAATAAATTTAGCTGCTACTACCTGCTACTCTACATACCATTGCCCCTTAAAGTTAGCCAAAAAAACAGGCATGCATCCAAAAAACGAAGAGATGGTGAGTTGGTCCATTCCGCAAAAAGGTGTGTTTTCAAAGCATCTACAACTTTCTAGAACATCGAAAAACTGTAAAAATCAAATAAAAATGTTACAATAAAAACACTTTTGAAGGGGGTATTCCGACATGTATTTCAATTCACCCAATAACTTTTTTCGTTTAACAGATAGCCATTTCGCTACTTCAACAAAGTTTCATAAAATCAATTCGTCTAAAAACTTTCCATACATGACTATCAATTTTGGCAACAACTTACCTAGTTATTTTTTTATCTGCGTATATACCCTCAAAATTTTCCAACATTATATTAAACTGCTTCAAAAATAAAGAAACCTTTCCGAAGACACCAAAGTGCCATAACCAATAGTTTCGTCGCAAATATCAATGTCCGGCTTTTTTGTGGCCCTATTCTGCGCGGCGTGTGATGTGAGACGACTAATCTCACCTCACTCTACGTGACTTTTCTCACCTAATTCTGGAGAGTCACTTCGGGTGACGTGAGACGCCCATTTAACCGCAATGGGAAATCTCACCTCACCCGAGTCGACTCTCAGAATCGGGTGAGAAAAGTCACACAAAGTGAGGTGAGTTTAGTCGTCTCACGTCACACGTCGCGCAGAATAAGGCCGTTGATTCCGTCCCACTGTGCATCGCTGGTAACTGATCGAGCGGATCCGGAACAAAATCCGTCAACATCCTTATTGGAAAAGGATGAATCCACTCCTGGCAAGTCCAGTCAACTTGGAGAAAAAAAGCTAATAATTCTAATCATGATTCGTCCTTTGAAGTAGGGAAACATGAAGAGACTTGACCAAGCGCAGAATTCTAGTTTTGGTTATGACGTAATCTATCAGGCTCTTAAAAATTTTCCCTTAAGGTAATTTTAAAAGTTTGGAATGGAAAAGCGCTTCCCTTATAGAATATATTCCGTAATTAATAAATTTGAGTTAAATAATGTAATTTTTTAAAACTTTGCATGGACATATATACTCGACTAATAATTACTTTTAAAGTACATACTTATATCACATCTTATTCCTTATGAGGTAGTGAAACGATTCTACATTAATCCGAACATTGGAATAAAATTTTACTAAAATTACTTAGATTAGGAAGTTTTTTTGCACAGATTGCACAATCAACACGGTTTTAGCGAAAATTGTTGTAAGTCCTTTTGAATGCAAAAGACTTAGTAGATTTTCGGAAAGATTGAAGAGACAGGTCTGGACTCCTTGTGGCCCGCACCTCAACAATATTGTTTTTTTTTCGGAATGGTCTTGAAGAGTAGGTGCCAGAAATTGATTTTTGACGCCATTTTGAAATCCTAGATGGCGACTTCCGGTTTAGCGAAATGTGCTATAACCCAATCAATATGGGTATTTTCGGAATAGTCTTGACAAGTAGGTGCCAGAAATTTATGGTTGACACTATTTTGAAATCCAAGATGGCGACATCCGGTTTAGCGAAATTCGCTATAACCCATGCGATATGGATATTTTCGGAATGGTCTCAACGAGTAGGTGCCAGAAATTTATGTTTGATGCCATGTTGAAATCCAAGATGGTATCAAACATAAACAACCCAAGTAATAATCCAAATGCTAATTGGTTTTATTTAGCTTTTATGGTAGTTTTATCAAGGCATTACATAGTGAATCTGATTTTAACATTGTTTATGAAAAGGGCATTTAGTTTTATATGCTTGACGGGGTTTAAGAGTGCTTCAAGAACTCTTGAAGAAATATCCATAAAACTACATTTTTCATAAGAGTAATTAGTCTTATGAGCAGTTTTAAGAGAATCTTAAGCCCCTTCTTATGACATCGCTTTCCAACCTTCTTAAAACCAAAAGATAGCTTTATGACATTCTTGTTGAAGCATAACGTATCTTAAGAATGCTACCATAAAACCTCCATAAAGCTTTGGACGAAGTAAAAATACTCTTGCATAAGAGCGTTCTATAATAAACAAACTGTAACGACTGACAGAATATGTGACGTATCCCAACGGAGAAGACGTGACATGTACCTCAATCATGTATAAGCAGCAAACTCGATGATTATAAATTAATCATTTAACGTTGCAAATCTGTACTGCCCATGATTTTTTATGGGATTTCCTATCTTTATGGGACTGATATGCAATCATGGGCAGTGTAGGTGCTGCAATATAGCGAGATGTCGTTAGTTGTTCATATAGCTCTATTTAACATGCGTTGTTGAAATAAATCAACAACGCATGTTGAATAGATGGAATTGTGATTACCATAATAATTAATCATAGGCATTTATATTTCAACATTGACATTTTCAATGTTAAATAGACTGTCTTAATGGCTATCTTCCATCTAACCTTTCTGTCTTGAAGAATTCCTATTAGTTTTATTCAAGTCCAACAGCTCTTCTCAAGTGTATCATAAATAAAAATGAATTTATCACGATCTTGAAAAACTCCTATTACTCTTCATCAAGAATAATTAGTTTTAATAAAATCTTATGGCGGTTTCAGTTTAATCCAATGACAAGTAATGGCGTCGTGGATAATTTTGACCGCTTCGAAATGGTAGCCCTTAGAATAAGAATCAAAATAATAACTTTTTTTCATATACTGAACTGATTGAAATGCATTTCTGAACTAGAAAATTGTTTATGCACGCGTTTAATCCAAAATATGACAATTATGAACAATTACACATACTATTGAATTTTCGAAACGATTTAATATTTCCTATAAAAATCAATGTTTTAGATATTGTTTGACGGCGCGTTGAATTTTGCGCACTTTTATATTGCATATTATCGGAAAACTGACAATCGCATGCAAATTTTCTCAATTATGAGCTTAAAAAGCTGGCCACTTAATGGAATGAACTTAATGGAACATCATATGATGGATTCCCAAGCTTATTCTTTTCATCTATACACCAACCTCTCTATCTAATAAAGCAGTTTCATAGCGCACTAGAAGTGTTCTTGAAGAATATCATAAAACTATCAAGACTTATGGTAGCCTTTTATTAGTTTAAGCAGCTCTTGAACACCACTATAAGAATGTATTGATGAGATCTAAAAGTTTTAAGAAAACCTTGGAAAATACTCTTGAGAACCTTCTTAAGAATGGGCTTTTTTCGTCTTAAGAGGGGTTTATGGTTGTCTTGAAGCAGTGTTGTAGAGTAATTGGTTTTATGTTCGGTTTTATGGAGCTAATTTTGAAGATATCTTCAAGTGTACCATAAAACTAAATTTGTTACTTGGAAAGACTTCTGGTTTACTGAAATTCGCTATAACCTAACTAATATGGGTACACTCAAGTTTTTTTACGCAATTTTTTTGCACGGTTTTTTTGCGCGGTTTTCACACGATGTTTTTTACGCGGATTAACCAATTAACGGAGTTTTTGCAAAAATATTCTAAGTCCTTTTGAATGCAAAAGGCTTCGACATTTTCTGAATAAAAAACTAAGTCCTTTTAAATGCAAAGAATTTAGAAGAATTATGGAATTTTACATTTTGCGCGGATTTCGCAATTAACACGGTTTTTGCAAACAAAATATTCTTAGTCCTTTTGAATGCAAAAGCCTTAGTAGATTTTCGGAAAGATGGAAGAGACCGGTCTGGAAGACTCCTTATGGCCGCATCTCAACAATATGGGTATTTTCGGAAGGACCTTAACGAGTATCTACCAGAAATTTGTGTTTGATGCCATGTTGAAATCCTAGATGGCGACTTCCGGTTTAGTGAAATTCGCTATAACCCAATCAATATGGGTATTTCCGGAATAGTCTTGACGAGTTGCCAGAAATAGATTTTTTTGCTTCAAATTTGGTGCAAGTACTCCTGGCGGCACTAGCAATCGATTCAGGGGTGGGCTGAAAGGGGTCATTTTTTGTCACTCTAGTAAACACCCCCTTAATCGAAAAATTATCGCAAAAACTCAACGTACATGAACAAAAGTTTTAATCAATTCGTTTCAAAGTTCTAAAAAAATCGCAAAAAAAGCTACTTGCACACGTATTACCAACCGAACCCTAATAGAATTGGTTCTATCGACTGATAGCAATTGCGCAATTTATGTGTGTGAATCTCACCTTTGCTTGTTCGAGACATTTAGGAACTGTCATCATTGCATTTGCTGCCATGAGCGTCAGCATGGAATTAAACCCAAGCCAGATGTTTAATTCTCATTAACGTTTTTATTTCGCGCATTTCGTTTTATTACCAAAATATTCATTTAGCTAAATTTCCTTACTTTCCTGACCGCGGTTATGAGTACTTCTCCTTGTGCGTCAGGTGCTGTGCTTTATATATTGTGGTTTTCATTTGTGTTTTGGTTTCCGTTTTACAATTGTCTTACCTCAATTCATTAAGTTCCACTAATTTTTATTGCTTGTTTTGTTGTATTTTTCATCTTTCGAAACGCGTGGTTGTTTTATTCTTCCATTCTAGTACCTAGTCGTTTATATTAAGCAGTTACAAAAAAGTATATTCCATCAATTAAGGTTAATACATTTCTTAAACTTTTTGTTCAGCTTACAAACTCTTACCTAGCGGTATGTATTCGCACGTTAGAAGCTTACAACTAAATTGTTTAATTTGTAAAATTACTGTATTTTGATTATTGTTGTCTCGTTTGTGTTCTTACCTTATAATTACATTACAAAACATTGTTAGATGCGGTACCTCCGTATTTATCTACAGCTGACAATATAATGCTATAAAACAAACTGAAAACAAGTTCATGTTTCCGGTGAACATTTGAGGATCACTTCGTCCTTCGACACGCAATGTACAGAATCCATTAATGTTAATTACTTTTTTCTTTATGACAGCGCGGTTGATCTTTCTTCATTACTTTATGTCTAATGCGGATGAGTTTGGTTTATTTCTTCTGCCAAGGAATAACGCTTGCTTGGATTGACGTCAGCTTTAGGGAAAGTTACTGCCTTGCAGCATCCATAGGTAAATGTAGCAGATTACTGATGTTTCCTGTTCGGGGTTTTCGGAGATTATTTCGTTCAGTTTTTTCTTGGTTCCTGTATGGAAATTGCCTTTTTTACTCATCGTAGTTTTACGAAGTTTGACAGATTCGCAGTTTTTTTTGCTTAAAAAATCAATCATTTCAGACGTTTATTATAGTTAGGAGTGAAACAGGGTTCGTTTACAGGCATCCTCAGTGTAGTTGAATTGAACTTCGTAAGAAAACAAAAATATTGCAATTGTTGTTTATTTAATTTTTTATAATAGAATTTTCTCAAATCTTTTAGTTTAAGAAGATAGACTAGACGAGTAGCTACCATGGTACAATCAAAACAACTCTGTCTGGCATAAAGCTCTCAATTTTGTATCTGAACCAAATCCAACAACATTGTGTGGATTGCCAGTAATAGCTCAATATAGTGTGACATAGCGATTGAGAGGAAGCCTTCGCGGTACGGGTAAACGCTTCTTATAAAAATGTCACGGCTACACAAAACAGAAAGGCACCCCACACCGAAACAGAGGAAATTGTCAGCCATTCCTCTTTCGGAGTTTCTAATCGAGTCGAGCGAGTGGGAGGCAGACGTTGGTTTGGCACAATTGAAATGAAAAAGATGCGTGCGCGTCGCTAGTCTTGTGGGAAATCTAACCGGAACAGCCCTGTGGTTAATGGAAAGCTAAATGAATGGGGATAACGCTGAAGTTTTCGTGTGGTTGTGTTGCGGTGAATTTTTAAGATTTCTGTTTTGTTTCGGACTTGTTTTCGGGAAGAAACGATGCTGTTTTAGTCGAATTTCCTTGGGGAACACTTTCTTATGGAGGGTTTCGTTTATCACTTTTCCCATTACTGTTATCTCGGATTAAAGTCACGCCGAAGGAACTGAAATTATTGTCATTAACGTGTTGTTCGGCAGGGTGAATATTATTGTGTTTTGAAAATGTAGTTGAAACGAAGTTTGCCAATTTGGCTAACTTTCTAGGAGTGCACATAGTCTCTTGAATAGTGTTGCTGTAGCTGCTCGAATATCGATGATGGGCGTCACTCATTCGCAATGATAGCCAAAAAATAAGAGTAAGTACAAGTTACACTACCCGTCAAAAGTTTGGAATCGTTTCAATAAGTATTGCAACGCCCATATTGAATATTGTAACACCTCGATATGTTTAGCATCACCTAAAAGTGACGCTCATTCTCGAAATTCTTGTTATCTGAATAACTACTCTCTTTGGCGCAGTTGTTCTAATGGCCAATGGAGTCCATTAGGTGAACAGTTTAGATCATGATTCTGTCACTACGTGGCGCTAGTGTACATGTAAAGTTTTCAACTTGTTTTATCTCGCTTTCATAGCGACCTACAGAGATAGTGTCTTTTGCAAAGCTCAAAATGGGTCGTGTGGATGATAGTCATGTTGGTTCGACACTCTGTCACACGTTTTTCCACTTTTTGATATGTGATTAAGGGATCATCCATAAATGACGTAGCATTATATTGGGGAGGGGGGAGTTTTGTATTTTGTGATGATGTGTGACGACAGGGGGGTAGGGGGTCATGTCATACTACGTAGCTTTTTTAAAGGGGAATAGAATAGAATTTAAAAAAAAATGCGGTGGCAAGGGGGGCAGGGCTACCGTCAAGCTACGTAATTACCAGGGGGTATTTAGAGGTTTGTGACGAAATGCTACGATGGGGGAGGGGGGTGTTAAAAATCACTCAAAAAATGCTTCGTCATTTATGGATGATCCATAACCGGAATGATCAATGTTGCGGATAAAATCGAAGGAAGGCTAAAGTCGCATGGATAGTTATTTTCTCAATTCATAACTCTGTTACCATGGGGCGCTAATGTACATGAGACATAATAAACTTTTAAAGTTGTTTTGTTGAACCTGGAAATTTAGAAAGTTCGCGTCTTCAGTTCAAGGTTGTTCAAAAGCCCTCGGTCGTGCGTAATGTGATCTTTTGCGGGATTCGGTCATTATGTTGCATCAGTGTTCGTGCGAAATTTTAAACGAAATTTTAAATAAGTTGCAAATTTTAAACGAATTGGATCTAAGCGAAACCCCTCGAGCATTGAATGATTCAGATCTTAAGTTCTGGAAACGCTTAAAAACCTGTTTTAATCCACCTAGAGGTGCAATTGTGCCTTTCTCATTTCTCCAAACTATGATTTAATAGCTGGTTCGTACAATATAACATTATGGAAATGTCTTTTATTCTTATAAGAGCACCTTTTTGCATTCATCGTGGTATCGGTTTGAATCGGAGTTTTCTATGTGATCGCACTCCACAACCCGTAACTCCGGAGCTGGAAGTCGGATGGAGATGGAATTTAATATCAGTTTCCGGGGGAGGAACACCTTTCATTTGAGACTAAGTTGATCAAATCGGTCTAGCCATTTTCGAGAAACCAATATAACCGTTATTCTGAATTTGGATGCTTCCGGATCCGTCGATGGTGGCCAGTGTGGCCAAAGAGACTTTGAATGACTGTTGGTGACCTACATCTACAAGTTCATCAGTTGTAACCTTTCATTTAAAATCAAGTTTGTCAAAATCGGTTCAGAAAATTCCGAGGAACCGATGTGGACAAATCAACAAATTTTGTTTTGTAACCATACCCTTCAACTCGTAATCCGGAACAAGATGTCGGTTGAAAATGAAATTCAATAGCAACCTATGGGAATATTATACCTTTCATTTGAATCTTAGTTTGTAAAAATCGGTTCAGCCATCTCCGAGAAACCGATGTGGACATTTTTTTAACAAATCCGCACATACACACACATACATACATACATACATACAGACATACAGACATACATACATACATACATACATACATACATACATACATACATACATACATACATACATACATACATACATACATACATACATACATACATACACACATACATACACACAGGCGACGCAATACGCAACTGCATATTTTGCCTTCCATTTGAGACTTGGTTTGAGAAAATCGGTTCAGTCATCACCGAAGAACCGATGTGACTTTAATTGTGGAATATGCCCGGAATTTCGGACTTCCGGAATCGTCCATAGTGGACAATATATTCAAAGAATGTTTGATTGGCAATCAGTGATCCAGATCTGCGATTAGAAGTAATTTGGTGACCATTTCAATCGTTTTTAACCTCTGCGGTGTTACGATTGTACTGATTTATATGAGAAATTTCAGTGAAACCTTACTAACCATCCTGTAACTCCGGAACCAACAGTCAGAACCGAATGAAATTCAGAAGCAGTCAATGGCATTACTGTATCTTTCATTTGAAATCAAGTTTGTAAAAATCGATAGAGAATTCGTTGGGGAATGGGTGTGATATTAGCTTAGGAACTTGGCGGGTTCCTCGGGGGCGTCATGAACCGTCATAGGTGGCCAATGTGGTCAAAACTGCTTTGATTGATCATTAGTGATCCAGACCCGCAAACTAGAGTAATGTTACATCAATTTTAATATGTTTAACATCATTTGAACATCATGGTGGTACCATTTTATATGGGAATTTGCTGTGTGACCGCAGTCTTCAACCCGTAACTCCGGAACCGGAAGTCGGATCAACTAAAAATTCAATAGCAGCTTATGGGAGCGTTATACCTTTCAGATGAAAGTAAGTTTGCGAAAATCGGTTCAACCATCTCTGAGAAAATTGTGTGAGTTTAAATGACACACACACACATACACACATACATACACACACAGACATTTGCCGATCTCGACGAACTGAATCGAATGGTGTATGACACTCGGCCCTCCGAGCCTCGGTTAAAAAGTCGATTTTTACAGTGATTGCATAGCCTTTCTTTATATGAGAAAGGCAAAAAGGTGCGAAATCGGCAAAGTCCCAAAAAGTAAATTCTCATAAAAAAAAATTTTCGAGATAACATAAAATCTCGACGTTTCATGCATTTTAAAGATGTTTTGCATCAAAAATACGAAGTCGATTTCTGAAATTTCATGGGGTCCCCCCCAAAATTTGTTGAGTTCCGGCTCATATGGGAATTTCATATGTGACCGGACGGTTCAGTCTATATTTCCGGAACCATAAAAGCGATCCGTGCGTTTATAGACATCTATGGGGATAATATAGCTATCATTTGGGAATAAGTTTGTGAAAATCGGCCCAACTGTTTCCGAGAAAAATAAAATAAATTTGCTAGTTTTGAAAGATGGCCACTTTTCCCGGGCACTTCCGGAACCGTCTATGGTGGTCAATGTAGTCAACGAAAGTTTGTTTGACTGTCGGTGACCTAGAACAGCAAATTTAAGTTATTTGAGAGACATTTCAGCGAAATTTTTACCTTTTTTGCTTTCATCGGAGTATCGGTTTGAATCACAATTTGCTATGTGATCGCACGCCACAACCCGTAACTCCGGAACCGGAAGTCGGTTCGGGATAAAATTTAATAGCCATTTACGGGGACACATCATCTTTCATTTGAGACAGAGTTAAGTTGATTCGGTCTAGCCATCTCCGAGAAACCGATGTGACTGTTATTCTGAATTTTGATACTTCCGCCAGATCTTCCGGAACCGATGATGGTGGCCAATGTGACCAAAAAGACTTTGAATGGCTGTTAGTGACCTAGTACTACAAATCGAAACACATTTTGGAAAAAAATTCACCATTATACATTCAATTTATTAAAATCGACATTTTCTACGTGATCGTACTCATCACCCTGTAATTACGGAACCGGAAGTCGGATCCATTAAAAATTCAATAGCAGCCTATGGGAACGTTGCACCTTTCATTTGAGACTAAGTTTGTGAAAATCGGTTCAGCCATCTCTGAGAAAAGTGAGTGAGCTTGTGTTCGCGTACACACACAGACGCACATACACACATACATACACACATACATACGCACACAGACATTTGCCAAACTCGACGAGCTGAATCGAATTGTATATGTCACTCGGCTCTCCGGGCCTCCGTTAAAAAGTCGGTTTTCAGAGCAATTGCAAATACCTTTCTATTGAGAAAGGCAAAAAAGAGTAGTGTCTGTCAAAAAGAGCAATTTAAAATATAAAGCCAGTGGAAAATCTTTTAATTATTGAAGAATCAAGAAGACAGTCATAGAAAATATGGGTTAAAATAAATTTTGCAACGTTAAGTACACGCATAATTTAAATACATGAAAAAAGCAATCGAAGGGAAGGTTGCGAATAAGATATGGTCAGAGTCTGAGAAACCTGGACCGAACTATGAATAAACAGAGGAGCCAGAGTCAAAGTACCTGAGCCGAACACATTGTATAAAATGAAAACATAAGAAGGCCTGAGTCATAGAACCAGAGCCGAAATGAAAGTAGAGAGCCTGAGCCAGGGTCAAGAGAACCAGAGCAAGAGCAAAAATATTGATCATTGAGAGATTGGAGTTAGAACAATCTATAAAAAAAAAATTATGAAAACGGAAAAACATGCCAGAAGCGGTAAATTTATCACAAATTGCAGTCGAGACAGACACTGCAGAAATAATATATTTGAAAACATGTTATAGGACAGGGATTAAAACATGAATATAAGGAAACACGATTACTAAATCAAACTGAACAAAAGAGAAATGACAAATGGAATGCAACGACCAAAGACACATGGAAAAAATAATACAAATATCTGAGGGAAAACAACACATACGCAACGACGAAAAACAAATGAAAACAAATATGTATAATTTATATAATGAAAGATACAACACTCTCGATAGAAGTGAAATATTATTTCTCTTTTTTTACTCACCTAAGACATTTTTTCAAAGCAAGAAAACAAATATTTATGATAAACGCAAGCAAAAGATTTTTTCATGGAAGGGATCTTATATTTTTAAGGTTTTATAAAGTCGCGCATCAGTCCACCTCGGCAATTGCAATTTTCAGATACTTTCTAGGATCGATAGAGTTGATTATAGTACGTAAATTTCAGCGTACTTTTCTTTCATAACCGCATAGTTGGCAATGCCATGTATCTCCTTTCAGGAATCTAAGTCTTTATTTACAGAAACTCTCCTGGGTCAACCTCAATTGGATACGGGGAGATGTCGAAGCAATAGACAGGAAGGAAGGCAACCAAGTATTCCGACGAAATACTTACCTCGCTTCGACAAATGTTGTTGACACAAAACATTTGGAAAAAACCTGTTTTAATCCACCTAGCGGTGCAATTGTGCCTTTCTCATTTCTCTAAACTATGGCACGGAGGCTTTTTATGTTCAACATAATTGTGGAAATGTCCATTACATTCTTAGTACACTTTGCACTTATACACAATGGCATGCCAGCCACGAACTTGATGAGCTACGTGTCGACGGTGAAACACTTGAAACAAAAAAATATCATACTCCATTAGCATAATCAGCATTAGATCAATGTTATCTGCTTGCAAACTCATTTTGTCATGCGGGGATGGGTATGTGAGGAGGGCGAGAGTCCCATGAACGAACGACTCCCCAGCTTAAATTGGTATGCTTTGTAATATAGTGGTGGTTTAAAGATGATGGGGTTGAAAGGGAGGGCCCCTGTTAAAATCCAGAAACCTTATGCGAGTCGAAAAAAAAATTAGGTTTAGGTTGACGTTTTTCAGAGTGATTGCATAACCTTTCTATATGAGAAAGGCAAAAATGTGCAAAATCCAAAAAAGTGAATCTTCGTCAATTTTTTTTCGTGTTTGCATCAAATCTCGACGTTTTATGCACCTTGAATACATTTAGCATCAAAAATAAAAATTCTATTTTTAATTTTTCGTATAGTTTTTATGAGAAATTTCTGTGTGGCAGCACTCTGAAACCCGTAATTCCGGAACCAGAATTCCGATCGATCCAAAATTCAATAGCAGCCGATGGGAAGGTTGCACCTTTCATTTGAGACTAAGTTTGGGCAAATCGGTCCAGCCATCTCTGAGAAAAATGAGTGACATTATTTGACACATACGCACATACATACACACACACACACACATACACACACATACATACACACATACACACACACATACAGACTTTTTCCGATCTCGACGAACTGAGTCGAATGGGATATGACACTCGGCCCTCCGGGCCGGGATTAGGTTGACGTTTTTCAGAGTGATTGCATAACCTTTCTATATGAGAAAGGCAAAAATGTGCAAAATCCAAAAAAGTGAATCTTCGTCAATTTTTTTTCGTGTTTGCATCAAATCTCGACGTTTTATGCAACTTGAATACATTTAGCATCAAAAATAAAAATTCTATTTTTAATTTTTCGTATAGTTTTTATGAGAAATTTCTGTGTGGCCGCACTCTGAAACCCGTAATTCCGGAACCAGAATTCCGATCGATCCAAAATTCAATAGCAGCCGATGGGAAGGTTGCACCTTTCATTTGAGACTAAGTTTGGGCAAATCGGTCCAGCCATCTCTGAGAAAAATGAGTGACATTATTTGGCACATACGCACATACATACACACACACACATACACACACATACATACACACATACACACACACATACAGACTTTTTCCGATCTCGACGAACTGAGTCGAATGGGATATGACACTCGGCCCTCCGGGCCGGGATTAGGTTGACGTTTTTCAGAGTGATTGCATAACCTTTCTATATGAGAAAGGCAAAAATGTGCAAAATCCAAAAAAGTGAATCTTCGTCAATTTTTTTTCGTGTTTGCATCAAATCTCGACGTTTTATGCACCTTGAATACATTTAGCATCAAAAATAAAAATTCTATTTTTAATTTTTCGTATAGTTTTTATGAGAAATTTCTGTGTGGCCGCACTCTGAAACCCGTAATTCCGGAACCAGAATTCCGATCGATCCAAAATTCAATAGCAGCCGATGGGAAGGTTGCACCTTTCATTTGAGACTAAGTTTGGGCAAATCGGTCCAGCCATCTCTGAGAAAAATGAGTGACATTATTTGACACATACGCACATACATACACACACACACACATACACACACATACACACACATACATACACACATACACACACACATACAGACTTTTTCCGATCTCGACGAACTGAGTCGAATGGGATATGACACTCGGCCCTCCGGGCCGGGATTAGGTTGACGTTTTTCAGAGTGATTGCATAACCTTTCTATATGAGAAAGGCAAAAAATATAGTGAAAATCATTTGTATGCACGGCTACTGCATAGAAAAAAAACATTTAGCAAATATTCTATCACAATAATCCGATTATTGATTAATATGTTAGCATTGACGTATTGAAACAGTTTTGTCAATGTCAATTATTGACATTATTCTTGTCTCGAGTGGAGTACGCTCAAGGATGTGAGCTGCTTCACAAGATGAAAAAAAAAATTTCTAATTGTTTATTTCAAAAATAAACAATCTAAGAATATATTACAAAAAATCAGAACCCAATCCTAAATATTTTGCCATATGTAGAGTGGAACGCATAGCAGTATTTTTCAAGCCCACAGTCTAACAATGTAGGCTTTTAGAAAAAACGAGATGGAACAAGTTAAAAACCACTACTTCACACATACACCAGCGTCATCCGGTGACGTAACCCTGAACTAAAATGTTTACCTACCAGACCCCTTGGACTGAAATACAACCCCGCAGATGAAAGTAAATATGTAACTAATCAGAATTTCGAGATACCGCATCATGAATTTACCCTTTTCTAGGTGATACTAAACTTTTCCGGGGGTGTTGCAATATTTATTGAAACGATTTCACATTTTTGACAGGTAGTGTATGTACACTAGCGCCACATGGTGACAGAGTTCCAAATTAAAACGATTGTAATGTGCATGGTTATAATCGTTTGGATGGAATTTTAGAAGACACGAGCCTTCTAGGTCGTTAGAAAAATGTGAAAAAAGTGCACAACTTAACATGTACACTAGCGACATACAGTGACATAATTCCAAACTAAAATGTTCACATGCTTAATCCTTAACTGACTTAAAGAACATCTTTCCTGAAGAAAGCAAATATGTAGACATTCAGGATTTCGAGATACAGCCTCATGGATTGACCCTTTCCTAGATGATGCAAAACTTTTTGGGGGGTGTTGCAATACTTATTGGAACGATTCCAGACTTACGACGGGTAGTGTACGTCCACGGTTGCATTAAAAATTACCGTTTGATTACCATCATCCGTCAATGAATACAAATCTATTAATAGTATGGTTTTTCAGCATTATCAGCATTTTGAGTTAATTTAATGAACATCAATATCATCAATATTCCACCACATTATTCACAGTACGTGTACGGTGATCAAAAATTGGACAACTTCAACTTAATGTATTTTTGTCATCGTGCATTAAAACATGCGAATTTCTCATTTTATTAATGTATGTGTGCATGATACATACTGGTTGATTTGGACATTTGCTCTTCGATCGTGAAAATGACCACGAAACAAGAGGAGCAAGGGAGTAAAATTTTGCTCACGCATCGCGAAAATTCGAACTACCCGCACGCCAAGTTGACAAAATTGTTGAATATAGCTAAATCATCTGTCATTAACAAAATAAAAGTGTGCGAAATACGTTTGTCGACAGCCAGGAATACTGAATTGGGAGAAAATCGAAATCCGGACGCCGCAAAAATTACAAAAAGAGTGGCCAGCTGTTTTAAGAGGAATCTCAACCTTTCCGTGCGAGATGTCGCAAGCAAGGCCAACAATTAAATTGGAAAAATCATGAATATTTATGGAGAAAAAACATGGTTCTAGATTCCGAACCTTATCACATTATACACGAAAGATGAATGGAAACAAAGTGATTCTGTCAAGCGCAGGATTCCAAAATAAAAGGCAAATCAAAATCCCGTGATTAACCCTAGAACGTTGCACTGGGGTACAAATGTACCCCACGCCTTCTTTGGAGCCGTGTGAAGACGAGAATGCGGCATTTACCGACCTGGGACCCTAACCATACTTCAATTTAGAGTTTCTAGTAAGAGTAGCAAAAGATGGTATAGCCAGTTTGCTTATAGCCTTCGTGGAAGCAGGTGTCAAGGTTGGCGTGGGGTGCATTTGTACCCCAGTGTACCATTGCCGTAAGCGTTTCGTCAGGTTTCGTGCTGTCAGTGGAAATGTGACTCGTGACAATATCAGTTTAAATACTGGTTGTTTTACTACGTAAGTAGCAGTTAGTATTATCACAGAGAACAGACATATAAGCTAGAACAAACTTTCCCGAAAAACCTGTGTAAACATTTACATGAAAATACGTTGAAAATCACCATCGCATACAGGTTCGCATCGGTGAGTCACCATTGTATCCAAGTTTACATACAAGTCCCGTATAGAGATTGCTGGCCGATCGAAGCGCCGACCAGCGGCAAGTTGCTACTTGCTGTTGTCATTTCATAGCGACAGTTTAATTTCTTACACAAGTTGAAAACTTTACTTGTGTGTCAGTTCTTAGTGGTATTATATAATCGTTTATTCAATTATTCAATTAATTTAATTTAACTTTGAAGTAGAAAAAAAATGTTCTCATTTTTGCTGATTTTTACTGTTTATTTTTATAATTTTTCAAAATAATGGCTCGCAAGTATAATTTGCGCACAGTTACTGCTGTAACAGTAACGTTACGTGTTACCAATGTATTACTGGCCAGAAATATTTTTTTCATTTCAATTTCCACCCCATTTAGTGGTATTTTCCAAAACCCGATTTTTAATCTTCCCTCTTCCAAATAATTGCACTTTTTCAAAAATATTGAATTTCCATTCTTTCAACTTTTAGAATAATTTGATTTTTTTTAAATCGGTTGAAAATGCGCAGAGTTATAGTAATTTTTGTTAAAAAAGTCAAAACCGCGACATTTTCTTTCTTTTTTTAGCTTAAACCAATTTTTGTATCACTGATTCGATAAATTCCGTCATTTTACTTACACAGCTGTTTTGGCCATTAAAATCGAAGAAAATAATGCATTATACATTTACTTTGATTGCATTTTTACCTGCAAAAAATACGATCAAATGCGTGGGGTACGTTTGTACCCCAGTGCAACGTTCTAGGGTGGAAAACGCAAGTGCAACGTTCTAGGGTTAAAATGATAAATCATCAAACCACAAAGTCTCAATCCAAAATTTTCAACAATAGATGTATTGCAATTGCATTTCCAAAGATGATATGACATTTGTAGAATATGAATGAAAGATTGCGTGACCGCAATTTATTTTGTTATACAATTTTGAAGGCAAGGCATCAATGAATCTTTTGTGTAACGTTATGATTTATTTATAGATTCATAGTCTAAGAAAAAAAATATTTTCGATGAGCATTCCAAGAGTATACGTCCAACCATTTCTACGTCGAAGAGAGCGCGGGGAATACGATAACTCTCGATAAAATTGTCTGGCACAGAAAATTCAATGAGATTTGTAAAGCTTAGACTTTTAGTTACTCGATGAATTTCATATTGTAATGTAAAATTCGCTAATTTTTCTGCAAAATAATAGAAAAAAAATTATTCAGTTTTCTGTTCTTCATCGACAGGCTACACATATTATGCATTCAAAATCAAGTCGATTCGTTGATTAGTTTATGAGTTGTCGTGTTCGCCAAATTGAAAAACGTGGTTTGGAGAAAACGCTATTAAAGGGTGCCCCACATCAAATTGCATCACGGGAAAAACGCTGTAGAAAATAACCCATTGGGTATTCTCTCTTGAAAATTTGAGTAGAAGTAGTTTAGAGTGTATTATTTTCATTGTATTTTTTATCGCTGTCAGTTTTTCGTAAATTGCTGCCGACAGATTCAAATCAGCGTGTGTTACAGCCAGAGTTACAAATATTCAAATTCATTGAATGAAAATTGATCGTATTCAGCCGCATTCATTTTCAACATTCAGTAGCGCAACTTGGCAAGGCGGGCTCAGGACCAACGAAGTCAACAGCTGCATCTGCCCTGACCAATTCGTCAGCCCATTCATTTCCAGTAATATCGGACTGTTCGGGCACCCAGATAAGCTAGATACTGTTGATAATGCTTAGTTGAACGATTTGGGCTCGGCATGCGATCACTAGCTTGGACCTTGTGCTGGACACTAGCACAAGTATTTTGTGCTGAAATTTGAATCAATTTGATGTGTTTATACAATCTCAGTGATGATATAACTATTATGTAAAATGTCTATATTGAATAAAATAACAATAATTTGTATACATGTACGCCTAAAAGTGACTAAGTATATTAGGGTGGATATACTTTTTTGTGCCGTTTCATTGTTTACTACTATGTTTAATAGAATAAAACCTCACAAAAAGAAAAATGTAAATATTTTTGTAATGCATCTGATGATCTAGTGCATAAAAAATAAAACATGCAAATAAAATCGTATCTTTGAACGATTGTGTCAAAAATAATAAACATTAACTCATTTTGCTACGAGAGTGGTTTAATTTTTTTTGAATATGGTAACCCTCTGCTCCTACAGAATATCGTTCGAATTGTTGAACTGACTTGATTTGTACGAGCTCGAACCATCGTTATCTGGTCACAAATATTCCTTTCATCTATTTAAAGTTTCTGTAGATATTAGGATATTTAACAGTCCCAAATAGAAGACATGGAGGACTTAGCGACTAGAATAGCCCTTGGAAGTATACTCTGTCCATAGAACTATGCTGAAAAATCGGGAATAGTAAATAGATTGCTTTCGCAATCGGAGAAATTTCATGTTTGTTTTATAAAAATCGCAAATAAAGAATACTCTACGAATAAGAATGTACTTCTCAGATTAATTTTTATCTCAGTTATTTTTGGTAACTTTTGATTCTAGGGCTTTAGTTCATAAAGTCTTTAGCTACTGAATTGATCAAATGGGGATTACTGTTTTTCTCCAAAAATGAACCTGGAACGGTTGCAATCTTGCGGCTACTAGTTCTAACTTTGTGTGTTCATGTATAAGGACAAGTTTTTGAATAAATTTCGTAAGGTAAAACTTCAATCAAATGATCGGATCTGGTGAATACAATCAAGCACGGGTGCAAGCATTACCCAAGTCCAGAAATTTCCAAAACATGTCAAAACTGCGACTAATAAACATATTGTTACCTTTAAATTAAGAAGAGGGAAAAAAGTAAGAAAACGATTACGATATTGCGTGTTCTTATGAAAGGAAAGTGATCGTCGTCAATGAAAGCGCGTCAGATATCTCGCGTGAGTTAACAATATAATAATTTAAGGTGTTGTTAAAGTAGATAATCGAAAAAATATGATCGTAAAAGGAAAAAAAGAAATAAAAAAATACTCCGAAGCGCTAACGTGGTCATCCAACAGCAATCATGTGAGCCAGAATGCACAACTTCCATTCCACACTATGACGACGACGAGGGTATCGATGAAGTCATTTGAAAGTATAAAACCAGACGCAGCTATTGAAAAACACTTATTTTGTTAAATTTCCTTTCACGGTTTCATGTTTTTTCACATCATTTGCCACTTCCTCATTGTCTTACTTGAATGACGTCAATAGGTTCCATTTCCATCTGTTATTAATTTTTAAATAATCTGCAGTATTCACACTCTCCAAATAAAAGTTGAATTGCTTATTTTCCAGGCGTGTAATTTGCTTTATTAAACCACGAATATAGTGACCTATTCTACCCCCAGATTTACAAAAACGTGGAAAAAAGTACCTTCGCCTTATTGGATTTAGCTTGAAAAATATATAGCCAGACGTAAAATCAATATTGCCAAAATGTTGTCAGCTGTATAACCTTTCCACCAAGTACTTATTTGTCAGAATCAGTGAAAAAACGCCATCGCACTAGATCGCCAAAAATATTGACCTGCTTGACCCCACTCTACTCTACCATTTTCTGTTATCAAGCTTAATTGGTATGACTACCTGTTATCATCTGGAGAGGAATGAAAATTAAAACTAAAGTTAGAGGCATATTACCATGAATCCCAGTTTGGTGAATTCAACCATATTAACTCAATGAATCGAGTGAATTGTAGTTGGGCGCAGCCTTTCCGAACAGAAAAAATCAAAAATCGTTATCCCGTCAATCCGTCACGGGTTATCCCCTGCGAGAAGTAATAATTCAAATTTATTCCTTTTGTATGCTACCCTATCTGCCTAATATCAAATATACCCACATTTCCCAGCTCCTGTAAATATTCATGTCTTCATAATGTTTCTCAATTCTACATAATATATACGTATCCTTCTTTTTACTATCCTAGCTTTATTCACATTTCCTTCTATTTACACATTTCCAACAAATACCTACAATTTTGGAAGTGGGACTAGGGTACCTAATTTTATGTAAATCTATACAGCGATTTGATTTCCCTTACCGTAAACCTAGCTGTGATTCCGCCTTCATCACCTGGGTGGAACGAGTCGAACGCAAAGAGAAAAAAAGGAGAACCTATCCTCAAACGGCACTATCAACGATGAGCGGCCGCACACTGTTGCTCTTAGTGCTCCTATTGTTGCTACCGAAATTTTTCCTAATGCTGCTACTACAGATTTTTCGGCCGGTCTAAAGTCATACGTACACAATGTGCGGCCTCGCAACGAGCGTCCGTTTCTGCTGATGCTGTTTGCTTACCGGTTGTTGCTGATAGTACTCGAAGCTTTCGTAGTGTTCCGGTTCGTGTATCGTGTTCCCATACTGGAACTGATCGTCCTTCAGCATCGGTGTGACTTCCCAGGGTCCACCGCGTAATGGTCGGTACTCACTGGTTGCGCTCTGTTGCGCCAGATAGCGTTCTAATTCTAACTTATCTACTTTTTGTGGCACAATCAAATCGTTTGCGTTCTTTCGCTCATGAAGCAACTTTTTCCGCCGTTTCGACAGTCGGAAGAAGTACAGCACACTGGCAGCGGTAGCCATCAGAAGCAGGAGACTGAACACGGCACTAATCACAGTTACAACGTGCGTTGGACAATTCATGTCCGATTCCGTCATTGTTCTGAGCGTTCTTCGAATCTTACGACCGTCCTCGAACAGATCACAGCCCAGCTCGTCCCGATCGATCAGTAGCGGATGCGAGGCGGGTTCTTCATCAATCGCAACTCTGGCGCTGGTGAGAGCCGCCGAAGTCAGCAGAAATTCATCATCCGAATCGGCATCGCTGACCAACCGCCACAGCCAGAGCAGGGAACAGTTGCACACCAGTGGATTTCCTGCCAACCGCAGTCGATGCAGCCGATCCAGTGGGAATTGTACCGCTTCCAATCGTACGAGGACGTTGCGGCGCATGGATATTTCCACCAGGTGCGGGTTGCCTTGGAACAGTCGCAGCGGCAGACTCGCAAATGATGGATTGTCGTCTAGCGTGAGAGTTTGTAGGTTGGTGTTGTCGACAAAGGCCCTGGAGGATGGAAGAGAAGGGAGGGGTGTTAGTCATAGATGGAATTACATCATGCGGAACAATGAAATTGCATTAATGGCGCTGGAAACTTTTTAAGAATTTTGATAGTTTCTGCAAAAATAATAATAAAATCAACAACCATCGATAACGGACACAACATTTTCAAAGATTTAAAATTGTTGAACTTGCAACTTCGTTGAATCATTTGTCGGAAGAAAGTTTTACTAAATAAGCAGTTTCCAACTGTGTCATGTTATTGCTGTTTTTCAAAATGTAATTTAAAATGAACTTTGAAGAGATAATTTTTATATCAAGTTTTGCTTATATAATTTAATGTATTTTAAAGCATTGAAAATACAAGAAATCACGAGTGCATGCGGAAAGTCCAACAGTATGTAAGAATTCATACTTATTATAATTATTATTGTTGAAATGAGGATGGGTCATTGAAAATGTAAAAGTTTTATTTGCAGTTTTTGTTGATTAGAGGGTGCCAACACTAACCTTTCAAGGAAGAGAGTTAGAATATCAACATGTTCAGAAGAATTACTGAACAATGTCTGTTCTACAACTTTGTAGAAGACGCCTAATTTCTATATCTCTCCATTGAAAAGTTGCTATTAGCGCCCTCAAAGCGGTCACAGATGGAACTAAAAGTTTCATACCAAAACATGACTCGTATTATGTACCTAAATTCTTCTAAACATACAGTTAAGGTTAGTTAAACCTAACCATTAATTCACAAAAATGGCTGCTAGGCATCATGCAGAGCTGACTCAAACATCACTTCGTTAAAAGCTTAATAACTTTTTTTAATAGACGGATTGACTTGCAGTCTTCGACAGAGTTGTAGACAACCAAATTATCTGTCTTATTTTCACTTTCAGTGATAGTCTGATGAATACTGCGCCAACTAGCAGTAAAAATGCAAACTATTTGTAAATTGTCGAAAAAGCCAATACAAACTTCAGGTATGTTGGCCTGGTAGCTTCTTTTTGTCCGATTTGCTTTAAATTTGGAGCAAGTACTTCTGGTGTGACTAGGAATCGACTTAGGAATGGGCCGATGGGGGTTATTTTATTCTTGTCACTCTAGTGCGCAACCGCACTACATCATCGGAAGCCGAAACTAACTTTACTGTACCACAGGGTAGTGTACTAGGACCATTTTTGTTTGTCCTATACATTAAAAACATGAGAAATAATATAAACCTGTTTGCCGAAGACACAGTTCTGTTTATCATCGGCAATAGTTTCGATGAGTGTATCAGGCTAACGAACCTTGAACTGACAAAATTTAGTAATTGGTGGAAGTAGAAAAAGCTCAAACTGAACATTTCCAAGACCAAATATATGGTTGTAACTACACGACGGATGAAGGAAAGTACTTACACAGTCGAAAGAAATAGAGATATGCTTGAAATAACTGCAACTAAATTTTAATGAGCACGAAAACTACACAATCCACAAAACTGCTTGAAACTTTAGCGTTTTTATAGAATTTTTGGGTTTCTCACATTGGAATCAAAGGAAGCTATTTACAAGACCATTTCAGGTCCTTATTTTGATTATTGTGCTTCTGTTCTGCTCTTCTGTTGCGAATGCAGATCCTCCAAAACAAGATAATGCGACTGTTACAACGATATGACAGGCTAACTACGCGTCATTTAATGCTCAATTGTTTACAATGGATGTCAGTTCAGCAACGTATTGAATATAACACTCCAGAATACTGAATGCAATGACGCCGCAGTACCTGTGTAGTACTTACTTTTGTGTACGGAAGAGATGCGCATCGGTATGAAACCAGCGAAAAGAAATCTTGAACGCAGAAATTATTTCATAAATGCTTCAATTCAGTGGCATAGCCAGAGAAGGAGTTAACCCCCTGCTCCCAAACCAAAATTAGTTGGATCGAAAAAAAAAAACTAATGCTGACAAATTTAATTAAATATTGTACAAAATAATTTCAGAAGTATTTTTTCCGAACTCTACATTTAGAACCTATTGTTTTAAGCATCGTGAGCGCTATTGAATAGTTGTAGGAATGGGTAACTGATCTCTTAGTCGTGATCAGGGATGTAATGCACCTTAGAGAAGAATAAAAAACGCTCTTTGCACTTTTCATGCGGACCACCGCTCTTCTCTTACAAATTAAACCTCTTCACTCCGATGTGGTTGCTCCCATACGTGCATTCTACTCCATGACTGCACACCTCAAAGAGTAAAAATAAAGAGGCTCTTTAGTGTGAATCTTGGTCCCACGCGCACGGAAGCAGAGAAGGCAACTAAAAAACATTTTAAAAACGTTCTTCCGATCAAACTTTATCTGAATTGTAGTTTGACTCGCCTTCCTACCTGCTTACCAGTAAAGGGAGGCACAAAAAAGTGGCTCTTCATGGTGACTCTTTGAACGAAATTGTGCAGCTCTTGATGCACAGATCTTTCTCTTTTTCGTTTTCGAGTTTCTCTTTGTGCGGTCGTTCTGCACATCGCAGTGTTTTTGCGCTGCTCGTTTTTTTTCATCGGTGTATTTCGCTCTTTGTGGCACATTGTGTGAGCAAATAACAAGCCTGGTTGTAATCCCGTAGTTGCCAAATTACATCAATATAAAATAAATCAACTGTTTCAATTACCATGAGCTCTGTTTTTGAGTATTTTTTGAGAGTGCGTAGAGTTGAGAGAAAAGGTTCAAAGGCACAAATATATTCTGATTCAATAGGTTAATAACAACTTTGCTGAAGACACTTTATCTTCAATATCTTCGACATTATGGTTGGTTGTTTGTGGAACCCAAACCCAATTTAATAATATAGCTTTTACAGTATCATTCTGACAAGTTCGGGATGTTCAGTAAAAAGCTTTAAATTATCGAAATGAAAAACTGTCAGTCAGTCAGTCAGTCTGTCAGTAATTCGACATTTTTTGAAAATTAACATGTTTCAAATAGTGATTGGTTGTTAACTAAAAAACGGTCTTATCATTTGCTGCTATGATTTTCGTGATTAATCCTCCTACAAGTGAGATTTTTCAACTAATTTTTTTAGTAAAAAATATGATCTAATGTCTTTGGAAAAGTTGTGTAGATTGCTTATACAAATATCCTTGCTGAATACAAGAAGTCTCTTCTTTAAATGCTTATGAAGTTGTAGCTCGCTATATTTGGATGGCCCCCAGAAATATTTGTTTAATTATCTTTCCTATTATCATTCCTACGGGTTTCATATATTCTACGAAGTTATTTCAATCGTCAAGATACACAATTTTTATTTACACACAATTTTTCTTATCTTGAATATTTTCGGAGATATTTGACATTTTTTGTTAGTTTTTTTTCAAATCATCTATAACTCTACTGGAGACAACGAGAGACATATCTATTTCATTTCATAATGTTGATGTAGCATTTCTAATTGCAGTTTTAGCTCGCTGTCTGTTTTTGCCCGTTTAAAAGTTATTGCTTTTAAAACTTATGCTAATTTTACCAAAAATTACCCAATAACTTCTAAGTCGCAAGAGATTGACCGATGATTTCTTCTGGAAAGATATGCATCTTGAAAGATGAACAACTTTGTCGAACTATCTTAAATATCTTCGATATTTAAGAAGTTATGCTGAATAAAAGCTTTTCAAGGGGTCGTTCACAAACAACGGTCAAAGGCAGTGGATTGCTTCGCACAGCCGGTCAATCCCGAGTATTAGAAATTCATGCCGGATTCCCTAGTTCCCCGCGACCGATTTTTATTTATTGCGTGGCATTTCGTACTTCCTGAAGCGTGGGTGGATCCACAGCTTGCCCATCATCATCACCCTTCATTATATTTATGTTTCATACGCGGACAAGTGCAGCTCATAGTTGACGATTTTCAAATTTCATTAATTTATTTCACAGGTGAACCAACAACAACCGAAATTCGCCCACTTCTCAACATGACAGAATTCACTGCGCTTATAATAGCCGCCTTCAACCGAATTTGTAAATACTAGGTTGTACATCATCTAGTTCTCGTTTTACGGTTTATTTTTAATTACTCGAGCATCCATTTGCGGGTTTCTGATTTCGGACAAATCCATTCGAGTGATGCTATTATCCGCCCACATATGCCATGGTAATTCAATAGAAGGTTTCCATAATTCTACGCTCGGTGTTGGTAGCCTGCTACAATTTTCCACATGTTGTGGGTTTTTTTGGCACCGGGTGAAAAACATAACATTGTACTAACGCAAATGAAGATGTATTATTGACTTAGTAGAAACCGGTATGCTCGTTAATTTTTCCAGGTAGGTACTTTTTGTACGAAAACTGCTACAAAGACTAGGTGAAAAATGGATCGAAGCAATGTTGTTCCTGTCGTATTTGGTTCCAACGTTGACATTTTCGGAGTTTTGATTTTGGTATGGTTTCCAATCTGCAATTTTTTCCCCAATAAAACAACATCGAATGGGGTTAGATAGCACTGTTAAACATTGTTCTCAGGAAAAATTTGCCATGGATACTAATTTGTCACGGTGCACTCTCTTTATTCGGAAGGTAGAATAAAGTGGCTCGAAATTTAATTATGTGGATACTTTATTTGATTATATAAAAAGCAAATACTTTGTACAATTCCTTGCGAAATCGTACGATTGGTCCAAGGGACCAGCGCCTTACCTTCCGTACTATAAAACCAGGATTTGACAAAAAAACAAAAGGTTACGTGGATTTTGTTAATGAATATATTTCACTAATTCTAACAATCTCAAATGAGCCCCAATTTCCAGAAAATATGGCTGACTTCGTAGAACTGTCTGATATTTGCCAAAATTTGGCACTTTAGCGCATTTTGTGCATTGCATTCCTGCTCCCTCCTCGGTTACGTTTTAATTTTCAACCATTCATTGCATTGTCAACACCCGTCCCGCGACGACTTACCTCACATCTATCCGTTCTAGCCGATCCAATCGGTCCAAGTGTAGCTGGCGTAGTTGGAACAGATTCAGAAACGCCACGGCTGGCAGTGCATCGAAATTGTTTCCACTCAGCGATAAATATGTCAGATTACACAGCTTTGATAATTGTAGTGTTGGCACGACCTGGAAGTGTACAAATGCAAAAACGATCGGCTGTACCAATGTGATAATTTATAGTGTGAGAGGGGGGATGGGAGGGCCCTTGTGTGAAACTACAGACATGGAAGGGACAGCGAAAGGATTCTGTTGCGCAAATACAGTTGTTAGTTGCATGCATTATTTATTAATTAAACATTCTCCACGCTATATCTGGTCATGATTTACGGGCATAGTTGGAAAGGACAGGTTTGATGTGGTCATTTTTTATGATTCAAGGTTTCAACATCATGGATGCTATAGGTTAAAACATTCTAAAGAAATTTTTGATTTTATTTTTTTCGTTTGTTATGCTTAGCGTCAGTTTTCCTGTAATAAATTTATAGCAGGGCCGGCGAAACACTTTTTTCCCGAGGGGGTAGTAAGATTCGGAGTGATTTCTAACCTACTGACGAAAGTTCAGACATGGCGTGTGTAAATGTAAATGAAAATCTAAGACAATCGGTTTCATTTGCACCCTGCCGAAATCTTCCGAACAGTGTTGGTGTTTTTATTAATGAAAATGGAGTCTTGTTAATTTATTTTATGCCGGCAATATTTTGTATCTCAAATCCACTATATTGATGAAGGGCACCGTTTTTACATGTCATGGGTGTTTAGTAAGGTTTGAAGAAGCCATAAAAAAAATAGATTATAGTGTGGTTTCTGTCGTATTTTTGTTAAAGTTAATCAACCACCATTTTACTTTTTTAACTTTTTTAACGATAGTAATTTTATTTGTCAAAAGTAATGACAATCTTTTCCTATAAATTTAGCAACACTGCTAAACATCATTTCGCTATCCCTGCAGTAACATTGCGTACGGTGCAAAAAGTCAGAATCAACCAATCAGGAGTTGGACCATTCTGACGTAAAATTGGAACAAAAACAGCCTCTTCTATTGTCACGTCTTGTCTTAGATGAAAATTCTCTTATATTAAGCTGGTAGCCATTTGGAAACAACCTTTGTTAACGGACTGTATTACCGATAGCTCAGCAAAAATGTGTTTATTGATTACTGATACTACATGGAACATTTGTACAGGTATGTAATAATTACTACATTCCGTTGCATTCATTTCCCATTTCTTGCGATAGAATCGACGTTGGTCGTTGAAGCCCACATGGTAGTGTTGACCAATGGAAAGGTATCTCCGACGACCGATATCCTTTCAGGCTTAAGTGGAAGTCAATATGAATACCGATGGAAAAAAAATTGCCGACAAGTCTCCTTTTCAATGCACACCATATCCATTTAATACAACTGGTCCGTGGATGGTCCGTTTCTGGACCAAAGATAAGCCATTTAATATCATCGATATATCGCGTGATCTAACTAAACAACACTCGGGCGTATACGAATAAGTATTTTGTCTACGTACCCGCCCAGGAAGTAGAGATTGATGGTATAGTCTCAGAGAGGGACCTTAATTGCGCAATAAACGGTTGGCTCTTTCTAGAACCTTGCAATTCAGTCAGTGAAAATTCTGTTATGCATTCAGCAAAAATCGAGGAGTATAGGAAAATAACTTATTTTCCATCAGCTTCACGTTGAACCTTTCGCCGGATCTGCCAAACTTTGTTTATTAAACGGCGCTCATCTACCTGTTCGCCTTATTGTGCCTCGGGGTATGAGCTGCCGTCGTTGCAAACAATGAGGCCATAGAGTTACACATTGTAGAAACAAGGCAACGTGTGGAAAAGGCGAGAGAACCATGAAAAGTACGGGGAAGAATTGAAGCATTCTTTTTAAAAAAAAGCTCGAAGAAGAGATGCTAAAGAAGGCTACGCCACCGGCCACGACTAATTTTTGCGCTTCCTTGTTCACTAAAGAAGGAGATTCTGACAATCCCATTGAGGGAACATCTTCTATTTTCTTTTGTTTCGATTATAGAGGTTTTAACCTTAAGGTCGTTCGCCTCTTCGGGTTAGAAAAATTTCTTATGAAAAATTTCTAACCCTATGTGCGGGGTCGGGACTCGAACCCAGGTGCGCTGCGTACAAGGTAATCGCCCACAACCCCGAACATCTTCTAATGTGCCTATACATTTTCAAAAGAGAAGAATCATTTCCTCTCCAAAGCTTCCTCGTAAACGCCTGAGTTTCCCTTGATGGGTGCTGTTACAAAACCGACATAAGTGAGTTAGTGTTATTATTTTCCTTGGTTTTACAAAATACATTTGCACTATGTTAACCCTGGTTAACTTCCTTTGAAATCTTCCACAAATTCCAAATTATTCGCCAGGGCCAAGAAAACACTACATTGGAGCGTTTTGGGGATTAAATGTGCAATTATTTCAATCGGATTAGCCTTCGCTCGGTACCCGGTATTACAATTGTCCCTTGTCAAGTTAGAATCGAATGCAAAGACTTATTGGCCTTGATTGCATATACATCCCACCTCAGCTGATTCTAGAAGACTTCAAGATGTCTTACTGCGTGATATTCGCGACAATTTCAATTTGACCAACTTGAATGTGGAAATGACATGAATGCCTACTCCACCAGCGTGGCCAAGGGCGTTAGATTTATCCCAGTTGCGCCCATTGATTGAAAGAGCTAAACGTCCACTATACCCGAAACAATCGAATTAAAACAAGAAATTCCTTCGGTGGAAGCATACAAGGTTTTGGCTGGCTTGGTTCTTGACACTGAGATTAAAGGTCAGATGAAACGAGTACCCGGTGCGAACAACCGTGGACGGTGTCCCAGTCTGTGGTGGACACATAACGCGCAGAAATGTACAAGCAAAAGTCCTATAAGTCGTATCGGACTAAGACTAATCAATTGTTTGCAGTGCTATCTGCTTCTGACTATGATGTAGTAGTATGAACAGAATTTGCTCAATGCAGAGCAGACCGATGAGTACGTGATATACCAATGCGATCAAAATAGCTCCACTAGCTGTGCCCTTCGTGGTGGTGGTGTAATGATTTGTGTCAAAACAGAAAATCGAAGTAATATTGTAATTGTCGAGGGTGCCGACCATCTAGAGCAGGTAGTCGCTCATATATATTACGGGGCAGTGTCTCTCGTTGTCTGTGCGATTTGCCTTCCACCGAATTCTGATCTTGCTTTGTATGAACAGCATGCTGCCTGTGTTGATCAACTGTATGATCGAATTGATACAAACGATCGGGTGGTGGTTTTAGGCGACTGCACTTTACCTTTACTACGTTGGAGCTTCGATGACGAAGTTGGATGTTTACTCCAATTTATTCCAATTATTGCCTGTTCGGAACAATCGCAATCAGTTTGTATTGAAAATCGACCTTGTGTTCGCCGTGGCTGTGAATAATGATGCCGATTTATTTTATGAATACAATCGATGCGATCATGCTGAATTGAATGGGAAAATTTCACGTGTCAGTTGGACTGAGATATTAGCACGGGCAGTGTGAATAGTTTTTATCGCGAGCTAGATTCAATTTTCCATCAATTTGTCCCTAGCTGGAAACGTATGCGCCGCCCGAATAACAAACGACCTTGGTGGACTGGAGAGCTACGGATTTTTCGGAATAGACTGAGAAAGGCTCGAAAACGTTTTTTCAGAACAAGAAACGAAGTCGACAATTCGTTCGTGCGCGATTTGGAACGCGAATTCGAACTCATGAACGCAGCTCACTTTCACTCGTAATTCTCCCGAATTAATGCAGCATGAAGGATGACAAGCATTAAGCAATTTTGGTCTTACCACTAAGTGGAAAGAGGCTTTGATTAGCCCTATTCACACAACCGGTAATGTACATTATGTCACAAATTACAGAGGGATTTCAATTCTAAGCTTCCTCCCAAAAATCTTCTTCGCACATAGTTTTGTAAGAAAACCCTCGACAACTGCTAATCTGATGAGCTATGTATCGACGCTGATTGATAAGGTTGACAAACGGCCACAGATCGATGCGGTGTATGGTTCTCGAAAGCTTTCGATCGTGTTCCTCATCAACTTGCTGTGGAAAAACTAAGGCGCAATGGATTTCCGGACTGGCTGACGAGTTGGATCTCATCGTTCCTTTCAAATCGCAGTACTTTTGTGCGACTTGGAACTACACCCTCAGATCCATTCCATATTACATCGGGCGTTCTTCAAGGAAGTCATCTTGGACTTCTTCTTTTGGTACTCTTCGTGAACGACCTCTGCAGTGAATTGTCGTCGTACAAAGTCATGTATGCAGATGATTTGAAAATGTATCGTATTATAACAACTATGGAGGATTATTGTGCTTTGCAAATGGACCTCGAAAGGGATGTATTGATGTGACAGAAACGGCACGAGTGTAAACATTCAGAAATTCAGTTTAATCTTTTTCGTACGGGCGCAATCGTCCATTGTTTTCAAATACCTGATGTGTTCTGTTCCTGTACAACGAGTCGCATCCGTCAAGGATCTGGGTATCACTCTCGACTGTAAACTATGGTTCACCGCACATGTTTCTTCTGTGTGATTTCAACGATGTTTACTGTATAAAATAAATCGCACTGGTATGCAGTATTCTGGAATATGGAGTTACCGTTTGAGCCCCGTATCACATCGTCTGCATTAATCGTCTCGAACGGGCACAGAAGAATTTCATCGGGTTTGCCCTTCGTTGGCTGCCCTGTCAAAATCCATTACTGCTACCTCCATATGAAGATTGCTGCGCTCTCACCAATCTCCCCACGTTGTGAAATAGGCGAATTTTTGTGCAACGACTCTTCATCTTCGACTTGCTTACAGACAACATAGATTCTTCTGTGCTTTTAGTAAAGCTTGATTTTAACGTTCCGGGAAGGTCTTTCCGGAGAAATGATTTTTTCCGGCGCTCAACACATCGCACGCTATACAGCCAGAATAATCATCTGGATGTTTGCTTCCAGCTCTTCAACAACGTTTATCATCTTTTTTGACTTTAGTATAAGCAAAGAATCACTCTAATTTAAAATAGTTAGATTATAGTTACGCGATAAAATATGTTTAATCGAAGACAATATATACAATACAAGTCCTTTTGGAACGTAGAATAGCTCGAATTTTTCCGAATATACGCGACGTTAGAAGCGCAAATGCAAAACTTGATAAAAGCTGAAAAACGCGGTTATTGGTTCCGGTTCGTCGACGGATTAACGAGAGAAACAATATTTTGTCTGGTGGCTAGGCTCTACGTTGTGTACTCGATTCAACCATCGATCGGAATACACAGAACCAATGCACTTTTTCGGCAACAACAGCATGCCATGTAGATTCACATTCAAACGATAGATGTTTCGCAATGAAATGATATTACTGCATGTAAATGTAACGGTTGTTCTGTAAACACGCAAATTTGGCTGACAACAAAGATCCTCGCACTATACATTGTAGTACGCATATCACCGTAAAGTTTGTAGAAAATTGGCAAATATCGTAGGACAATGAAAGTTTAGGAATTCCAAAGGTATCAACAAACCTTGTTTTAAAGAGGATTGATAAGGATCGTGACTTCCTTCGGGTGATATCTCGTGTCATGTCCAATCATTGTACGTTGAATGCGCATCTCCGGTGTTTCGGGATCGTAGAGAGCGGTCTCTGCGCGTGCAGTGACGGATATCGCAACATTAAACATGTTGTCTGGTCGTGTGTCGTAGTATTCTAGCGTCAGATCTCCGTTAAACGAATCACTTCGGCCTCGTTTTAGTCCGAGATGTGCTGACTATCCCCGATCTACCATCTCATATACATATTTTATACACGATGTATATCCAAATTTAGTTATCTCGTCTCTTTTGGTTGACATGCTAAAAGCTACCTGGAAATCTGATCCCAAGAGTTCTCAGCGGATCCAAGGCGGCCGGTCGGCCATCCGGCTCATGATGTCCTGACAGTTATTTTCCGTTTACCAAGAAGTTGCAAGTTTAATTTCTTTTTTCCCTGTCATTCTTGTCCGCCCTCTGCCGGCCCTAGCTTCATCAAATTATTCTACAAACACGAAATTTTCGAAAACCTTCTTGAAAATCAGTGAATGTAGCAACCCTTCCACTAAGTAAAAGCCACATAAAAAAGAATGATGAAAATATTTTCGTTTATGGTGCTAAAGGTGGGTCCTCCATCTGCATCGCACGTTAAATAAGAGGCTTTTTTGTTTCAAAAGTTGTCATTTGACATGAGCCACGGAAAGGGGAATGTACGTCTGTGTGTAATGGAAGGATGTTGATGTTCGTTGGTTCAAACTATGATGGCGCAACAGAAGCGAGATGGTGAATTATTAGGGTGAATACATAATTGGAAAAAATTGAATTAGAAAAATTCTTCTATGAATTTGGTTTACATTTGCGAATAATGTTTGAAAATTTCAGTGACCCGCAACAAAAAAAATCACCTGCTCCTTTTACGGATTTCTTGTATGAAAATGTGGAGCAGGACATTAAAAATTCAAATGAATGTCTCATCTGGAAGATCCTTTTATTATCAATGAAAACCTGAATATTCAATCCAGAATCAATTGATATTTTCATATTTCTTAGCGTTTATAAAATAATTCGTCAGAATGAGAGAGACAAGGACAAAAATCCGTATGAAAATAATACGCCTAGCCATCACGAAACATTAAAGTACCCCTAGGTATTTGTTTTGGAATAAGTACACATCAAAATTTTTCCTTTGTCGTCATTTAAAGTCGTCTGTCACTTGTGTATCGCGGAAAACAGTGTTGTCTCGTTGAATAACCATGGTTGGCAAACAAATTTCGATTTCTGTCCGAAAATTGGTAGTCAAAGACTGTCAAAACAAGATATCACAACGGAAAATTGCTGCAAAGTACAATATTAGTCGATGAGCAGTTCAGGAAATTTGGGCGAAATATCCAGAGACCAAATCAGTGGCTGATAGTACAGGTAGGGGAGGCGTGCGCAGAACGGATCGTCGAACTGATGCAATGATCATTCGAGAGATTGGGAAAAACCCTTCAGTAACGATTCGGCCGATCATGGAGAACCTCCAGCTTTTGGTATCCGATCGTACAATCAGCCGCAAGATCAGTGAACGAGGCTTCAAAAGCAAATTCGCAAGAAAGCTGCCGTACATCAGTGCCAAGAATAAAAAGGACGGCTGGAGTTCATCAAAAAGCACATCAATAAATCTCTGGTTTTCTGGAAACATGTCTTGTGGACCGACGAGTTAAAGTTTTAGCTTTTTTTTTTTTTTTTTTATTTCAATTATAGAGGTTTTAACCTTAAGGTCATTCGCCTCTTCGGGTTAGAAAAATCTCTTAGGAAAAATTTCTAACCCTATGTGCGGGGTCGGGACTCGAACCCAGGTGCGCTGCGTACAAGGCAATCGATTTACCAATACGCTACGCCCACTCCCCAAGTTTTAGCTCTTCACCCGCAAATATCGATTGAGAGTATGGAGAAAACCAGATGAAGCCTTACAAGATCGTCATCTTCAGGCTACCGTAAAATACGGTGGGTGGTGGGAGCATCATGCTTCGCGTGGGATGGAGTAGGAAACTTGGTACGGATCAATGGCATAATGAACGCCGATGCTTACATCGACATCTCTGGGAATCCGTGGCAAAAACTCGAGTAGGAAAAAAATTACATATTCCAGCTAGACAACGATCCGAAGCTACCAAGAAAACGAAGGCTTTCTTCAAGTCTACACGGATTAATCCATTGGAATGGCCAGCCCAAAGGTCCAGATTTGAACCCTATTAAAAATCTATGGGTAATATTCGATGATAAAATGGATAAGACCGGTGTAACGTACTTTTCAGTCTCGTGCCGTGTACACGTACTTTTCAGCCTTGTCTCGTGACCAGGAATGGTACTGACCCTCAAAATCTGCAAAATTTGGTGGATAGCATGCCGAATCGTCTTCAGAAGGTGCTCGAAGTTCAAGGAGGGCATACTGGGTACTATAGATTGCAAAGCGATATTGCGCAAATTTTTTGTTTCGAATGGACGAATCGGATTTTTTTTCTTGTCATATCATATTTAGGTGATTTTTTTTTTCGAAACATTACAAAAAGTGACTTTACGAATAAATGAAGTAAAATTTCTTCTTTTCTTTTCCTGAATGCTTGATTCATTATTAGAATACGTGAAGTATCTGTTTTTTAAATTTTCTTTAGTTTTGTATAAAGATTTAGATATAATTTGAGGTGGATTTTTTCGTTGCGTGTCAATGTGTATCAACATTGTGCAGTAATTAATCGGTTCAACATTTATTTTGTGATGAACCATAATAGAAAAATTACTGAATCAAAATGCGTGTCGTCGTCAGATTGTTTTCACTCATTCCGGACAAGAGTTGAAGATGATAAATCGTTTGTGCGAGATTTAGAGCGACAATTTGAATCATTGAATACATCTTGCTTTCGATCATACGTTTCACGACTTGAAAGTAACATGAAGGACGAGCCGAAGCAATTTTGGGCTTATTTGCGGAACAAAACATCCACCGGTGGATTTCCTGAAAACGTGTACTAGCGTGACAGAACCTCAACGATACCTGCGGAGTCAGCAAATCTATTCTCGTCTTTCTTTCAAAGTGTGCTAAGTAATAACCCACCACCTTTGTCTGAATCGTACCTGAGTAGTCTGCCGACGTTCTCCTTGAATTTGCCTGTAACATCTTTCACCGAACGCGAAGTGTACACCAATCTGACGTTGTCGGTTCAAAGGGACCAGGATCGGACGGAATACAACCGTGTTTCGTCAAGGAATGCTCTTCATCGTTAGCTGTACCGATATCCATGCTTTTCAATCGCTCTCTCGGTGAAAGTATTTTTCCCGCCAAGTGGAAGGAGGCTTTAATGACACCAATTCATAAAGCCGCTAACGTCCATGACGTCATAAATTACAGGGGAATTTCAATCCTGAGCTGCCTTCTAAAAGTTTTTGAAAGTATGCTGTTAGATATTCTCTACCCTGCAGTAAAACACATCATCACTACAGATCAGCATTTGTTTGTTAGAAAGCGCTCAACAACGACGAACCTAATGAGCTACGTGTCAACGCTGACTAATAAAATAGAGAAACGACAACAAATTGATGCAGTGTATGTAGATTTCTCCAAAGCATTCGATCGCCTTCCTCATCAGCTAGCTGTTTAAAAGTTGAGGCGAATCGGATTTCCGGACTGGCTGACAAATTGGATCTTCTCGTATCTTACAAACCGCAGTGCATCTGTGCGACTTGGAACTACACTTTCAGACCCATTCGACATCACATCGGGTGTACCTCAAGGGAGTCACCTTGGGCCTCTTCTCTTCGTGCTCTTTGTGAATGACATTTGCAGCGAATTGACATCGTGTAAGGTGATGTACGCAGATGATCTGAAAATTTATCGCATCATAACAACTCTGGTAGATTGTTGTGCACTTCAGATGGACATAGATAGGATCATGAGTTGGTGTGATAGAAACGGAATGACTATAAACATTCAGAAATGTAACATAATCACATTCACACGAATATTCTCGCCAATTACGTTTGAGTATGCAGTGAGTGCTGCCCCAGTAGAACGAGTTTCATCAATCAAGGACCTTGGTATTACACTTGACCGTAAGCTACGTTTCATCGAACACTTCAATGCAGTTACTGCTAAAGCCTTTGCAGTACTAGGACTCATCAAACGAAACACCCAAGATTTCAACGACGTCTACTGCCTGAAGGCACTGTACATCAGTCTGGTACGCAGCATTCTAGAGTATGGAGTTATCGTTTGGGCCCCGTATCACACCGTACACATTAATCGCATAGAACGGGTGCAAAAGAGCTTCGTCCGGTTTGCCCTTCGACGGCTTCCCTGGCGAAATCGATTTGAACTACCACCGTATGAGCATCGTTGTGCTCTTATCAACCTGCCTACGCTACGAAACAGGAGAGTTTTTCTGCAGCGACTTTTTGTGTTCGATCTTCTCGCTGACAACATTGACTGCCCTCTGCTTCTCGCTAAGCTGGACTTCACCGTTCCTGGTAGGTCTCTGCGGAGAATGGATTTCTTTCGGCGCTCTACTCATCGCACGCAGTACGGCCAGAATAACCCGTCTGTACGAAAATTATTAATTGGAAGACAAATATATATATCAACATTTGTTCCGTTCCACTGTATATTTTGCTACATAGAAATGTGTTTTAGGTCAAATAATCTCTTTTGTGAGATGGTGAAATCAAACAATAATCTGTGCAAATATGTCAGAAAAACTGGAAATTATTGATAATCCATAAACCTGAAATTCGCGCATGGTATTCGCTAGAAATGCTGCATTTCCAATATAACCGAGGTCGTATCTTGCACTATTTAATTTTTTTTCGATCGCCCTATAATCGATTTTGACCTGTATTTATTAATTTATTAGTTTGATTCATTTTTAATTCTTACATGCCATTCATTAATAATTTACATTTGTGCATTTCATACATACTCATTGTTTCATTCTTTTTTGGCATGTTCCACGAGTTTAATTTTTATGAAGTAATTTAATTAATTGTTTCCATTCGTTTGTTGTATTGAATTGATTTATTCATTTTTTTCATTGTATTGATTTAGTTCATATTTCTAATCTTATCTAGTTTTTTTACTTTTTTTCGTTTTATTCATTTTATTACTTTTGTTCACTTTATCCCACTTTGTTTATTTTATTCGTTTTGATCTTTCTGATTCGTTTAATTTATTCAATTGATATTATTATCTTTATTCGTATTTAGTCTCGGTTTCTTCGTCGTTTAACTATCAGCAAAAATATACAATCAGCTATTAACTTGTTTTCCTTGATACTGTATCGATATTAGATCATGCACATCATCTCTCCTGAAATTACTCTATCATTCATAAATCCTCTGCAAATAATAAACTTTTCCCACTGTGCAGCTTCCGACATTTGGCGCGCCTCAGTGTGTTCATTAGTCCATGTCCGCGCGGCCTGGTGCAGTGCTGGATCGGTTGGAGGCTGGTAGCACCTCTGGCACTAATATACTACGGTAGCACCCGGTCCGTGCTACTTGGAACTTCCTTCCTGGGTGAAACCGATGATGGCTTCAGGGCTTCTGGGAGCGACGACGAGCCTTCGAGTCCGAAAAGCTAAATTATGTCCTCCGGCTCACCGCCGGTGTGGTGTTGCGTTTCGTGTGCAATTGTTGGTTTGTAATGTAGGTACACACACGCACACCTGCCTTCTGCTGCTGCCAACCCGGTGGTCCATTTCATCGGCCATATCGTGAGGTAATTATTCGAAAATGATTTATGTAAATGGAATGAATTTGAATATTTAATGAGCGCTTCGTGCGCCCGCTAAATAGTGTTAGTTATGACCAAACACCGCGCTCCGACTGCAGGGAAATTATGTCACGCCGCTGCTGCTAGTTTAAAATTCTTATGAGCCTTAATGGTGTGGAGAGAAATGGGAATAGGTTGAGGCCAAATAATAGATTTTGCGGTGTACAGTGGAATATACCTACCGTAAAATTATTGTCAGCTAGGTCTAGCACTCGAAGTGCATTCAGACCATGGAATGCACCGTAGTCCAGTTCGGTGAGCACATTTCCGCCCAGTTTGAGTGTTCGCAATTCACGCAGACTTACGAAGCTGTCGTTTGCGATGAACTCTATTAGATTGACTGACAGATCGAGTGACTGGAGGCGGAACAAATGTTCGAGATTGTGTTCGTACGGTACCTCCAAGAGTTGGTTGTTCTGGAAGGAGATTACCTCCAAAGAGTACAGATGTCGCAAGACGCCGTGATCGAGTGAGATGATTGCATTGTTTGCAAAATCCAACTCGATGAGATTTCGTAGATCATGGAATGCCGTCGGATGAATGGTTTCTATTCGATTGTTGCACAGTTTGAGGATCTGCAACCTTTTTAAACCTTTAAATGCGTCCTTCGGGATGCTCACAATCGCATTGTCACTAAGATTCAGCACTCTTAAATTTTCCTGTGTGTCGAAATTTCTTGATCCTAGCGTATCGATCCGGTTGAACGAAATGTCGAGCACTTCCAGCTTATGATAAAAGCTCAGAGTAAAATGAACGTTCGTTATGTGATTCGCTGTGAGATTGATAAAGCGAACATCCGGATTTAGTTGAATTGGGACCACATCCAACCCAGCTCCGATGCACCACGTGCGCGCATTTGGGTCCACCTCGCACGTACATATCGATGGACAGAACGAATACACTTGCCGCAGGAACATCAACAGAATCAGCGTCGTCGAATAGATGATAATCCGACAGCTGACTGCTGCCGGTCGTACTAATCCTGTCATCATTTTGTAAATATTGGTGGTCATTCGGTAGATGGAAAGTCAATCCTGCTGGCTGGTCGAGGGAGCCAGACAATCCGGACGAGTAAAATGAAAGTTTTAATTAAAATCCGTGACAATACGTTGGCAGTCTGTGCGTGAGGCAGATGTTATACCCGGTTGACATCTAGTGATAGTGTTCATGTCTGTCAGGCGGTTGTGAACGGTACCGTACGGACATCATCGGTAGCAGCGTAGCTCAGCTTTCACTTTCTCCAGAAGAATCTGGTTCGGTTTAAGACCACCGTACTGTCGATCTCATGTCAGGGCAGAAATCTGTTGACAATAAAAAAGAAAGTAAAAAATGATTATTAGAATTGATATTAATTAAGGGAAAATGATGAATATTACTGAAACGGGAAACGATTGGGTAAGATTGTTTTAAAACGTCGTCTGCATTAACGGCTTTGACTGTTCTTTTATGTGGGGTTCAGAATAAAAATTGTTTTGGTGAAGGTCAATCTCACAATTTTCACAAATCTTTCATAAACCTGACTGATACTCAAATTTGACAAGATAGCAATTGAAATAATACCTACATGTAATAATTTAGCGACGCAATACTCAACTGCATTGTCATTTGAGACTTGGTTTGAAAAAATCGGTTCAGTCATCACCGAAGAACCGATGTGACTTTAATTGTGGAACATGCCCGGAATACTTTCGGAACCGTTGATAGTGGACAATATATTCAAAGAATGTTTGATTGGCAATCAATGATTTGGACGTGCGAATCTAAGTAATTTGGTGACCATTTCAATAGTTTTTAGCCTCTAAGGTATTACGAGTATACCGATTTGTATGGAAAATTCTAGTGTAACCTTGTTAACCAACCTGTACCTCAGTCTACCTTCTGACGTCGCACAAAGCAGAAGCAAAAAAATCACTACGCTATAGCAGGCTATAGGCACCAGTGAATTAAGCTAGCTATTGTTCTATATCAGTGCACATAAAAATTGTATCGCTGCCCCCGGCTGCGGAATGAAATGAGTTTGCCAAATGAAACAAAAGGGCATAACACGATTTCGATCAACTTTAATAAAACTCGTGTTAGACCCACAGTTCAGGAAGTGGAACAATTAGTTAAAGTGAAAATGGAGCTTAATCTCGCTGAAGTTACGTACATTCAGCAACATCACGTAAAAAATTGTGTTTTGATCACGTTTAGAAGCCTAGCACAGGCCGAAAATTTCAGTGCAAAGAACAACATGCAACACGAGGTCGAATTTAATAACACCAGAATCAAGATCCCTGTGCATATGGAAAATGACATGGTGGACGTGCGTATCCAATATTTGGCCCCGCGCACGAAGGAAGATTTCATCAAACGAATCATGTCGCAATATGGAGAAGTAGAATCTATTACGAATGACACCTGGAGAAATTTTTTCACCGGCGTTCCCAACGGCGTTCGTATTGTGAGGATGCGACTAAACCAATACCTTCTTACATGACTATCGAATGCAAATCATCGAAGGATGGCGTGACCTATAAGCAAACAACGCTAATCACATATCCCGGGCGGACCCCAACATGCCAATTCTGTAACCATACAGCCCACTACGGAAAAACATACGCCGAAGCAACTAGTCAAAACTCATCTACTACAGCCAACAAGCCTAACAAGCAGCCAACGACACCTTCAGATAAACCAAAAACAACAATCCAATTAACCAATAATGCAACCCGAAACCAACAACTAGCATCGCCAATAAAGAAGCAAATACCGATGAAGACGGATATACAACAGCGACCCGTAACAAGTAACAAGAAACAAATCTGATCGTGAACAGCAAGAAAGCAGTAGCGATGACAACATGGACGGGTAACGATAACGCGAGAGAAGGCAGACTGAATGATGCGGCTTCACCACCAAGGAAAAATATCTCAACACGCAGCAGCAAACTGCGTCAACAAGATCTGGCAGACCGACATTCTTAGAATTTTTTTTTATTTTTACTTATTGTAAAAAAGCCGTTTCATATAAAACTTTAAATTTTAAAAAAACAACCTGTAACTCCGGAACCAAGAGTCAGACCCGAATGAAACTTAGCAGCAGTCAATCTTTTATTTGAAATCAAGTGTGTAAAAATCAATAGATAATTCGTTAGGGAATATGTGTGATATTAGATTAAGAACTTGGCAAGCCCCCTGGAGGCATCATGAACCGTCATAGGTGGCCAACGTGGTCAAAGCTGCTTTCATTTATTATTAGTGATCCAGACCTGCAATCTAAAATAATTTTGCACCCATTTTTATATGTTTTACATCATTTGGACCTCATGGTTTTACCAGTTTATATGGGAATTTGCTGTGTGACCGCACTCTTCAACCCGTAACTCCGGAACCGGAAGTCGGATCAACTAAAAATTCAATAGCAGCTTATAGGAGCGTTTTACCTTTCAGATTAAACTAAGTTTGTGAAAATCGGTTCAGTCATCTCTGAGAAAACACACATAAACACAGACATTTCCCGATCTCGACGAACTGAATCAAATGGTATATGAGACACGGCCATGCAGGCCTCGGTTAAAAAGTTGATTTTTACAGTGATTGCATAGCCTTTCTTTATATGGGAAAAGCATAAATGTTACTTTAGGTTGAGCAATAGTCTCGGTAACCTTAACATCGGTATTTTTGGGTCGGGCTTAAAGAGTAAATTGAGACAATTAATGTTTGGAACCCTAACAATATAGTTATTTTTGGAACGGGGTTGACAACGAAATGACGGATATCCATAAGCGACGTCATTTTGAAGGCCAAGATCAGCTTCCGATTGAGCAAAATTTTATATAACCATATCATCACTAATCACTGTATCTATATTTACTCAATTTTTTCGTAATTTCGAAAATGCCCATGTGTTAAGGTTATAGAGAGTTTAAACCGGAATTCGCCGTCTTGGAATTCAAAATTGCTTCAGACATCGATTTTTGTCATGTAGGGGATACCGGGGCTAGTTAGCGGTGTTTTCAGTTTTCATTTTTTACCGCTTTGATTTTGGTAGATCTTGCAAATTAGAACTCGTTGCATGAAAGGACCGTAGTAGGCGGTATGTATGGGGCAAGTTTGCGGACTGCCAAAAAATAAGCAATCTAATGGAAATATAATGACATAAGTGGTCCATATGAAATATGCCGATTGTCTTTTCAATCAAACTGTATAGTATTCGACACTTTTCATTATATTTCAGTCTTAATTCCCCCTTCATTTTGACATCGACGCGTACTCCATATTCAAAAGCAAATTTTCGAAATTCTTCAGGCGATTGGCTGAAATAATTGTTCCCTGCGTTGACGAGAGACATAAGAAAAAGTTTCTCTTACTTTAGAGTGAATTCCAGAAATAAAAATATATGATGACTATTTTTGCACTATAAATAATACCGCCAACTTGCCCCATGTGCGCTACCGCCAACTTACCCCAACCGCATAATTTATAAAAAAGGATTTAAAAAATTGTTTTTGGGTATGAATAGGTATAATATCTATACGGATGCTGAAAGCTTTTTTCACGCACTATCGAAAAATATAATCGTTCGGGGAATAGAATGAAAACCACCTTGTAACACAAAATGTTTAAAATTATGAAAATTTACAAAGTATGCTCAAAAACACAATATCGCCCGCAGCTTCTACAAAACATAATGTTTCGCAACAAAAATTCATTGGATAATGCGTTTCACATTACTTGAGGTACACAACAAGAGACAGCGCTTTATGTCTAATAGAAACGGAGAAAAGGTGGTTCCGCCAACTTACCCCAACCGCCAACTAGCCCCGGGCTCCCCTACTCGTCAACACCATTCCGAAAATACCCATATTGTTTAGATTATAGAGGGTTTATATAAACCGAAAGTTGCCATTTTTGATTTCAAAGTGGCTTGAAACATCAATTTCCGTCATACACTCATCAACCTCATTCCGGAAAAAGGTGTTGAGGTTATAGAGAATTTATCTAAACCGGAAGTCGTCATCTTGAATTTCAAAATTACTTAAGACGTCAGTTACCGTCATATAGTCGTCACCCCATTCCCAAAATACCCATATTGTTGAGATTAAAGAGAATTTGTCTAAACCGGAAGTCGCCCTCTCGAATTACAAAATGGCTTAACATAATATACAACCTCATACTGTACTGTTTGTAGAGTAGAGTGGAGTCAAGTAGGTCAGTTTTCCTTGTAGGGCTCGTATTTTTGCACCGATTTGGACAAATAAGCATTAGTTTGGAAAGGTTAATACATCTGGCAACGTTTTAGCAATAATCGTATTATACCTGGCTAAATATTGTTCAAGCCAAATCTATTAAGGCGAAGGTACTTTTTCGACGTTTATTAAAATTGGAGGTACGATAAGTCACTTTATTCGAGGTTAAACAAAACGATATACAAGCCTATAAAATCAGCAGTTCTACTTTTTTTAAGAGTATGAATACTGCAGATATTTAAAAAAATTATGACGCAAATAATAAATGGCGGCAAATTTTTTTCTAGCTTCGGAGAATTACTTTTTTGAGCTATAGCTGCTTGCTCAGCTTGTAAAGACTCCAGCAGCACTGAATCAGTGAGAAGTGCAGCTTTACGTCGCTTTTGGTATCGATTCGATGGTTTACGCAGTGGAGCTTTGGGAAATGGAAGAAAGTCTTCAATTGAAATCAATTACTTGACATTTTACATTAATTGAAGTGACCCCAAACGGCTGACCTATTGTGCCCCCAAGCGTATGTTTCATGTTGATGCCCGTATTTTTTTTCAAAAGAAAATGTAGCGAAAATCCAACACAATACGATCAGCATTAATTATGACGTAACAAAAAACTCTCTTGACATTTTTCTACATTGGGTTTTCGTAGAACTACACGTGAAAAATTAAACGACACCGCTACTACTATAGTCGATCTATTGTAACAGCCGATATGATAGTCGTTAACGATGTTCTCTACCGTGTATCTAATTGACGCAACATGAGCGACCTCTGCAATAACATAGCAAAGATAATGCCCTATACTTATTATACCCCCTTACCTATTTGGCCCCATTTTACTCCAATTAAACTTTTTTTTACCAACTTGGCTCGTAAAAAGGAGTCCGTTATTTTGAACGTAGTTCGTGAAAATATTACGTAAAAAGAACATTACGTAAAAAAGAGTTCGTAAATGGAGGTTTCAGTGTGTATTCAGATTTGAAAGTGTATTCAAAGTCCCGCTAAAAAGTTAAGACTGCTTAGATTACCTATTTTCAAAAGCATAAAAAAATATCCCAAATAGATTATCAATAATTAATACAATAATGCTTTTCATATAAAAGTTGTTTTTAAAATTCTGACAAATTTTTGACAGTCCAAACTAAATTACAGACTAGAGATGGGCGGGTATGGAATTTTTCGTACCTGGACCCGACCCGAACCCGAACGTTATTTTTGTAAGCTTACCCGAACCCGACCCGTACCCGGATTTTATTAAAACACAAAACCCGAACCTGACCCATACCCGGGCCTGTAAAAAAAATCCGAACCCGACCCGTACTCGACCCGAACCCGACCTGTACCCGACTCGCACCCAAATTAAAATAAATTAAAAACCGTGTCCGACCCGAACGCGATTTTAAATAAATAAAGAGTAGGGAAACCCGGTGCTAGTTGACGGAAATTTCATTTATTTAAGTAGATTGTGTACTATTGCAAAATATTATCATTCACGTAATAAAATTAAGGAAATTCGTTTATTACGTTCGAAAACTGTAACCCAAGATTTTTACAAAACAAAATGAAATGCAACATATGAAAACATATTTTACATAATTTGTGGTAAAAACGAGAGATGTCTAATACAAACGAAGCCAAAGGAACTCTGCCAACTTACGCCTTCCGCAAATTAGGCTCGGGCTAAATTGCGTGCGCAGGATTCGATGAACACGAGTTGAGATTGATTTCTATATCAATATCTTTTTTTACAAATATATTGATAACATCCTCGACTTTGTTGTGCATGGCTTTCTGAGAATATTCAATTCAACACATACGAAAACGTTCAAGTGGAAAATCTTATTTTCGACCGAAAGTTCGATTGGGTGAAAATCACAAAGATCCAATGTTTACTTAGTGTCTTATAACATCCGTGGTGTGAGGACATTTTTTCCGAAACTATTTTACCGTAAAATCGGGGTTTATTTGAGCTTATATCAAACATGTTTTAGTTAATTTTCGATGAAATCAATTCTTCCAAAAATCATCTAAACAAACCTCAATTTTATTCTAAACAAGTTCAACTCCTGTCCGTCACGATTATTTTTGTAATTTAAAGAGTGATCTTCCCATTAAGAAAGGTACAATTTATCAGTATATTTTAGATTAATTGGAATAATCTCATTTACGCATATATGTACATGTGAACATTGCTTTTCAATTAAACTTATCAATAAATTATGTAGTAACGCCAAACATTTTTGTCAATAAAGCCAAAAAAAATCTACAATTTTTGGTGTTTGGTAGTTAATTTAGACTATTTTTCTTGAACAGAAGTCATACACTACATAGAGTAAGGTGGGGCAAATCCGACCGTTGGGTAAACCCGACCCCCCTCTGTTACCGAAAATCAGAAGCACTACGCGAACTAATATCAATGTTGTCGTGTAGAGCATCGAAAATAATCATAATGGTGGTATTGCGCGACAGCGACAGGAACAATTAAATTTTATGAATCCTCACTTTATTTATTAGGATTATAAAATTCCTGTGTGTGAGAGGGTAAGTATGAGTCTCGATTTTTACATATAATTCTATAATCTTACGTTTAATGTTTCTCGCTATCGTGCAACGTTTCATGCGACAGCTTCTTGCTTTGCACCTGATCAACGCAGTACTGGATTCTACAGAAACATATGTTGTGAGTTCTACATTGGTCTATTAATTATCTGGTGGCTCACCTGGTAAAGGTAATCTACGTGGGAACTAACGTTTAGTACTGAGATGGATAAGTTGCGGCATTTAATCCTGCAGTGATCTAAATATTTTATCGTTTCACTCAGCACAATAATGATTATATAAAATGCTCACTTTTATAATTCGCGTACTTTTCAACGCTTTTTCGCTCCGTACTATGCTATCGTTTTACCTTAGGTTAAGATATCGTTTTAATTCATAATTTTAAGCTCTAGTATTAGGTTTCTCAACTTATTAGATATTAAGAATATTTTAGAAGTACATATAAGTAGAAAAGTAAGTTCGATTTGTAACTAGATGTATTAACTTTAGAATTAAATTTAGTTTAGGAAAGTAATCCAGCACGCTTCGTGTTCAATAGACAATTGTCGTTTTCTTCGTCTCCACTTTACTATGTGATCACATGCCGTATGGTGGGTCACCTCTAACGTCGCTAGCGATCCTTCGGGCACGATTTGTTTAGACTGATCGTTGTATTGTCGTTGCCGTTCTCTTGATAGGGCGTACGGGCTCGTCGGTCGATGTAGCGCAATTAACAAGTGGTATGACAGCATTTCATTAGTCTACATTGAGATGCTCAAACGACAAAAAGTGTGTTCGTGATTTTAGCATTCCAAGATTGACATTGAACTCCATTTTCTTCATGTTACAATTCAATAACACAACATTCATTGATTTATCATTGAAAAACCATAAAATTTGGATAATATCTGCACTAAATCAACCAAAACATAGGGGGTCGGGTTTACCTCACCATTTTTGAAAACAGAAAATATGAACATTTTTGTAAAACGCTTGTATCACAAGATATTCCCAAGATTCAAACAAAATGCTATATATAGGAGTCAAACCTTTAATTTGGTATATAAAACGACTTGATTCGATGTAAAATGAGCATTTTCCAAATGGTGAACTTCCAGCTCAATATCTATGGATTTTCGCTGGAAGTTCATCATTTCACTCGATACACGCTCCCCTATAGGAAGGATGCATGTCAAAATGGAAAATTATGCTTGTTTCAATATTTTCTACGAGGATAAGTAATCATTTTTGATTTTGGCGGAAAAGGTCATCCAAACATTCAAAAACGGGTAAGTGCGCAATTTTGCGAAAAAAAACCCGACCCGACCCGTACCGGCAATTAATATTTTTTAATGTACCCGACCCGATCCGTACCCGGTGATAGCAAAACCCGAACCCGCCCCGATTCCTACGGGCACGGGTTCGGGTCAGATATCGGGTAAAAATACCCGTACCCGCCCATCTCTACAGACGCTTAAACTGCAAACCTTCGAAAGATCCATAGACTCTTTTCAACTTTTGCTATCAATCACATCACTGACAACGTTACTGTTTTCAATTTTTCGTAAACTGTTACAACAAGCGTCGGGTATTTTAACATATTTTACAAAAACAGATTAATGCAAAGCCAAGCTCCACGTTCTCGGATTAGGTGTTTGAATTCCACAAATTAATTTCTTCATACCTACTTCTCTTTCATCGGATCACTTGCTCCGAAACATCCCAACACACTCCGAATCCAAAATGGCGAGAAAGAGATTAAAATCAACTGCGACCGAGACATCTTTCAAGCACCACGGATGCTGGCGAGAATGCGGAACAGACTATACCTACCGAGCTCGGTGTTTCCGAGTATTGTGAATCTTTTCACTTTCTAAATGTAGAAAACCTGCTGCCACGATATGTTCCTGAGATATTTTGACTGACGGCTGTTCTGTTGGGGATTTAGCGGTATTCATTATGCTTCTTCTCCGGAAATGAAACAAGAAGCATGTGGCATTTGGTGAGAATACTCATTGTTTGCCCGAACGCGTTTATTGTTAGCAGTTGGTCATTTAGGCCTGCTCACAGCCGCAAATTTGAGTTGAAGAACAAGCATCCACGAGATGAAAGTAATTAAATCAGATTGTCTTGTTGTGTGTCACCGGCAGTACATAATAGTAAACAGCGAGGTGACGGTTGCCAGTGTTGGTTCAGAGCACAGATGAATCACTCCCATGTTACTGTCAGCCAGGGGTGAATAATAGTTTGTAGCATTTATTCCGCAGTCCGACACCAACAGGGAACGCCAGCTTGCACGGCTGATGAAGGGCGCGTATAGGATGAGCTACTCTTTTGTGGTATCATTTTGCTATGTCAAGCGGCAACGTATTTCACTATACATCTTATAATCCAGAAGGGACAAAGACAAATGTACTAGGGTGGATGCGCCTCTTATCGCCTTATTAGGGAGGGTGGCGCACTCATTCGTTCATAACACAGCCTCAGGTATCTAAATTAGTGTCAATAAGTTTGCTTTGTTCCGCAGCATCATACTACATTTCGTTGGGTAACTGTTTCGCGACCAAATCTTAGTGTACAGAATGTAATTGCAGAGACAGTGTTATTGTTATATGACATTAAGGATACTTCCTGGCTGGGATTAGAACACACGACGTTGGGCTTATGAGACCAGCGCCTTCCTCTCTGAATTGGCACACCGAGGAGATCCTAAGTATGGGCATAATTCCATAAATGGTTCGAATGATAGATGACCGACACGTAGTGAAACAAAAGGAAATAATTCACGAATATTGCATTTTGTACAAGCGATGTTCGCGTAAACGAAAATTCTGGTAATGAATAGTCAAAGACTATTCGTTGGCAGCTAAATTATTAATTACTCTAGGAGTAAAATACGAAATTAGTATTTTCAAATACTTCGTATTCAAAATCGAAGTCTTCAGCAAAGTTTCTTATCGATTTTTAAGATTTTAGGGATTTTCTACAAACATGGGAAAAGTAGCATCACGAGCCGTCCGTTCGTCATTCACAAGAAATAATTCTTCACTGATGAATTATTCTGTTTGCCTAGAGAATGAGGCATACTAAGGGTCCATACACCAATGATGTAGCTTTTATGGGGGATTTTAGACCCCCTCTCCCCTCTCGTAGCATTTAATCACAAAATTCAAAACTCTTCTTTTGAACCAACGTAACTTTTACCAAGACATCCCCCCTCTCTTCCCTTGGCTTATAGAAAATGTTTCATTTTTTCGTATATTTCGTTCAAATTCATTTCTTACAAATTTGTTGAGTACGGCCTTCATCAAAATTTACATTTTTATAAAATCGTTTATAAAAATCGTTCTTCGACGATTGGAGGCAAAAACGTTCGGTTGAAAGTTTTACTAAGATTTATTTTTACTTCGTGACATTCGAAAATAAGTTCTGTTCAGTCTACTACCCGCAATTGCTGCAGTTTTACTACCGACGATTAAGCATTAGACCGGCAACAATTTTGACTTTTTTCGGACCACTGTTAAATCAAACGATAATCGGCTTCACATTCCATTTGACAAATATGAGCATTTTCCGAAAACTCTAGTTCATTCACAAGAGTTTTCAAGTTTGCTTGTGAAAATATATAAAAAATAAGCAATAGACACAATCAATGCAGTACAAAATGCCAGTATGATCTTGTACATCCCAAAATCTGCAGGTATATAGCTTAAAGTGTAAGGATCAACATTGCCGTAGACTGCAAATTGATCCGATTTTGGAGTAAAAAGACATTCTCATATAAAATTTTGTGTTGCCTCTTTTTCACTCAGATGTTTAGAATAGCAAATTTCAAAAAAATCAGTTGCTCTTCAAAGTTAATTTACTTTGTCGGGGAACCTCCAATCAATATGCAACCATCAACAAAGCTGTTCGTTATAAAATAAACTACGCAACCATATGTTTTGAGGTATGCAGAGTTACTGTGGATTTTTTATTGGATTTAAGTTTTTATTTCCGAGTTTCCATATATATTACTATTGAAACGTGAAACCTCTTATGTGTGAACTAGAGCTATCAGAAAAGATCATATTTTCATTCGACAAATATGTTATAACTTTATCAAATGAACGTCTACATCAAAACTTATTACAGATTCGGAAAGTAGACAAAATTTCACGAAAGATTCAATCAACATAAACTGAATATACTAGAATTTGACGATTTGACTTTTATTAAAATACGTTGAAAGTTCTAAGTTGTCACGCGTTGTAACGTCATATTACATTATCGGTCATAAAACAATCCTCTTCCAGTTCCAGTATCTTCAGTTAATGTTGATTGAATCATTCGTTGAATTTTGTCTACTTTCTGAATCTGTAATAAGTTTTGTTGTAGGCGTTCATTTGATAAAGTTAAAACATATTTGTCGAATGAAGATTCGTCAAATCGTTGTTGCGTCACGAAAGAATGTGTCATATGCGTATTAAAAGGTTTCTTAGCGCATACATGCTTCAAGGGTGTTTAAAGCATGTAGGCTTTAGATATGCATTTAGTGGTATTATAGAGCAAATATAAAGACGATATAATGCTAAGGCAATGCAGTGCAGTGGGTTTTCTTGTTATGCACCTCCTCTTGGTATTTATATCGACATATTTCGTTGCGTACGAACATATGCAAGATAGCCTAGGCAGCAAAAGTAGAACACTTGCCGTGAAAAAAGATGCAATATACCAATGTTCGAGACTTGCTAAAGGTAATTTTCGTAAAACATTATTCATATCGTGTGAGATCCAAATTGCGTTATAGTTAAAGTATTCATTATATTGCAAAATGAGCGAGTCAATTACAGTAAATTTAAAAATATTCTTCCTTTTGGTTCATCATACTGAAAAGCAAACTTAAGAGAACGTTGCGAAAACATTGTAGAAAATGGATGTCTATTAAAGTTTTCTAATAACGTGAGTAGTGCATAGGGTTTGTGGTACAGTAATACCAGTACTGAACAAAAGCCAGCACCGGTATTTTCGGTACCATACACAAATTTCCATGAAAAATATATGCAACCCTATGGGGACCCATTACAAAATATCGTTCTGCAAGGTGGCTTTTAATTATAATAATTATCTTCCAGATGAATCGTTCTGCTTACTGTCCAAATGGAATAATTAATTAATTTTTCAAAAAATAGTAACAGAGTTTGTGTCTTTAGCGAATTTGTTAAGACTATCATTTAAAACAACTTTATTGAAGGCATGAATACTACGTGTAGTGAGTAAATCGAGCTATGGCATGATATATACGAAATATTCTTAAGTCTACTTTTATTTCTAAAATAGCTTTCAATTGTGAGCTTTACAAACTTTAGTTTTTGATAAAATGTAAATTTTATTGTTTTGTAAACAATAGGGCGATTTATCAAGTAAAACGATTTATCAAGCAAAATCGTAATTATTTATTTTAAAGGTTAATACAAATAGCCTAAATACTTTGATACCCTGAACACATGGAGCCGTCATGTCTTCAACAAAGTGGTTTGTAATAGCATTCCCGAAAATTTTGCTGAAAACATTGAGTCTCGAACTAAATTTGTTTGTCTTATGGAGAATTTCTCCATAAGTGCTTTTTGAAGGATATAACGTCAACATTATTTTATCCGATGATTGCTGCTGTTTAACGTTTGTAAAATCCATCGAAGATACTAAACCTCCGAAATTGGCGGTTTCGAAATGATGTGATCTTGACCTTAAATTACCGTTAATCAAATGTTGACAAAAACCGCTGCCCAAGGATTTACCAACGAGCTCGCTGTAGGATGGCAGAATCTTAAGCTTGAAGATCAGCTCGCCTTTCTGAGAGCGCTTCGTTTTGACGACGTTCACTACCACCTCCTTCAGCTCCGAGTCCTCTCTCGCTCTCTTGAGAATGCGATTTTTTTTTCGTTTGTTTCAATAATCAAGGAATCGCTTTTGTATTTTGTTCTACAAGATGATGACACGAATGAACTCAGGATGAATGAAGTTCACAATTCTCGGTGGTTTATTTACTTTGCCAGTTGCGTGAGTTCAAGTGAAACGGCGACTCATCTGTTACATTCGACCTCATTTAACTCTCATGTAAACAAACCACCGAGAATTGTCAAACGAAGTTCATCCTGCTTATTTTGTGGGGTTATGTCGGTTGGTGTAAAGCGGACCCTACACGTGTAGAAATATTGTCAATAAATTGAATATTGATCAATATATTGATCGTGTAAGGGTATCTTGAAAATATTGATCATGTAGAAATCAAATGGGATTGACGTATTGAAGCAGTCTTGACAATACTTTTATTGACAATATTCTTGTCCCGTGTAGGGTCCGCTTAAAACCTAATATATACTAATGAGGCTGGCATTTTTCTTTCTTCTATTGTTCCTTATTCTTCTCTGATGATGGACTCTATCTCGCTCTTCTGTTTCTTCGGTTCCACTTGCTCCTCCGGCGTGTCCCTCATGCTTTTGTCCGAGCGAGTATTGCAGTGATTCAATGGTGTCTCATTAGTTTGGGCCTACATCAATGTATTACTTCGTGTGGGGCTCGCACCTCATCGCACCTCTTTCTTTTGATCACGAGCCACGAGTGAGTTAACAGAGCCTCGCTTGATTTATATGGCTCGACCTTTGAGCTGTTTAGCTCCCGAGTTTCCTCTTTCTTTCTGTAGTTCTCGCCATCTACTTTGCCGTTTAGATGCTATGCCTCTTTGAGCTATTTAGTTACTAACTCCATTCGGATATACCCCAGCGGTAAATTTCCGCAGGCCAATTGACTCCAGTTTCCGCGAGTCTTTTAGCTCCTGTGTTCGTAAACCATTGCACTCTAGTAGTACCTACTCCATTAACCTCTGAATTAGAGCGTTTAGAATCTCTGCGTACTTGAGCCATTTAGCTCCGAACATGTAATCGAGTAGTCCCAGCCGGCAGACCTCCGCGAGCCATTTAACTCCCGTGTGAATGAATCATTTATCTCCTGTTTCCGTGAGCCATTTTACTCCCAGCCAAGGATGCAAATTGCCTACCTTTTCTGCGGCTGTAATTTTTCTGCCTACATTCTCATTTCTTTTTCGTCGCTGCTGTCGTTCGCTATTGCAGGACGCCCAGCGCTGTACGGCAGTCTGTAAGCAAAGCAGTAACATGACAAAGAAATACTGCCCCCAGTACAGCCACCAGACGCGAGCGGTACAGCTTCTCTTTCCTTATTTTACACTTTTTAATATTTTTAATCACAAACGACGACAATAAATGCGGTTCGTTGACGCCACGACCGGCATTAACGCTTTCGTGTGCGGGCTTCTCCCTTTGACTATGCAGTACAAAGTATACAAAGCGAGAATACAAACTTTACTACGCCACACTCTCACCGAGCAGTCGGAGTATAGCAGCAAAACAAAAATGTATTCCACTGCTGTACGTGAAAATGTACTCGGTTTGGCTACCGTTCTGGCAAGAGCTGTAGTGATGCGTCGCTGTAGCGGGTTGTACGGCTTGTGCAAATGTAAATATACCGAAAAAAATGTAGTTTACCAGTACCTTTGGCATCCCTGCTCCCAGCATTGTCGCGAACTATTCGGATAGTCCCTGGCGGAGGGATTTTCAAAATGTCAATTTGTTTCATTTTTATGGCCCTTAACCCATTGATGCCTGTGTTGTTTATGGTCAACAACGTTTTTAAACAGCTCTAACTTTAGATTGAGACAAGATTTGCTCACAAAAACAAGTAAGACTAAGAAATTTGATTATTGCCTTTCATTTGAGCATTAACAGTTACAAGGATCAGCTCTACAACTGAAGTTATTGCAGTTAGTCTGATTGGATTCTGATGGAGCAGTGCTGCCAGAGACAGTTTACGTTGACGCCGGAAAAAGATTTTTTTCATATATCTTCGTTATCGTTATTTTTGTAAACTTATGAAACTTATCAATTTAGAATGTCTTTGGCTACGTTTTCCAGGCAATTGAACTATTGTCAATATTGTAGGAGAATTGTATTGAGCATTGGAAGGAAAAAATTGAGCAGCTTCTAGCACTGCATGGGAAGTACCTATCTTTATGAAAAAAGGCTTTCCGTGTTTCAAAAAATAACGCAGATATTGAAAATTTTCACAAATCGTTACTTAACTTTTACAAATTATAAAATAAAATAAATCCCTCTCGTATAAACATAGCCAACATGGCTATGCCTATAACAAATATGAGTTTTCAGATTACAGATTACCCAATTTGCCAAAACTTTACTTGAGCGGGACTCATGCTGTTTCAACATCGATATCATCAATGAATTTTCAAGGTCGCGAGAGAATTTTCTTTTCCACTTCAAATATAAAATTGAAAAGTTAAAACATGTATCTTCAAATTAAAAAAAAAAGTTTCAAAATCTATTGAGTAGATGCCTTACAATTTATTCCCAAAAAAGAGCTTAATTCTAGGCCTCGCGAGTAGAGGACCCCCTTAACCAGCCACTTGCTGCTGAGTTGGACTTATCTAACTAGCATTAAGTTGATATTAGTTACTGACGAGTAGAATACAAAACACTAAAAACCCATACTTTGTGTTAGGTCTTGTGTCCTTTTTTCTCTTCGGAATTTTTTGCATAATATCAGGCGTTTGGTTCTTTCACCAAAAGACAGTTTCGGTTCACATTCCTTGACGGCAAACAGAACTTCTGTGCTTACTTTCGGAACATCACTCGGTACCAGTTAGTTGTTAAGTGTTCACGCAAGACGTGTGACTTTTTGGATTTTGGGTCTAACTAGCGCTAATTTGGTGCTGGTTTGGACTTATCTAACTAGTATTAAGTTGATGTTAGTTACTGACGAGGAGAATCTGAAACACTAAAAAACCATACAGCCATTTTTGTTGTAAAACCGACATAATTTGCATAATGACTCCGTTATCCGTAGAATTTACATTGTTACGTTTGCAAGGGGTCTCGTCTTGCTGCTGCTTATCGCCAAAGCTGTGGTCGCTCTTGCCACTTTCTCACAGGCATAATCGACGTGACTATAAAAATTCAGCAAGTCGTCGATTATTACGCCCAATTGCTTTCCGTCATTCTTGGAGTCGATTGTATATTTTCCTACCATGATTTTTGCCTGTTGCACTACCTTTCTATTGTTTATGAACACCACTTCTGTTTTTGATGAGTTATCTTCAGTCTTTCACTGAATCTATCATCTTCGTGACAGGTACCCCCCCCTCTTCTAGATATTCCTTGAACAGTAGGACACGACATCATCCGCGAGACAGACAATCTAGGAAAGTTCAGCTTCAATACTCCATCGTACATCGCGTCCCGCAGAGTTAGGCCGAGGATAGAGTCATGCGGAACACCGGTCGATATTATCTTTGTTCTATCTTTCTTGTCTGTCTCGTCGATCAGAGTTCGTTTCGGAAAGTAGTTCTTCAATATCCTACAGGGGGCATTGGTGATTGCTTCATAACTAGTACTTTTGAAGAAATTCTTTACGTCTAAGATAAACACCATTTTTTCTGTGCTGTTTCCTCAGTTTTTAAATCCGTTCGAATGGCATCCCCTGTAGGCCTGCTTTTCTGGAAACCAAACTGTATGTTCTCACTCTTCGTGTACACTCAGGTTTTTTTTACGCGGGGGATACGAGCCGCGTAAATGAAAACCGCGTAAATGAAAACCGCGTAAATTTCAAAATCCGCGTAAATGAAAACCGCGTAAATTTCAAAATCCGCGTAAATGAAAACCGCGTAAATTTCAAAATCCGCGTAAATGAAAACCGCGTAAATTTCAAAATCCGCGTAAATGAAAACCGCGTAAATTTCAAAATCCGCGTAAATGAAGACCACTTAAATTTAAGAATCCGCGATAAAGGGAACCTCATTGATGGGTACCGCGTAAATTCCAAAATCCGCGTAAATGAAAACCGCGTAAATTTCAAAAACCGCGTAAATGAAAACCGCGTAAATTTCAAAAACCGCGTAAATGAAAACCGCGTAAATTTCAAAATCCGCGTAAATGAAAACCGCGTAAATTTCAAAATCCGCGTAAAAAAAACCGCGTAAAAAAATACCGCGCAAAAAAAAATCGCGTATAAAAAAACTTTAGTGTAATTGGTAAGCTTGTTCAGGATTCCTCTCTCTCTAACTAACTCCAACTAGTTTTGGAATTCCGTCTTGTCATGTGGCTTTCTTCACTCTCATGGCTTTCACCATCTCGATCAGCTCTTTGTTGATTATTCGGGCTTCTTTTTCATTATTATCTGTCTCAATTTATGGTGGAAGGAGATCGTTGGTTCATGCTGTGGGAGAATCCCTTCGATGATGACCTTCATCTTCTCCGGGTACTTTTCAGAAGGTACAGCTATGTATTTTAGCTTCGCCATGCTGACTCTGTAAGCGTATCCCCACATATTCGCGTTGGCTTTTTGCCAATGCTGCCCAAGGCAGGTGTGTTGTATTAGCGCTATCCTCGAATTTCCCGTGAATGTTTCAAGTTTTTATATGCTTTATAGATATCATAAAAAAATCTATTCAAATTTATACCTAACTTATTATATTCATAATTGAATCGACACTGGAAAAAAATTACCATCAAATAAAACATTTCTCCGTAACTAATTGCCATCATGCCGCTATTAAACTCATGACATAACATAAGGCCACCCATTTTTTTCCGAACGCTACTAATAGTCTATCAAATTTTCTACACATGCAACGTTTTATTGTTATTGCCACTACCAAGTCCCAAGTCCGCCCAAGCAATCCAATTATTTGGTGGATGATTTTCACTCTACTCACCGAAGTAAACGCTACCTGAAGAACAAGACCCATTTTCCAATTTTTCCAGCACTTGCACCGAATCTCTGCTTCACAGTGGTTTCTGCGGGGAAAGCCCACAAAAGCCACGGTGATTGTGGTTTAATAATAGGTGTTATTATTTCCTCCTACTTCACCGCTCCTACCGGCCAACGCCCTCCTCATGTCACTGCTACGGAAGCGATGATGGTTCATGCTGCTCCATTCACCCCAACCCAGTCATATCGGATGGATGATTTGCCCTTCGTTCAATACCGTGTCAATTTATGGGTGTCATAATAGAATTTTTCCACCTCGTATTCAATGTTGGGCATTTTTTTCCTTTGCCCCTATTCACACGTACCGGAGTACACTTCATATATGCATGTAATACCAGCGATGTTGTGGGTGGAAAACGGGTCGTTTATCAGCGTAAACCTATCTTCTTCCGTCGCTACTTTGGCTATGATCCTGTTCGGCGGGAATGACTCGTCCTGTGTGTGCCCTATCATTTGAACGTGGTTAAGCATTTGATTGGAGGTGCTGTTTGGAAGTGAAAAAATAATAACTTGAAACAAGAAAAATGTCGAAGGACAAAAACACAAGAGGATCAGTTTCAAAGGCCTGCCGAAGAGCAGATATAAATTGGTACTACGCTGAAAAGCTATTCGATCAAGTGAGGGGTGGGAAAAACTTGCAGGATGTCAGTGCGATGATAGATAAACGGTGACACCAAGCTGTGATAACGCTTCAGTTGCTTAGAAGTTTAAATAGACGAATTTGCAGATAAACATCAAACTCATTGGAATTCTAAAGAGCCTGTGTATGAAAGGAACTGCTCATAAAGTGAGTCCTTGCAAATAGCTCTATTATTTATGGATGGACTAGCTCGTCTCTAACCCTAGCTGAGTGCTATATAAAATCTACCGTTCTATTCAGCGATAAAGCCATTCAAACTGTTTGCAGTCTACTTAGTCTTTACTGAACTGTAAGCTAGAAGCTTCGATGAAAGGGCACCGTAAATAATGTTATCATGAATGTTTAATAACTTCGTACCATATCGTTTTACCTGCGCCGACTGTTGACTGCTGGCTGAGTCATACAGCGTGAATAGCTAGTTTCAACACAGAAATGGTTAAATGCATTTTCATGGCGGGAGCGACACGCGGCACACAGAGGGAATATGAAAAAAAAAATTGGTCGCGAATTGTTCAAGTTTCGACTAAATGTTAGAAGTAGCACAAACTATTTCAGCTGCTTTCGCTATGTAGATCAATTTAATATAGTGTCTTAGAGTATCCATAAAAAATATAAAAAACAGTCATATAACTCTAAAAACCTGTTCCATATATCGAACTTGCACAACCAGAACTCACCACATCAAAGTAGCCCCAAAGGGAATGTTCTCCGTCTACAGACATTTCATCACTTAAATAAAAAGCACTGAAGGCACAATCTAAGTCTACAGGCTGCAGCTAGGATGCTCTATTCTGAACTACAGGAAGATGTGCAAGACAGCGGATCCGTGTCACCACAGTTAGTTTGCACCATTCCGACATGCCTCCCCTTGGTTTTCTTGTCCTTACTAGGACTGTTACTTGCGAGCGGTCCTGCTTCTACCTGGTTGATACATTATTCATAAGCGATTGTTTATTTGGATTTTTACAAGAGAATGACATGTCTCCTAGTTTGTTCTACCACTTTTGCTACGTTGCTAAAGTAGCAGTCGTAGAGCTGCAGCATTCTAAACATCAAACTCTTATCCTCACTTCTCCGAAGAAGCATACATGTTTTGCACGGGGAGCATTAGACTGTGTGAAGTGTCTTTCATGGAAGTTTATGGGTACTCTCACGTAGGTATGTACTCCAGCGCTTGGATGGTGCACACTCATCTGCTATTTATTATGTTTCATCCAAAATTTACACGTGTATAGAAGTTATATTCTTGTCGTTGCATTGTTTGCATTGGAGCTGGACATTTTACACTGTACAGTTGGGGAAGGACCATCAACAGTGAACCACTTCTTGTTTTGCAATTTTTTAAATTGTTTGTGAGTCATGTTTTAGAGAATTTATTTGTTGTTTTTGTCGTGACTAATACATACTTTCCAATATTGGGGCCCTTTTAAAACTTTCGGATGAAACAGCAGGTAGAGTTTTTGAATGCTAGTGATTGTAGTGTTGTCATCGGGCGGTGATCAGCTATTTTCGTCCGCGTGCCTTATCACTTATTTTTCATAAAGCGATTCATCAGCAGTGCTATCTTTGAAAATGAACCACCTCGGTTATGCAACTAATTTTTTCCGATCTTATTTCGTTACATTCTGAATTGCACATATTTTTCGTATGTAATTTGAAATGTTCTTTGATTTGATGGCATTGAAAGGTAACACGTATCCGTCGGTTGATGCTAATCGAACTGACATTTCTTTAGGCTTAGCAAACTAATTTCTTTGTTTGTTTAGTGGTTATTTATTATTATTATTATTACAGTGGTTATTTGACCAACTAGGAAACTAACCCACTGGGTATAAATGAGGGTTGAAAATTAACAATTCGCGAGAAGAATTCAAAACCAGGTACAGTATTTTCGGCAGTCAAATCAGCACAAATAACAAATGTTTCAGGTATTTCGGTAGAGCTTATTTTTACCGTTTAAAATGTCCTTCAGATAGTATAACAACGCGTGAATAAGTATAACATGTGAACGCGTGAATAATTATCATTAATAATAATACCAAAAGTTTTACATGATAAATAATCTGTGTATTACGAAATCATCAATTACATAGATATATCGACAAATGTCTCGAGACACTAAAAGTAATCGCTTTTCAATATATTGTATTATTTTTGGAATGCCGTATGTAGCCGGAATGAAGGAGCAAGGAATAATAAAATCATATTCCTGCCATTTGATTCAATTAAAAATAAGCAATACTCACAACTGCCGGCTGCCCGGAGCTGAAGTTGATTTTTTATAAACCGAGTTTTTTAAACGATAAATTTATCATAAATTCTCGGCAGGCGGCTGCCCAGAGCAATAAATACATGATAAGACTACTGAGAGTTGCATAGATCGTAGCACTCATCAAGGTGAATCCAGATTTGTACTAACGAAAACTTCCTTCAGTGGTAAACGTGAAGGTCTCTATAACAACGTTTGTTACACTAACATTCTTTCCTTTCGCCGATGACTGTAAGGACGTGGCTGGCGTCGTTATTGGCATTTCAAAGTATAGAACTTTCGCAACGTGCGCATTAAGAATGGATAGCTACTCCCATGCCCCATTTGTTGATTCTCTGTGCAATGTCGCTTGTTCTGGTCAATCACGGAGTAGCAACTATGAATTTCACGGACATCATACTCATGCCCACTGACTGTGGTGTACTGCTCGATATTACACCATTTTTGCATTGAAAAATCGGAAAAAAAAATTGCATCCATTACACATTATACCGAATGGACATTAGACCGAATGGATATTAGACTGAATGGACATCAGACCGAATGGACATTAGACCGAATGGACATTAGACTGAATGGACATTAGACTGAATGGACATTAGACCGAATGGACATTAGACCGAATGGACATTAGACTGAATGGACATTAGACCGAATGGACATTAGACCGAATGGACATTAGACCGAATGGATATTAGACTGAATGGACATCAGACCGAATGGACATTAGATCGAATGGACATTAGACCGAATGGACATTAGACCGAATGGACATTAGACCGAATGGACATTAGACCGAATGGACATTAGACCGAATGGACATTAGACCGAATGGACATTAGATCGAATGGACATTAGACCGAATGGACAGTAGACCGAATGGACAGTAGACCGAATGGACAGTAGACCGAATGGACAGTAGACCGAATGGACAGTAGACCGAATGGACAGTAGACCGAATGGACAGTAGACCGAATGGACAGTAGACCGAATGGACAGTAGACCGAATGGACAGTAGACCGAATGGACAGTAGACCGAATGGACAGTAGACCGAATGGACAGTAGACCGAATGGACAGTAGACCGAATGGACAGTAGACCGAATGGACAGTAGACCGAATGGACAGTAGACCGAATGGACAGTAGACCGAATGGACAGTAGACCGAATGGACAGTAGACCGAATGGACAGTAGACCGAATGGACAGTAGACCGAATGGACAGTAGACCGAATGGACAGTAGACCGAATGGACAGTAGACCGAATGGACAGTAGACCGAATGGACAGTAGACCGAATGGACAGTAGACCGAATGGACAGTAGACCGAATGGACAGTAGACCGAATGGACAGTAGACCGAATGGACAGTAGACCGAATGGACAGTAGACCGAATGGACAGTAGACCGAATGGACAGTAGACCGAATGGACAGTAGACCGAATGGACAGTAGACCGAATGGACAGTAGACCGAATGGACAGTAGACCGAATGGACAGTAGACCGAATGGACAGTAGACCGAATGGACAGTAGACCGAATGGACAGTAGACCGAATGGACAGTAGACCGAATGGACAGTAGACCGAATGGACAGTAGACCGAATGGACAGTAGACCGAATGGACAGTAGACCGAATGGACAGTAGACCGAATGGACAGTAGACCGAATGGACAGTAGACCGAATGGACAGTAGACCGAATGGACAGTAGACCGAATGGACAGTAGACCGAATGGACAGTAGACCGAATGGACAGTAGACCGAATGGACAGTAGACCGAATGGACAGTAGACCGAATGGACAGTAGACCGAATGGACAGTAGACCGAATGGACAGTAGACCGAATGGACAGTAGACCGAATGGACAGTAGACCGAATGGACAGTAGACCGAATGGACAGTAGACCGAATGGACAGTAGACCGAATGGACAGTAGACCGAATGGACAGTAGACCGAATGGACAGTAGACCGAATGGACAGTAGACCGAATGGACAGTAGACCGAATGGACAGTAGACCGAATGGACAGTAGACCGAATGGACAGTAGACCGAATGGACAGTAGACCGAATGGACAGTAGACCGAATGGACAGTAGACCGAATGGACAGTAGACCGAATGGACAGTAGACCGAATGGACAGTAGACCGAATGGACAGTAGACCGAATGGACAGTAGACCGAATGGACAGTAGACCGAATGGACAGTAGACCGAATGGACAGTAGACCGAATGGACAGTAGACCGAATGGACAGTAGACCGAATGGACAGTAGACCGAATGAACAGTAGACCGAATGGACAGTAGACCGAATGGACAGTAGACCGAATGGACAGTAGACCGAATGGACAGTAGACCGAATGGAGAGTAGACCGAATGGACAGTAGACCGAATGGACAGTAGACCGAATGGACAGTAGACCGAATGGACAGTAGACCGAAAGGACAGTAGACCGAATGGACAGTAGACCGAATGGACAGTAGACCGAATGGACAGTAGACCCAATGGACAGTAGACCGAATGGACAGTAGACCGAATGGACAGTAGACCGAATGGACAGTAGACCGAATGGACAGTAGAGCGAATGGACAGTAGAGCGAATGGACAGTAGAGCGAATGGACAGTAGACCGAATGGACAGTAGACCGAATGGACAGTAGACCGAATGGACAGCAGACCGAATGGACAGTAGACCGAATGGACAGTAGACCGAATGGACAGTAGACCGAATGGACAGTAGACCGAATGGACAGTAGACCGAATGGACAGTAGACCGAATGGACAGTAGACCGAATGGACAGTAGACCGAATGGACAGTAGACCGAATGGACAGTAGACCGAATGGACAGTAGACCGAATGGACAGTAGACCGAATGGACAGTAGACCGAATGGACAGTAGACCGAATGGACAGTAGACCGAATGGACAGTAGACCGAATGGACAGTAGACCGAATGGACAGTAGACCGAATGGACAGTAGACCGAATGGACAGTAGACCGAATGGACAGTAGACCGAATGGACAGTAGACCGAATGGACAGTAGACCGAATGGACAGTAGACCGAATGGACAGTAGACCGAATGGACAGTAGACCGAATGGACAGTAGACCGAATGGACAGTAGACCGAATGGACAGTAGACCGAATGGACAGTAGACCGAATGGACAGTAGACCGAATGGACAGTAGACCGAATGGACAGTAGACCGAATGGACAGTAGACCGAATGGACAGTAGACCGAATGGACAGTAGACCCAATGGACAGTAGACCGAATGGACAGTAGACCGAATGGACAGTAGACCAAATGGACAGTAGACCGAATGGACAGTAGACCGAATAGACAGTAGACCGAATGGACAATAGACCGAATGGACAGTAGACCAAATGGACAGTAGACCGAATGGACATTAAACCAAATGGACATTATGCCGAATGGGCATTAGGCCGAATTAACAATAGACCGAATGGATATTAGACTGAATGGACATTATGCCGAATGGGCATTAGGCCTAATTACAAATAGTCCGAATGGACATTAGACCGAATGGATATTAGACTGAATGGACATTAGGCCGAATGGACATTAGGCCGAATGGACGTTATGCCCAATGGACATTAGGCCGAAGGGATATTAGGCCAAATTGACATTTGGCTAGGTTAGGCAGAATGAGCATTAGAACGAAATGTCTCATTTGTTTTGGGCCACCATACTAGCCAGGCAAATGATATTCTTGGTTTGACTATTGTAGAGTATAACCAGTAAACCATACTTGGTATGATATCTCACTTTTTACCTACTGCACACCCAAAGATATGTGTGCAATACAGTTTAGTTTTTAGGAAGTGTCAACCCCAGATGCTTTACCACAGAGCACATTATAATTACTACTCGGTTGAGTAAAAGTGTTGATAAGGAATATTTACTTTCTCGAGTAAATGGGGTTATGATTGTTTTGGAGAGATTTATGTTTATGTTCAATTATGTTGTTTTTACACAACTTCGAAGTGAAGTTCAATAAAAGTTGCATTCTGTTTAGTATAGTCATATTTTGCCCTCGCGAGGATTACAATATTACAGAAATCTGTAATATTTGGTAAAATCGTTCCTTACCGAAAAGTATTAGCTACGTATTTTTTATTTCATCATTAGGGTGTTGCTTTTCACGTTAGACTGGTGCAAAAAATTGTGATTTTTCAGAAGTTGATTTTTTTTAATTCATAAATTTTTAACTGCTGGACCAATTTTTACCCGTTATAGATCATTTTAAAGGTGTTTAAGTATAGTTTCTAGAAAAAATGGTAAACTTTGAAAAATATTGAGTTTTGTATAGACAAAATACGTATTAATTAGTGTTTCTTGATTTTCACTGCGAAGGGCCTTAACTACTCCATACTTTTATTTTTTTGTTTTGAAAGATCATTCAATTCTAAAAAAATATTTTGAACGCGAGGGGATGGCAGGATCTGTAATGTCTGAGTTTTTTCTACGTGGTAAATAGACCGCCCCCAGGTTTAATCGAATGTTGCACCCAGCTTGTAAGTAACTCAACTTCTTTATTCACAGCTGCTGTGACTCGCTGGAGATGTATGGTGAACTACCATGCGGTTTCATTGTGTCCATGCATGTGGGGTGTACACATAGATTTTTTATTTTCCAAAAATTGTATCTCCAAAACCTCTATATCTAGCAGTCTATTTTTTGGATATGTTGTGTGGAATTGAATGATCTTTCAAATAAAAATATAAAAGTATGGAGTAGCTAAGGCCCTTTGCAGTGAAAATCAAAAAACGTGTTTTGCTCATACAAAACCTAATATTTTTCAAAGTCTGCTTTTTTTCTTGAAACCACATGAATTTAAAAAAAAATCAACATTAAAAAAATCACGATTTTTTGATCACTCTAACGTGCAAAGAGACACCCTAATGACGAAATAAAAAATACGTATCTAATACTTTTCGAAAAGCAACAATTCTACTATATAGTACAAATTTCTGAGAGATAACTTTTTTCATGGAGTTGCAAATCCAATCACTTTGTGATTTCAGTAGCTCGTCTGAAGCTTATGACCACACTAAAAGTGAAAGAGCTCCGCCTTGAAGACATCCCTTATTTGTTTTAATAGTTAGTAGTGTGTTTAAAGTGCGTCAAATATTTTGCGTGAGTTTGCAATATAATAATTTAAAGTGCTGTTGAAGTAGATAATTGAAAAAAAGCATGATCGAAAAAGAGAAGGAAAGGGAATCCAAAAAATGCTACTAAACGCAAACATGATCGTCGCACAGGTAAGCAACCGCGTTAGCCGGAATGCACAACTTCAATTCCACACTCTGGCGACGAGGAGGACATCGAAGTAGTCATTTGCAAGTACAAAACCAGACGCAGCTGCTGAAAAAAACACGTTTTTCAATATTTCCTTCCACGGTTTCATGATTTTTGACATCATTTGCCATATCCTCATTTTATTACCTGAATGACGTCAATGGTTTGGATTTATTATTTGTGTTATTAATTTTTAATTAATCTGCAGTATTCATACTCTTCAAATAAAAGTTGAACCGCAGATTTTTTATATTATTATTTAGTTATGAATAAAATCATTACTGCGAAAACGTTTCCAGATGAAAAACCTTTCTAACAAGTATTTGTTTGTCAAAATCAGTGCAAAAACAACTTCGCAGGAGTTCGCCAAAAAACTGACCTACTTGACCTCACTCAACTCTTCGTAACAAAAGCGTTAAAAAAACTCTCCTTTTCCCATATCCCACAACATGCCACATTTTGTTATACCCCCTTCCCCCTAAAAGCGTTACGTAATTTATGAAAGGTCCCACCGGAAGAAATCAAGACATTCATAAACCGAACACAACTGCAAAATTTCGTTCGAAACGGCGATGGTCATATTTTATGGTCGGCAACTTTCTCATGGAATCCCTTATTTACAACAGCAATCCGTAAGCAAAAAACAAATTCCGGCCGTGAACAACATGAAGGCAGTATCGATGACGATACGGACGTCAACGACAACACGAAACCAGGCAGACGGACAACGCAGCTAATGTGTCACCGCGATGAAAAAGGATCTCAACACGTAGCAGCAAGCTGCGGCAACAAGACCCGATGGACAGGCAGTAGCTTTGTGTTTTTTTTTATTTTAACAGATTGTGAAACGTGAAAGATCCACGGCTCGGTTAGGCTAACGTGTGGATCAGTGCCAAAAAAATTTCAAAAAAAAAAGCATTTCCATATTAATAAACCGGTATTTGAAAAGATGAAATTTTAGAAAGCATATACTTAGTTCACACATGCTGTAATTGTAAGTATATTTTATGATACACAAACGATACATTTCTTAGCAAAACGTTTGTTGTTTTGAAAATTGTCATTTTTTCTACATATTTTAACAATCGATAATTTTTAATGAGATAGTTTTTTTTGAAAAAAACAAAGAATTAAGAATTGTGTAAACAAGGATAGTGCACTAAATATATAATTCTAGCAGCTTTATGGTATATTATATAAATGATTACGCCTAAGATGTCGGGTTTACCACCAGTTCGTCTATCATCTTTTAATCTAGTTCCAATTGTCTCACAATGCCACACTCGGCCAGTTTTATTGGAGATTTATGTTTATCTATCGGGTCTTATTTTAAAAATAGTTGCTAGGTTACACTGACCGTTTTACTTTTAATGCTACAAATAGTAGTAATATTCTCATTATTCAAACTAAAATAAAATGACTTAAACAAAAATGACCTCTGAGATTTTTTCATAAAACATACTATCAATTGTGGTCTTTCGAATGCAAAAAGAAGAAATCAATTTCACTTACTCCATTTTAAGATATCAACATTTGAAAAGGTTGTGTTTTTTTGCTAAAAATGCTCATAACTTTTGAACTAAATGAGCTATCTCAAATATGTCTATGTAAATAATATTCGTCTCAATAAGCTCAAAAAGTTTTGTGAAGACGCTATTGACGGAAAAAAATTATTTAAAAAGTTATAACGAAAAAACTGATTTTGTTAGGGATACCCTATCACACAACATTTTAATAGCTGTAAAATTAAAACCATTAAAGTTACAAATATGACGTCTTCAGCAAAGTTGCTTAAAAAAGGTTGTACTATAATTTTGCGGAACACTTAATTGTTCTATCTCTTCTTATTTCGAAAATAATTTTCAGATCGTACAAACAATAAGGACCACCCTAATAGCACCCATCTCAAAAGATGCCCCAATTGACACAGATTATTTGTTCCGAAGACATGAAATCTCTAGAACCAGTAGTTTAGTCACAAATGTTTTTGTCATCCTAAATTCTGGATTCGGACCACTGTGCAATGTAGTCTAGTCACTAATCTCCCAATTCGTCACATTTTGTATAACTTCGATTTTGAAGGTTAGTAAAATACACATAGTCTATACTTTATTTTTCTAAAAGTTTTAAGATTTTTTCTTCTCATGAAAAACCAAAAGTCAACCGGAAGTAAATTCGAAGTACTTCCGAAAAATTTCACTCAGCTGCAGTCAATCAACGGTCTGTTGAAAAAGAGGCGACTATCCGGGGAGAAGCACTTAATCTATATTCTATTAAAATTTCACTCTAGCTTCACTTCCTCGACGTGACATCGACTCACTGTCTGGATGGGGAATGCTTTGCTGGATCGTATCAGACCACGTAGCCCACATCTCGCCTGTCGAACCTGAGCATGCAGCGGACATACACAAACACACGTGAAGAACTGCTATGCTCGTACTAACCACAGATCGACAGGATGCGGCTGGCACAAGCATCACCGAAACTCTGGTCCAGCAGAAGGTCTAAACATTCCATCGTCGGAACGTCTCAGCATGTCGGAGTTGAACGAGCTAGATGTCTGCCTGTCTATTTGTCGGTCGGTCGGTACACCTGGCGCACCTTTGCAATGCGTGCAGCCTGTACCTACTGAATGACGGTACGATAGTGGTTTGCAAAGTCGGCCGTTGTAGATGCTTCGAAGCTTGTCGAAAAGTTGAAAAAAATAGGTTCCCTTCCTGGCTGGTTTTGCTATATGAGGCACCGAGGGAAGCACACAATTTAAATTCCTCACGAAGCTGCAGCGTCCACAAGCCTACGGAAAAGCAGGGCGAGGAATAGGGATGCAAGAATCCCGGATGTTTAATGCTTTACCCTTTACGGAAAAAGCTGGTGGAAAGTCTACCAACCAGTAGATGCAAACAACGAGTTGACAGGTATTGATGGACGCTGGCTTTGTTGGGTCCATCCAGGGTTTCCAGTTGTGGTATTTGGTGTAGAATAGTTGTAGGAAATACAATATAACTTTAGAACTGATAATGAGGAGGTACTCTTTGCTTTCCGATTTTTTAAATTACTTGATGAAATACGTGGAGTTTAAATTATTTATTAAATGCATTGCAATTAACTACCCTGGTGGTTTGCAACGAAAAACCACATTAGATTCTAGTGAATATTCCTAATTGTTAAAGTGAATCATGATTCAACAAAATATGTAATTAAAGCGAAGAGGCAAGAAAAAGACAGCAGAATAAATACAAAATAATAAAATCTATTGTTTTGCTTGAAAAGTCTGGTTCATTTTGTTTGTTTCAGTTATTTGGGTCCACCCTGTAAGCCAGACAGAAGTGAAATATTTCAGGGCAAAATCTTCGGGGGTTTGGATTGAATTCTCGAGTTCGGACTAAAATTTCCAAATTCGGGCTTAGGTTGGGTTCAATTTTATTCTCGGGTTCCTGTTTTTCTAAATTAGATTTGCGGGATCCTGCTACGTTATAGTTTTAGAATTCTTGAGTCCGGGTTTTCCGAATTTTATACTTTTGTGTGCGGGTTTAGTTAAGTTAAATTTAGTTAAATTTTCGGGTTTGGGTCTCATTCTGGTTCAAACAAATTAACTGGAATAATCCTAGCATAGTGTTCTGAAACCACTGTCACGACCAATTTGAAAAAGAAACAGTGACAGTTTGAGTCTGCTGAACCAAGGTCAGTATCATGGCAACACTTTTCTCTTTTGAACCAGAAATCTCAGCCCCAGTGGGTAAAGAACCAACTGCAACTCACCCAGACCTAGTTACCTCAGAATCCAGCCGGCCTGCTTTACCGCATGCTACTGAATATGCATAATGTCTCACCCAGACTCCACACATTCGCTAGTCTTCTGGAAGGCTTCGACAGCGGGATCTTCTCTCTCTCTCTCTCCCGTTTCCACTTTCTTTGCACACGACCAGCGAATTAATTCATTCCGGTCCATTTGAAGCTCCTGTTTGTTCCGGTTGGATGTTGACTGACCCGCCCGAACGAACGATGACCGGTCGTGACGTTTTGCCAGTCGGTTTGGCATTCAATCATCGGTTACCGGCTCGTGCAGCTGGTAACAAGCTTCTTTCGTTATTCAGAACGGATAGGTACAGAGTAAAAGAGTGCTCTTACAGGGTAATCATGAGGTGTATGCTAGGGTGGGTCATCTTTAGAGATGGGCGAAACAGTTCACTTCGAAGAACCATTCCCGACTGAACAGTTCTGTAAAAAGAACTAGTTCAGATGAACCGTTCTTCCGTTCAGCTGATAATTTACTTGTATCTAGCGAATGTCTCTCAAAACATTCGATTCTTGGAGAGGAACCAAACAGATGCTGCCCAAACTATTATACCCCTGTATGCTTAACAAGTTCATCAAGGGTAGCGATTTCTTCATGATGTATAACTAGAGAAATAGAGAATGTGATGAGTCGTTCTTCGCCGGTTCCATTCTGGGAGAGCACAGAGAGCGGTTTGTGGGACGGCAAGTCGGTTCATTTTCATTCGTTCGCCTAAAAATCGGTCCGAGAAATTCGCCAAACGGCTTTAGGTCAGGTTCAGTTCATTCGCTTTGAAGAGAATTGAGAACTACCGTTCTTTTAAAAAGAACTTCCGTTCGCTCATTCTCTTCGAAGAACCAGTTCACTTGAACCGTTCGCGAACGAATGGCCCATCTCTAGTCATCTTAGTACGTTTCTAGCTGTGAATAGTCTTTATTTCCCACAGGTTATATCCTAAAAAGTACTCGAGACTTATTAATATTTTTTGATTGGATAGCGATTACAGTAAATATTCAGCTGTCACCTATGACTGGTGATCTCATAAGCCTGCATTACGATTTGCTTATCAGTTGCGAAATCTGTCTGTTTTTAAAATCATGGTCTCATATAGGGATTGTTGCCCGAAGGCATTCTTTTGGTTAGCAATATCGTACGAAAACCTTAACTGGGATCAAACCTGCTTCTCCACCCCCAAATTTATTCTTATTGCAGAATTCGCGTCTCAATATCTCCTTTGCGGCGTTCCTCATAATGTTTTCGTTTTCGTGAGTCGAACATCACCATCCATCACGGACAGCTCTCTAGCGGATAATTACATTTTAATAATAATTAATTAACATTTCGCGTTTTTTGCCAGATTCCATCAGATTCAGCTTACGGCATATTGCGAGAGAAAAAAAAGTCAGCAAAAGCTTTACCACGCATAAAAACATCACCTGCGCTAATTTTCAGCCAACCAACATCCGTTGTTTCGCTCACCACGTCGAAAGGAAATCGATTTTCCTGCTGTAGTTAATCCCTCATTCCTTCGCTTAAACCCTCCAGAAAATGTGTTAACTAGAGGCCCTCTTTCAATCAACGTTTCCGTTCTGCTGCGAAATGCGACTCCTAATTAAGCGACGGTGTCTCAATATTTGCTAGTCCTACGTGCCCTAGATGGGTTCCCGCCTGGCGTTGAATCCAATCCCGGTGTTTGTCTTTTGGTTTCCGGCGTGATAATTAAGTACGTGATTGGTGGAATTAAGATGGTGTTTGCTGGGCCATCCACCCACATCACATGCGGTGATGAGGTGATGGGGAAGAATTTGCTGTATTGACTCATTTGTGATCTTGTGATTGCATGAAATAAAAATAAGAACGTAGGCCTCGCTTCATCAAATTTGATTCTGAATCAACTTTAGTAGCGAAAATGTTGAGGAATTAAAAATTGACAGTTCAGAATTGAGAATCGAGAATGAAGAGTTGAGAATGGAGAGTTGAGAATTGAGAATTGAGAATTGAGAATTGAGAATTGAGAATTGAGAATTGAGAATTGAGAATTGAGAATTGAGAATTGAGAATTGAGAATTGAGAATTGAGAATTGAGAATTGAGAATTGAGAATTGAGAATTGAGAATTTGAGAATTGAGAATTGAGAATTGAGAATTGAGAATTGAGAATTGAGAATTGAGAATTGAGAATTGAGAATTGAGAATTGAGAATTGAGAATTGAGAATTGAGAATTGAGAATTGAGAATTGAGAATTGAGAATTGAGAATTGAGAATTGAGAATTGAGAATTGAGAATTGAGAATTGAGAATTGAGAATTGAGAATTGAGAATTGAGAATTGAGAATTGAGAATTGAGAATTGAGAATTGAGAATTGAGAATTGAGAATTGAGAATTGAGAATTGAGAATTGAGAATTGAGAATTGAGAATTGAGAATTGAGAATTGAGAATTGAGAATTGAGAATGAGAATTGAGAATTGAGAATTGAGAATTGAGAATTGAGAATTGAGAATTGAGAATTGAGAATTGAGAATTGAGAATTGAGAATTGAGAATTGAGAATTGAGAATTGAGAATTGAGAATTGAGAATTGAGAATTGAGAATTGAGAATTGAGAATTGAGAATTGAGAATTGAGAATTGAGAATTGAGAATTGAGAATTGAGAATTGAGAATTGAGAATTGAGAATTGAGAATTGAGAATTGAGAATTGAGAATTGAGAATTGAGAATTGAGAATTGAGAATTGAGAATTGAGAATTGAGAATTGAGAATTGAGAATTGAGAATTGAGAATTGAGAATTGAGAATTGAGAATTGAGAATTGAGAATTGAGAATTGAGAATTGAGAATTGAGAATTGAGAATTGAGAATTGAGAATTGAGAATTGAGAATTGAGAATTGAGAATTGAGAATTGAGAATTGAGAATTGAGAATTGAGAATTGAGAATTGAGAATTGAGAATTGAGAATTGAGAATTGAGAATTGAGAATTGAGAATTGAGAATTGAGAATTGAGAATTGAGAATGAGATTGAGAATTGAGAATTGAGAATTGAGAATTGAGAATTGAGAATTGAGAATTGAGAATTGAGAATTGAGAATTGAGAATTGAGAATTGAGAATTGAGAATTGAGAATTGAGAATTGAGAATTGAGAATTGAGAATTGAGAATTGAGAATTGAGAATTGAGAATTGAGAATTGAGAATTGAGAATTGAGAATTGAGAATTGAGAATTGAGAATTGAGAATTGAGAATTGAGAATTGAGAATTGAGAATTGAGAATTGAGAATTGAGAATTGAGAATTGAGAATTGAGAATTGAGAATTGAGAATTGAGAATTGAGAATTGAGAATTGAGAATTGAGAATTGAGAATTGAGAATTGAGAATTGAGAATTGAGAATTGAGAATTGAGAATTGAGAATTGAGAATTGAGAATTGAGAATTGAGAATTGAGAATTGAGAATTGAGAATTGAGAATTGAGAATTGAGAATTGAGAATTGAGAATTGAGAATTAAGAATTGAGAATTGAGAATTGAGAATTGAGAATTGAGAATTGAGAATTGAGAATTGAGAATTGAGAATTGAGAATTGAGAATCGAGAATTGAGAATTGAGAATTGAGAATTGATGAGAATTGAGAATTGAGAATTGAGAATTGAGAATTGAGAATTGAGAATTGAGAATTGAGAATTGAGAATTGAGAATTGAGAATTGAGAATTGAGAATTGAGAATTGAGAATTGAGAATTGAGAATTGAGAATTGAGAATTGAGAATTGAGAATTGAGAATTGAGAATTGAGAATTGAGAATTGAGAATTGAGAATTGAGAATTGAGAATTGAGAATTGAGAATTGAGAATTGAGAATTGAGAATTGAGAATTGAGAATTGAGAATTGAGAATTGAGAATTGAGAATTGAGAATTGAGAATTGAGAATTGAGAATTGAGAATTGAGAATTGAGAATTGAGAATTGAGAATTGAGAATTGAGAATTGAGAATTGAGAATTGAGAATTGAGAATTGAGAATTGAGAATTGAGAATTGAGAATTGAGAATTGAGAATTGAGAATTGAGAATTGAGAATTGAGAATTGAGAATTGAGAATTGAGAATTGAGAATTGAGAATTGAGAATTGAGAATTGAGAATTGAGAATTGAGAATTGAGAATTGAGAATTGAGAATTGAGAATTGAGAATTGAGAATTGAGAATTGAGAATTGAGAATTGAGAATTGAGAATTGAGAATTGAGAATTGAGAATTGAGAATTGAGAATTGAGAATTGAGAATTGAGAATTGAGAATTGAGAATTGAGAATTGAGAATTGAGAATTGAGAATTGAGAATTGAGAATTGAGAATTGAGAATTGAGAATTGAGAATTGAGAATTGAGAATTGAGAATTGAGATTGAGAATTGAGAATTGAGAATTGAGAATTGAGAATTGAGAATTGAGAATTGAGAATTGAGAATTGAGAATTGAGAATTGAGAATTGAGAATTGAGAATTGAGAATTGAGAATTGAGAATGAGAATTGAGAATTGAGAATTGAGAATTGAGAATTGAGAATTGAGAATTGAGAATTGAGAATTGAGAATTGAGAATTGAGAATTGAGAATTGAGAATTGAGAATTGAGAATTGAGAATTGAGAATTGAGAATTGAGAATTGAGAATTGAGAATTGAGAATTGAGAATTGAGAATTGAGAATTGAGAATTGAGAATTGAGAATTGAGAATTGAGAATTGAGAATTGAGAATTGAGAATTGAGAATTGAGAATTGAGAATTGAGAATTGAGAATTGAGAATTGAGAATTGAGAATTGAGAATTGAGAATTGAGAATTGAGAATTGAGAATTGAGAATTGAGAATTGAGAATTGAGAATTGAGAATTGAGAATTGAGAATTGAGAATGAGAATTGAGAATTGAGAATTGAGAATTGAGAATTGAGAATTGAGAATTGAGAATTGAGAATTGAGAATTGAGAATTGAGAATTGAGAATTGAGAATTGAGAATTGAGAATTGAGAATTGAGAATTGAGAATTGAGAATTGAGAATTGAGAATTGAGAATTGAGAATTGAGAATTGAGAATTGAGAATTGAGAATGAGAATTGAGAATTGAGAATTGAGAATTGAGAATTGAGAATGAGAATTGAGAATTGAGAATTGAGAATTGAGAATTGAGAATTGAGAATTGAGAATTGAGAATTGAGAATTGAGAATTGAGAATTGAGAATTGAGAATTGAGAATTGAGAATTGAGAATTGAGAATTGAGAATTGAGAATTGAGAATTGAGAATTGAGAATTGAGAATTGAGAATTGAGAATTGAGAATTGAGAATTGAGAATTGAGAATTGAGAATTGAGAATTGAGAATTGAGAATTGAGAATTGAGAATTGAGAATTGAGAATTGAGAATTGAGAATTGAGAATTGAGAATTGAGAAGTGAGAATTGAGAATTGAGAATTGAGAATTGAGAATTGAGAATTGAGAATTGAGAATTGAGAATTGAGAATTGAGAATTGAGAATTGAGAATTGAGAATTGAGAATTGAGAATTGAGAATTGAGAATTGAGAATTGAGAATTGAGAATTGAGAATTGAGAATTGAGAATTGAGAATTGAGAATTGAGAATTGAGAATTGAGAATTGAGAATTGAGAATTGAGAATTGAGAATTGAGAATTGAGAATTGAGAATTGAGAATTGAGAATTGAGAATTGAGAATTGAGAATTGAGAATTGAGAATTGAGAATTGAGAATTGAGAATTGAGAATTGAGAATTGAGAATTGAGAATTGAGAATTGAGAATTGAGAATTGAGAATTGAGAATTGAGAATTGAGAATTGAGAATTGAGAATTGAGAATTGAGAATTGAGAATGAGAATTGAGAATTGAGAATTGAGAATTGAGAATTGAGATTGAGAATTGAGAATTGAGAATTGAGAATTGAGAATTGAGAATTGAGAATTGAGAATTGAGATTGAGAATTGAGAATTGAGAATTGAGAATTGAGAATTGAGAATTGAGAATTGAGAATTGAGAATTGAGAATTGAGAATTGAGAATTGAGAATTGAGAATTGAGAATTGAGAATTGAGAATTGAGAATTGAGAATTGAGAATTGAGAATTGAGAATTGAGAATTGAGAATTGAGAATTGAGAATTGAGAATTGAGAATTGAGAATTGAGAATTGAGAATTGAGAATTGAGAATTGAGAATTGAGAATTGAGAATTGAGAATTGAGAATTGAGAATTGAGAATTGAGAATTGAGAATTGAGAATTGAGAATTGAGAATTGAGAATTGAGAATTGAGAATTGAGAATTGAGAATTGAGAATTGAGAATTGAGAATTGAGAATTGAGAATTGAGAATTGAGAATTGAGAATTGAGAATTGAGAATTGAGAATTGAGAATTGAGAATTGAGAATTGAGAATTGAGAATTGAGAATTGAGAATTGAGAATTGAGAATTGAGAATTGAGAATTGAGAATTGAGAATTGAGAATTGAGAATTGAGAATTGAGAATTGAGAATTGAGAATTGAGAATTGAGAATTGAGAATTGAGAATTGAGAATTGAGAATTGAGAATTGAGAATTGAGAATTGAGAATTGAGAATTGAGAATTGAGAATTGAGAATTGAGAATTGAGAATTGAGAATTGAGAATTGAGAATTGAGAATTGAGAATTGAGAATTGAGAATTGAGAATTGAGAATTGAGAATTGAGAATTGAGAATTGAGAATTGAGAATTGAGAATTGAGAATTGAGAATTGAGAATTGAGAATTGAGAATTGAGAATTGAGAATTGAGAATTGAGAATTGAGAATTGAGAATTGAGAATTGAGAATTGAGAATTGAGAATTGAGAATTGAGAATTGAGAATTAAGAATTGAAAATTGAAAATTGAAAATTGAGAATTGAGAATTGAGAATTGAGAATTGAGAATTGAGAATTGAGAATTGAGAATTGAGAATTGAGAATTGAGAATTGAGAATTGAGAATTTAGAATTGAGAATTGAGAATTGAGAATTGAGAATTGAGAATTGAAACCGAGCCAATCAGCTAGGTGCCGAGGTTAGTTTGGCGACTCCGGATGGAGCGTGGCGTCCCAACGACCCATATTCGGTGGTCTGTCGCAGCCTACTCAACTAATCCTCGGCGGTGAATCTATTCTAATCCTGCGGAGTTTCCCGGCGTTGATTGCTCTCCCGAAACCGTTGCTCGCTGTTCATCACGCCATTTCCGTTGTAAGGTGATCCTAATCAGCATCACCACTCTGCACAGTTTAAAATGTCTGAAAATATCATCTAAGGGTAATTTTGGTGCGCTGAATTCGATTTTGATTAAATTTGGACGCTAAAATAAAAATTAGACAGCCTAGGGTGGTTCTAAAAGTTTTTTTTTTAGATTTCGCAAAAGTGAATTTTATTAACTTCTCAAAACAGATACTTCGTAAGTGAACAGAAACATTTTGATTTACTAGGGTAGTCCTTAGTAACGAGTTAGCTGGGGTGGTTCCAATTTATTGAAATCTGGTGAATATAAAATGATGTAATTTTATTTATTTGTTTGTAAATCTTCAGCCCAATCTGAATACCATCGTAGAAAAAATCATCCCTTCATAGCTCATTAAGAGATATGTAATCCTCATGTACTAATTTATGAGCATATGCGTTTAGAATAGTTATAAAAGATAGCTTATCTTAAGGTGTTTGATAGAATGCGTTAAATTTTTGTTTTATTGGTTTATTTATTTATTTAAGCTATTAAAAGACCGGTTTTTTTGATTTTGATGAATATCTCAAATCATGCCCTACTAAGCTCTATTCACAGTTGCTCATACGATACATACTGCAGATAAGCCGCTTAATAATTTTCCAGTGATTTTTAATTCCAATGATGATATGAATATCTCTCCTTGTGGGTACTGACTTGGTTTTTCGTACGAAAATATCCTGAACATACTTTGCGCTGTATGTGTATGTTTTGAAACTCTCACCAATTTGGAAGTTAATTATTGAGGGAGATTTTGAATTTGATTGTTGATTGTGATAGATTCAATAGGGAGTTTGCACTTGAAAATAAATGTTGCATTACTAGCCAATAACTAAAAATCGGGTAAAAAAGAACACTTCCCGCACTCACGTGTTTACCTTACATCGGTCACCAGTAAAGCTAACGACCAATACCTACCAAAGAGATAGGATTCATGGAAAGATATAATAATAGTTTCAGTTAGTTAGCCTCGTTGGCTTGTATTTATTTGAATTTTTCTATACTGCAGATAACTGTGAAAATGTAGAAACACGAGTCATAGTTGCAAGACGGTTAAGGCATACTTATATTTGTATCAAGGAAATCGCCCCAAACCCTGAATTTACAAGCAGCGTTCAGAAAGAAATCCACTGGCGAATAATAATGCAAAACTTTATGAAATCAAAAAATACCATGCGTCTCCATGATAAAACTAATTTTACAAATATCCACCAAACCTTCGGCGCAAAACGGCGTATCATGGCACTATGATTTTTGAAAACTTGATAAAATTCTACGTCAGTTGTACTAGATGAGATCCTTCAACGCGCTTTTACCGATAAAGAGAGTACACTCTGAATGTAAATAAGTCCGATTTAAACAACATAGTTATAATGATTTTGTTGGTAACTTTTTAAATACTCATTATTTCTCAAATCGAAATACACCATTGAATTTCTGAGATGATTTTCTATTAGAAACGCCTTTTTGTCACTCGAATTCTTGCAGATTTCCAAGACCTTGCACGACTCAAAAAAATGTGACACTTATATTTTGGAATCGATTGACTCAAAAATTTTGCGAAGACAGCTTTAGGTAATGTACATTCAGAAAAAAATATAAAAGGTACGAAAATCGACAATAAATTTTAGAGGTTTTGACCGGCCCGGCCCCACTGTGCTCTGTTGACCGCGCTCTATGTGTTTACGTCGCTTGTCATTCTGTATACGACATTATCCGGGTTGATGCCCGGTCCTCTCGTTTCAAGCAGCTCCCTGCACGTGACCAGGTTTGGAATTAGCCCATAGGTTTCCCTTCCTTTCTCCCTATTGTCCCATGCCTGCTGCCACGTCGTCATCGAATAGATTCTTACCATCTTCTTTACGTGTTTGGTGTTCCTTCGATTGTAGCACTCGATATCCTCCGCCATTTGCAAATGGCTATCATCCAGGCGATAACGTACACCATTATACTGTAGGCGCTCGCGACTCGTTCGACTTGCTTCATTTTCAGCACTGCAACCAAGACAGGAACCCCATATCGCGGTATCGATGACGAAACTCTAGATAGCAGCGTCTCGTGCTGCTGCTTGGTACGCTGACGTCTGGCATGATTCGTTGTCGACGTGGTTGATAAAGGCCAACCGGTTGACTCTCAATTGCTTCAGTGCCCTCCGACGTCAATCCTCTGAACCGCTTTGCTGTTAATGACCTACAACACCTTCGTCATGTGGTGAGCTATCTGTATCTACAACTTGACCCCGGTCATTCAGTTCTCGTTCGCGTCTATTGTCTCCGTCACCGACACCTTAACTCTATATAGTGTCTCACCCATCACCGTTAGCGACACGTTGTCCGCGAAACCAACGATTTCCTGGGCAGCCATAATGACAAAACCCCATCGTACATCACGTTCCAAAAAGTTGGACCGAGAGTGGAGCCCTGAAGTAGCTCTTCAGGATCTGACATGGTTATTCTGCTCAGCACTGCGACAATGGCTTCCCAGCTGATGCTGTTGACCGGATTCTTTACATCTATCGTAACTACAGCGCAATACCGATCTCCTCTTAGCTTCTGTTAAGATGCCTTCTTAGTACTCACGCCCGCTGCTACGCCACTGCCAGGGCGGGTTAGAACTTAATAATCAAACACCCGACTTCATTTGAACATCCAAATGGACTCGAGTTTTGTACCGAACAAAAGATAAGATCGTTCCTAAACTTGTATGACATGTATTGCTTTCTGAACAACATGTTAGTCAACCCGATTGACGTTTGGTACGGTTACATAGGATTCCATAAAACTGATACAATCGTAATATTTCAAAGGTTATCAAAAGGGACATTAAATTATTTTTATTTGCAGGTATAAATCACTGATGGCCAATTATAAATTCTTTGAATATATCGACATTTCCGGAAGTACCGGGTACCAGACATATTCCAAAATTAAAGTCACATCGGTTATTCGGTGATAACTGAATCCATTTTCACCAACTTGGCCACCCTCGCATTCTTTTTTATACTTATAATCCTCAACACTCCCACTGCATTCCAAAAAATGTTGATTTATCACCTTAAATATTTTTGCGTCATCATCGACACACTAGGAATTTTACTGAACATGTCAATGAAGAAAATAGTTGGTTTTTGCCATTGTTTCAAGAATTAAGTTACGTTTCTGAACTAGACAAATCAGTCTACGATATATTTAATTCGTAAGTTCAGTGATATAAAATGCATTAATTTCATGAAAAAATTAAGATCTGTGAAAGGGCTGCCGAACACATTTTGTGAAAATACACATTAGTTTTGAGCATAGTTATTAAAGCTGGTAATAGTGGTAAAATTACATATAAATAAGAGTTCAACCATTTCTTCACGCCTACAAATCTTCTGCTAGATCAGAACTTTGATGATAAATTCCGACCAAGCATGGGAAAAATCGCATCGCGAACCGTTCGTACGCACTTCACAAGCAAGCTTTCTTCAGTTGTGATGCATTCTGTTAGCTTCGCAAATGATAGGGTGATGAGCCTATTTGCGCCATGTTTCTATTATCACCCTATTCATTTGAAGCCTTTGGTTAGAGCAGTGTCTGCCATCTTTGTTCAACGCATTGAGTCAAATGGTAGCGCAACAATAGGGGCACTCGATTCGAGTTTTCATTGTGCTCAAACACGAGAATTTTACTGTTTTCAACGCATTTGTGTTATTATATTGGTTCTTAACAACGAAGCAAAGCGGTTGATGTCAATTTTTACGCATTCCATTGATTGTAAGGCAAGAAATTACAGAATTAATGAGGCACCTTGCTTAGTATGGTGAAAATCTCATCACCTTACCTAGAAACCTGTCGCTACGGATACACGCGAGCCAAAGCTATAACAACCAACGAAGAAGCACATCAGTTGCGTCTTTATTCTGTCCTTCCCCAACGCGGATGGCTTCGTTCGCGAAGCTCTTCTCGAGCGGTTTGTGGTTTGCATAGGGTTTTTATTACACAGTTTTATATCATTTTCATATTCGTAGGATATAATTAATAATTTCGATATTAGTTTTGAGATTAGCTGATAATCAATGTTTTTCAAATTTTGCAACAATGCTAACCCGCTAACAAATGGGCAAAGAACTTCAGTAGATAAAATTTCTTGTAGTGCATCACAAAACTATTCATAACGCGCTCTGTAAGCAAAAATGCAGTAAAAATAGGTTGTATGTTTTATTCATACATCAAGAAACCTTTGTGAGCTTTGCGAAGCTATGTGAGAAACATTCGCGAGCGAAGATTTGACGCTGTTTCGCTATTCATTGTATATTGTGAAGGTTTCAGACTTTTCCCTTGGTGCGTTGTTCATGGTTAATTAGTGAGTACAAAATTTTGGTTATTTTGTGATTCACAGTTAAAGGGTGAACACGAAATTATTGCGATACATTCAACAGGGCATAATTTTTTCTACCATTGGGTAAAAATCAACCAAATTTTGCACACTTTCTCATTGATGTGTATTGTTTACATGCTGTCAAACTCGAAGTCGTGTTTTTCGATTCAACGAAAATGGAGGTGAACCAACGCGAGTCGAGAGAACAAATTCTTTCCAAACACCTGGAATTTCCTGACCTGTCGCACAGGCAGTTGGGAAAAATGATGAACATTCACCATTCAACCGTCTCCAGAGTGTTGAAGCGGTTCCAGGAGTGGTTGACGTTGGACCACGGCAAAGGAGCTGGAAGAAAACCGGGACTGGAGAACAAAAAGATGGAGGGAAAGGTGAAGCGGATGATTAAAGCAAATCCCAACGTCTCAAGCCGTGATTTGGCTAAAAAGATCGGCATGTTTATGTTTATTACCTTCACCAACAAGCCCCTTGGCCCCAATGGTGGTTGCTTAAACTAATTACATTTTAAAATTGACAACATTTTCGTTTTTATAGCATTCCGCGTCCGGTTGAAGTCGAAGGCCGTCGCCACACTGTTAAAAGTTCGTTGGAGTCCGGTTACAGCGCTCTGGCAACCATAGTTGGTTCTCCTGAACGGAACTCGCAGAAGGGAGTTATTACGTAGAGCTCGAACGCGGGCTTGAAGATCCAGACGTCCGAGGATTGTAGGGCAATCCACTCTGGCAGAGAGTAAGTCCGAGACGAACAGAGCTCGAGAGCAGTCCCTCCGAATGCTGAGTGTATCGAGGTGTATAAGCTGGCAACGGTTTTCATAGCTCGGCAGCTGAAATCTGTTTCGCCATGGGAGATGACGAAGGGCGAAGCGTATGAACCTGCGTTGGACAACCTCGATTCTGTCAATCCCGTTCTGGTAGTACGGATTCCAAACAGCTGAACAATATTTTAACGTTGAGCGGACCAACGCGCAGTAAAGCGATTTAAGACAATATACGTCCCTGAAGTTTTTCGCTATTCGGAAGATGAACCCAAGCTGTCGTGATGCCTTATCCACGATGTATGACGTATGTGGTTTGAATGTTAATGCCGAATCCATGATGACTCCGAGATCTTTGATGTGAGAGTGTCTTGGAATGCTCGAGCCGAAGAAATGGTAGTTAAACTGAGTCGGTTGGCGTTTCCGCGTGAACGTAACGGTTGAGCATTTGCTCGAGTTTAAAACCATTCTGTTTTGATCACACCACGTGCTAAAGCTGTCCAGATCCCTCTGAAGAAGCTCGGCATCGGTTTTATCCCGTATTTGTTGAAAAAATTTCATGTCGTCGGCGAAAGAAAGGCGGGGTCCTTGTAATGTGAAATTGGCATCATTAAAGTAGAGGAGGAATATTACTGGACCGAGATGGCTTCCTTGTGGTATGCCGGATGTAGCGAAGAATGGTGCAGATAGACAGTCCTTAACGTGGGAGTCTGCATTTCCGCGCCAAGAGGGCAGCAAATCGGTACCTTTTTGCCTTAATCTCGCAATATCTTTGGAAATAGAGCAAAAATAAAAAACAAAAATGGTATCCAGTAAACTAGGATAATTACCGAAGACATTGGTGAAAAATTTATTTCAAATTTCCAATTACTTCCAAAGTGATCGGTAGTTTTAGTAGAGAAAATCGCGAAAATTTCGAATCCTTTATGATTCCGCTCCCGAAAACAAAATTGCCTCTCCCATTTCTCTGCATTCTCTGGTTTCCACCCCACCAAAACCAGTGTTGTATCAACAAGGATTCCGTCCTATTCCTTCGTAGTATATTACAAGTTCATTTATGGATTATAACTGTTTGTAATCATGTGGATTACCAAAAGATGCAGAATACGATTTTTGCATTGTTATGCGTTGAATAAAATACATTCAACGCTTGCAAATACATCTATTGATCGAGAATTTCTTTATTTGCGGAAGCGCACGCTACTACGCAGTTACACCACTGTTAGCGCGCCTGGGTCAACGTGCATGTGTATGCGAAAACCTCGGCTTCCTTGCTGCTACCTATAGCACGTGGATACATCTATAGCTATAGCAGCACGTGGATGATCGGAGTAATGAGTGAAATGGACAACTATTATTTCTAATTACCAAAATAATCTCTCATACTAGTTCCAAAAAGTTTCAAAGGTTCAGGTTTTCCATACTATCGCAACATATCAATTTGCGCCTGAGATATTGAGGCACAGGTTCTGTATTAGGAAGTTATTTGTCGTCTATATAAAGGCTAAAAGAGGACATCATTGTAATTTTTTCTGTATCTGTATTTTCCGGAGGCCATTGTCTGCGAAAATTTTCGGAAACTCAAATGTACATAGTAATAGGACATATTCGAATGAGCTTTTCTCGGAATATGTTTAGTACTGTAAACTGACATGTTGAAAACAGGCGCACAACTAATTCGTGATCCTGCGACTATAGCGAAAATGTTTTCTAATCTGAAATATAAAAAGTATTCAAATTGATCGAAAATGGAAGCGGTGATGTTTATTGAACAACTCAGGAAATCCTGAGATTTACTCTAACTTCAATTTTCTTGTGCGTATTCTAATATGTCCCAGTTTACGGAGTGTAAAGATATTCTTTCCCGACACTTTGCGCAATTGCACTTTGAGAAAAAAAAATTTATGGGTTAAGCATGCGAATTCATGACAATACGTTTTTTTTTTAAAATTGAGAACAATTTTACGTTCAATAAAACCAATTCAACCCGGCTACCATTTTGACCATCTATCCGAAGTTTGGATTACTCAGTACGATGTACCATTCGACTCAGTTCGACGAGATATGGCATGTGTGTTTGAGTAAGCATTTTTGAATATAATTATGGGATGAGGAATAAGTATAAATTGCATAACCTATTTGAATGGATATAAATTACTTGGATTTGGTGGTCTAGAACATTGTAGATTAAAAATAGTTTTATTTGCTACAAGGTCACTGCTGCCGGCTTCGATTTCTCAGAGGAAGTGAATGAAAATTTGCTCATTCCAAAATATTCAACGGAATATCGACTGACTGTCTGGTATAACGCAGATAGCTGCAATTCAATTAGTACATTGAATGAGACGATTTTTTTAAACATCTAACAATCACAGGAGCGTGGTTCGAAAATATCTTTTCAGTTGAACGAAATTCGGAACACAGTTTTAGAAAAGTCGATTTTCTCACATTTTATCACAAGTACCTGTTGTGGCATCTTGCTCAAGTGGTCTTCGATTCTTCGATTTTGTCTGAGTTACTTGACGTCAAAGCCCTAAGTAATATAATTATTGGTAGTTTTCATAGTAATTCATATCATGTTTACCTTATGATGATATTCAAAGCATCTATTGTGCTACGCATCCGCATATTTGTCTACATTTCGACAAACAAATCACTAGAATGTGCAAAATTGCGCTTATATAGTTTGACGGATAATTTCACTTGTAAACAAAATTTGGTTAGTTTGCTAACATCGAACATTTGTTTGCACATTTATATTATGCACAATAAATACTAACTCTTAGTTTGATTTAAGCTACTCAATACTGTCCCAATTACTACTAGTTATAGAAAGCGGGTATTCATGGTATTATGATTAAGCCGGCTATTCCCCACATTTTCCTCTTGTCTGAAAATGCGAATACAGTCCAACCCTAATTCGACGATATCTTTCGACGGAACCATAAAAATATAAAACCTCAGAATACGAAGCTTTTGAAATACGCAAATGAGCCACCGAGGAAGAATTCATAATCTAATAAGAACTCAATCGTTCTTCGTTAGGATTCGAACACTCAGATTGGGGGAACAGTATCATAATTCCTGTATCATCAGAATTGACAATAGAATTTTATATACGAATTGCTACTACTTTTCGCGATTGCTAGTTTAAAGATTAGCAAAGAACAAAAACAACAGACTCATAGTGTAGATCAGAAACAAATCAACGGCCAAACATCGATTTGTTTCGTTTCAGATACTGGAAGGTTCTTTTATTCTTTATCTATAATGGAGGTTACCAAATGAGTGTTGGAAGTAAATGACGAAAACCACATGTATGGTTGAGCTTTCGTAATATGTAACATAGTTAGATATTTTGTGATAAAATTCCATTTTTAATTGTGCAAGTACTTTTTCTTAAATTGTTTACGTTCTTTTTAACTTTTTGGTGATACGATTTTGTTTTGATGAATAATAGTGCATTTCAGCTCGACGTTATTCCTGGAAATTGCTAGTTCTAACGGAATTGTGAAACAGAAGGATGAACTAAGGTTTTATTTTAATCAAGGATATAGTTGCTCGGCCAGATAAGTTTCTCGATTTCTTCTATACATGATCTTATTAAAAAAATTTAAACTATATCATTCGACTACAATAAAAGCTTTGATTGGAAATACAATGTCGCTCGATAGATCTCTGATACTTAACAGGATGGGTAAAATTGCAGATTTTTTTTTATTCATTTCGTTTATTTGATAGGCACAAATGCGTTAGCTTGGCGGTGCCAAATTCTGTTGTTTCTACATTTTGGATATCTTAAAACTAGGAGGTTACAATGTTGAAATATTTTTTTTTACAAAGGAAAAGAAAGTTTACAGCTATCTTAAGACTAGAAATAAGATTCAATATACAAGAGAGGGCCAAAAGATTTTTTTATGAAAAATTTTAAAACAAGGGATTCAGTTTGATATATAAGAGGGGGAGTAATAGAAAAATTGCAGATTGATTTGAGTTACATAAGCAAAGTACAGTTTATCATTTACAATGATTGCAGTCACAAAAATTAGAATTATGTCCTGCTAAGCTCGAAATAAACATTCTCGAGTTTATTTGATACAGTGCAAGATGCAAATGTATACACTGATAGAATATGTTCGTAAATCGCTAGGAATTACAGAAAATTTTAATAAAATATACGAATTTTTCGTACATATAATCAATCGTTCGTAGTTCTATTGAAACACTTTAATTTTTTATTACGAGTTTTTCGTGAAAATCACGAAACGACTTTCGATGGCTTATTACGAAACAGCTTTACTCGGCAAACGAATTGTTCGCTGCTATATACGAATATCTTTCTAATATTTACGAGCACCATTCGTCAAACCGTCAACGTCAAAAGAGCTTCAATATGGAGTCATTGTTGCTATACGTCAGAGGATTGTTGATCATCACGACGGTCTCGGTCTGATTATTTAGTAGCCGTATCCGTGTCCGCCGGTTTCAGGAAGATTTCCTGAACCTCTTTCGCTTGATCCAGAATCCGGAGCAGTACGGATTCAGTTGAGCCATCGCGAACTGCTCGTTGGTTTTGAATGAAGAAGTTTAAGTTTTTCTCTGCCGGAGCAAAGTCAAAACAACATGCTATTAAATACGAAAGCTTTTCTAACATGAAGGAAATGCATTCGTACGACCAACGAGATTGTTCGTAATATACACAAACATTTATTGAAATAAACGAATCATTTTGTTTCATTCACGAAAAATAATGTTGTTATCAACGATTACATTCGTGCAATGTAAACTAAATAAGCAAAATTTACGAAAACTTTCGTTCATCAAGCGGCCATTTCTTCGTACCACAATAAAATCGATTTGGCCAAATCGATTTTTTTAAATTACAAAAATCGATATTGTCAAAGCCCGATCCCAAATGATCGACTGAAAACAATAAGATGCTAATATATACGAAAACCTTTCTAAAATAAACGAAATGAATTCTTGCCGCCAACGTAATATACACAAACGCTTATTAAAATAAACAAAACATTTCGTTTCATTCACGAAAAATAATGTTTTTATCAACGATAATATTCGTGCAGTGTACATTAAATGTGTAAAATTTACGAAAGCTTTCGTTCACCAAGCAGGCATTCTTGTTTCTTGAAATGAACGAAACGCACTATTTACAATGCACGAAAATACTTCGTTGCAGAAAACAACGAATGAATTCGTGCATTGCATGATCGATTTCATTATATTTACGAATTTATATTATCAGTGTACGAAGAAAATGAATGTTGATGAGGGTGTGACAAAATTGCTATATATTTGTGAGTTCATCCACCAATACAAAATAAAAGAAAAAAATTAGCTTCAATATGTGACCTCCATTTTCAATGTAAAATCGTGTGCTGAATCCGAAAATGATGTCCAAAAAATTTAAAGTAGAACAGTATTCGAGTTAGAGTGAAAAAGTGACTTTCACCTTTAAATAAAAAAGTACATTTGACACATGAGGGATTCCATGAGAAACCGGCCCCACCACAAAATATGACCATCGTCGATTCGAACGAAACTATGAAGCTGTGTTCAGTTTATGAATCTTCATGATTTTCTCTGAACCTTGCAATATTTTTATACAAGAGCGATTTTTCAAAAGGGCGTAACATTTCTACGTGCCTTAATTTCAATTTTTTTAGCTCGAATATTTTTTTATACAGCATAGCTTTCTGAGAATGAGTTTCAGAGAATAAACATTTATATACGAAAGAAATATACACTGAAAAAAATGTTGTGCCATTTTTCACAAAAACAAAAATTTGTGTTAAAAATCAAAATTGCAAAAAACCCACTTTTTCTATTTTTTATATTTTCTCAACTAAAACCTAAAGAGAAAAGAAACATTTTGAATGTGATTGTATGATGGAGAACTTATCGGTAAAAAAGTTTTTCTAACACTAACTTTATACGTGTTTTTAAATTTCATACCAATTGACATACAAAACAGTAATTTTATTACAGAATATAATTCTATGTATCATTTTAAATCAAAATGCATTCAACAATTTTCCAAAATGCTATAGTTTTTGAGATATTTGGAATTTTGTTCCAACAAAAACATTTAATTCGTGTGATTATGCCCTATTTGAAAGTTATTCGCGTTACCCCATCATAAAATGACAAAAATCATATGTTTCTGGTTTTAAAGAAGTAAAAGAAACTTTTTTAGTGTATTTGGATCATGGAGAAGCTTTCAATAAAAAAGTTTTCCTAACAACAACTTTTGACATATTTTCATAATTCATACTATTTGCAGTCAAAAATACAATTTTCTTTTTGAATATGTTTCAAACGCCATTTCATATCAAAATGCTCATAACAAAAAATTTCTGAAATGAAGTAGTTCTCGAGATATTTTAAATTTTGTTTTAACAGTGCAATTCTTTTGTTTTATTACGACATTTTCAGAAGTTATTCGCGTTTCTCCATCAACAACAATAAGTTTTTAGAAGGCCTCGATTCACTATTTGTTTTCGTGGAATAGTTCACATAATCGCAAGATATTATTTTCAGACTCGTGATTCCTAGTAGTCATGACTCACCACGTGCTGGTGGAATAGTTCACAAAATCATAAATTAACAGGCGTTCGTGATCTGGTTCTTGATTCATAGCACATTATTCGCGATCTATCTTGTGTGCTTGGAAATATCTAGAAGATATCCATAATCATTTTCACTTTCATAAAACTCTACATATGATCTTGAAAATTTTGAGTGAACTATTCCAAAATATTTATGATGAAATACAATATGGTCTGTGTCTGGTAATGACCAGCCATATATACGAGCAGTGAATGTAAGAAATCTATTAGGACTTCGAACATCGTTATTCCCGTGATAATGTTTAATGTGGTGTCCGAGCTGAAAATGAAAACTGAGTTGATCGGTCAAAATAAACTATTGAGTTACAAATCGTGTTAGCAGCACATTTCCCAAAACATGTTACCGCGAATTGGTTACACTTGGTCCAGTTCATATTGTTATGTTTCTCCGAGTTAAACATCCAATAGGAATCCACAAATAACCTACCACAATAAAGCGAAGAAGAGTTATGAATATCGTTATAATACTGCTGATATCATGAACATAAGTCACAAGAATAAAATATCCCGTCGGTTTTCACAGTAAAGAGGGACAAGTTTATCTTTACCAGGAGACATTTTGTTCGTAGTTATGCTGGATATTTTCTCGTGAACTATTTCACGAATCTCGGAATTTTATTCATGAATCCATTCAATCCTGGAGAGCTAATTCATGATTCCTAATATATTAGTTACGATCAAATATCAGTGCTCCTGAAATAGTTCACAAAATCATGAAATATTATTCATGTATTCGTAAACTGGTTCATAATTCCTAGTAAAATAGTCACGGCTGACCGTGTGTGCCCGTGAAATAATTCACAAAATTATAAAATATTCATGTATTCGTGCACTGGTTCATGATTCCTAATACAATAATCATGACTGACCATTCCTGCTCGTGAACTAGTTGACAAAATTATGAAACATTGTTGATGTATTCGTGACCTGATTCATGCATCCTAGTATAATAGTTACGATCTTAAATCCGTTCTCGTGAAATAGTTCACAAAATCATGAAATATTATTTTTTCTCGTGGGCTGGTTCATGTTCATCATTAGTGTAATAACCACGACATACCATTCATTCCTGTGAAATAGTTCAGGAAATCCTAAAATAGTATTCATGTATTCGTGAACTGGTTCTTGATTCCTAGAACAATAGTCACGTCGGATTATAAAATAGCTCACATATTCATGAAATATTATTCATGATCCGTGATTCCTTAAACATGACTTACATTTGATTTTGCGTGCTTGTGATATTTAGAAGATATCCCTAATTATTGTCAATTTCATGCAACTTGATAATGAAATTTTCACGTGAACTATTTAAAAAAAATTGGAGTATTGTTCGTGGAATTATTTTTGATCAATGCACTTTTTCATGAAATGTCCAGCTGCTACCGAGCAGTAATAGGTACAAACAGTAGATATGAGAAAACTGTTAAGACCTCTAACATCGTTATTCATTTGATAAAGTTCAGTGTGATGCCTGGATAGAAAACGCGCTGAGCACATCAAATCATATTCGTGATATAGTTCACAGAACAAGATACCGCGAATCTGTCGAACTTTTATGACAGTTAATATTGTGACGCTACTCCGCGTAAAAAAACCGATGATAACCAAAAAAACATTAGATCGCGATAAGACAGAAAAATTGCCAATACCATGATAAAACTGCTGATATCATAAATATGAGTCACATCACTCTACGTGTCAAATTCGAAAGTAAGCTCTGGAAGAAATTACGCAAATAGTGATTAAGATCCTCAAATCATGAACATAAATCACACTCGTGACAAAAATATCATGACTAGAATACTGAAATCATGAATATTAATAAACATAAATTTCTACTCGTGACAATAATATCACGACAACGTGAATTCAAACTATGAAAATAATGGAAAAGTTCCTGAAATATTGAACATAAATCACAATACTCATGACTAAAATATTAAAAAATAGTGACTAAAATCCTGAAATCATGAAAGGGAATCACTCTACTCATATTTAAAATATCACGATAACGTTCACAAAAATTGTGAATAAACGCCTGAAATCATGAATATCGTTCGACTGTACAAATAGTTTCATCAATACAAGGCAAAAATAAATATAATACATAGAATAAAAAGAGTGCATAAAATAATTTAAATTAATGATATGAATAAACTCATGAAGTTAATAAACTGATCAGAATGAATCCAAAGTAGGAATCGAATTAATAGATAAAATGAACCAAAATGATCAAAATGAACAAAAGGAATGCTAAATTACATAAATGATTGAAATGAAATGATCATATATTTAAAATTAGTCAAGTATTCAAAATGAATAAAATAAACAAAACAAATAAAATCCATGAAATGAATAAATTATTGAATTTAAAAAAATGATTTATTCATGTATTCGTGAACTGGTTCATAATTCCTGAATAAATCATTTTTTAAAATTCAATCATAATAAAATGAATAAGTAAAACGAATTGTACGAGTTTGAGAAACATTGCTTCGGAAAGTTCTAAAATATTTTAAAAAAATCCATTATTTGAAAATGACAATTAATATACAACGCACTTTCTAGTGTTTCCATCCTTTTTTATTTTGACCTTATCGTTCTTCTTTCCTTGGCGGCGTCGTTAAAGATTATCTGATGTTTTTGCTTAATTGATGGACCTCAATTAGTTATTTAAAAACCGGAAAAAAAATTTTCGCGCAGAATAGAATTTTCAGGTCCATTATTTTAACGTACAATTGAAAAATAGAGAGATACGGTCACATGAACTTTCAAACCCATCAAACACAGTGCGTCAGAGAGAGAATGCAATTCGTGAATGAGACAGGTAAGTATATATTTAAAAGTATTAATTTGCATAGAGAAGTGTGTAAAGTCTAGGTTATGTTGGCGATATATCGTTCCAGTCATTTGCAAATAAATGAATTTTTGGTCCCGTTAACCATAAAAACGGTACCTTGTAAATTAGTGGCGTTTGTTGCTATACAGTATGTGAATGGCATTAATGTAGTCAGATCATCTGTCCAATGCATAAGCTCTCATTGTAATCCCAGCCCTTCCGCATTGTAATCTCTAGCTCTACTTCCAAGGCTACTTCTCTGTGTGTATCTGCGGGAATATGTGTCTATAGGCATGTATGTGGAATTACGAGGGTTTTACGCTGATTGTGGCACTCTCTCATTTCGTTCGTACCGTAAACCTCGCAGGATTTTTAACCGAGTTGGAGTTATTCATTATTGTGGGCCGTGTTCGGAGGTGACCGATAGAGAAGATTACACGACCCATACGTTAAAACATATATACTTTATTAAAATATAACGCGGACAAAACAGAGTGATAAAAACGCGTGTTACTGCTACTGAACTCTATTATATTCTGATTAGCTAACCGGATGTTGTTCGGTGCGTCAACTGAGTGACAGGCGTTCTACCACCAGTGAGCCCAGCAATTCCTATTGAGTTGTAGGGATGTCCACGTCTCCAACATTCATCCACATCCATCGGTTCATTAGTATTGCTAACTTACTGATCGTAGGTACGATCTGAATCGATCATGACCAACCAGGAATTGTATCAGTTAGAACAGCCGTTCACAACCTTGTTTGCTCCGCGGACCCCTTCGAAATCACCTTGGGTTATCGCGGACCCCTTCGAAATTATCCTGGGCGGTCGCGGACCCCTTCAAAATTACCCTGGGCGGTTGCGGATCCCCACGGCTTAACATCGATTTATATGCTGTATATATTATTTTCAGTCTGATACGATAAAAAAACTTGAAGTTTCAATATTCGTCCGGTAAAGATTTTCCTCTTCGCTGACCCCCAGCAACGACTTGACGGCCCCCTAGGGGTCCGTGGACCCCAGGTTGAGAATCGCTGAGTTAGAAGGTTACTTATATCCAATTCATATTCAGCCAGATCGGGATAACCGGTATGAGTCTGTGTGTTCATCAACAATCATCCGCCAAATCCCCTTCTTGTTTACACTTGGTCATCGAGTTAGATATCAGTGTTTTCCGTAGTTTCCTTCTATATATAACACTCGCTATCCTCCACTAGAATGATGCAGATAGTGATTATTTCAGCGACGACACAGACTGCATCCGATGAAATAGTTATGTACACGATTGTGATTCGCATGGTTTTGAGCCTAAATGTACTGCTTGGTTTCATTCGATTACGCTGTGTCCCCAGCACCGTGACCCTGACAGAAATTCCATACATCAGAATAGACGATGATACACTAGTCGGAAGGCGCCTCTTGCTACTGTTTGCTTCATCGCTGTTCGGCATATTTCTGTTTAATGCGTTCATAGCTTTGACCGCCTTCTCACAGATATAATCGACATAGGATGTTGAAATTCAGTCGGTCGTCGATCGTCACTTCCTGTTGTTTCAGCGCTTGCTTCGAGATTATGGAATGCTCCCCGTTCGTGACTTCTGTGTTGTTTCTACAACAACCTATAATCGCTCTCCATAAATGGTGTCAGCCTGTTCAGGATGTGCCTTTCCAAGAGTTTTCTGAAAGTACCCAGTAAGCGATTCTCAGGCGGCTTACCCGCTTTGACAATAACACCAGCTTCGGCATCGATCAGAGAAGGGCCCCTCATTTAGTAATTTTCTTATTACTAGTTTAAACATGTTCGGAAATGCCGGGACTACCACTATCAGTGCGACATTAGGGATTCTATCCGCTCCAGGCACCTTTTTCACCACATTAGCCACTCCTTGTTGAATACTTGTATCACTTCTGTGTTTTCCTGCTCTAGGTATTTGAAGCCTATGAATCTCTTTATTTATTTTATTATTCAATTCGTTTATTTGATAAGGCACGTTTGCCTTTTCTTTGGACAAAGCTGGGGGTAGATATCGGGCATCGGGAATCAACGGTAAGGATTACATATTCGGACGAATGCATCATGTAGGGGAACTGGGGGTAAGACGGACATATTAAGGATATACTTAAATATAACATGGTAAGAGCATGTTTTTGTCACCATGTAATACTCTATGTTCTAGCTCCTTATGTTGGCTTTCGAGTGCCCAGGGGGATTATTTTACAAAAATCATTTTGTATCAGTTTTTAAAGAACTGGAAAACGAAGAAATATCTGCACTTTTTCCATACTGCGGGTGAAACGGACATATAGTAGGGGTAAGACGGACATGTGGCAGAAAGGATATCAATGCAAAATATTAAGCGGATGTTTTGAATAGATTGTGGTTCTTCTTAATATATATGTTCAATTCGAGGTGAAAAACGACGTTTTGGTGTTCGATTTAGAGTTGAAGCAAATGATGTATTTTCTAATATCGTTTTTGCCGTTGTCATAAAGAGAGCAACACAATCAGTTCCAACATTGGATCATTCGATAAGTCACAATCAATTATACAAAACTGGAAGGCTATATATTAAATGCGTAATTGGTAACATCAGTTCCTCGATCACACAGCTAGAGTATGAGACTTCTAGGAATCCCGTATTGAACCTCGGTCACATTAACGTACATCCTGCAGCCTACTGCATGTGAGACTTCAGCTAACTGGATGGTTCTCCACGTTTGACTTCTAGTATTTCGTTTCTACGGGCGAGACATTCATATAAGGATGAATCAATAGAATTAATCAAGACTCCGTCTTGCCCCACCAGTATACATATTTTTTAAACGTTTGTACCTATTCACGCATAAATAAACTTACCTGTTATTTTCCACGAAGATGTCACTTAAAAGTTACTTTATCGAAACAAAGGAAAAACTCCGCGAAAGAATTGATTTTTTCATCGATAAACCTTAAAATCGGAAACTTTAAAATTACATCCGCACAAAACAGCACTACCGATTATCAATATTTGCTTAAATTGTATTCTTTTAGCAGTATTCAAGGCCTACTAAGTGTTTCATAATTCAAGGTTACCCATAATGATAGAGTACACATACAATACAATTGAAGTTTTAATGTTATATCCCTAAAATAACCATGTGTCCGTCCTACCCCACCTGTCCGTCTTACCCACAGTTCCCATATGGGGACGCCAGGCGGTCTTCCTCGAGCCGGTAGGGGTTTCTCCAGACGATTTCGTAGTACGGCTCAGATGCAGATCGGCAACACAGCGCATTGCGCGTGTGATGTTGTGCTGTAGGTCTCGTGTTTGTTGGGTCATTCGACAGAGATATTTTGTGTTGTCTTGGAGTCGCATCAAACCATCGTTGCAGTACGGTAGGCGGAAGAGGGCACTTCTTAGAATGATCTGAAAAATAATAGGGGCAAATAAATTTGAATATTGATGGTTTTTAGGAAGATATATACGAGGGACATATAGAGCGGATCGCGGCTTGCCAGTATATCTCGAACCGGGATATTGAGTGATCTTCCTTGAGCCCAAAGGGGATCCAATAGTTGAGATCTGGCAGAACAGTACTCGGCGCATGCCCAGACAATATGTTCGATATCGTGATAACCGTTACCACAGGCGCAAATACCGCTTTTTGCGAGCTCAGTGTAGTGATTGGACATGAGCCGAGATATCACATGAATGAAATCCCGACCCACATCCATGGTTTCTTCGATACCTTAGGGATTATCGAATATAGCCACCTTCTAAATTCTCCATTACTCCATGAAGATTGCCAACATTCGAGGGTTCTCTGATGAGTAATACTGAAAAATTCGCTGAAGCTGATTTGTCTTTCATATATACAGGGTGTTTGGTTCATGGTTAAGAATCTCTCGGGGGGTGATAGACTGCCATATTTGGAGAAAAAAATTGTTCTACACATACCATCAAATCTCAACCGTTACAAAGTTATTGAACTTTTTGTGTAAAAAACTTATTTGTCTTAAAATACCTCTAACTTTAAAAGTATACTTTGTATTTTAAATGTTTTAGTTCCATTCGAAAGGTGAGAAAATTTCCTATTGAATGGTGTTCTCATATTTTTTAAGTAATTAGTTTTAATTGCCTTTTAGCTGTAAAGTAGTTAAAAGTTAGTGTTTTTGAGGAGGTTTTTGCTAATTTTCTCGAAATAATGAAGTATGATTATAGCAATATCCATTATCCAAACGTTGGGTTTTAGGACGATTCATAATTTGTTCTTGGACGTCAGATTTCTATCTCATCTCATTTCTTTGTAATTTCATTACTATACTTTTCCTGTAACCGACTTGCAAGTGCTTAAAAGACTCTAATCTAAAAAATATGATTTATATCGTTATTTACAAGATTTCATTGGAAAGCTGAGAAAATGTTCGATCAGTGTATGTACAAATATCTTTTAGTTAAGTGTACTAAATGATTTTTTACTAACGAAATTACTCAAAATTTGTGTTTTTTGAAGAGTTTTTTAATTATTCTAATTATTAATCAACAAAATTTATCGTTACTATTGTTCATTTGATGCCCCTTAATGTTCTCTATAACTTTTTATTAGACACTTTGTCCATATCTCTTTTCATTTTGCTGCTATTTAATAGTTAACACAGCAAGAGCTCGTCACAAATGTAGTGGGCTCGAAATCGTTATTTTTGCATATGAAACGATGTGATAAAAACGATTTTGCGTCGAAACCAAAAGAGATAATTGAATGGAGTCAAAGAAAGAACTGTAGAACTTGCTAAAATACATTATTTCCATGATAATAATGGTGATGTTTATTATTTACTATTTTAAGAAAATTAACGAAAATGCTAATAATAGCACTAACTTTAAACTAATTTACTTTTAAAAGAATACTAAATTCACTTAACTGAAAGGTATTAATACATTTTTCACTGTAAAATTTTCCTGGCTTTCGAATGAAAAGAAGAAAAGTACAATGAGTGCCATAATTTTTCAATTAGAGCTGGTACTAGTGAAAATGCGATAAAAATATCCAAGTTGAATAACCCAAAATCATGAAAATAAGAAGAGGTAAGTGTATCATGTCAAAGAACGAATAAGGCAGCTCATCAAGACTAACAATCTGAATTATCAAAATGATAAGGTTAACTATTAGGATTTTCAAGAAATGAACAAAAAATCGTTTAAAATTGTTTAATTTTCAATAAATTACTTTGAAATGGCTACTTAAACTCACTAGCTGAAACATGTGAGGGCATCACTCAATGCGAAATTTTCTCACCTTTCGAATGGAACTAAAACATTTAAAATACAAAGTATACTTTTAAAGTTAGAGGTATTTTAAGACAAATAAGTTTTTTACACAAAAAGTTCAGTAACTCTGTAACGGTTGAGATTTGATGGTATGTGTTGAACAATTTTTTTCTTCATATATGGCAGTCTATCACCCCCCGAGAGATTCTTAACCATGAACCAAACACCCTGTATATATATCACCTTCTAAAGCGTCCGCCTTAGCTAAAGAGTCCGCTTCTTCATTACCTGGAATGGAGCAATGCGAGGGAACCCAAACTAAGGTAATCTTGTACGATCTTACAGACAAAGCACGCAGGCGCTCCTAGATTTTCCCCAGAAAATATGGAATGTGCTTTCTAGGTTTCATTGAACGGAGACCCTCGATTGAGCTGAGGCTATCCGACACAATAAAGTAATGATCGGTGGGCAAAGTATCAATGATCCCAAGGGTATACTGAATAGCAGCAAGTTCGGCGACGAAAACTGAAGCAGGATCGTTGAGTTTGAATGAGGCTGTGAGGTTTTGATTGAATATACCGAAGCCAGTGGAGCCGTCGAGGCTTGACCCGTCGGTGTGAAACATCTTGTTGCAGTCGACTTCTCGAAATTTACTATAAAAGATACATGAGATCACTTGCGGACGTATGTGATTCAGGATTTGTCGAATCTCGCACTTTATGGATGTGTCGAAGAATACGCTTGAATCAGAAGCATGGGGGAGATTGACACGATTGGGATAATATGAAGAACGAGTGGTATTTTGTGCCATGTAATCGAAGTACAAGGATATAAATCGGGTTTGAGAATTGAGTTTGACAAGCCTCTCGAAATTTGCAATTACTAACGGGTTCAAGATATCGCATCGGATGAGCAATCGATATGAGAGGTCCCAAAATCCATTTTCAGCGCAAGGACACCTGCTAGCATTTTTAGACTCATCTTATGAGTCGAGTGCATGTAACCCAAAATAGTACGCAAACAACAATATTGGATTCGCTCTAGTTTGATGAAATGTATGTTCGTAGCGAAGCGGAAACAGTAAATCCCGTACTCCATCACCGACAATATCGTTGTTTAGTACAGCCTGATCAGGTCTCTTAGGTGGGCACCCCAGCATGTTCCGGTTATTGTATGGAGAAAGTCGATCCTTTGTTGGCACTTCTGTTTCAGATACCTAATGTGACATCCCCAAGTACCTTTCGAGTCGAACCAGACCCCCAGATATTTGAAAGTTGAAACCTGAGCAATAGTTTGATCCATTAATTGAAGCTGTAGTTGCGCTGGTTCATGCTTCCTTGAAATTACGACTAGCTCAGTTTTCTCCGTGGAGAACTCGATACCCAGCTGGAGGGCCCAAGCAGACAAATGTAACAAAGACCACACCGTTATCTGCAAGCTGACTTAGCGTGCAGGAATTGACAAGACATTCTTCAATGTCATTCACGTAAAAGTTGTAGTGAAGGGGGCTTAGACATGAGCCCTGGGGAAGATTCATGTAGCTAATTCGTAATTTCGACAAATCCCCATGCGAAAAATGCATGTGTTTTTCAGACAGCAAGTTTAGCAAAACTTTGTTTAGAGTCCGTGAAAGACCATGCTGGTGCAGAAAGGAATTTGGATAGAAACTGAATCAAAAGCCCCCCTGTTTTTAAACAGGTCAGCTTTGCAAAAGGTCGATACAAGTTGTGGTCGGAGGCTGGTTTTCCTGGTTTTTGGATGGTGATGACCTTCACTTGCCTCCAGTCATGAGGGACAATATTACCCTCAAGAAACTTATTAAATAAATTCAACAAGCGTCCCTTGGCAGAATCTGGCAGATTCTTTAACAAGTTAAATTTGATTCTATCTGGCCCTGGGGCTTTATTGTTACATGACAAGAGAGCAAGTACTGTTTGGGTTTCGTAAGCGCTGGGCCATGCCCCAAAGAGTGCTCATCGACATTTATCTCGTTAACCCGTCGACGAACCGGCGCCAATAGCTACGTTTTTTGGCTTTCATCAAATTCTTCATGTGCGTTTCTGCCATCGCGTACTCTCGGCAGCTGGCTGGTAGCCCGTCGGCCATCTCCGTGTACATGTCTGAGCGCTCACAAGCATCTAGCAATTTTGTCACACCTTCATCAACATTCATTTTGCATCTTGCACTGTATCAGATAAACTCGAGAATGTTTATTTCGAGCTTAGCAGGACATAATTCTAATTTTTGTGACTGCAATCATTGTAAATGATAAACTGTACTTTGCTTATGTAACTCAAATCAATCTGCAATTTTTCTATTACTCCCCCTCTTATATATCAAACTGAATCCCTTGTTTTAAAATTTTTCATAAAAAAATCTTTTGGCCCTCTCTTGTATATTGAATCTTATTTCTAGTCTTAAGATAGCTGTAAACTTTCTTTTCCTTTGTAAAAAAAAATATTTCAACATTGTAACCTCCTAGTTTTAAGATATCCAAAATGTAGAAACAACAGAATTTGGCACCGCCAAGCTAACGCATTTGTGCCTATCAAATAAACGAAATGAATAAAAAAAAATCTGCAATTTTACCCATCCTGTTAAGTATCAGAGATCTATCGAGCGACATTGTATTTCCAATCAAAGCTTTTATTGTAGTCGAATGATATAGTTTAAATTTTTTTAATAAGATCATGTATAGAAGAAATCGAGAAACTTATCTGGCCGAGCAACTATATCCTTGATTAAAATAAAACCTTAGTTCATCCTTCTGTTTCACAATTCCGTTAGAACTAGCAATTTCCAGGAATAACGTCGAGCTGAAATGCACTATTATTCATCAAAACAAAATCGTATCACCAAAAAGTTAAAAAGAACGTAAACAATTTAAGAAAAAGTACTTGCACAATTAAAAATGGAATTTTATCACAAAATATCTAACTATGTTACATATTACGAAAGCTCAACCATACATGTGGTTTTCGTCATTTACTTCCAACACTCATTTGGTAACCTCCATTATAGATAAAGAATAAAAGAACCTTCCAGTATCTGAAACGAAACAAATCGATGTTTGGCCGTTGATTTGTTTCTGATCTACACTATGAGTCTGTTGTTTTTGTTCTTTGCTAATCTTTAAACTAGCAATCGCGAAAAGTAGTAGCAATTCGTATATAAAATTCTATTGTCAATTCTGATGATACAGGAATTATGATACTGTTCCCCCAATCTGAGTGTTCGAATCCTAACGAAGAACGATTGAGTTCTTATTAGATTATGAATTCTTCCTCGGTGGCTCATTTGCGTATTTCAAAAGCTTCGTATTCTGAGGTTTTATATTTTTATGGTTCCGTCGAAAGATATCGTCGAATTAGGGTTGGACTGTATTCGCATTTTCAGACAAGAGGAAAATGTGGGGAATAGCCGGCTTAATCATAATACCATGAATACCCGCTTTCTATAACTAGTAGTAATTGGGACAGTATTGAGTAGCTTAAATCAAACTAAGAGTTAGTATTTATTGTGCATAATATAAATGTGCAAACAAATGTTCGATGTTAGCAAACTAACCAAATTTTGTTTACAAGTGAAATTATCCGTCAAACTATATAAGCGCAATTTTGCACATTCTAGTGATTTGTTTGTCGAAATGTAGACAAATATGCGGATGCGTAGCACAATAGATGCTTTGAATATCATCATAAGGTAAACATGATATGAATTACTATGAAAACTACCAATAATTATATTACTTAGGGCTTTGACGTCAAGTAACTCAGACAAAATCGAAGAATCGAAGACCACTTGAGCAAGATGCCACAACAGGTACTTGTGATAAAATGTGAGAAAATCGACTTTTCTAAAACTGTGTTCCGAATTTCGTTCAACTGAAAAGATATTTTCGAACCACGCTCCTGTGATTGTTAGATGTTTAAAAAAATCGTCTCATTCAATGTACTAATTGAATTGCAGCTATCTGCGTTATACCAGACAGTCAGTCGATATTCCGTTGAATATTTTGGAATGAGCAAATTTTCATTCACTTCCTCTGAGAAATCGAAGCCGGCAGCAGTGACCTTGTAGCAAATAAAACTATTTTTAATCTACAATGTTCTAGACCACCAAATCCAAGTAATTTATATCCATTCAAATAGGTTATGCAATTTATACTTATTCCTCATCCCATAATTATATTCAAAAATGCTTACTCAAACACACATGCCATATCTCGTCGAACTGAGTCGAATGGTACATCGTACTGAGTAATCCAAACTTCGGATAGAAGGTCAAAATGGTAGCCGGGTTGAATTGGTTTTATTGAACGTAAAATTGTTCTCAATTTAAAAAAAAAAACGTATTGTCATGAATTCGCATGCTTAACCCATAAATTTTTTTTTCTCAAAGTGCAATTGCGCAAAGTGTCGGGAAAGAATATCTTTACACTCCGTAAACTGGGACATATTAGAATACGCACAAGAAAATTGAAGTTAGAGTAAATCTCAGGATTTCCTGAGTTGTTCAATAAACATCACCGCTTCCATTTTCGATCAATTTGAATACTTTTTATATTTCAGATTAGAAAACATTTTCGCTATAGTCGCAGGATCACGAATTAGTTGTGCGCCTGTTTTCAACATGTCAGTTTACAGTACTAAACATATTCCGAGAAAAGCTCATTCGAATATGTCCTATTACTATGTACATTTGAGTTTCCGAAAATTTTCGCAGACAATGGCCTCCGGAAAATACAGATACAGAAAAAATTACAATGATGTCCTCTTTTACCTTTATATAGACGACAAATAACTTCCTAATACAGAACCTGTGCCTCAATATCTCAGGCGCAAATTGATATGTTGCGATAGTATGGAAAACCTGAACCTTTGAAACTTTTTGGAACTAGTATGAGAGATTATTTTGGTAATTAGAAATAATAGTTGTCCATTTCACTCATTACTCCGATCATCCACGTGCTGCTATAGCTATAGATGTATCCACGTGCTATAGGTAGCAGCAAGGAAGCCGAGGTTTTCGCATACACATGCACGTTGACCCAGGCGCGCTAACAGTGGTGTAACTGCGTAGTAGCGTGCGCTTCCGCAAATAAAGAAATTCTCGATCAATAGATGTATTTGCAAGCGTTGAATGTATTTTATTCAACGCATAACAATGCAAAAATCGTATTCTGCATCTTTTGGTAATCCACATGATTACAAACAGTTATAATCCATAAATGAACTTGTAATATACTACGAAGGAATAGGACGGAATCCTTGTTGATACAACACTGGTTTTGGTGGGGTGGAAACCAGAGAATGCAGAGAAATGGGAGAGGCAATTTTGTTTTCGGGAGCGGAATCATAAAGGATTCGAAATTTTCGCGATTTTCTCTACTAAAACTACCGATCACTTTGGAAGTAATTGGAAATTTGAAATAAATTTTTCACCAATGTCTTCGGTAATTATCCTAGTTTACTGGATACCATTTTTGTTTTTTATTTTTGCTCTATTTCCAAAGATATTGCGAGATTAAGGCAAAAAGGTACCGATTTGCTGCCCTCTTGGCGCGGAAATGCAGACTCGCACCTTAATGCTGATTTGGAGTTGCCTTCCATCGAGGTAGGAACGAAACCAGCGCAGAAGTTGTCCATGAATGCCGAGTTTGTCCAGCTTCGCTATTGCGATATCATGGTTGATTTTGTCGAAGGCCGCAGATAGATCCATATAAATAGCATCGGTTTGCAAACCGTCAGCGAATCCATCCATTACATATGTTGTGAACGAGAGCAGGTTTGTCGTTGTCGATCGTTTAGGCATGAAACCGTGTTGGTCATCTGCAATGTAGTGTTTGCAGTGAAAGAAAATAGGATCTAACACAACCAGCTCGAACAGTTTTGATACAGCACTTAAACACGAGATTCCCCGATAATTGTCAATGTTCGATTTGTTTCCTTTTTTATGAACTGGAAACATGTGCGCTGCTTTCCAACAGGAAGGGAATGTACCAGTAGTGAGTGATAGCTCGAAGACTCGCCGAAGTAGTTCAAGAAGCCCGCTGATGCACTTTTTGACAAAAATCGAGGGGACACCATCTGGACCTGGGGAACAAGATGCTTTCAGTTTGGCATTTGCTGCAAGAATGGTAGCATTATCGACACAAATTCGGTTGATGGTTCGTCCTAGAGAAGGAGTTAAATTAGCGGCGGCAGCGACTTGTTGTGGTGGCAAGCGCTCGTTGGAAAAAACGCTTGAAAATTTGTCGGAGAACAGTTGGCAAATTTCCTTAGTGTCGGTGCCTAAAACTCCATTAAACGACATACAAGATGGCAAACCGGATTCCTTTCGCTGCTCGTTAACATACTTCCAGAACGACTTGGGCTTGGATTTCAGTTGACGCTCGACGTTTCGCTGGTGTCTAAAAAAGGCGCGTCTGCTTTGTTGTTTGTATTCGCGGTTGAGTTGAAAGTAGTGATTTCGTAATGCAAGTGTCTTATGCTTCGAGAATTATTTAAATGCAGCTCGTTTGGCAGATTTTAAACGTCTTAGGACGGTTGATTGCCAGGGAGGGTGTTCATCGGTACTAATTGTTCGTTTTGGTACATGGCGGTCGATAAGGTAGTTAAGAATACTAGAAAACGTCATCGCTGCTTCGTTCGCGTCGTCATTGTTAATATTTTCGTCCCAGTTTATATCCAATAGCGTGCCAACGATGCTGTCGTAGTCAGCGTTTTTAAAAATCGTAGACGATAGAGCTTGAGACGTCTTCAAAATTCACTCCTAAGTTACCAGCGAATACAAGATGTAGTGGGGGATGATGACGCACCTGCTTGACTAAAGGAGTCGGTGCAGTGCAGCAGTACGAAGCGCAGTCCCGGGCACTTACAAAGCAGAGGTCCAATGTACGTCCATTCTCGTTTGTGACATTATTAATTTGCCGAAGAGTTGCGCTGCTGTAGTTGTCCAAAATACAACTGGCATTGTTAATAAGCGCAGATTTTTCGATATCCAATCGTAGAAAACCATTACTTGCTTGGCACCACGTCAAGCCAGGTAAGTTGAAGTCGCCCAGTATAACGATATCATCAGACGGGGCGGCGATCGAGGCGATAAAAGAAACGGAGGAAAGATGTACATCGATCAGGCTGGAATCACGAATTCTGTCAGGTGGAGAATACACAACACACAGGAACAGATTGCGATCGGCAAGTTTCACTGATATCCACACTTGCTCGGAGCTCGCCCACCGGTCATCGTTGATCACTCGGGCTTTTATACCACGCCGAACGGCGATAAGCACACCACCGCCTGATGTCTTGTGGCTGTTGAGGGCATTACGGTCACAGCGGTAGACATCGAATGTTGAACCAAATACCTGGCGAGACAGAGTACGGTTGTCGAGCCACGTCTCGGTCAAGGCGATAACGTCGTAACAGCAACCCGTGGTCGCGAGCAAATAGCTGTCCGTTGATGAATTTAGGCCACCAACATTCTGGTAGTAAACCTCGATGTTGTTGGAGGACGGATCAGGTACAGCAGAGAGCGAAGCCATGTTGCCGTGTAGGAAGATCCTTTCGTCAATCTCACGAACAGTATCGGAACGGTTCACGGTCGCCTGGTCGACTGTGGTGAGGGATTCGAGGCATCCCGAATCAACTGCGTCGCGCCCCAAAATACGACTATCGTTGTCGTCGAGAGAAATGGTTGGCATCTGATAACAAGATGTCGGAGCAAAAGGCAAAAAACTGGAAGCGAAGAATACATCAGCGCTTGAAGTGTTCGGAACAGATGTATACTTGCCATTTGCGGCAGGTTGGAAGACCCTTTCACCCATCCCACACGCAGGACCGGGACGACTGATGATCGCTGGCTGCAAGTACTCGACTGTGGCGGGGGGATCGAGGGCTTTCATAGTGCCAACTGCGGTGCGTCCCAGTATGCGTTGGAACCCGATGGCGGAATGCGGAGAGCAGGAACGGGGTGGTAGCAGCTTGCGGCGAGATTCGTACGATGAGCTAGAAGCGTGAATCCGTTCAACCGTTGTATCGTTACAATTTTTATTATACTTGCCGAGAAAGGCGGCTTGGAAGACCCTTTCCCCACCCACACATACAGGACCGGGACGACTGATGAACGCTGGCGGCAAGGGCTCGACTGTAGAGGGGGGATCCAGGGCTTCCATAGTACCAACTGCGTTGCATCCCAGTATGCGATCGGCATCGATACTCCTTCACAAGGGCGGTGTGGCTTGGTATAGTGGCATGGCCAATCGTTGCGGAGTCCTCTGCAGGACCATTGATGGGCCGGGTTGCATTAGAGAGGTACATGCTTCTTCTGGAGGCGGTGGAAAATCAGTCGGCGGACTCCAAATGTTCTGGGTACGGCTGTCTTCAAATTCCCTGAACAGTATGCCTTGCGGCCATGTGTCAGGATTAAGAGCTGCATCACGGTACTTTGGGTGAACTCCAACTTTGAAGGATATGAAGTTCAAAGTACTGACGTCTATGCCTTTTTTAACAAGCGGAATAACCTTTATCTCCTCGTTACAATTTAGTCCTTCTTTAGACATTTTTTCGACAGTCTCTTTGCTAACGCTAGGATGAAAGCGCGAAAGATCCATCCAGAGCAACGGCGCGGGAGGTGGAACCGTAAAAATGTTGCTATTATCGACTAGCTTTCGACTACCAACAAGAATATTGCTCGGATCAGGGCCATCCTCGCGACAACGTTTCTGAGGTGGTCGAGAGGTACCGGAGTTTGGCCGGACTGGAGTAGCTGTTGAAACCTTTCTAGCCAGGCGCGAAATTTGCTGGTTATTTTTGGATAACTCGGCCTTTAGCTCAGCACAGACGTCATCCGTTTTCCCAGCGATAGCAACGATAACACATCCAAGTGAAGAAACGGTGTCGCGAAAGCGAGCAAACTTCATCAGCTTGACACATTCATTGCACATCCAAAATAAGTTTGGGTTTTCCGCAAGTTTTTTCAAAAACGGCTTGTTAAGTTGTTTCCCACATTGCATATGTACCACATTTTTGCAAAAACCCATGCATTCAATAAAGTCGTCATCCGATTTGACGGTTTTCGCGCAGTGATCACATGCACTTGCCATAATGCGTGCCGATCTGAGAATGCGAACAATGAAATATAGATGGCGCTGCGGTCGGTGGAAAGTTTGGTGGTTAAGTCACAGAAGTTCACTCAATTACGTTCTTCGCTGATTTTTTCGCAACACAAAAGCAAACAGGAGACACTTTCACACTGCACAATAACAATGTTAAAAACAAAATACTGAGTCGATTAACACGACAAACAACGATAAAAACTTCACAAATCTCGTCAAAATGTAAAAATAGTTGGAGCGATTTATGTAAACAACTAATCGGTAGGAATACGTCCAGAATGCAAAGAAGATAGCTAGACTACATACATACAAGGTACAGAACTTCCCAAACCGCGATGAGCAGCAACAATCGACGGCTAAAACTCGGGCACGGAAGCTCTACTAGAAGAGGCTGACAAAATATGGCTGCTGTGTGATGGACGACGAAACGTATATAAAAGCCGATTTTAAGCAAATTCCGGGGTTGGAGTTTTTCACCGGCAAGAGCAAGTTCTATGTGGACGACAAATTTGAGAAGAAGAAAATGTCGAAGTTCGTCTCCAAATATCTCATTTGGCAGGCCATTTGCTCTTGCGGACTGAACAGTGAGCCTTTCGTGACAAAAGGCACAGTAAATGGCGAGATCTACAAATCTGAGTGCCTCGAGAAGTGCCTTTTGCCGTTCTTGCAGCAGCACGACGAAGCTCCGCTATTTTGGCCAGATTTGGCATCATGCCACTATTCTAAAAGTGTCCTGGAGTGGTATGAGGCCAATTCTGTCCATTTTGTCCCAAAGGACAAGAATCCGCCAAACTGTCCGCCCGGTGGTGCAGTACTGGGCAATGATGAAGCGGGAATTTCGGAAGAGCAAGAAGACAGTCAAATACGGGAAGGACAAGTTAAGAAAATGGAAAAAACTGAGAAACTGGTACCGGATGACACTGTAAAGACTTTGATGGAGGGCATCAAGCGAAAATGTCCATGTCCCATGTCTGATTCCGTTTTTTCTTCTATCGAATATTCTCTGAAATGATAAATTCCATCATGGTGGAACACGATATGACTAACAAATGTGTGAAAAACTTCGTAAGACGGGTTTTTCGGATGACATTTGTCTGCTTATTCCGATTTGCCGTTTTCTATATCTTTTAAACTTGTAGTCTGGCACACTTTTTTATCACCATCAGAGATTGTCACATTCATAAACCCTTAAATACATTGAATTCATTGATGTAACTGGAATAAGCGGTCACTCTTAAATAAATAGTTATAATAAAATTTAAAATCAATAATTCGGCGGTATATCACAGCCTTTCAAATAAATGTGAACAGATTTTTAGGAATTTTAGATTATAATGCCTTAGCTCTGGAATTGTTTTTGCAAAGAACTTTACCAAAGTACATGCAGTTTTAGTGGTCATCAGAATTAATTCATCTATGAATTATTTTTCAGGCCTTTCTCGAAATAAATGTAGATGAAATCAGGATTCTAAATTTAGTTTCTTATGTCGGGATTCTGTATTAGGGATTCGGAACAAGAGCTTTTCAAGTCGAAATTCTGAAAATGTGATTTTGAACTCGGGAATCCGTTTTTTTTTATTCATTTCGTTTATTTGATAGGCACAAATGCGTTAGCTTGGCGGTGCCAAATTCTTTTGTTTTTACATTTTGGATATTTTAAAACTAGGAGGTTACAATGGTGAAATATTTTTTTTTTAAAGAAAAAATTTACAGCTATCTTAAGACTAGAAATAAGATTCTATATACAAGAGAGGGAGCAAAAGATTTTTTTTTTATGAAAAATTTTAAAACAAGGAATTCAATAGTAATAGTTTTTTAGGAAATATTTACGGTTATCTTAAAACTAACAATATAGTTTGGTACACAAAAGGGGGAACAAATGTTTATGAGAAAATTCACCGGTGTTTTAAAACTAGGGATACAATTCTATTTACAAGATGGGGGACAATAGTTTTAACAAAGAGGTAAAATTACAACTATCTTAAAACTAGGAATACAGAATACAAATTTGAACTTTTTTAGCGGAGACTTATGCTTGGTCAAGATATTCAGAGGGGGCTGTAGAAGCAGTTGTATCAAGGACAGGGGAGAGAAAGCGTAGATGGTGACCGGGAGAGAAGAGCAAAACTTGCAACTTTCGGGCAAACGGGAGATCAGCGAGACAAATTAGCGCCTCAGTCTAGTACGTCTGATTGGCGGATGGTATTCTTCGGACCCGCGGGGAATCCTTCAAAAGTCATCGGACCTCGAGTCGCTCTCGCTTCAGTTTCCGTAGTGGTAAGTGCGACGGCGGTTACATAGTTGCAGTCTGGAGCTGATCGGTCCCAAAAGGCAGGAGAAAACTTCTAAAACGAGAAATAAAAAGAGAGGGGCTAAATTGGGATATTTATCGTTTTTATGAAAGTATAAATAAGGGACATATAGGGGAAATCACGATTTGCCAGCATATCTCGGACTGGGACATTGGGTGGTCTACCTCGGGCCCGAAGGGAATCCTTTAACTGAGACCTGGCGTCCAAATACCCGGCGCATACCCAGACAACGTGCTCGATGTCGTGATAGCCCTCGTCACAAGCGCACAGACTACTCTCCGCAAGCCCAATACGTCGCAAATGCGAATCCAAGGTGTAGTGGTTGGACATAAGTCGGGACATTACACGAATAAAATCCCGACCCACATCCATCCCCCTGAACCAAGGCTTCGTTGATACCTTTGGGATAATGGAATGTAGCCATCGTCCAAGTTCACCATTGCTCCACGAGGTTTGCCAACTGCTGAGTGTTCTCTGACGACAAATACTAAAAAATTCGTTGAAGCAGATTGGTCTTTCATATATGTCACCATTTAATGCGCCCACCTTTGCTAATGAGTCGGCCTTTTCATTGCCCGGAATAGAGCAATGAGAGGGGACCCAAACAAAGGTAATTTGATAAGATTTTTCAGATAACGTACACAAGGACTCCCGTATCTTCCCCAGGAAATATGGGAATTGCTTTTTGGGCTTCATCGCACGAAGAGCCTCGATGGAGCTGAGGCTGTCCGAAATGATGAAGTAGTGATCTGTGGGCAGAGTATCGATGATCCCAAGGGTGTACTGAATTGCAGCTAACTCTGCGACGTAAACTGAAGCGGGATCATTGAGCTTGAATGAAGCGGTGATAGTATTGTTGAAGATACCGAAGCCAGTGGACCCATCGAGATTTGATCCGTCAGTGTAGAACATTTTGTCACAGTCGACTTCTCGGAATTTATTATAAAATATATTGGGGATCACTTGCGGGCGTATATGGTCCGGGATTCCACGAATCTCTTCCTTCATGGATGTGTCGAAGAATACAGTAGAATCAGAAGTATCTAGGAAACGAACACGGTTGGGAGTATATGAAGAAGGGTTAATGCTCTGTGCCATGTAGTCGAAGTATAAGGCCATAAATCGGGTTTGAGAATTAAGCTCGACGAGCCTCTCGAAGTTTTCAATCACCAACGGGTTCAGAATGTCGCATCGGATGAGCAATCGATATGAGAGTTCCCAAAATCGATTTTTTAGCGGAAGAACGCCCGCCAGCACTTCGAGACTCATCGTATGGGTCGAGTGCATGCAACCCAAGGCAATGCGCAAGCAACGATACTGGATTCTCTCCAGTTTGATGAAGTGTATTTTCGCAGCGGAGCGGAAACTGAAACACCCGTACTCCATCACCGACAATATCGTTGTTTGGTATAACCTGATCAGGTCTCCTGGGTGGGCACCCCACCATGTTCCAGTTATTGTTCGGAGAAAATTGATCCTTTGTTGGCATTTCTGTTTCAGATACCTAATGTGACATCCCCAGGTACCTTTAGAGTCGAACCATACCCCGAGATATTTAAATGTGAAAACCTGATTGATCGTTACACCCATTAATAGAAGCTGGAGTTGCGCCGGCTCACGCTTCCTAGAAAAAACAACCAACTCAGTTTTCTCCGTGGAGAACTCAATACCCAGCTGAAGAGCCCTAGCAGACAAATTGTCCAAGGTATTTTGTAATGGTCCTTGCAAGTCGGCAGCTTTGGGCCCTGTGACAGAGACCACGCCGTCGTCTGCAAGTTGCCTTAGCGTGCATGAATTGGCAAGACAATCGTCAATGTCATTCACGTAGAAATTGTAGAGCAGGGGACTTAGACATGAGCCCTGGGGAAGACCCATGTAGCTAAATCGCAATGTTGTTAAATCGCCATGCGAAAAGTGCATGTGTTTTTCAGACAACAGGTTTAGCAAAAAGTTATTTAAAATTGGCGAAAGACCATGCTGGTGCAGCTTCTCTGACAGAATATTGATAGAAACTGAGTCAAAAGCCCCCTTAATATCCAAGAAGACTGATGCCATCTGCTCTTTGTTAGCATAGGCCATTTGGATTTCTGTAGAAAGCAACGCAAGGCAATCGTTCGTCCCTTTGCCTTTGCGGAAGCCAAATTGTGTATCTGACAGTAAGCCATTTGCTTCAACCCAATTGTCGAGGCGATACAAGATCATTTTCTCGAACAACTTCCGAATACAGGACAGCATTGCAATCGGCCGATACGACTTGTGGTCGGAGGCTGGTTTTCCTGGTTTTTGGATGGCGATGACCTTCATTTGCCTCCAGTCATGAGGGACAATGTTACCCTCAAGAAACTTGTTAAATAAATTCAACAAGCGCCTTTTTGCAGTGTCAGGCAGATTCTTCAGCAAGTTGAATTTGATTCTGTCTAACCCTGCTCATCGCTGTTTCTCTCGTTAACCCGTCGACGAACCGGCCCAATAACTGCGTTTTTTGGCTTTCATTAGACTCTTCATTCGCCTTTCTAACGACGCGTACTGTAGATAGCTAGCGGGTAACCCGTCTTCCCGGAAGGCCTTATATGCAGTGGACTTTTCCGCGTACAGCTCTGAGCACTCTTTATCCCACCACAGGGTGGGAGACCGTCCATGGGTATTCGCGCTGGGTACTGGTTTAGTCTGAGCTTGATTCGCTCTGTCGAGAATCAAGCCAGCCAAAAACCTGTACTCTTCCTCCGGAGGAAGTTCTTGAGTGGATTCGATTTTAACGGATATCGCGGTCGCGTAACTCTTCCAATCTAAGTTCCGTGTGAGGTCATACGAGACATTGATTGTTTCCGATGGTCTTGAACCGTTAGCAATTGAAATCACGATAGGCAAATGATCGCTACCGTGGGGATCAGGGATCACCTTCCACCTGCAATCTAACTGTAGCGATGTCGAGCATAGCGATAAATCCAACGCGCTTGCGCGTGCTGGTGGTGTAGGAATCCGCGTCATTTCTCCCGTGTTTAAGATGGTCATGTTGAAATTGTCGCAAAGATCTTGGATTAATGTTGATCTATTATCATCATGAAGACAGCCCCATACTGTACCGTGCGAGTTAAAGTCTCCCAGAACTAGCCGCGGAGCCGGTAAGGATTCCGTGATATTACAAAGCGTTCGGTGCCCTACCGAGGCTCTAGGAGGAATGTAGATGGAAGCAATGCAAAGGTCTTTACCTTTGATTAGAACTTGACAAGCGACAATTTCAATGCCTGGTGTCGAAGGGAGGTTAATTCGGTTGAAAGAATAGCACCTTTTGATCCCCAAAAGTACTCCTCCATAAGGGTTTTCTCTATCCAGACGGATTATATTAAAGTCGTGGAAGTTGAGATTTATATCGGAAGTTAACCAAGTTTCACATAATGCGAAAACATCACATTTTAAACTGTTTAGTAAGAATTTGAAGGAATCGATTTTCGGGAGGATACAATTCCACTGTAGGACAGTGATCGAATAAGTGACCTCGTTTGATGACTTAGCCATCGAAGGATACGATCGCTGCAAGGAGGGGCCATTTAGCAGTCAACTGTTTCAAAAATGTTTGCACCATAGAGAGAAAATGTATCAGAATGCTTTTAAGAGGATCAGTAACATTGAAAGCTGTGAAAATTAAGTCCACTATGTCAGAAAATTTCATTAGTCCGCTACTGGACTGAGTATTTGTTTGAACAAAGGGAACACTTGGGGTTTTTGGTGTCCCTGGAAGTGGTGGATACTCCTTGTTAGAATTAAAATTTCCAAGTCCTGGAGCAAATTGCTTCGGCTTTAGTGCATCACTTCCGTTGGATTTATTGATTGTAGTTGGCGCACTCTGAGTGGACGACACCTTGGCACCCTTACGAGGCAATCTAGGGGAAGCTTGATTTTTCCTCTTCCTGGACTCCCCTGGGTTAACCAAAGATGTTCCCTCTTGTGGGTCGTCAGATTCTTGCTCAACGCCAGCCAAAAGAGCAAAGGAATTTTCGGAAGGGACAGATGGCGAAGCATTCTTAAGAATTTCTGCATAAGAGCGCTTCGAGCGTTCCTTAAGGGAGCGCTTAATTTTATCCCCGCGCTGTTTGTACGCGGGGCATGATTTAAGATGATGCGGAAGGCCCCCGCAGTAAATACACTTCTCAGTTTCTCCACTGCATGCGTCATCCTCATGTTCTCCCTCGCATTTGCCGCACCTCAACACGTCTTCGCACTTCAAACCCGGTTCGGCAACGACCCCGTCGATCTCCACTGCCAAACAAGGTATATACACCTTAAATTGCTTTTTAAAGCACTCGCTGCGAGCAATCTGGTTTGCCTGGTCGAGGTCATTCACTAATATGCGTATCTTATTAGCTCTAACACGTGTTATCTGAGCTACGGCCGGGTAGTTAGCAGTCAGCTCCCGTGAGATCTCTAAAATATTAAGCGATTTCGTAATGGGCCGGAAATAGACCACCCAGGGCCCAGTTGAACTGGGTGGGTATGTTTTAATACGAGGAGGACTGGGGGAATCAGGGGAGGGAGTAATTTCGGGTTTATCCGGTATATCCATGGGAATATCATTCCCATCCAATGTTACTTCGCCCTCGGCCATTTAGGCACGAGGATAGCACGTGGTGTAAACGAGAGATGAAACTTATATTCAGGGGAAAGGGATCTAAGAAGTAGCGACAGATCGGGGGAAAGGGAAATGAGAAAAAAAAGATACTTAGCTTATATAGCGGCTTGTCCGGTTATTGAACTATTCACTTCACCAACCTAGGCACCGGCGAACAAAGCCTGCCGCAAACAATGACTGGCCTTCACAATGTATATATTTATATTGATCCACTCTATGCACAGCACAAGAAAACGATCTGCTTCGATCGAGAGTTCAGACGATTGTGTGACGGGAATCTGTTGTCGGGAATCTAACGACAAATTCTGAAGCTGGTAGTATGTAAACGGGATCCTGAGTTCCGGATTCTGAAGTCATGATTCTAGAGTTGATTCTCTGGTCTTAGGATTCTGAATGTAGGATCTTTACCTTTGGGTTTAATAGTCGTTTTTTTTTTCAATTTGTTTATTTGATAAGGCACGTATGCGTTAGCTTAAAGGTGCCATTTTTTCATTGTTTTACATTTTGAATTTCTTAAAACTAGGGGGTTACACATTTCAATATTATTTTGTTTTATATGATGAAACTAAAAAAAAAAATTTACAGCTAACTTATACATATAAAAGAGGGTATAATATAATATTCGTAAAATTTGGGGGACGGGTCATTTTGTGTGTTCTTTTTATAGTAATTCACTTTATGATTTTTAGAAGGGAGATTGTAGGAGAAATTAATTATTAACTAAGCGGAACATTTTAGAAGCTTATTAACTAGAAATAACTAGAGAGAGAGAGTAGTTCAAGATTAGGGGGAATTAATTAGGGCTATTTTAAAGTAGTGGTACTGTTGTGCATTTCTTAACGAGATTAACTATTGATCAACTAAAACTAGAAGATAGGGGGGCACATAAGTTGTGGGAAGATATTCAAGGGGAGAAGGGGGTGAAGTCATACATCTGTGTATCAGAGACATGGGAGGGAGGGTGGACAAGGCTGAAGGGGGGGGATGTAAACTTTCAGTTTCCGGCATCAGGACTAGAAGATAGGGGGCACATAAGTTTTGGGAAGATATTCAAGGGGAGAAGGGGTGAAGTCATACATCTGTGTATCAGAGACATGGGAGAGAGGGTGGACAAGGCTGAACGGGGGGGGGGGGATATAAACTTTCAGTTTCCGGCATCAGGAATCAACGGCCAGGATTACAGATTCGAACGGATGTATCAAGTATTGGGACGCCGGGCGGTTTTCCTCGAGCCGGTAGGGGTTCCTCCAGACGATTTCGTAGTGCGGCTCAGATACGGATCGGGAACACACCGCGCTGCGCGTGTGATGTTGTACTGTAGATCTCGTGTTGTTGGTTCATTCGCCAGATGTTTTGTCTCGTCTTGGAGTCGTATCAAACCATCGTTGGGGTACGGTGGGCGTAAGAGGGCACTTCTGGGAATAATAAGAGAAAAGATAGGGGCATTTAAATTTGGATATTGATGGTTTTGAGGAACGTGTATATAAGGGACATGTAGAGAATATCGCGGCTTGCTAGTACATCTCGAACCGGGACATTGGGTGATCTTCCTCGGGCCCGAAGGGAATCGAATAGTTGAGATCTGGCAGAACAGTACTCGGCGCATGCCCAGACAACATGTTCGATTTCGTGATAACCGTTGCCACAAGCGCAGATACCGCCATCCACGAGCCCAATACGCCGGAGATGTGCGTCCAGCGTGTAGTGATTGGACATGAGCCGAGACATCACGCGAATGAAATCCCGACCCACATCCATCCCCCCGAACCAAGGTTTCGTCGATACCTTAGGGATTATCGAATGTAGCCACCTTCCCAGTTCACCATTGCTCCATGAAGTTTGCCAACTTTCGAGGGTTCTCTGATGAGTAATACTGAAAAATTCGCTGAAGCTAATTGGTCTTTCATATACGTCACCTTGTAAAGCGCCCGCCTTAGCTAAAGAGTCCGCTTCTTCATTACCTGGAATGGAGCAATGCGAGGGAACCCAAACTAAGGTAATCTTGTACGATCTTACAGACAAAGCACGCAGGCGCTCCCAGATTTTCCCCAGAAAATATGGAATGTGCTTTCTAGGTTTCATTGAACGGAGAGCCTCGATTGAGCTGAGGCTATCCGAGACAATAAAGTAATGATCGGTGGGCAAAGTATCAATGATCCCAAGGGTATACTGAATAGCAGCAAGTTCTGCGACGTAAACTGAAGCAGGATCATTGAGTTTGAATGAGGCGGTGAGGTTTTGATTGAATATACCGAAGCCAGTGGAGCCGTCGAGGCTTGACCCGTCGGTGTAAAACATCTTGTTGCAGTCGACTTCTCGAAATTTACTATGAAAGATGCTTGGGATCACTTGCGGACGTATGTGATCCGGGATTCCACGAATCTCGTCTTTCATGGATGTGTCGAAGAATACAGTTGAATCAGAAGCATGAAAGAGATTGACACGGTTGGGATAGTATGAAGAAGGATTGATATTTTGTGCCATGTAATCGAAGTACAAGGACATAAATCGGGTTTGAGAATTGAGCTCGACAAGCCTTTCGAAATTTGCAACTACTAACGGGTTCAAGATATCGCATCGGATGAGCAATCGATATGAGAGTTCCCAAAATCGATTTTTCAGCGGAAGGACGCCCGACAGCACTTCTAAACTCATCGTATGTGTCGAGTGCATGCAACCCAAAGCAATACGCAAACAACAATATTGGATTCGCTCTAGTTTGATGAAATGTATGTTCGCAGCGGAGCGGAAACAGAAACTCCCGTACTCCATCACCGACAATATTGTTGTTTGGTACAGCCTGATCAGGTCTCCTGGGTGGGCACCCCACCATGTTCCGGTTATTGTACGGAGAAAGTTGATCCTTTGCTGGCACTTCTGTTTCAGATACCTAATGTGACATCCCCAGGTTCCTTTAGAGTCGAACCAGACCCCGAGATATTTGAAAGTTGAAACCTGAGCAATAGTTTGCCCCATTAATTGAAGCTGTAGTTGCGCTGGTTCACGCTTCCTTGAAAATACGACTAGCTCAGTTTTCTCCGTGGAGAACTCGATACCTAGCTGGAGGGCCCAAGCAGACAAATTGTCCAAGGTATCTTGCAATGGTCCTTGCAGATCGACGGCTTTGGGACCTGTAATAGAGACCACACCGTCATCTGCAAGCTGCCTTAGCGTGCAGGAATTGACAAGACATTCGTCAATGTCATTCACGTAAAAGTTATAGAGAAGGGGGCTTAGACATGAGCCCTGGGGAAGACCCATGTAGCTAATTCGTGATGTCGATAAATCACCATGCGAAAAATGCATATGTTTTTCAGACAGCAAGTTTAGCAAAAAGTTGTTTAGAGTCGGTGAAAGACCATGCTGGTGCAGCTTCTCAGAAAGAATTTCGATAGAAACTGAGTCAAAAGCCCCCTTTATATCTAGGAAAACTGATGCCATCTGCTCTTTGCTAGCATAAGCCATTTGAATTTCTGTTGAGAGCAACGCAAGACAATCGTTCGTCCCTTTGCCTTTGCGGAAACCAAATTGTGTATCTGACAGTAAGCCATTTGCTTCAACCCAATTATCGAGGCGAAACAAGATCATTTTCTCGAACAACTTTCGGATACAGGACAGCATCGCAATCGGTCGATACGAGTTGTGGTCGGAGGCTGGTTTTCCTGGTTTTTGAATGGCGATGACCTTAACTTGCCTCCAGTCATGAGGGACAATATTACCCTCAAGAAACTTATTAAATAAATTCAACAAGCGTCTCTTGGCAGAGTCTGGCAGATTCTTTAACAAGTTAAATTTGATTCTGTCTGGCCCTGGGGCTTTATTGTTACATGATAAGAGAGCAAGTGAGAACTCCACCATCGAAAACGGTGTTTCGTTCGCGTTATTGTGAGGGGACGCGGCGCGGTAGATCTTCAGTGCCGGAGCGGAATCCGGACAAACCTTCTTGGCAAAATCGAATATCCAACGGTTTGAATATTCCACGCTCTCATTAGTACTGTTTCGGTTTCGTAAGCGCCGGGCCGTACTCCACAGAGTGCTCATCGATGTTTCTCTCGTTAGTCCGTCGACGAACCGGCGCCAGTAGCTACGTTTTTTTACTTTTATCAAACTCTTCATGCGCGTTTCCGCCATCGCGTACTGTCGGTAGCTAGCTGGCAGCCCGTCGTCCCGGAAGGTCTTATATGCAGCGGCCTTCTCCGCGTAAACGTCTGAGCACTCTTTGTCCCACCATGGATTGGGAGGACGCCCGCGTGAGTTCGCGTCTGGTACGCGTTTAGTCTGAGCTTGAATCGCGGTATCGAGAATCAAGCCAGCCAGGAACCCGTACTCTTCCTCCGGAGGAAGCTCTTGAGTGCACTCGATTTTGTCGGATATCGCGGACGCGTAGCTCTTCCAATCAATATTTCGTGTGAGGTCATACGAAACATTGATTGTATTCGGTGGCCCTGAACCGTTAGCAATAGTAATTACGATTGGCAGATGGTCGCTGCCGTGGGGATCAGAGACTACCTTCCACATGCAATCTAACCGCAGCGATGTCGAGCAGAGGGACAGATCTAAGGCGCTCGGTCGCGCTGGAGGGACAGGAATCCGTGTCATTTCACCCGTATTCAAAATAGTCATATTGAAGTTGTCGCAAAGCTCATGGAGTAGGGTAGATCGATTATCGTCATGAAGGCAACCCCATGCCGTGCCGTGGGAGTTGAAGTCACCTAAAACTAGCCTCGGTGCGGGGAGGAGTTCCGCAATATCGCAAAGCCGTCGGTGGCTAACTGAGGCTCTAGGGGGGATGTAGGTGGAAGCAATACAAAGGTCTTTGCCTTTAATTCTGGTTTGGCAAGCGACAACTTCAATGCCTGGTGTCGAGGGGAGGTCGATCCGATTGAAAGAATAGCACTTTTTGATCCCCAAAAGTACTCCTCCGTAATAGTCTTCTCGATCCAAGCGAATAATATTAAAATCGTGGAAGTGTAGGGTTATTTCTGAAGTGAGCCATGTCTCGCATAGGGCAAATGCATCGCATTTCAAATTATTTAGTAAGATTTTAAACGAATCGATTTTCGGGATAATGCTTCTGCAATTCCACTGTAGAACAGTGATTAAATCCTTGACCTCGTTCGATGAATTAGCCATCGAAGGATACAATCGCTGAAAGAAGGGGCCATTTCGCAGTGAACTGCATCAAAAATGTTTTTACTGCGGGGAGAAAGCTTATCAAGATACTTTTAAGGGGGTCAGAAATGTTTAACGCTATAAGAATACGGTCCACAATGTCAGAGAAATTTATTAAGCCAGCACTGTTTTCTTTCTCTGGCTGAGATATGGGAACACTTGGGGTTTTTGATGTTCCTGGAAGTGCTGGGAACTCCTTTTCTGAGCTCAGGTTACTGAGACCGGGAGCGACTTGCTTCGGTTTTGCACCAGTACTTCCTTGAGTAGTTATTTTAGGGGGACCATGAAGAGACACCTTCTGGCCTTTACGACGAAGCTTGGAAGAAGAAATATTCTTCCTTTTTCTACTACTTCTAGGCACAGCAGAAGATGTTCCCTCCTGGGGTTCATCACAGTCGCCTTCGTCAGTAGACAAGTTGGTAAAGATGTTCGTAGAGACAGGTGGCGTAGCTATCTTAAGCATTTCTGCAAAAGATCGCTTAGAGCGTCCCTGAAGGGAACGCTTAAGATTTTCCTCGCGCTGTTTGTACGCGGGACATGAAGGGAGATCATGTGGGTTTCCCCCACAGTAGAGACACTTTTCGACATCTCTACCACAGGAATCATCCGCATGATTCCCACCGCATTTCCCACAGCGGACTTTATTGCTACAATGGGAGGCTGTGTGTCCCAATTGTTTGCAATTAGTACAGTTCATGACCCGCGGCACAAAGAGGCGAACAGGTAGACGAACCTTGTCAAAGAGGAGGTAATTGGGCAGGGCAGAGCCGGCGAAGGTCACCCGATAAGAGTCTGAGTTGACGTATATTTTCTTACCGTCAGCTGCGACTGATGCTGAATGCAAACGTTTGCATTCCAGTATCTTCACTGGCTTAAGCATGGGGTCTTTGAAACAGCCAGTCCCATATTTTAGCAGGTCCTCGCAATTCAGACTCGAATCGGAAACGACCCCACTGACTTCAACCCTGCTAGCTGGAATATAAACCCTGTACTCCTTCGTAAAGGGCTCGTAGCCAGCAATATCGTTTGCCTGAGCAGAACTGTTAACCACCACCCGAAGCTTATCAGGGCGAATTTTCGATATTTCTGTCACGGCCGAATACCGATCCGTCAGAACTCGAGAAATCTGCAACAGATTCAGACACTTTTTTTCTTTGGTCCGGAAGAAGATCACAAATGGCCCGGTGGCCGAGCTCGGATATACCTTGAGCCGGGGAGCCGATTTTATTTCGACGTCCATCTCACCTTGAGATGAACCGCCGTCAGGGGAAGTCATTTTTGCACGGGCCTATTGCCCAGTGCACGTTATTAAGACAGCCAAGAAGGGGAAATGAAAACTAATACTTAGCTTGTGTTGGTAACGGTATCCAGACGGCTTACTAAATGAACACTGCTTCACTTCACTGACCGGCTAACGGTACTCAGAAACACAAAAGAAGGGAAAAATAATGAAACCTCAACTAGGCGTAGAGTGTGCCAATAACCTTGAACGCGGATTAACACTATTTGTCGCTATAGAGTGTACGGACCGATGACAAAAGACTTCTATCTCGACTGAGTGCTCGATAACGAATGATTAATAGTCGTTGAACATATCCTGTTAACATAATTCTACATATCACGAATATGATAATGCCTATATCGTATCGACATAGTACCAACTAAAACAATTTACATTCACAACCAAACAGCCTAATCGAATTTACCGAGGTTTCCTCATATCGGATGCAACCCAGCCTGGCAGTGTCCGTGATAGATCTTTTCACCACTCCCCAGAATCTGTCCTACAGATGTTTCCAATATTTAAATTTTGCCTTTGCTTTTGTTGCTGGGTTTGTTGGTTTTTGCGCCTCTCCTTGCCTACCAAAACAACTGTGGCTTTTCTGTCCATACTCCCTGCTTTTAGTCAGAAGCATTCACACCGACAACGGAACATTATCTTTCCTTCGCCGCTACTTCACTGATCTGGATGAAAAACCGCAGCACGTACAATCTGACCATCTTAGGCCAAAGGAAAACAATATCGAGAAATAGCGTTAAGTGATTTTTGTTTCCATTCCGTCAAGGTTGTTTATTCTGGTGTTCTGGTTGAGAAAACAACGAGATTCTTGAACAACAGAGATGTCGTTTTGGGGGGAAACGGATTGCTTCTACTTCTCTGGTCCTTCTTGGGAAAATTCTGAACGGTTTGCGATGAGATGGGTCTATGAAGCTGTATAAAGATTGTTGTTTGATTGATGCTTTCTACAACGAGTGGAAGAAATTGGATTTTGATTGACCCATATCACAATATTTCAATACATTGAACACTTGACAAATATCTTTCCCTTGCTTGCTACGGCATTTTCGCCTCGCCAGCTGGCAGACACTGTTTCATTTCAACAAGTTCTATACTACGTTCACGTCGCCGGAGAATCGCATTAAATCGAGAAAGCTCTGATAATCCGGAAGCACATCGTTGCAGAGTGAAAGGAAGTGATAAAATTTAATAGCTTGCTTTTTGCCCGTGAAAAAAGTTTCCCACCATTCGAGAACTTTTCCCATCTGCTGCCATCCACGTCCTACGCCACGTTCGAACCACTCACTGCTTAAACTGAACCCCGGGAGCTATTCGCGAGTCACTTTAGTTTGCCGTGTGATGCTATTGCACACTTTTATGTTTTATTTATTTCCTTCTCGAGTGTAGTGTCTTCCACTGGTGAGTCCCGATAAGCGATACAAAAGTTAAAAATGGCTTTCCGCGAGGTACTTCTCTAATGCGACATTTACGGAGCAGAGGAAAAATTGCTGCAAAACGTAGAGCTACGTCGTTTTTATGGTACCATTTCCATTAGCCAGGCAAATGGGATCAGTTAACTGTAAGCATCACACTTAATGTAAGCTTAGAATTAAGAGGGATCCTTCCGAACGGATCGATAAGCAGACCAAGTGTCACCTGTTCCACCTCTTTGTCTGAAAAATAGCCTGTTCAATTGTTTTATGAATTTGAACTTATCCGTATGAAAGCCGCGCAGTATAGAACGTTATGAAATTCAAACGAAATTATCTTAGAGCTTCAGGCGGTCACCTAAATATGACGCGAAGGCCGGAGGGTTATGTTAGGCGAAAAAATCCAATATATTTTTTTCTCATTTTATAGCGATACCTCCACAAAGTTTTCGATCGTTATCTCTGTTCATTTGGTTTACTTTCTACTTTTGCCCGAGTCAGAGCTAGCAGCCTCGCGATTTAGTGTGCATTGTCTCAAGAACAAGGGCAACATTGTATTTATTCTTGAGAGGAGTTGATGAAAAGGCGTTGATTCGACCCAGCGCCGCTGTCGTTGGTTTCAAATTTTGTTCTTTACGACTTAGTCTTCGTGTAGCGGAATATTTTCTTATGGTGAAAGCTTAAGGATCTCGTCTATTTTCAGTATCATAACTTGCGCAATAAAGTACTTATATCATTCAATGTGTCAGACCAAACAGAAAGATTCCTTCTGTGGAATAACCTAAAACACGCGGTTGAAAGCTACAGTGTATGAAATAAGATTCTCGTGTGTATGGGAAATGTAGGATAGAAGTAGGACTACATGACCTATCACCGCATATCTTCCGTGAGTTAATTGCAAAATATGTGTAACAATTCGGAGAAGTAGTAGTGTAAATATTTGCAAAATGTTAGCCACCCAATTCTTCAGCATTTTTGTCACCGAAATTTCTGGTAACGAATCTATTACCGTTCATTTCTTTCATCTGCGTAAGGTTCGAATATGATTTGCAATCCGATGCATTGATTACCGATCTATCAGCCACTTCTAAAAGAATCAAACTTGAAAATGATTACATGTTACAACATTTTTGATATGAGCATTTTGATTTAATATTTCAAACTTAGTATCATTGGAAATTGTACTTCGACTGCAAACAGTATGAATTATAAAAATATGTTAAAGGTTTTTGTTAGGAAAACTTTCCTATTGATAGCTTCTCCTTGATGCAAATACACTAATAACCATATCATTCTTGTTTAAAATGATTGGTTGAAGATAGTTCATGATGGAAATACTAATAACTTATAAAAAGGGCATATTTTCACTAATTAATTGAAACAAAATTCCAAATATCTCGAAAACTATCACAATTTGGAAGATGTTAGTTGGATGCAATTTGATTTGAAATGACATTGAGCCAAATTGGCAATAAGTATAAAATTTAAAAACATACTGAAAATGATCGATAGAATTTTTTAGTGATGGCTTCTCCGTGATGTAATTACATTTAAAACATTTTCTTTCTCTTTAAAACTTTGGTGACAAAAAACAAAAATTTTATATTTAATACTTGAATGTAAATTTTTGGCACAACTTGTTTTTAGTGTATATTATTTTCGCGGGCAATTATTCATTCCCTGTAACTCTTTCTCGTGTAGTTTTACTCTTCAAAACACGGTAATCGAACTTTTTGAAAATGCTGCAGGCAAAAACTTCTACTTATTAATTATTATTGTTCTTGAGTCAAAATTACCTGACTGACTGTAAAAATTGATTAGTCTTCCATACCGGTGTAACGTGTATAGTTTCAGAGGAATCGGAGATGGTCGGTCACGATTTAAAACATTTTTGGAAGGGTTGTAAAGAATTAGCGGACAATACATTCCATAGTGAAACTTGACAAAATTTGGTTAATTGTGATCAATTATAAAAATAACTTCAAGAGGCAGCTTAATGGGATTGTACGAACTGTTGAGGTAAAAAATTCTAAATACAGAGTATTTTGATTAGACCATTAAAAATTAAAAATCAGTTGGGTTAGGGAATTATGAGAAGACTTGACCACGAGTGAGATTTTACAATTGGGAATGATGTGTTCTATTATGTTCTAAATTAAATCTAACTTTGTATGGACATATCTACTTGAGTAATTAATTTTTTTTGAGCAAGTCATATATCATGTCATTCCCTACAAAATAGTGAAATATTTATCCATGAATCGGAATATTGGAATAGTTATTACTAAAATTGGCACTACATTGAACGCAACAACTAATATTGGGGAGACTTGACCAAGTGGCAAGAAACTGAAGAAAGGCACAAAATTTCTAATATTTACCATTCTGTGTTAGCTGCTGTTAATGTTAATCACAACACAAAAAATCTCAACTTAAACACTACTCTATATCATTATAGTACTAGAAAACAAAGTTAGCAGTTATATGGTTGATTTTGTGACGTGTTAACATCCAATGTAAGCAGTACAGTTCATCCCTAAATTGAAATGCATTAAAAATCCAAATTTTTTAAATTGTACTCTTTCGTATTTTTTACTGGCACCCAAGGTCCTCGGTAATAAGGAAAAAATGATTCCAACCTGTTTTATGCCATTATTTATTGTACAAATTATTCAAAATTCTTTTGGTCAAGTCTCCTCAGGTCCCGCAGATCAAAAAACGAAACTTTTATTATTTTGGAAAAGCAATGCAATAGAAATAGAATTGACAATTTAGCGTGAATGTCATCAAATTAATGCGACATAAAAATAGGACTACATTGATACCCTGATCAGAACTTCGTTATTTCCCAAATTTTTGCAGTTTATATATTATTATGAGTATACTAAACTTAGAAGAAACATCGAATATTGCATTAATAACCAGTTTTAAATGAATTTGTTGCTAGCTTACAGAGAGAAAAGGGTCGCAGATATTATTTTCGAATAAGTGACAGATTTTGATAAAAGAAATGGAGAAAGAGGGAAAACCACAGCAAGATATTTCTCTGCTAGAATGCCCAACAGCATGTTTTCAGTATTCGCCATGACCCGAAACCACGTACATATGGCGACTAGAGGCCCGAGAAATCTTCCGCTGTTTGTGATACCCATTTTAAAAGACTTATATGTCATCTATTTTACAGCAATATTCGATTAAAAATACATTAAAGTGCATTGGTATACCGTTTAATGAAATTGAAATCTTCAATCAACGTGCAAAATTATAATAAAATTCGTTGAAAAAAGCATGACAAGTTTTATGCATTTGTGGTTGACCTTAATTTTACATTTATTTTCATGATCCAAATATGTGCATGAAAACAAACTCAAAAACACAAAATATTTTTTTCTGCGTAGATTTTTTTCGAAAATTCAGGTAAAAAATTGCTGAGAATCCTATGGTCAGATAAGACAAAGGTGTAAAATTGCTGGATTTTGTGGGAAATGATTGGTTAGAAGTTCAAAAAATTCTAAACATTAGCCGTTTAAACTTGCAGGAGAGAATATTATGGTTGAAGGCTGATTCCCTTAGTACGGAATTGGTCCAATTTGCAGGATCAAAGGAGTTACAGCCCAATAGTTTTATGCGGCAAACTTAAAATATTTAACACTTTTATATGCTGAGTGATAAATACCTTTGAAATGTCAAATTATGCATGATAATAAAACGAAGAATGTATCTCGTACTGTTAAAATGTGGTTGGTTGGCTATAACAACTATGCTCAATTTCCTGATCTAAACCCAAATAAAAACTTGTGGCAGATGGTTAAAGAATCTTAACCATGGAAAACCACGAAATAATGAAGAATAATACAAAATGATACATGGAGCATGGTCCGTCATCGTAATTACGACTTTTACTCAGTCAGTAGAATCCGAGAATTAGTAAAACACAATGACGATACTACTAAATACTTATGATAAAATCTTCACACTGGATTATTAACTGATCTGATTCATCTGTTATAGTGCTGAAATCGGGTCTTATCGTTTTGTCGCTAATTTTTCGTTTGACTTTTTTTCATTTTGAGGCCATAGCTGCAGTAGTCGATAAAATCCGATACCATTTGACTAAACATGATGACCATAAATAGCATACATGGTTTTAACAACAGCTTCGAATGGATAGGGAAACGAGAAGAACCGAATTAACTACGACTCAACATCCTTGATACGTGTAAACCAAATAGGTGTGATTTAATTTTACTTCACGTGAAGCAAACGGGAGTAAAACCAGTCGCTTTAATACGTGTACAAATTTCAAAGCATTCCCTACAGCTGAAACACGTGGATGAGATGCTTTTGACTTATGTGAAACGCCGGTTCCAATGTGTGCTAGTGCATAGTTCATAGCTAGCTGACCGGTATAGTGTCGTTTTAAGCACATGCATACGGTTGCGGTGTTCAAATGCAGCGCATAGTGCAATGTATTGGGGGTCACATACCTTTTTGTGAGAAAGATGTCAAGAAAGTTTGAATTTTCGTAAAAGCATAAAGCAATGATTTCATTACATCAAACTTGTAGCATTTTGGAAGAACATTTTTCAGTGAAATAAATAAGCATGAGTTTATAAAAATGTATTGATAATTGGCGGAGTCATGTTTTTTTCCCCGAAACTCACGATTGAAGACCAATAGATCAACTAAAATCCCAAAACTCAAAAAAAAATCCATTAGTATATGAGTATTCCTTGTACCTTAACGATTAGTTGAATAAATAATAGTTTTTACCTGCACTGCTCTTGTATGCAAAAGTGACATAAACGCCACTTTGGTCAAATTTCGTTTTTTATGTTTTTAAGTTCACTACAAAAATCCGGATCTTCCAGTGTAAGCAATTCCAATAAAAATAAAAAAATGACCGTGTGAAACGTGAAAAACGAAATGACGAAAGCATACTTTTACCCGCACCATGCAAGATAAACATTGATTGCCTGAATAATATCCTCGATGACGTTTACGTCACTTTTGCATACAAGGGCAGTGCAGTTGTGATCGATTTTGCGCAAACTCGAAGAAAACCTACAGTGCGTGAGGTGAAACAGTTGATAAACGTGATCATGTGTCTTGATCTTACGGCTGTTACACACCTCCAGCTACATCATACAGATTATACGGAGCAGACTTCTTTAGTATGATGAATGACATACAGTACGAAATCGAATACGAAAACATTAAATCCAAGCTTCCCGTTTATATCAATTAAAATTTTACGGAAATGCGCTTACATGATTTGGCACCGCGCACCAGCTCCGAGTATATTAAAAAACGCATGTCCAAATACGGAGAAGTGGTTAGTGTTCCCATAGGTTGAAAGAGCTATGCGTTCACTATATCCGAAACAATCGAACGTTTGACTAGCTTGACTAGACGAAACGAATACCCGGCGCGAACAACCGTGGACGGCCTCTCACTCTGTGGTGGGCAGAGAGTGCTCAGAAGTGTACGCGAAAAGGTCCTATAAGGACTTTTTGAACGACGGATCGCCTGAATTTTTTTGAATATACGTGACGTTAGGAACGCAAATAAAAAAATTTATGAAAGCAGAAAAAGGGGTAATTGGCGCCGGTTCGTCGAGGTATTAAGGAGAGAAACAATATTTCGACTGGTCGCTAGTCCCTACGTTGTGTATTCGATACAACCTTTGATCTGAATACACGAAATCAAGAATATTTTTTCGACGTCAACAACATTCCATGCAGATCGAGACATTCAAACGGTAGACGTTTCGCGATGAGATGATAATACTGTATATAAACGTAATGATTGTTCTCTAAACACAAAAAATTATCTCACAGCAAATATGCTTGTGCTAAGCAATGTAGTGGGCAAATCATCGTAACGTTTGTCAGGTGATGCGCGCTATCCACAATGATACAGTTCCAAGGAGGCTCTCTGTTCGATGGAGCATGGAAAGCACTCCTTGTTTATCCTGGGGAAAATATGGGAGTTCCTGAGTGCTTCGTCTGAATAATCTTACCAAATTACCAGATACAACTAATAGTTTGAGTTCTTTCACATTGCTCCATTCCGGTTATTAAGAAAGGGGACACTTGGATTAGAATTATAATGAGAAGGCGGACACTTTGACATTAGAAGGTGATATTTATGAAAGATCGTGTAGCTTCAACGAGTTTTTCAGTATTTCTAGACCGAGGACACTCGAAAATTGACAAATTTTGTGGGACAATGACAGTTTAGGAATCCCAAAGGTATCAACAAACCTTAGTTAAAGAGTATGGATGAAGGTCGTGACTTCCTTCGGGTCATGTCCATTCATTATCCGTTGAATGCGCATTTCCGGAGTATTGTAGTCGTGGAGAGCAGTCCCTGCGCTTGTGGTTACGGTTATCACGACGTTAAACATGTTGTCTGGTCACACGTCAAATGTTCTTGCGCCATATCTCCGTTAAACGAATCGTTTCGACCTCGTTCCAGTACGAGATTTGCTGGTTATTCTCGATCTCTCCTATATATTTCCCATGCACATATTTTTAAAGACGATAGATATCCAAATTTAGCATCTCCTCTATTTTGGTTGACATGCTAACAGCTACCTGGAAACTTGATCCCAACAGTTCCCTACGTATTCAAGGAGGTCAGCCGACGATCCGGTTCAGGATGTACTGACTGTGTTTTTCTGTTTACCAAAATACTGCAAATTTAATTTCTATTTTTTCCTGTCATTGTTGTCCGCCCTTTCCTCACCTCTTCTGATATGCTCTTTTCTAATGATGTTGGAATCAATCCTTATTGTGTATGTCTTTTGGCATCCGTATAAAAAGCCTACTAGTGTTTCTCCTTGTTTCAATGTCGAATCAAAATTTAAAAATGTGTATCTCGTCTTTAAAAATATTTCTAACTGCATCTTTTAGTCTGAAGGCAATTCGGAACAATTTTTTTTCATTCTGAACATCTTGTTTTAAGATGTAGATGTGTCAAAATGTATTCCCTTTAGTGTAAATATAAAACACATTTTCAAATTTCAAACAAAACCTAATTATTTTTCCATATTTTAAGAAATTTAAATTGTAAAGGAAAGACATTTGTATCTGATTAAAAATATGAAATTGTTGTACATCGAGAATTTCAGACGCATGCAATGTGCGCGAGACGCATACGTAGTTAATTTCAGGTTTTGGTTTGTTCCAAACTTTCGAGTGGGTAATTCCCCTCTCGGTAAATTTCGAGTGGGTAGTACTACCCATACTACCCACGTGTTCCGCCGGCCCTGTTTCAATCTCTGTTTGTTTACGTTTCAAATTAGGAAACATTTAAAAATGTCGAAAGTGGCAAAATAAGACTTTGAAATTCGAAAAGTTGAGATGATCAGTATCTAGCAGATAGTCTTGGTAACCAGTTAAACGCTATATTTAAATTGAAAATGCACTTGTATTCATAGGCAAACAAATAAAGTTCAAATTGCAGATAAGATTAGAGCAAGGGCCAAGCATAGAGTAAGAGGTACATAGTAATATAATCATTATAATTACATAAGAAATAAATGTTTTTATTTGCCAATTATTACATCTAAGAAGAGCGAAAGTGTGGAATCGAAGCCAAAATGGAATTTGTTTACTAAGTGTAGATATGCTGTCAGCGCATACGCTCGAACAAATAATTATTTTGAATACCAGTTTTCAAATTATGAACTGAGTATAAATTTTCGAAAATATTTGGAATTTTATAAGACTGTTATTCGTGATTTTCTATGACTAACCATTAAAAGCAGTTTGTTTACATTATTTTCACTAGTTACAAAATAAAAATTATTTCCACAATAGACTACGAATACCAGGTACGTCAATCTCTGATTACCAGCAGGTCATCAGTAGGCTGTGATAAAACACGTGTAGCGCCACTATCGTAGGATGGTGTCGAATCTGAATAGAAAAAAAATGTACTCAACCGAAGGGGAGTGGACGGAGCTTGATGACTTGGTGATATATCATGTAATATTCATTCTTCAATAGATATTTGACATCGTTTCGAGATGCTCCCGATTCGAGTGTGTGTATGTACGTAGATTGTACGTATGTATATTCATACTTTAGTGTGGTTGCTCATCATCGACCAGCATCGTTTCTGGGTTGGGCGGGAGTGACAACTGGATAAACGAAGAGTTACATTCGAGTGTGACGGAGGAAGACGAAGTCGATGTTATCATGCCTATGGTATACACGCATATAGTCGAGATGAGAGCTGGTGGCTTGTTAGCTGATGGGAATGTACAGGCATACTTTTCCACCCTACGGTATTTTTGCTCCTTTATTCTCTCAAGAGGGTGCTCTTGGGGGAAAGGCCGTGTTGGCTTTCCTCACCCTGTTAGAAGCCGGAAAAGAATGCCTAGGATGACACGAACAGTCATTAGGAGCGCTGTTTGAGATGGGAAATAATCATATGTTATTGAAACGATAACGTTACTTTCCTTTATGGGGACTGTGTTTTTTGCAATAGGCGGTGGATGGTTTCTTTTATTTGGAGAGCATGTTTTTTGTGATAGTGAAGAGTTTATTTTACTAACGAGTTTTTTTTGTGTTACGTTAATATTGTACTTTGTCAATTTGAAGCGATACATGAGTATGAGGGTTAACGTAACGTTTAAACGATTGGTCATAAGAAAGCAATAAAATGAATAAATAACATAACATGAGACGAATATTGTTGCGGAGGATTTTTTCACATCATGCTGCTTCGTCAACGTTAAGTTTGTTAACAGCCATTTGGCATAGCGAGTCATTTCAGTGAATACCATTTCGTCAAATTGGTAATTCTGTCAATTCAACAACTGCAATTTTTCGCGAACACAAAAATATCGTTTAAAAAATTTGTATTAAAACCAAATAAAAGAATCGTTCGAATAAATTTACGTTGTCGCAAAACCTACATATCAAAACTGTGCTGAAAGAAAATTGCACAAAATGCTACTTTACACACTTAATTTTTTCTGCCGAATTTCAGCTTTTTTTGCATCTTTTGCCGAAATTTCAACAGCTGAAAATTAGCAAACATTAATTTTTGCTGAGATCTCAGTAAAAGTGATGTTTGAGTGCTGAAACTCGGAAAATATTTCACCGATAATCAGCAAACTAATCTCACTTCACTGAGATATCAGTTTCTAGATTTGCTGACTACACAGCTGTTGGGAAATTACCGAGCCGAATTGAGTGTGTAGATTACGTTAATAGGAAGAAAAACAAACTTTGCAATTGAATTTAGCACAATTAAAAAAAATCGATTTTCTCGGAAAGCTGCTTTGCGGTAACCACGACCACAAATTTATCGATGATTTTGTAATTTTTTTCAGTTTGTTTTGTTTGTTCATGTTTATTTTCCGTCGGCCTCTTTTCGCACTGAGTGCCTATTAGCGACACCAGAGAGGTGACTTCACTATCTGGACCCTAGATATCGGCTCATCAACACATGAACCGGGACCGACAGTTTTACTTCGCTCCCAAAGGAAGACAGAAGCACAGATTTTGCCCCCCAGGGAATCTCAACGACCTCGGTTGGGATTGTACCCAAACGCCTTAGCGTGGGAAGCGGCCACGCTATCACTCAACTTTTTTATTTTACCCGTCGTTCATTATTATATCTGGAGTGCAAAAATATTTTTATTTGAATGATGTTTCAATTTTTGTTCCGACCGGAAAACTTACTTTATGGTGTGCATGCGAAATAGGTTAGGCAGTTATTTGAGATTAACTTTATTTTTGTGAATCATGTGAAGTGATGTCCATAGAAAAGCGTACTCGATGATAAAGTTCATGTTTTCATCGACATGATAAAAAAAGTTTTTTGCAGCGATATAAATAATACTTAATATTTGGTCAAAAATTAGCTTTTATAAATCATTTTACTAGATCATTCTTGAGTTCAAGATTTTTCTGGAGAACTCTTTTTGCAAGAAGTTTCGTGACTACGTCTTAAAGGTTTCAATTTAATGTGTACTTAACAAAGTTTGCACTTTTCGTGGTAAGTGGGAGGGTTCGGTAGACTACCTTACCGGGGTCGCGCTACCTACCATGTCCTGGTAGACGGCCGACACTTCTCGGATGTTATAGATGTGAGGACCTTCAGAGGTCCAAACATCGATCACTATCTCGTCGTCCGCAGCGAATTCAAGAACTCAGCGACCGTTGCGTTCCAATATCCAGCGCTTCTCAGCAGAAGGTGTGACGGACGAGTACCGCCAGAAGCTTGATGAGCGGATAAGAGGAATCAACGTAGACGACAACCTCAGCAATCAGTGGGAGTCAATCCACGGAGCGGTGAGCACAGCAGCGCGAGAAGTAATAGGTACTGCTCAGAGACGACCCAGAAACGATTGGTGCCAGAGAGTGACGGATGAGAAAAATGCTGCCATAAGCCGGATGTTAGTGTCTGGTACCCGGTAGAACAGAGAGCGGTACAAGGAAGCAAGAGGAGCCGAAAAAAGAATTAACCGCAGAAAGAAAAAGCAGTACGAGGAGAACGTCATTACTGAGGCGCAAAACAGTATGGAACAAAATGATATGCGGAAATTTTATGAAACTGTCACTGGCGTACGGAGAAAAACAGCGCCGTCTCCCGTCAGGTGCAATGACCGTGAAGGTAACTTGCTGACAGATAAAACTATGGTAGCAGCCAGGTGGAGAGAGCACTTCGAGACATTGTTAAATGGAGAGAATGTTAGCGCGTCAACGAACGGAATAGGGATAAGTGACGATGGACAAGCTGTGGAGCCTCCGACGCTAGAAGAGATGAAAAAGGCAATCAAAGAGCTGAAAAACTGTAAGGCTGCTGGAAAGGACGAGCTCCTGTCCGAACTTTTCAAACACGGTAGTGAGCAGCTGCACGAAATACTTCACCGTACTCTTTTGAAGGTATGGGAAGAAGAAGAACTACCTGCTGACTGGTTAGAGGGCCTCATTTGTCCCTTATACAAAAAGGGATAGAGAGTGGAGTGCGCCAATTATCGAGGAATATCGCTCATAAATTCGGCGTACAAAATTAAGTCACGTATTCTGTTCAACAGATTGAGGCCGTTGAAAAAGTCTTTCCTCGGCGAATACCAAGGTGGTTTTCGTGAAAGCCGATCAACAACGGATCAAATATTTACCTTGCGACAGATCCTAGATAAATTGCGGGAATACAATTTGCAGACACACCATCTGTTTATTGATTTCAAAGCGGTGTACGATTCAGTGAAAAGAAACGAGTTATGGCAGATAATGGTAGAACATGGTTTTCCGACGAAACTGATTAGGCTGATTCGTGCAACGTTGGATGGATCGAATTCAAGTGTTCGGGTTGCGGATGAGATTTCGACGTCCTTCGTAACCTTAGACGGATTGAAGCAGGGTGATGCGCTGTCAAACTTGCTGTTCAACATTGCTCTTGAAGGTGCCATCAGGAGAGCAGGCATGCAAAAGAACGGTACCATCGTCACTCGGTCGTATATGCTCCTAGGATTTGCGGACGATATTGATATTATTGGAATCGACCGCCGAGCCGTGGAAGAGGCATTCGGGCCTTTAAAAGGGAGATAGCAAGAATTGGTTTCACAATCAACACCAGTAAGACGAAGTACATGATAGCTGGAAGAATACGTGGGTCCAATAGTGATGTTGGTGGTGAAGTGGTGTTAGGTGGTGATAAATTTGAAGTAGTGGAAGAATTTGTGTACCTTGGAACTCTAGTGACGTGCGATAATGATGTTACCCGCGAGGTGAAAAGGCGTCTTGCAGCTGCAAATAGGGCTTTTTAGGGACTTCGTAGCCAGCTGAAGTCCCGTAGTTTGCAGACGAAGACAAAATTCGCGTTGTACAAGACATTGATAGTTTCGGTTGCCTTGTACGGCCATGAAACGTGGACGTCAAAGGAAGTTGATCGTAGAGCGTTCTGTGTCTTCGAACGTAAGGTGCTGCGAACAATACTCGGCGGTAAAGAAGAAAAATGCATCTGGCGGCGTCGCATGAATCACGAGTTATACCAAGTATATAAAGGAGTGGATATTGTCAAGCTAATAAAAAACGGCAGGCTGCGGTGGGCTGGTCATGTGGCGCGAATGCCGGAAGAACGACAGGCGAAGATAATATTCAGTAGAGTACCAGGAAGAGGCCGACGATTCCGTGGCAGGCCGCGTACACGATGGCTCTTTGCAGTGGAAGAGGACCTAAAAGCACTCAATGTCCAGGGTGACTGGAAGAGATTGGCCCAGGACCGGGTCCAGTGGAGTAATTCTGCACTCGGCTTAGATTCAACGAAGCGAATTGTTGCCCATCAAGTATCAAGTAAGTAACAAAGTTTGTGCAATAAAACATGCACACCGCAATAAATTTTCAATCAAATATAAATAATATAAAATATGTGTACTTAGTAGATAAATCGGGCAGCTCATGCAATTTCGTGACTTTTTCGAGAAAAAATCCCTTGTCATCTCTCCGACTTTTTATTCCCTGCCAAATACACAAGGACATCATCCCCCGTAGGACTTCCCCAACAGAAAAATAATTTCCAACACTTGCTAAGTCTCCAAGGAAGAAGACGGTGAAAAAAAAATCGATGACTCCGAACAAAATGAACTTCAACCCCGAAGCTCTTGAGATGACAGCAGCCTCTTGTAAAACAGTTCCGACAATCCCGATCGCAAACAGCGAAACGAAAACTATAAATTGCAAAACACGCCTTATCATTTTCTCGCCTTCGATCCTGTCGTCGCGAGCACCGCCAGCCCATTGTCAATATAGCACAGTCTTAGAAGACGAAGTCAATATTAAAGTTAATATGCAGCATCTTTAGCAAACAGCTATGGTGGTACCATTCGTGGAGGAAACCGGTTGTGGGGTAGGTTGAGCGACCAAAGGGATGTGCAGCTCGACAAAAACCAGAGAAAAAAGGAACTCGTCGGAAAACTGGAAAAGTTCGGAAAAATCTGCTCTCGTCGGACGAGTTTACTCCTTTTCTTTTCTTTTCCATCTTTGCTTTTGTTCGGTCAATGAAAGATCCGCCCGTTATAAAATGTCAGCGAAGAAAATTGATGTCAAATTGTCTGTCTGCAGAGTGTAAATTCTTGTTTTTTATGTCCGTTGTCGCGCCGCGCTGATGGGAAATGAATAAGGAAGTAACGGTCGGGGAAAATTATAGTTTTTCGAAATGTGGTATTTGAAAACGGAGCAGAATATTGAACTTTAGGGCGGGGAATCATTCAAACATATGCGAACTATATTGTAGCCACGAGATTTCGATTTCGACCTTCTAAAACCAAAATGGAAATAATTTCCGTTAACACTTTGTGTGGTGTTGCCAGCAAATTCAGACAATTAAACTTATATTAAACTTATCAGCACGATGATCCCGCACCAAAAATGTTAGAAACTTTACCATCTTAGCTTATGGATTTCCTAAATATTTTTGGATCGCCCAAGATCATTGATATCGATTATTAGTTTGTAATTTATATATATATATATATATATATATATATATATATATATATATATATATATATATATATATATATATATATATATATATATATATATATATATATATATATATATATATATATATATATATATATATATATATATATATATATATATATATATATATATATACATATATATATATATATATATATATATATATATATATATATATATATATATATATATATATATATATATATATATATATATATATATATATATATATATATATATATATATATATATATTGAAGTAAGAAAATATGTTATTAAATTCACTTTTTTTAATTGTTTCGTGAAATTGAGCAAAAAAATCTGGTTATTTCGTCTTCATATATGTATTAAATTCCCAAAACTGTATATGAACACTGAAGAAGACTATACGTATTAGTTGAAATGCTAGTATCTGATTGATGGTGAAAAGCAGCAGTTTTTCATTATTATTATTATAGTGAAATTAAACGGAAGACATCTGTCATAACAGGTTTAATTGTGACATTCTACTAAGTCACTCAAAAAGTTTGTAATTTTGGAAAAATTGTACCCAAAGCTATTGATTATCCGATGCACTTGTCATTCCGTTTTAGTCTATGTTCGAAGATATTTCGACTCCCTAAAAATTAAAGTTACTGTCGATTTAGGAATTTTCTTCAGCGCTCGTTTCTATTTGCCAATTCAAATTAAAAGTTTGATCGAAACTACGTCATTTCGATCCTCGATCAATTTTCGAACCCTCTGAGGGATAGAGATTCGCATTAATATGGTTGCCGTAATATTTCTCGGTTCAAAAGTTTTGACCAATTTTCTTTACACAGCAAACACTGCCTCCCCGTGCAATGCTCCCGGACCACGTCAAACGCTTTCGGTAAGTAAAAGCCTAAAACAAATATCGTGCTCCCTTTGCTTTCTACGCTCGAAATAGTCCCCTCAACTTCAAGTTCTACCGTCTGTAGCTCTCTACCCACTTCTCCGTGCGCGCTAATGAAGATGAATGAAACCCAGAAGGAAACGAGCAACTTTGTCCGGTTGCGAGACCGGCCGACCGTACGTCGGTCGCTGCTCTTCTAAGGTAATTTAAAGTTGCGAAGAAATTTTTTGGTGATTTATGGAATTTTGTTGTTTTTCCACTTCCTCTCGAACGCAACGGTTCTGGCAATTTGCGGTAGTGCTCCATCATTACGCGGAAAGAAGTGGTTCGGTTCGAAGTGGATTCTGAGCTGATGCTGAATGGAGGATGGCAGGGTTCATTTTCAATTCGCATATTGATGCTGGGTAAACCGTTTATAGCTACACACCTTGGAAATTTGATTGAGGTGAGACGCTGATCGATCAGTGGTTATTTGCTGCGGGCATTGTTGCGTGGTCGAGGAATGAGCTAACGTTCCGAATCTGTCATCGGCACAGGACGGAGTGACGATGGTGGAGAGGTGTCGAAGTTGATAATTACCTGCGAACGATAAGAGAGGGAAAGATTTATTGGAGTCATTTTCGTAATATCGAAGCGATAATTTGGTTATTTAGTTGGTTTTAAATGTGCCTGTGATTTATGGAATGTGATGCTCCTCTCGCCGCCAGCAGACAGTTGCTGGAGCAGAAGAGCGAGCGAACATTTTAGCGCAAAACGATTACAAAGTGTAGACAATAGGATGGAATTTATTGCTAATTGAACTGGTTTGATAGAGAAAGTGGAAGTTAATCTGACAGTAATTACAGTAAATATTAAGTGTCTTTGTGCTTATTTATTGGTTCACTGGTTGTTACGCATAAATTGTTACTGAATGGGAAGACGAGCCTTGAATTGAGATAAATTTTCCAGTAGTTTGTAACAATTTTAGACAAATTAGAAATGTTTCAGTTGGCTGAATGTTTCTATTTTTACTTCATCTATACTAGTTTCTGATTCATTTGTATATGGTTGAGTGAAAATCTTTCGATCCGTAACATTTTTTAGGACAAGGTTGGTTTGCCGTCGATATAATGGATAGTTCGCCGCAGTAGCGGTTATTAAAAAGTGAAAGCACGATTCACACAAAAAAAATTATATAAATTTCGCGGAAAGCATGCCCAGTAATCTGGAAAAAAAGTTTGTTCTTTTGCCATAATCCAGAGAATAAATGTCATGAGATGCGCTCTTTATACGCTAGAGAGATGCTCTCTTGATTCGCTAAGCGCGTCCCTTACTCGAATTTGCATCCAGCGTGTACAATATGTAAGTTTTTACGAGCAGCGCCAAAGCTTAAGCCTAAGAGATCGCCCATGGTTGCTACTCCGTTATTGGAATCAGAATATATTGGCTTAAATGGCACCTTCCCCGTATGTAGTCGGGGATTTGTTCCTCCGTTATTGACCAGAACCAATTGAGATTACACAATGTTCGTTGGAACAACATGCTTGGGAATAACATTATGAGTCACATTGTGCAATCTGTATTGATCCCTGCATGCAGATTTTCTGGGAAAGGAAGGGATGTTAGTCCGATACATGTCCGCTGCTAGAGATCGAGGAATCTTCTGCATCTTCACACTATCCATGGATATCCAAGGAAGGAGAGAGTTGTTAGTAAGTGTGCCAATAGCGTTATCATGTAATAATTGCTCAGGGCAGCTGGCTGCCGAGAATTTGTGGAATTTGTCATTTGTCTTATTAAATATGCAACTTGAGCTCCGGATAGCCGACTATGAGGAGCACTGCTTATATTTTAATAAATCGGTAAATTTCACTTTTCTATTACGAGACGAATTTTTTCGTGGTTTCTATCGTGTCGGTGCAGATGTTACCCGGCGATCGTTTGAATAAAATGCGGAAACTTATACAAGCGGTATTTGTGTTCATCTAAATATTCTTGTAGATAGTTGGTATTGGGTATGTGTAATGGTTTCGTAGTAAGAGGAGTTTTTACTAATATTATACTGCAAAAATAATATGAAAACAGGAATGGAAGCTGAGTTGTTTCCGTAACATTAGTATAACAGAGTGCCGATTCTGAGCAAACGATTCCGGGCGCGATTTATTTATTGTTGTGATCGCTACTAGTTATGCCACGTAATTGCGCAAATACCATCTCCTTTACACAACGAAACAACCAGTGCTTATCCAATCGTTAATCGCAATCGCACTACTGCTTGCCAGAGGAAAACATACCAAAGAGCATACGCTAGTTACAACTTCGTTGTATTCACCACAGCGCACTCTGAAACGCGCGCCATGGTGAATTTATCTGTACACGCACCTTACGCCACATATAATTTACAGAGCAAGAGAGTGCGGTTCTCTCACCAAACCACCCAATCGCCAATCCATTTATTCAGCTCCAAAAGAAAGAGCTTTCTGCTTTTTCTGTGGTGTGTCATCATTGTATCTTCCGTGTATTGAAACTGGAACGCCAGTGCATCATTGGGGCATGTTCAGGACTGTTTCAGTTCCAGATTCAAAATTTTGACAGTTCTATAATATAAAACTGAAAATTCTAAAACTAGAACTTGCTGTCCCCAGCAGCAGTTTTAGCGGGTGTTCTATTCAGTTTAAAATTCATGTCTCGCCTTTCCTTCAGCGTTACTGCATTCAAATTTATTTTTCCCCAGTCTATCGGTTCTAAGTGTTTGTGTTGAAAACTTTGCATGCATTTAAAACACAGTTCTAAACGTGTTTTAAACTCAGCAACAAATAGAACGGCCTCGTATAACAGTTTTAAATTTTGAAACAAAACTGTTCGAAATAATAAAACAATACGCTTTGCTGGGGATGTGAATGTTTCAGTTGCAGTTCTACTTTGAAACTCCTATATAAAATAAAACGCTCCTGAACATGCCCTTAGAATGGAATGCTATCAACAGCGCCTGGCGGCAGTCATGAGATGTATCACCTACCACCGAAGGATGCGAGCTGACATGAAACGCAGCAGCTGCTACGTTTACAACGTCAGAACACAAACTAACGAGTATTTCTTATGTTCCCTTTTTATATGTGTCCCAGCTCATTTGATGAAAAAGAGGCAGCCCTAGCAACGCTTGCTACTTGAGCGAATTGTACCGACCAGTCATGGATCAGATAATTACTACTTTCATAAAATCCATTATTTCCGTTATTTTTAGAAATTGTACATCGTACAGAATTGGATACAAAATTGTTGTACATATTTCCAATAATCTTATGTTTCCATTCAATACAATGCCAGATATTCACGTTAAAAAATCGGGTAAAATTCCGGCCGAAAAACGGGACCCCTATATTGAAACATTAGAAGTATTCTACTTTAAAATATGATTTTTGCGTTGGGGGACAACGCAAAAATGGTCAATTTTCGTCCCCTTTTATCCGGCGATCAATTCACTCAATAAATCTGCGTCCAACGATGATATCTTCGTACAACATGTAAACAATAAAATGCCATTTAAGATTAGTCCAATTTATTTTAGTACAAACCTACCGGTATGGTACGAAAAAAATCAATTTAATTATTAAAAACGAGTCATAAATGGTTTTCATTGATGGCCGTCATAAAATTCTTTTGAAAAATTTCTACATGTCTATGAGTTGAGAACCTTAAACCTTTACCAACATTAACAGATTTATTTTAATGAGGTAAGTGATACAGGTGCGTGGAATGTGTCTATATAGCGATTTTCGTAACCCACCAAAAGGCGGGGTTGAGAGGTAGAGGGTTAAATTCAAATCTTTATCTCTCATTTAGCTTCCGAAAAAAATCGAAGGTTAACACAAATCGAAAACCATTGATGATGGTTTGTATAAAATTGCGGGATTTTTTTTTCAAATATTTATTTTCATGCATGCTGTTTCAATAAATTTGCACAATTGCATAATTAATATACTTAATTAATATAATATTTAATTGATCGGGATGTAATACTTTTTTAACTAAAAGATTTTGCTTGGTGGCCCTCTCCCTAGGCACGTCACTGATTGAGCTGCCTTCATTCATTGGTAATGGATTATATAATATTACCCCTTTAATAAAATGGACTCTTCGGAAAGACAAATACCTTCAGTACTTATTGTGTGTTATCGGGACACCCACCCCTCTTATTAAGGGTATTGTCGTGTTTATTAACCAGTGCATTGGGGGAGTGTAAGTCGTCTAATCTTTTTCAACCAGAACGATATGAAGGGATGTGTTATGTGTAATAATGGAGCAAGGATTCATCCTCGTATTACACGGTGCTGCAGTGATTTTGAATTTTTTGATTGAACTAGTATAAATTGTAGGTCTAGTCAAATGCATCGCAAAACAAGGTTTGAAAAATGTTGTATTTCTTCAAACGCTTGATTTATAGCCAAAAACTATTTTTGGGAGCTTCGGAACCAAAACATTTGCTGCGTTGTCATTTCCAGCCGATTTTTGATTTTCTAACAGTCCTGGAAAGAAATAAAGTAAACGTATCCCTACGGTATGCTATATTATGCTGTTTTGTAAGAAATATTGATTGTGCGAGTGTGGGACAACAAAATGGAAATTTCTCGTTTTTGCTTTTTTTCGCATCCGACGATATGTTGATCTTAGAAATCGGTGAAAAAATGCGGAGTCATTCAATTTTTTCTTAATTACGAATTTATGCGCAAGGAATTTTAAGGCGAAAAATGTACTTTCAAAATAACCACTGTGGTGCAATGCTGAGCATACTAGCAATGCCACAGAAAACCCTTAAGAGCCACGCGAGATAATTTCTAATTAGGGAAAAATTGAATAACTCCTCTATTTTTCGACCATTGATTAAGATGTCGTTGGGTGCGTAATTAATTTTTTTGTAGCACCGTGTTATAAGCAGATGCTGGAATAAATGGGACTGGTGGGGTGGAATCCTGTACACAGCAGCTTTTCTTAAAGGAATAAAATCTTGTTCTGTCGTCATTAGGGTAGATAAATATTGTCCGAAAGCAATGTTTTTTTTTGGTTCAAATGGATGAAGTAATGGATGATATCTACTGGTCATAATAATATAAATTCTTACAGTTATTGACAATAATTTCATCTTGAATTTTATGGTAAGTCAAACAGTAGCTTGTTTTACCATAAAATTGGAATTAAATTAGGAAGTATCTACTAAATAGATCTGGAAATTTTATTTTTTGGTTTGAAGCTACATGGTTCGATTTTTAAATTTAAATTATAAGACCACTTAAAAAAGAAAGGCTGCCATGCAACGTCAGTGATTACATTGATGTTAATGTTGGTCCGATTTCAATATTTTTTTAATTATTTAGTAAACATACTGATAAGCTTCCTCGTGTACGATTTGTAAAACTTTATTTTGTTCCACTCTTACAGTGTCTAGTATGTCAAAAATGACACAAAAATTAAAAAAAATGGCGATTCATTGCTTAAATTATACAATTTTTAAAATGATTGTAAACTAATTCGAGAGTAGAGGACCATCTTAAGATTGCTAAGCAGATAATGATAAAAAAAACAATTTTTCACAAGTTCATTGCCTTCAGTCTCGTGTGCCAACCAAAGGCGAGCCTGACCCGACTGGGCTTGTTGTATATGTTATGATTAATCTCTGATCCCGATTGATAAACAAAACAGACAAACAGAACCCACGAGCGATGCTTCCATTAGGCATGCACGCTGGTGGAAAGTAATCGGTCTACATGTTGCAAAACCATCAGCAATTATCGACAGGATCCGTCTAGAATTACAGAGCCAGTCATCGATCGAAGTGCGGAGAAAAGCGAGAGTCGGTTGGTTGCTGCTGTTCAGTGCAACCACATAATCACACATCGCCCGGCCGGCCGGCTTGCAGTCTATGGGCTATTTATAGCTAGTTTGGATAGCGCAGTACGAAACGAGAACTGATTTTCCCACACTCCCCCATGGAATCGATGCTTCAATCTGACCGGTAAGCAGTCAACGTGGGGATGCAAACAAAGGGGATGGAAAACAATAACATCAGCTCATGGAAACATCGCGATGGAAATGCGTTTCTTGGGTAGATCCTGTAGCGAATAGGGTGATGATTTTTTTTGTATGAAAAATTGTGTATTTTTTCCCAAGCACCAGACTAATATATCAATCGACTCAACTCGAAGATTTGGGTCAAGGCATGTCTAAGTATGCGCGAATCATTGATTATATTTAACTGATCCCATTCGCCAGTTTGAATCACCCTAGCGGAAGTGCAAATCCACGCTCAGTATTGAATGGCAGGCTAAATGAAGTGTTTGCTCAGTGGGCGCCTATCTCATATTTGCGTGCAGTCGGTCGACGTACGAACGGAGCTAATTCATTTAGTTAGAATCGAGATTGTTTGCTTTATGGCAGAGGAATATAAAAAATAGGTTCGTTAGATTGACTATATTGGAACACGGGCAGCAAAAATCCCATGTTCATTGATTGTTCACGTGCTAATCGTACATCCTAGCGACAAGAGTTGTTTTCTTGGAAGTGCTTCCCATCGTAATCACCATTTTTTATACAACTATTGTAAAATTGCGGGCCTTAAATATTTTCATCAGCACATTCTGCTTGAAGAATTCTCAAGAGCGTGGAATTTATGCTCAAAACATATTCTCTTATCACTCCGATCCGGGCGTGAAACGTCGACAGCTTCCACGTGTTGACGACATAACACCTGCGGGGTGTTAACCTTTACGTCGCGTATCTCAAAAGTTCATCGTAGGCCAAAAGCTCCATAAACGAGAAAATCTTTAATCACGTTGAAATTGTGTTGGGACGGAAAGTTTGACCCGAAACACCGGGCTGGGGCTCCTTTCGTAATCATAACTCTGGCTGAAAATCGTCGTGAAACGTGCACACAACTTTTCATAATTCAGTTAAGTGAACCCATGGGGGCAATGTTTTGATGCGTGCCGTTCGCTCGGCCAGTGACATAGACACTTCCTGTTAGTAAGATTTTTTTTCTTTTCTCTCACAGGTTAATGCTTTGGTGCTTACGTTCTCTCCCCGAAGGAGCCAGGGAAGTCTTCAGTATCGTGACAGATGAGAAAGATGATTATCGCCCAGAGCAGTTGCAGCTACAGCGGCAGTAGCAGTCAGGACGATGATGTGCTGAAACGAATACTCATTTTGGAAAATTATTGCTCGACAGAGGCTAATAGCGTGGTTGGAAGTGCTATTGCCAAATTGCTTGAAACGGGAGATACCATCATTTAATACCGATTCCCGGTAGAGTGCCGGAAGCGTGGTCTTATTTATAGAGGTGACTTTTGTAATTGTGAAAAATTAGACATTCCATGATGGTTTCGGATACGGTAGGTTTGGTGGTCGTTACCACGTGTACATTGCATTTACAATTAAAAATCAGAACCTTTTAAAGGTGGAGCGATTAAACAAAATATACCGTTATTGCTACAAAGAATGCTTGTGTTATTATGATTTCTAATGATGAACAACGCGATATAGTTGATTGAGCGAGATTTTTAATATTAAATTCATTCGGTACGACACCGAGAAGAGTACACCGATAGTTTTGATAGAGCTGCATGCAATTGTAAATGATTGCGGATGTCTTCTAAATATCACAAGCACTCAAGATAGATCGTGAATCATGTACTACGAATCATAAACCAGTTCACGACTCCACGAAGAATATTTTAGGATTTTGTTAAGTATTTCACGAGCATGAATGGTCAGAGGGGAGAATCATACTAGGAATTATGAACCAGTTCACAAACATATGAATTTTATGTATTTTTGAGAACGTGTCCACTGGAAAACAGATAGAGAAAGAATGACCGGAACGGTGAGAATGCGGAAACGATGAAAATTCACCTTTTTATTGGAAACACCGAGAAAAGATATGTCTTTAAGCAGGAATCGAACCTGCGATCTCCCAGTCGCTAGTTGGGTGCGTTAACTCCTCTGATATCGAGGAACTGACGAATTTCGCGCTAAATCGTATTCGGAGTTGGCAGCACCTTCTCAGATTTTAATGAAACTTTCTGTACATGAGGACTTTGCCACAAAAAGCAACTTTGTATACTTTGTTTTTTCCAAAAAAGATCTAGACTATCTTTTGAAAAGGGTAACACTTTTTTTTACCCATTTTTTTAAATGGCTATAGTCTAAAAATGATAAATCCTACAAAAAATGTTGTGCGACTGATTTTCACAAAATTAGTTAAATTTTAGAATAAAAATATTGAAAATCTCTTCATCGACACTAAAACTGAAAAACTGAAAAAAATCGATTTTAAAAATTTAAAGTCGATTTACAAAAAAACATCTTTGATTTGAATGAAATTTTGTTCCAAGATAGGTAATTACGTTTCCTACCTATCTTCAAAAATTCAAGTTGGGCACTTTCTAGGAAAAAAAGTTATTTGAAAAAAACTTTTTCTTGTCCAAACTGAATTTTTTTCAGTGTATTTTTATCGAAAACAAAACCAATGAGAGTCATAATCATCTCAAAATCCAGTTTCCCAACCGCAAGATACATTCAAAAAGTATCAGTAACGAATTAGGTATCTTTTCATAACAATCTTGAATGAGGGCAAAGATAAGCCATTTAACATCATCGATATATGCGAGATTTAACTAAATACCACTTTACCGTATACGAAGAAGTATCGTGTCTATGTACCCGCCCGGGAAGTAGACTATGATGGTGTAGTCTCCAACAGGGCCCAATTTGGGGACACTTGATTCCTTTATGAAAACGTGTTTAAAAGAGCATGTAGGGTAATAAGCCTATTTTTGCCCTGTTTCTACTATCATCCTACCCATCTGAAGCCTTTGGTTAGAGCAGCGTCTGCCATCTTTGCTCAACGCATTGACTCAAATGGTATTGCGATAATGGGGGTACTCGATTAGAGATTTTGCTGCGCTCAAACAGAAGATTTTCACCATTCTCAAGACAATTTTGTTATTATATTGGCTTTTAATAAGAGGCGAATGACCTTAACGCTAAAACCTCTATAATCGAAATAAAAAAAAATGGACCTTAATAACAAATCAAAGAAGCTGAAATAATAAATTTATTGTAGTAATAATGTGGTACCCTTCTTAATAGGGCAAAAACGGGTACATTACCCCATTCAATTTTATAAATGGATTGTAGTATTGATTAAATTGTTATGATTAGATATTGTTATTTTTGTTACTACATATTACGCATCTCTCACCTGATTTTTTACGAATTCCCTCAATCTCCGTGCAATTATTTGAAAGCTGTCTTTATTATGGTTGAGGAACGTCAAATGTGGGATGAATGGTTGCTACGTATACTGTTCTGTTGTTTCTTTACGATGAAGCGTTCATTTTTGACATTTTTTATGACAATAATGACTTCAATTGTTCTGGTGTGAATTTGGTTATTTTCAGTGGTGTGTATGAAGTATGGCGAAGGGGATCAAATCTCCACGAATTTGAAGGGATCAAGTGAACCCATAGCATCTATTTGAGCAAACTTTAGTAAAAATATAGTTGAACAAAAGAATCAGCTCAATCATAACGTATTCATATAATTGACATTCTCCTGTAATTCTGTATGCAAAAGTAGAGTATGTAGTGGGTGATTTTATCAATTTTATAAAAGTTTGAAAATTTGGAAAATAAATATTCTTCAGTTCTTCTGAGACTTTTTTTTAAATCGGTAAAAAATCGGTTACACAAAAGTCCAATTTCTTTTTTCTGTGTTAATGAAATTTATGTTTAGATAAAACTACGCAACTTTATAGTATATTCGATTAATGTATTCTGATCCGCCTTTGAGTTACAATGATGGGATCAAGTCTCCCCGGGGATCAAGTCTCCTCAGTCTCACCTAATCTTTAAAAACTAGCAGGAGTTTTCACATGGGACATCAAAAACCCCAAGTGTCCCTATATTTCAGTCCCTACATTTTCCCACAGGTTTTGCACAATGCATTTGCATTACGATCAAAGGTCAGATGAAACAAGTATCCGACGCGAACAACCGTGAACAGAGATTGGATAGAATTATACACGAAAGGGACTTTTGAACGTCGAATCGCCCGAATTTTTCCCAATATACGCGACGCTACAAATGTAAATGAAAAACTTGATGAAAGCTAAAAAAACACGATTATTGGCACCGATCCGTCGACGGATTAACGGACGGATCATCAGAGAAACAATGTTTTGTCTGCTGGCTATGGCCTACGTTGTGTATTCGATTTATCCTGTGGTTGGAATACACGGAACGTTCGTCATATGATGACAGTTATGCATCGCTTTTATGCTAATTATTATGATAGAAGTGGTGAGTGCAATCATAAAAGAGGCTGTGCTCCCAACATTCTCCCCACAAAACTGATGGTATTATATTTAACTATCAACGACCATGCCCACATCGTTACAGTTACGGGAGGCTCTTCGTTTGATGGAGCATGGAAAGCACTCTTTGTATTTCCTACTTTATCTGAAAAATCATAGCAAATTACCTTAGTTTGAGTTCTTTCGCAGTGCTCCATTCTGGTTAATGAGAAGGCAGACATTTGAATCATAATGATAATGAGAAGATGGACATTTAGGCATTACAAGGTGATATTTATGAAAGATCGCGCATCTCTAACGAGTTTTTAAATTATGCAATAAAAATTGGACTTAACCGTTTTGCGCGTTAAGGGCACAAGACCTAATTTTAATTAAGTTTTGTTTTTTTTGTGTTTCGAATTCATCTCGTCAGTAACTAGCACCATCTGGGTGTCTAGTTAGACGATGTATCTAAACTAGTACCCAAATTAGCACTAGTTAGACACAAAAAATTCCAAACAGTTCACACGACATATGTGAACGCCTAAAGCCACATGTCCCGAGTGATGTTCCGGGAAGCAAATACAGCTCTGGTTTGCTGACGAGAAAGCGAAGACGAAGACGAGTTTTTTAATATTTCTTCTCAGAGGACGCTCGAAAATTGGCAAATTTCGTTGAGCAATGGAAGTTCAGGAATCCCAAAGGTATCAACAATCCTTGGTCCAAAAGAATGGAGGAGGGTCATGGCTTCATTCCGGTGATATCTCGGGTCATGTTCAATCATTATACGTAGAATGCGCATCTCCGGTGTATTGTGGTCGTGGAGAGCGGTCTCTGCGCTTGTCGTGGCGGTTATCGCGATATTAAACATGTTGTCTGGTCGTGCGTAAGTGTTCTAGTACCAGATCTCCGTTAAATGAATTTCTTCGGCCTCATTCCAGTCTAGTCTGAGATACTATACCAAATTCGCTACTGATACTTTTTGCATGTATCAGGCAACTAGTAGTTAGGAAATTGAATTCTGAGATGATTATGAATTTCATTGGTTTAGTTTTCGATAAAATTACACTGAAAAAAAATCAGTTTGGTAAGGAATTTTTTTTCAAATATCTTTTTTTTCTTGAACGTGCCCAAATTGAATTTTTGGCAGTAGGTAGGGAACATAATTACCTATCTTGGAACAAAATTTCATCCAAATCAAAAATAGGGTTTTTTGTAAATCGACTTTAAATTTTTAAAATCGATTTTTTTCAGTGTAGCAGTCGATGGTGATTTTTTTCTCTTTTTTATTTAAAAAATTGACTAATTTGGTGAAAATCCCTTCTGCATTTGTCATTTTTAGACTATAGCCTTTTGAAAAAAAAAATGGTAAAAAAATTTGACCCTCTTCAAAAGATAGACTGTCGTACAAGAGTGTGTTTTAAGATCTGAAAGCAAAAATGCGCCATATCATTCGAGGTCGTTCTTGTGTAGCAACGTCCAAAAATAGTCCTGCGTCATAATGTCCGGGATCTTATGACACACACAGATATTGCAATGTTATGACGCAAATGTAAGCGCACAAAGGATGCGTCACAAGATCCGAAAATTAATGTGTGACGTTAAGTCCGGGACATTATGATGCACATCCGTTTAGGAATGTTATGACGCAGCCTTTGGACGTTATGACACGATGCTGGCCGCGGTACTAGAGGCAGCACTACTGTCATCTACCATCGAGAGTGGCACGGTTCTGGTACGTCTACGTTTATTTCGGACGGATTCGAATATAGTGTTATCTTGGATATGTTCTGACCACCGCACGTATCGTCAGTTCGTGTTTTGCAAGTAGCATGGTTGTGTACTTGGGTTTGAGTCGCTTGCTATGCTTTCCAATTAATGTTCATGGTTGTTTGAAAACGACGTGACGATACAGCGATCAGACATCAATGGACAATCACGGATAGCGACTAAAATGTTGTGACTAGTAGAATCTGTAAATCAATGATTTGTGATTAGCGGTTCGATGTATGTGACAGTCTCTCATTCTTTTTTGTTTGTTATGGAATAAAAAAGAGAAATGATCTGAAATTAGGGAGAACAGAGAAAACAAGTATCAATTAATTGAAATCGATTCAAGTATGGCAATTCTATATTTGCTGTAAACTCGAAACCAATGCTTCGGAACTGCAGTTTGATCTAGTATCAAAAAATAAAAACAAAAAGAGAAAGTTTTCAATCTAATTTCATTAGGTGATACTTTCATTTCGGTTTGAATAAAATGAAATTATCGAAAGCACATCTCTTCCAATCTTGATGGTGATAGTGAAAAAAATCAAGCGCAAATTAAATTTTTTCATAAAAACAAAACAATTACTTAGCAGATTAGTGTCATTATATTTGTTTAACGAACTGATGAATGGATTTAAAAGTGTAATTTAAAATCATAGCAAATCGCACTGCCAGAAGTAGTTAGAAAGTTGGTCATACACATTGCCGCTGACAAAAAATTTGCAAAAGTTTTACAGGAATTGAATGAATCATTGAAATATGTATTTTGCATTGCTCAAAAGTTAATGAACTCCGAAATAAATATTTTTGTTGTTTAATACGTTGGGAAAACTAGAAGCTTCATTTGCCCAAGTGATTTGTCTTATATAGGTAAACTTATCTAGTCCCAACGGTTTTGCAAAATTGTTCAAAGTCAATAGAGCTACAGTCCTTATTCTTGCTTTGTAGAGAAATAAGTATTGTTTGCCTTATATCAGAGGCCTAGTAATTCTTTTGAATTTGGAAAACAATCAGCGTTATTTTTAATCCGTAAGTTTTGTGATATAAACGGGCACAATTTTTAAAAATATTATGATCTGTGGAAGAATCTGAATTCCTTTAAATAGATAGTTGTTCTCATTTGTCTGACAATATTTCCGAACATTTTATGTAAAGGTTAACAGAAGCCTTGAATAAAGTTATATTTAAATTGCGTTTCTCTGCATCTACAAATCGCCTGCCAGATCAGATACAGACTAAGAGCAAATTTTGACATAATCCTTCAAACTTTCTCTGGAACGGCAAACCTGGACTTCACGCTGTTATATTCCTTTCCATAGAAATAACTTTGTCGTAGTTTCCCTCTTCCATGGTCCGGAATACGGATTAGGAACAGTGATTTGAATGGGAAGCGCAGTTTGATGTTTATAAACATTAACTTGCTTACCGAAAAATTGTATACAATTCGATATTCGCTAAAAATGTATATTTTTTTGAGAATGCGAATAGAGTTGAGACAAAAACTCAGTGTGATTATCAACGACAATAATATTTTGGAAAGTTGAAGGAAAAAGACGTTTTCCGTTTATCTTTAGCAGGCCAGGATCGGTTTTAATGAGCATTTTTTGTAGTTCTATAAATAGCCTCTAAGCAGGCTTAAAGTAATAATAATTTCAAAATGTTTCAAGTAAGTGACTAATGATGGTGTACATTTGAGTGTTGAATTGAATGGTGTAATAAATTTTTGTACACGAGGACTCGTTCTAAAGATGTGAGTTTTATAGTGAAGAAAAGTAAAATTAATAATCGAAAACATTGTGTACGGTCACGATCCCATTATTTTGACACTGTCAATTCTGGATGTTTAGAATGTTTAAACAATATTACAACGTAAAGCAGCAACTCATCTAATAACATAATTTTGGCGGTCAATTCACCCAGAAGTAACTATAAAAAATGTACTCTTCAAACAAATTTAGTTCAAGATTTAATGCCTTCAGCAAAGTTTTCGAAAATATTATTTTAAACGACCTTGTTGAATAGAGAGGGCATAGCTTAGTTGGTTAGTCGATTGCCTTGTACGCATCTAACCGTTGTTCGATTCCCAACCACCGTACACCAGGTTAGCAATATATCTAACCTGAAAAAAGCCCCTCTATAATCAAAATAAAAAAAAACTTTGTTGAGGCCATTGCATAACTAATTTTGTTGAATTCATAGATACTCCGTGTATTCAGAATATCGAAATATATTAGACCAATGATTCTCAACCTGTGGTGCCGGGAATTTGTTGCTGGGGGTTCGCGAAGAAAAATATATTTTCCGAGTACACATTGAAATTTCAAGTCTTGTTTCCTAACAAACTGAAAATAACATAGTGATAGCATGCAAAATCGATGTTTATCCGTGGGGGTCTGCAGCAACCCAGTGTGATTTTTAAGGGGTCCGAGGTACGAGAAAAGTTGAGAACCGCTGTATTAGACTATATGTGCATGAAAGCATTTAAAACAAATTATTCAGATATTACTGTAATTGATAAATCTCATCTACTGTGTATAAACAATATAATTCACATTATATTCAAGATAGTCTCCGAACCTTATAATAAAAAAAATATTTTAATCCACCTAGTGGTGCGATTGTGCCTTATTCATTTATCCAAACTATGATTCAATAGCTGGTTGTATTCATATTGAAAAAATGCTCGGACAACTTGGCTACACCACTCGCGCAAATTTTTAATATGTCGCTTCAGCAGCAAACGTTTCCAGTGCACTGGAAATGTTTGACACTAATCCCTATTTTCAAAAATGGCGACAAGCGTAACGTTGAAAATTACCGTGGAATTACTTCGTTTGGAGTTGAATCAAAACTGATTGAGTCACTGGTTAACGAAACACTATTTGCTTCCTGCCGACACTATATTAGCACCTGTCAGCATGGTTTCTATCCTGGCCGTTCGGCGGAAACCAATATAGTGAGCTTTAAGTCATTTTGTATGGATAATATGTGCAAAAAACTTCAAGTGGATGCGATAAATACAGATTTGAAATCCGCCTTTGACAAAGTGAATCGCGATATCCTGATTGCCAAACTGAAAAAACTTGGCAGCACGACTAGGTGTTGTGAGTAGCTTCGATCATATCTCGTGCATCGTCAAGTTGCTGTTTGTATTGGTACTGCTCAGTCTGATTGCTTTTCGAACAGCTCTGGAGTTCCTCAAGGCAGTACACTCGGACCGCTGCTATTTTCGCTGTTTATTAACAACGTTGCTGGTATTTTAAATCCGGGTGGCACACTATTTTTCGATGACGATGTTAACTTATATTACGTTATTCGTGATCAGTCCGACTGCCTGGTGTTGCAAGCCGTTCTGTATACTCTTGACGACTGGTGTGTGCGGAATATGATGGTTTTGTGCATTCCCAAATGCAGTGTCATCAGCTTTCATCGCAACCATCCATCCCTTTTGATTATAATATTTCTGGAAATCAGCTACAACGTGTTGACTACATCAAAGACCTTGGAGTAATACTGAATTATAAGCTAACTTACCATCGTCACTTTTCTGCTACAATCGACAAGGTCAATCGACAACTGGGATTCATGTTGAAGATAACCAACGAATTTCGTGATCCTTTGTGTTTTAAAGCTCTTTACTGTTCATTAGTGCGTTCGATGCTAGAATTTGGCAATGTCGTTTGGAATCCTTACCATACTGTTTGGATCAATAGGATCGAAGGCGTTCAGAGACGGTTTGTCAGGTACGCTCTGCGTTTCTTGCCATGGAGTGATCCGCAGAACCTGCCGCCGTATGAAGACCGCTGTCGTTTGTTAGGCTTGCACACCCTTGCTGAAAGGAGAATGACATCGCTTGCAGTCTTTGTGGACAAAATACTGTTGGATGAATGCGATGTTCCTGTCCTACTCTTACTCGTACTCTTCGCCAAAGAGTTATGCTTGTTCCTGAAATGAGACCTACTGACTATGCTGTCCTGTCATCGCAATGGTTCGGAGATTCAACGAGTTTTCCGAACTATTTGATTTTAACCTCACCGCATCTGGATTTAGAAGATGAATTGAATCACACTAGTTTTAGGAAATTTCATTAAGACATTAAATGTTAGATGAATAAAAATTTTACAAATACAAATAATTGTGAAGATATCTTTTATATTCTTATTATACTTATCAGGAATCTCACAACTACCATGAAAGTCGACGCAGACACACTCTAAACAAAAAAGTACAATATTTTATCAGTTTAATCAGCATGAGTTCAATATTATCTTCATGTGATAATATTTTGGAACGCTGGAGGAATGGGTTTGGAAGGGAAAGGGGTGGGGGCTAGTAGAGTGAGTGAGAGTCGAGGATATGTCAGAATTCCTTCATCTTATTTCGGTATACGGGGTGGATAAAGGGAATGCGGGTGTAAGAGCGGTCAGGGGGGGGGGGGCGAGGAGGTGATGAAGGATGGTAGTGTAAGCATAGGGGGGGAGGGTGGACCCTTAATTCATACTCAACTGCATATTTTGCTTTTCATTTGAGACTTGGTTTGAGAAAATCGGGTCGATCATCACCGAAGAACCGATGTGACTTTAATTGTGGAATATGCCATGAATCCGGAACTTCCGGGTTTGTCGATAGTGGACAATATATCCAAAGCCTGTTTGCATGGCAATCAGTGATCTAGACCTGTGAATCGAAGTAATTTGGTGACCATTTCAGTCTTTAGCCTCTGAAGTATTTCGATTGTAGCGGTTTATATGGGAAATTTCTATTTTCATACTTTTACTTGATTGACGTATTATAAAAGAAATTATAAAAGGCATCTGTTAGGCTAATTTTGGTTTTGAACTTTCAATAATTTATCAAACTTACATGAAATTTAAGCATTTTATAAAAATCGATGATTTTCCAATGCAAACCTATGAAACGTATTGAATAAATTGACAACCCCCAAGACAGCCGCAGTGATGATAGTATGGACGAAAACGACAACCAACGAAGCGAATGATCCTCAGCCATTATCAGACGACGCTGACAATTCTCCACCACAGCAACGAATTCTCCTCATGCAAAGAATACGATGGACCCGCATTTATTGATTTTTTTATAAATATTTGAAAGACTCACGGCTAAACTAACGCATCGGACCTTTTATAATAAACAAATTATAAAAGAATGCCGAATATTCAGCAACCGTGTTCGACCAGATTGTAAACCTGTGTTTGCTCAAATTGATTCTAGTCGTACAAAGCTTTTCACGATTCATGAATATGAAAATGAAAATGTTATCCAAACAATCGGAACGGCAAAGCATGACCATAATAAATTCCGCTAAATACCTCGCATGTTTTCTCACATGAATGTCTATCTGGTATTTACTTGCGAACACTCTAGAAGCATTTCACTCGAATTACATCTTTACCACGTTTCGCGAATGCAACCGGCTGCCTACTTCTCGAACGTATCCAGAACGGCAGGTTTGCTGGTGTGAACATAGGCGCAACAGCAGCAACTTCCATGCCAGCCAGCATTACAGTAAAATGTAAACTAAATTACATTTTAATTAATACCTGCCTCCACGGAATTGTGGGCCCACAACGAACACCGTTCAACGCTACCCGCCCGTCTAAATGGGTAGGTATTAGGTTAGGGCGGTTTATGCCGTAGCACCTCCCAGGTCGTTCTGATGGTTCCAGTGCCAGTTCCAGCTGTTGCCGCCGGAGCTACTACAAGAAAGGACCGGAGATTTTGCCTCATTCTCATATTGCCAGCGGAGACTTTATCGTACGTACTCGGGTGGAGCCCGGAAAGTGGGCAACACGTACAACTCGGGAACATGCGATTACGAAATTTTCTGGAACAGGGGCTCTTGCATACATAGGTAGGTACTTGTTATGCCATATGTTTGTGCTACTAATTCGTCTATCTGCTTAACCAAGCATTGGAAAGTAATTTGATACTGCTCTGCTCCTGAGCCCCCTGGTTTGGTTGGTGGCTGGTTGGCTGGTACAATAGCGCCAAGCAGTACATACTTTGAGAAATACTCAGTGCGGAGTTGAACTGCACCGTTTGTTGTTAAGTGCCTTTTTAAGAAATCAAAGGGAATATAGTTGTTGAACTTATTTCCATATGATTGTTGTTTTGAGCGTAAATTTTTTATTGGCTGTTAGATCTTTGTCCCTTTGAAGCACTAATTGCTGCCAACTGTGAACCAATTTGTTCGACTTTTTTCAACGAAATTATTGATGTTCATACTAAAACTTTTACTCGTTTTGGGTAGTACAATAGGTAAGGTCTCATAAAGCAGTCTGTTCAATACTCACCTTTAATCCACCACAACATGAACCTGAATTGAAATGAAATTTTATGCATTGTACATACCTGTAAATACTCACCTAGCCCTAAGAAAAAGTGAACTAATCATAGAATTTTAGAAACAAAATGCAATGTAAAATACTTACCGTACGATTCGCACAGTCAGCCCACTGTGCAAACCCTAAGCAGAAATGGATTCTGCAAACAATAACATAGCTGTCAAACAGCCGCAGCATAAAACACACATAGACAAATGTACACAAAAAGCATACAATAAAGATAGTTAAAAGCAATCAGTGGTGTCGGTCGCAGAAAAATAGTTTTCGAGTTCTATTCATTTCGCGATATCCAAAGTTCCTTACCAACCCGTTTAACTCGCGCGCGATCTCCAGCGGAAGGTGCAGTGGAAGCAGAAGAAACTTTCTAAAGATCCAGTAAGTAAGAAGAGTTGTGAAGTGCGTGAACATAAATTTGGTCCTTCGAGCCGGATCTTGAAGAAAAAGTGCCCGCGAGTGAACAGAAAACTGCCCAGAATAGGCAAAAAGTGAACGAAAGGTGCCCAGAAGAGGCAAAAAGTGATTGTAAATTGCCCAGAATAGGCGAAAAAATCGCAAAGAACGGCCCCGCTGAAGACGGGTAGAGCCAGAAAAAGTGCGCGAAAGGTGATTTTCGGTAGCGTCCCCAAGCGGCAAACTAGCCATTTTACGCGGTAGTGCAAACAAAACCGCATAGTGTTCCCTCCAAGAATCCACCATCGCAGAATATTTACATCGTTACAACGAGTAGTGCGTGCGAGACACAGCCAGCTGACGATAGCGTAGGTAGTGTGCATTGTTTACCTATTGCCTGAACGGTGCGCGCCGTGCTGGAACATAAAGATTTCTGAAGGAATATTTTCAAAAAAGTTTTTAAGTTTCGCGGTGAAATTTTTATTTTGCAAATTGACTGTTCGGGTGCATTTTGGATTCTTGGAGGTTGAAAAGTGCGTGAGTGAACGGGAATACGGCGCTACCGAAGAAGAAAATGGCCGACGAGAGGAAATTCAGTGAGTTGGAGCTGACGAAGCAGAATATTGTCGATTCAATGGCTTTGTTGGAATATTATGCGAAGGAGTTCGACAAGGACAGTAAGTTTGCGGGCCAAGTAGAAGCGTGGGCGGAAAAGTTGGAGAAATTTTACGACGAGTTTCACCGGACGGTGGTGAAATTGGAGATGTTTTCCACCGATAAGGAGCCAATCGACCTGAAAAAGGAACGGCAGTTGTTCGACGGTCGCTATTATGCTCTTCGGTCCTTCTACTTGGCCAAACTGGCGAAGAAAATACGTTCTCCCCCTTCTGCCAACCCCGCACCATCGAGACCAATGAACATCAGGCTTCCGGAGCTTAACCTACCCAAGTTTAGCGGTAAGTTGGAAGACTGGTGTGTTTTTCGCGATTCATTTGAATCCGCAGTAGGTTCCCGGAGCGACATCAGTGCGGTCGAGAAGATGCACTATCTGAAGGGCCTCGTTCAAGGAGAGGCAGCGCGCATTCTCGACCCTATCAAAATAAGCGAGCAGGGCTACAAGGACGCTTGGCGAACGTTGCGGCTGCGTTTTGAGAACAACCGGCAGTTAATCAAGTGTCACATTCGGACGCTTTTCGACACTCCAGCGATGCGCAAGGAATCAGCTGAAGATCTGCTTGCGCTGATCGATCGCTTCGAGCAGCAGATCTCCGTTCTGAAGAGCTTGGGTGAACCAGCAGACCGATGGAGCTCTATCCTGGTTTACCAGCTATCTATACGCCTCGATCCTTGTACGCTCCGGGAATGGGAGAACCACTGTAGCAAACTCGATGCTGACAACATCGCTTCGGTTCTGGGAGGAACCGCCGGCACATCAGAGGACACAAGCACTGGTGCGTCAACTTCAATGCCATCATACGTGACGATGGTAAACTTCCTCCAGAACTACGCTCGAGTTTTGCAAGCAGTTTCTTCAGCCACTTCGAACACCGCTCCTCCTCGCAGCAAGCCAAATCCGACATCCAAGCTAGCAGCCTTTCCAGTCGCAGCTACACAGCAAACTGCAGTATCCAGTACACCCTCTTCCAGCGCCAGCAAGCCGAAGCCGTGCGACAAGTGCGGTGAGAGTCATTACCTGTACAGCTGTCCGGAATTTCGGAAACTCAACCTTCGCCAACGGATCGACCTGGTAAGACAGAAAAACCTTTGCATTAACTGTTTGAGATCGAGTTCCCATTATGCCCGGAACTGTTCTGGGTCAAGATGCCGTACATGTACCAAGAAGCACCACACGCTTCTTCATACTGAGCCCTCTGACGACAATCCCGCTTCTGGTCAAGCCACCGGATCAACTTGCTGTGTTGCCCTCCAGCCGACTCTCACCGCAGCATCTGCGCTGCATGCTCCAAACTCACTGTCACCCCAGTCTGTTTCGCAAGCTCCCATCCAGCAACCGTCTACCTCTACCTCAATCGCAAACTTATCCCACATGCATGCGCCTTCCATGAGTTCTCAGACTGCCCTCGTATCACATACTGGTGAAGTGATTCCTGGAACCGTTTTCCTTCCGACGGCGCTAGTGAATATCCGTAACGGTAGAGGTCGCATCGTCACTGCTCGTTGCTTGCTGGACTGTGCTTCCCAACGCAACTTTGTTTCTGGGGCTCTTTGCGAACGACTGCAGCTTCCTCGCATCCGATTGCCGCATGCTATCCCGATAAGCGGAATCGGAAACACTACAACGCTGGTTGAATACCAGGCCACGATAACCATCTTCTCTCGAGTCACTCCCTTCTCCGTACAATGCTCCATGCTCGTTCTGCCTTCCATTACCGTCAAGCTGCCCCAGTCGACGGTAGAAGCCCGCCACTGGCCGATTCCAAAGCACGTGGAGCTTGCAGATCCAACATTCGCTGTTACTGGCGACATCGACATGATTCTGGGTGCCGCCCATTTCTTCCAAATTCTTCGATACGGCAGGATATCGCTCGGGGAAGAGTTACCGCTTCTGCAGAACACAGAGTTCGGTTGGGTCGTCTCCGGAGAGTGTTTATTGGAAAACCACGATCACAGCGATCCACGCAAGTGCCAGTTCAGTAATCCCTGCACAATCGATGAATTGGTCAACCGATTCTGGCAGCTCGAAGAAGTCCACGATGCAAAGGGATGGTCTCCGTCGGAACGATACTGTGAGGAACATTTCTTGAAGAACACCACCCGCAACTCCGAAGGCCGCTACGTCGTCAAGCTTCCCAAGCGTGACGAGCTGCTTTGGCAGTTAAAGGACAACAAATACAACGCCACCCGCCGCTTCTTCTCTCTAGAACGCTCACTCGGTGCGAGTCCCGATAAGAAGGCGATGTATCAGCAGTTCATCCACGAGTACGTGAGATTGGGACATATGCGGGAGATTGGCCCCGATGAAATCGACGCGCAACCGCAATACTACCTTCCACACCACGCTGTGATGAAACTCGACAGCACCACTACAAAGCTTCGTACCGTATTCGACGCATCATGCCGCTCGAAGTCCGGTATCTCGCTGAACGACGTCCTGCTTCCTGGTCCCACAATCCAGGACACTCTCGTGACGATTGTCCTCCGTTTTCGAATCCACCAGTTCGTGATATCTGCGGACATTGAAAAAATGTACCGGCAGATTTTGGTCCATCCCACCGACCAACCGCTGCAGCGAATTCTCTGGCGCGACGAACCCGAGGCTCCACTGAAGAGCTACCAGCTCCGCACCGTCACATACGGCACAAGCAGTGCTCCATTTTTGGCAACTAGGGTGCTGCAGAAGCTCGCCGATGATGAAGGGCAACATTTTCCGCTGGCGGAACCCGCTGTCCGCCACGACTTCTACGTCGACAATTTGCTGTCCGGTTCTGACGAGGCTGAATCTCTCGCCGTTACCTGCAACCAGCTCATTGCAATGCTCGCTTGCGCAGGACTTCCTCTCCGACAATGGTCTTCGAATTGTCAAGCTATTCTTGATACCATTCCGTTGGAGCTCCGAGAGACGAAAACACTACTCGATTTGGACCACGAGTCCTCCGTGACTGCGCTTGGCCTCCGCTGGGAACCGTCGACCGATTTTCTTTCGTTCAAGACACCGAATTGGAAGGAATGCACGGTTCTGAACAAACGAACGATCCTCTCTCAGATCAGCAGTCTTTTCGACCCCTTAGGTTTGATTGGACCGACCATTGCAAAGGCGAAAATCATGCTGCAGAGTCTTTGGAAGCTCCATCTCGACTGGGACACACCCGTGGCTAACGGATTCGCTCACGAATGGCAGGAATTTCACCATAAGTTTTCAGCACTTGCCCACCTTCGAGTTTCTCGCCATGTGTTACGTCCGGGTTACGACCGCTTGGAGATTCACGGGTTCAGCGACGCTTCAGAGTCTGCATATGGTGCATGCATCTATCTCCGGTCAATACCTGCCGAGGGCCCTTGTACAGTTCGCTTGGTGATTTCTAAGTCCAAGGTCGCTCCGATGGGGACTCAAACCATTCCACGCCTCGAGCTATGCGCAGCTCAACTCCTGTCCAGACTTCTGAAACAAGTTCAGGACAGCATCGACATCACCGCAACCACATATCTGTGGACCGATTCTTCCATCGTCTTGAACTGGATATCCGCAACTCCATCGACATGGAAAACGTTCGTAGCCAACCGAGTGGCTGAAATCCAAGAGCTGACGTCTCACGCCGTTTGGAATCACGTCCCATCCGAAGACAATCCCGCTGATCTCGTTTCTCGAGGAATGGACCTCGATGAACTCCTTGCCAGTGCACTGTGGTGGAACGGACCGCAGTGGCTGAAACTAATATTCGGTCCTTGGCCAGCGAAGTACGTCGTAGCGACCTCAAACTCAGACCAACCGGAGGTCCGACAGACTATTGCCCTTCCGGTCATGAGCGTAGAACCGTCAGATATCGTCGATCGCTATTCCAGTCTTCGTCAGCTACTTCGGATCGGCACACTTCTTCGACGTTTCGCCGCTAATTGTCTCCACCGTAAGAATCACCAGCCTATTCTTGTCGGCCCGTTGACGGCTCTTGACATTGATCGCACTCTGCTCAATCTGGTCCGTCGCATACAACAGCAGTACTTTGCCAACGAGATACGCCAACTTGAAACCGTCGGAAAAGTAAACCGTAAATCCAAGCTACGGTATCTGCACCCGACACTCGTAGACGGCATTATTCGTGTCGGCGGCCGGCTTCACAATGCAGCGATACCTGTCGACGGAAGACACCCGATCGTCCTCCCCAAACATCGTCTCACCGACATGATCGCCACGAGAGAACACCATAAGACGCTCCATGCCGGTCCCAGCTTACTACTATCCTCGTTGCGCCAAAGATTTTGGCCCCTCGGCGGACGGAACTTGGTTCGCAACATTGTTCACGGCTGCATGGTATGCGCACGTGCCAAACCCAAGCCGTTGCAGCAGCTGATGGGGGATCTGCCATCTGTTCGGGTCAACCAGGCGTACCCGTTTCAGAATGTTGGCGTTGACTTGGCTGGGCCAATGTACGTGAGAACGTCACTCCGAAATAAGAGATCGCCATTCTTCAAAGCCTACATCACCGTATACGTATGTATGGCTACCAAAGCCGTGCACTTGGACCTTGTGTCGGATCTGACCACTAGCACATTCATTGCGAGCCTGCGAAGATTTGTTGGCCGTAGAGGAAAGCCTGCGCATATCTACTGCGATAACGCCACTAACTTTGTTGGAGCACAGCGAGAACTGGAAGAACTGCGGAAGCTTTTCCGAACTCAAGTTCACCAAGATGCCGTAGCAAACGAATGCGCAGACAACGGAATACAGTTCCACTTCATCCCACCTCGCTCTCCCACATTCGGTGGAATCTGGGAAGCCTGCGTGAAATCCGTGAAGACCCTGCTTCGCAAAATCCTCGGAAATGCCCACCTAACCGAATCCGAGCTGCAAACCGCATTGATTCAGGTCGAGTCAATGCTAAACTCTCGCCCAATCACGCCGTTGCCGGACAATCCATCCGATGAGCTTGCTCTGACTCCAGGACATTTCCTGATTGGTCGTCCGTTGAATGCGGTACCTGATCCAGATTGCCGTGAAGTTCCTGAATCCAGGTTGTCTCGATGGGAACAAGTACAACAGCTAACTCAGCACTTCTGGAGTCGTTGGCACAAGGAGTATCTCGCCACCCTGCAAAGTCGCTACCGCTGGACAGAAGCCATGGACAATCTAGCCGTTGGTTCCATCGTCGCTCTCAAAGATGAGAGAGCACCGCCGTTCAAATGGCCCCTGGGACGCGTGCTCAGCGTTCATCCCGGCCCTGACGGGCTTGTTCGTGTCGCCACCGTGAAGTCGACCTTCGGCATCGTTCAACGCGCCATCCCGAAGCTCTGCTTACTTCCAGTTGAAGTAGCGCCACCCATCGTAGCACAGAGTCCCGCACCAACTAGCAGCCCTACGTCAGCAACGCCAAATGAAGGCCCTTGCTCAGGGAACCGAGCCGCCGGACGAGATCCCGGCCCTTGCTCAGGGAACAGAGCCGCCGGACGAGATCCCGGCCCTTGCTCAGGGTACAGAGCCGCCGGACGAGCTCCCGGCCCCTACTCGGGGAAATGAGTCGCCAGACGAGATCCTGGCCCAAGCTCGGGGGTATCGAGCGGTTCGTGGTTCACCTGTAAAGAACCAAGCCTCGCCGTGTGGGTTCCTAGAACCCCCGGCTGGGACTTGACTCGAGTTAAGGACCCCATCCTAATTTGTTAAACCAACAGTTCGCGTACAGATGTTCCTCCTTTACAGCACACCACTCCTGGACAGTATCCTGCAGTCGGACCCGACGCACCTCGAAAAATCATCCTGGAAGCTGTAAGGAGGCCTGTACCGGCAAGACGAATCCAAATCTCCATATCCCGTTGAACGTCAGTCATCGCAAGAAGCTCGAACTTCCGCCGCTAATGCCCGTTGAATTCCTTAAAATTTCATTGGCGGCCGGAATGTTCAATACTCACCTTTAATCCACCACAACATGAACCTGAATTGAAATGAAATTTTATGCATTGTACATACCTGTAAATACTCACCTAGCCCTAAGAAAAAGTGAACTAATCATAGAATTTTAGAAACAAAATGCAATGTAAAATACTTACCGTACGATTCGCACAGTCAGCCCACTGTGCAAACCCTAAGCAGAAATGGATTCTGCAAACAATAACATAGCTGTCAAACAGCCGCAGCATAAAACACACATAGACAAATGTACACAAAAAGCATACAATAAAGATAGTTAAAAGCAATCAGTGGTGTCGGTCGCAGAAAAATAGTTTTCGAGTTCTATTCATTTCGCGATATCCAAAGTTCCTTACCAACCCGTTTAACTCGCGCGCGATCTCCAGCGGAAGGTGCAGTGGAAGCAGAAGAAACTTTCTAAAGATCCAGTAAGTAAGAAGAGTTGTGAAGTGCGTGAACACAGTCGTTATAAGTACGAACCTGGAACGGTTCTTAGTACCAGCAAGATCGCACCACTAGCTCTAAAACTGTCCTGAGCGCTAAAGACCCGAACAGATAAAAAAACTTCTATGTATAAGAGTTTCCGGCATGCAGTCTTTAAATGCTGTGAATAGATTTTTACCTTCTCTCCTACTTTTCGACAATGTATTTTTGTCTTCCTCAGGGATTGCTACAACGATCGTTTTTAAGTTTTGTTTGAAATATGTTTGCTAATTTTTTGTCTACTCACAATGTTTTCTGTCTGTTTGTCTGTGATCTTTTTGTGAAAATATATAAATGTTCTATTTGTTTGTCTCTGTTGCACATCTGATTACTGTAATTAATGTTATTTATTAATTATGCTTACTTTTTTAGAAATACGCTGTTATGTCGATCACACACCTGAATTTTTGCATTAAAATTGTGAATTTATTTCTCATTATAATAAAGCTACACTATCGGTTAGAACATCACAATGGAGAGAAGATAAAAATCTGTCCACAGTATTTTAAAGACTGCATGCCGAAAACCCTTATACATAAAAATCCGACAGTCGTATACACAACCGATAAAAAACTTCTTCGTTGACGACAGGCCCAATTTAAAGGCATCAGTAATGGATCATCTTGTTGGGGCCTCAATTGTCGTGTGCGATTGATGTAGTAATAGAAGGTATAGTTCCGCTATGGAATGTAAAGTAAGGTACACTTCGAATGCGGACAATTCATTTTTCTACAGCAGCACTTTTATTGGCTGGATTCGACAGCGAATTGTTTTGAACATAACATTCGGGGAGAATCGAGTCGACAAACAAAACAATGGAATATCTTTTTAAATACAACAGATATGAAGTTACTTAGCTCCGCAAAAAAATGTGATTCGACACCGAAAACAACTTTATGGAATATTCCAATAACGTAGGAGTACACACTAAACAATAATGAAATTTAAACGACATGTAAATCAATATCAATGTAAACATGCAAAGCTTGAATCAAAAATTTTATTGAAAATTAAGTTGAATTCGATGCACTCAATGCGAGTATCAAAAGGCATATGATGTTACGCTTTTATTCGTGTGATTTTACATGTCATTTATTTTTCAGCAATATTGGATTAAAAATACTTTAAAGTGCATTGGTATCCCGTTCAATTCAACTGCAATTTTCAATCAACATGTAAAATTATAATAAAATGCGTTGAAGAAAGCACGACAAGTTGTGTGTATTTGTGGCCGAACTTAATTTAATATTTATATTCATGCTCCAAATATATGCATGAAAATAAATTTAAAATTACAGCATATTTTTTTCTGTGTACGACTAAAAAAGGTATCATGAAAAAAAACTAAGTTTAAGGGGTCTTCCATATAACATGTTCCATAACTCGAAAACTGTTAAAGTTAGATACATGGTGTCATCAGGAATTTCTTTTGTAGTAATATTTCCTACAACTTTGCTGAAGATATAAAGTTTCTATCTTACTTAGTTCAGGAAATAATTTTCGTATATCACTTATAGGTGAATTATTCACAGAAGAATATTCCTGTAGATGCGCAATCATAAAAACAAGAACTTTTGCGAACAAACTACACTCATAAAGTTAACGGTTTTAATTTTGAGCACGAGCACAACCTTTTAAAACACTGTGCAATGGAGAAAAATTTTTGCTCGCGCATCGCGAAAATCCGAACTAGTCGCATACCTAGTTACATCGATTGTAGGCAAATCATCTGTCACCGTTGTAATAAAAGTATACTGAAAGCGTTTGCTGACAGACAGGTAGACAAGATCGGGAGAGGCCGCAAAACGAAAAGGAAGAGTGGCCAACTGATTAAAGCGGAACCCCAACGTCGCCGTCCGAGTAGTCGTAAGCAAGCTGGGATTGTCATCTACAACCATGCATCAAGGTAATGTAATGCCAGCGAATGACAGTGGAAACTATAAATTTGTGCATTGCAAAAAAACACTCATTTTTGAAATCTCAAAAGCCCCTCCTTTCATATTGTGACCAATATCAAAGTAAACTCAGATGCCAAATTTCACATCATTTGGACAGATTTAGACCCCCACCTACCTCGTTTGAACTTTTAGACATTGACATTATGAGAAAATAAGAAGCAAAAACATATTAAATGTTGCAGCTTTTGAAGTAGCACTCAAAAAATTACAATTTATACCTTTTTCTAAAGAATAAATCTTAGCATGTCACTGAAAGTATCTTCATTTCCTAAAAATAGGGAAAGCTGGAGTTTTGGAGCATTTTGTCAGCCTTAATAACCATTCTACTCTATGCTGAGAACAAACACTTTTTGATTTTTTGGCTCTTAACAGAGAAGATAACTCTGAACCCTACACCTCTAAACTCCACCAAGGAGTCCGACATTTGCCTGATCTCCCGTATTCTATTTGAAATGACTACTTGGGGAAGAGGCGTGCTAATGCACTTCGCATGATTCCAGGTCTAGCTGGTCGTGCTAGATTTCGCTGGTCTTATAATCGCCATATCAGTCCTGCACGGAATGATATTGTACATGCTTTCCTCTCTACATTGACCAGTTGGATGCCGTGGTCGATCCAGCGATTCCGGTTGGAGGGAGTGGCTTCCGGTTCGCTGGTGCCCCGACGGTGCTATACTGGTGGATTGTCGCGTTCGGTGCTACTCGGCGTAGTCCCCGACGGTAGAGCTAGCCTACCTCGGCGGAGAGTTCCCCGACCAAAGAATGTCTCCCGCAACCGTTGACGGACGCGTTATTCTTGCTTCGCTGTAATCCGGCAGAACGCCAAGCTTAATGGAGGATTGCGTCCAGTTTACTGGTGCCCGACAATTCAAGGCGGCGATTCGCTACGGAATACTCGGAATAGTCCTCGACGGTGGAACTTTCCTACTCCGACTAAGAGTTCCCCGGCAGTGGAAGATCATCCGAAAGCCTGCTACCCCGGCAGATGCCAAGGTCGGTCCTGCGATTCTGGGTGGAGGGTGACTTCCAGTTCACAGGCGCCTCGACGACCATTGGCGGGTCCTACCTCCCGATCTACTCGAACTTGTCTCCGGCGGTGGGTCTAGCCAAATCCGACGAAGAAATTTCCCGACGTTGAAATTTCTCTCGAAACCGTTATCTCAATTCCGGTCGGTTAGGTGCCGAGGCCAGTCCTGCGATTCCGAGGGGAGGATGACTTCCGGTTCTCAGGTGTCCCGACGACCTACCGTCGACGATGCGTGCGCTCAGTCTAGTCCCTGACGGTGGATCTAGCCTACTCCGGTCGCGCCCAGTGGTCTACTTTATCTCTCTTCCTCAGACTGACTTGTCAAGTGCCATGATCGGTCCAGCGATTCCAGCTGGAGTGTAACTTCCGGTTCGTCGGTACCTCGAGGACCCGAGGCCGTGTACTGCTATGTTTCTGGTCGTTGCTCCTCTCACCAGCTTCTTTGCAACACTGACATGATTTGAACGACTGGTCTGTTCACCGCGTCCCATTTTTCTTTGTCGGCGCACATTCTTTAGACAATATTGGTTATGTTAACGTCCTCACCGACAATGGTCCTCATTTCGGGGACTCGAGGACCACGTGCTCAGGCGTTTCCTCTGCATCACCGTATACGATGCAGAATGGCGATCTCGCGTGGCTCCGGACAGTTTGACGGATTCATGTCCTTTGGAACAAATTGGACGGAATTGGCCTCATACCATTCCAGGACACCTTTAGAATAGTGGCATGATGCCAAATCTGGCCAAAATAGCGGAGCTTCGTCGTGCTGCTGCAAGAACGGCAAAAGGCGCTTGACGATGCACTCAGATTTGTAGATCTCGCCATTTACTGTGCACTTTGTCACGAAAGGCTCACTCCTCAGTTCGCAAGAGCAGATGGCCTGCCAAATGAGATATTTGGAGGCGAACTTCGACATTTTCTTCTTCTTAAATTTGTCGTCCACATAGAACTTGCTCTTGCCGGTGAAAAACTCCAACCCCGGAATTTGCTTAAAATCGGCTTTTATATACGTTTCGTTGTCCATCACACAGCAGCCATATTTTGTCAGCATCTTCTCGTAGAGCTTCCGTGCCCGAGTTTTAGCCGTCGATTGTTGCCGCTCATCGCGGTTTGGAAAGTTCTGTACCTTGTATGTATGTAGTCCAGCTCTCTTCTTTGCATTCTGGACGTAGCTCTGCGACATTCCGATCTTTTTAGCCAAATCACGGCTTGAGACGTTGGGATTTGCTTTAATCATCCGCTTCACCTTTCCCTCCGTCTTTTTGTTCTCCGGTCCCGGTTTTCTTCCAGCTCCTTTGCCGTGGTCCAACGTCAACCGCTCCTGGAACCGCTTCAACACTCTGGAGACGGTTGAATGGTGAATGTTCAACATTTTTCCCAACTGCCGATGCGACAGGTTGGGAAATTCCAGGTGTTTGGAAAGAATTTGTTCTCTCGACTCGCGTTGGTTCACCTCCATTTTCGTTGAATCGAAAAACACGACTTCGAATTTGACAGCATGTAAACAATACACATCAATGAGAAAGTGTGCAAAATTTGGTTGATTTTAACCCAATGGTAAAAAAGTTATGCCCTGTTGAATGTGTCGCAATAATTTCGTGTTCGACCTTTATACCTTCTGATGAGATAGTTCGATACGCACTAGACGTCCGCATTGCCTTAACCTGAACGTGTTGTTCAGCCGAGATGTGTTCCTCCTCGTCTGCAATGCCGCCACCCAAGCAGGTTCAGTGTATCTGAGCACCGATGTGGAGACACTCGCCAGTAGTCACTTTTTACTGCTGGTGATCGCCGAATTGTTGGGAATGATTCGAGATAGTACCGAGATAACTTTTACGGCCCTCCAGCATGCGTAGTCGATGTGGCTATTGAAGCTTATCAGGTCGTCTATCATCACTCCCAGTTGTCCAACTTCCCGCTTTGAGTTGATGATACGACCGAAATTCTTACCTGCTGCACTGCCTTTCGGTTGCTTATCTTTGACGAAACCTACATCAAGGCAGACTTTAAACAGCTTCCTGGACAGGAATATTACACGTCGACTGGAAGAGAAAAGCTGGCGGGGAGTTTCAAACACATATAGCTGTCGAAGTTTGCAAAGAAATATCTCATGGTGCAGGCCATCTGTTCCTGTGGCTTGAAGAGCGACATTCACAGCGCAACCGAAACCATAGATCAGAAAATTTATGTGCAAGAGTGCCTGCCCAAACGTCTGTGTCCTTTCTTCAAGCAACATAATAGTTCCGTTCTGTTTTGGCCAGATTTATCATCTTGCCATTACGGAAAAAGGCCCTGAAGTGGAATGCCGTGAACAACGCTCAGGTGACATCAACCCTCCCGACGCGTCAGTGCTCGGTCCAATCGAAAATTATTCAGCAATCGTCAAGCGGAACCTGTAGATGGCGCGAAAGACGGGAACCAAGCAGGCTGTGCAAAACTCGAGGGAAGGAGTCAAGCAAATTACCCGGAAATTCGTTGAAAACGAAGCTTGAGTGAATATTATTTCTGTATAAATTGAACTTGCAAAAAAACATAATTCAATTTCCAAATAAAAAGTTTGTCCGATTTACGCACATTCTTGTTTGATCAGTTTTAAATTGAAATCGAATTAATTAAATCAAGTAAAATACGGTAATAAAGGATGTGCCCCATCAAATTGCATCACGGAAAATCGCTGTAGAAAATATTCCGTTGAGTATTTACTCTTACACTGTATTTTTATCGCTGTCAGTTTTTCGAAAATTTGAAAAAATAGCGTCACCCGAAAAGCAACGTCGCGATTTGATCTGGCGCTATCACTTGGAAAATTCTCAACTCTCTAATCGGGACATCGGAAACAACTTGGAAATCGAGAAGGCGGGCACAGCGTAGTCGGTAAATCGATTGCCTTGTACGCAGCTCACCTGGGTTCGAATTCCAACCCTGCTGATAGGGTTAGAGATTTTTCTTGCCCGAAGAGGTGAATCACCTTGAGGTTATAAAACGTCTATAATCGAAATAAAAAAACTCGGAATCGTGCAGGCAACGGTGAGTCGTTCGATTATACGTTAGTACCAAACTCTGAGCATCGAAGGGAAGGAGAAATGCGGTCAGAATAGTTATTCTATCAGTGATCAGGATCACAAGCTGAGGCCGGCGGATAACGTGGGTAGTACGGGTTGTCCTACCCAGTCGAAAATAACTGAGTGGGTGATTACCCTTCTCGCAATTTTGGACCGATGTAAAATTTTGGAACCTACAACGCATGCATCTCAGTCACACATTGCGCACATTTGAAAACATCGGTGTACCACCATTTCATTTGCACAAACGCACAGCAAGTGATCTGATGCAAGCTTGTGTATTCCTAAAATGGGACAAAGCCTTAGTTATAGGCCGGTCACCCTATGCTTACTATGCACTCGGGTTAGAAGTGTGACGCCGTCCCTGATCACAATCGTGTAGTGGAAGCGTTTAAGCGGAATCCGAATACCTCGGTCAGGGATGTGGCCAAAACCTTTAATCTGTCCAACTTTTTCGTCCAGAGAGCCAAGGACCGGGAGAGACTTCATACGTATAAAGTGTAGAAGGTTCCTCTAAATCGTGATGAATGGCTAAATACGGTGGAAAAGTCACGAGCCCTGAAACTTTACACCCAGATGCTGACGAAGTCTCATTGTCTCATCATGGATGATGAGACTTGCGTCAAGGTGGACATCCGTCAGCTTCCGGGACTACTGTTCTTCATCACCCAGCACAAGTTTGATTTTACAGAGGAAGCAAGGAAGTCGAAACTTTCAAAGTTTGCCAATAAACATATGATTTGCAAGCGATCTTCTCATGTAGCAAACGGAGTGCGCCGTTCGTAACTGTAAAAGGAGAATCTATCTCAAAGAGCGTCTACAGAAGCATCTTCTGTTCGCATACTGGATACTCAAACTGTTTTTTTGCGGGAAAATAAAGTTGGTCAGGCGGGGCGGGTATAGCGTAGTTGGTTCGATTCCCAACCCCGCACATAGGATTTGAGATTTTACTAATTTGCAAAAAAAGACAAATGACTCTCGGGTTCAAACCTCTGTGATCGAAACAAAAAAAACTACTGATTTACCACCATGCGTTGTTAAACGTGAAACTGACTAAGATATCTTTTCGATAAAAGTTTGTTAAATTCTCCTAATATAGCTATATTTATTCATAGTCTTCGACAAAGTTGCGTTCAATAAACTCTTTCTTATTCCACCTAGCTGTGAAATTGCGAGCTAGCTCCCCAAGTAAATTGGCAAAAAAATTCGTTCAAATTTCTATCCGGTAGCTACACGCGTCCGATATAGTGAAGGCACTTCTGGTCGAACTAGGAATCTACTCAGGTGTACTCCCATTGATTCTTGGAAATTACTTTTTTTCTGGGCAGACCATTTTACAAAGAAAACATCTCATTCATTGATTTACAGTTTTTGCAGGGACCAAGGACCGATTTCTTCACCAAGGTTTTACTTTTAAACTAGGTTTACCGGTATGTCTAACCTGGTTTAAAAGATTAGTATGTGTGAAGGAATCGACCCTTAGTACTTTGTATTGAATCAGAAAAAGTTTCCCTATTCTGACGATTCATCTTCATCGATGAACCATACGTCATATCGATTCAGGCAAATTTGAATTGCTTTGATTTTCGAGAGAATCAAAATACTATTACTAATAAATGCCGAACAGAGAACGAATAGAAACAAAGAAGCTATTTTTATATCGATTTGTTCCTGCTTGATTCAATTTTTCAAACTGCTGCTTTTATGGCGGTTTCCCGATAACATTCTGCCTCCGGCGAATACATCTCGACTAGTCCTGCTTGCGCTGTTAGAATCCAGTGCCATAATAGGTTGGTGGATAGGATTGCAATTTCCGCAATGCACTCTGTATCACCACAGCCACCACCACCACCACCACCGAAATCCGATCGGCCAACCCCACTGACAGTGTGCCGCCAGCTGCACTGCCAAGCCAGGCCGCTTTTATGTTCGATTGATGAATAATTCCACCCAGTGCAGCGCGCCTCCCATCTGGCAGCCGTGGTGGGGCAGAACTTCAACTGTGAAATGAAATTCTGCATTACGAACGAACGGATATGATAGTGACGGATCTATACAAATGCGTATAGCGCAGGATAAGAGCTGTGCGATATAACTTAACAGCGCATATGAATTAAATAGAAACACTACAGCGAATCTGCATCCTGATCTGAATCCTGAAAGTGTGGGAACTCGTGTTTTCCAGAGTTACGGGAATTTATCGCTTTGATGAGTATTTTATGAGATGCATTCAGCAGGACAATCTGCATTTACGCCCAGTTAGAGAGCTGAACTACATTTTATGTACGCACTGAATAGACGCAGTTAAATCAACTTGACCTGACGATGAGACTTTCAGATGACTTCGTACTTGTTGGAGTATTGAGGCGAGTTCTAGAATGCTTCGATAAACAAATGAGTTTGATGTTGTTTGTTGAATAATGGAGCGTGTATAATGGATTCTATGATTTCAGCTCTCTAATAGCATACCAACGACGGGACACTCACTCTTTGTCAGGAATGAATAACTTTCGAACCGTCATTCTTTGTTTTTCCAATAACCATATTGAAGGTAAGTTACTAGTTCAGTTGGGAAACTAATGCAGAACCCTTTAGACCTGTTTAAGCGATTTTTTGTCTTTTGTTTCATTTTTGGTACAGAACATTTGCAACATGTAGTAGGGGAGACTTGATCCCATCATCGTAACTCAAAGGCGGATCAGAAAACATTAATCGAATTAAGGGTAAAGTGCCTATTTTCGCCATACTAAGCAGAGTGTCTCACTAATTCATTCATTTCTCGGCCTACAATCAATAGAATCCTAATAAATGACATCAAAAGCTTTGCTTCGTTGCTAAGAACCAATATAATAACACAAATGCGCTGAAAACAGTGAAACTCTTGTGTTTGAGCGCAACAAAAACTCGAATTGAGTGACCCTATTGTTGTGCCATCATTTTACTCAATGCGTTGAACAAAGATGGCAGACACTGCTCTAACCAACGGCTTCAAATGGGTAGGGTGACAATAGAAACATGACGAAAATGGGCTCATCACCCTACTAGAGTTACGCAGTTACGTAGTTTTATCTAAACATAAATTTCATTTATTCAAAAAAAGAAATAGGAAATGTGTAGTCAAATTTTCATCGATTTAACCCTTTCATGCCCATGTTGTTTGTGGACAACAACGTTTTAAAACAGCTATAACTTTTGATTGAGACAAGATTTGCTCACAAAAACTCACTTTTGAGTATTAACAGTTATAAAGATCAGCTCTAGCATTGAAGTTATTGCAATTAGTCTGATTGGATTCCGATGGAGCAGTACTGCCAGGAACAGTTTACGGTGACAACGGAATTTTTTTTCGTGTATCTTCGTTATGATGCAATATTATTGAAAACTGATATAACTAATCAATTTAGACTGTCTTTGGCTACGTTTTCCATGCAAATGTACTATTGTGGATATTCTAGGAGAATTGTATTGAGCATTGGAAGGTTAAAATGTAGTCTTCCGAAAGGCTAAATCAGTAAGGAATGTTAAAAACTAACGTCTATTTTATAGTTTTTCGTTCAACAATTCGCGACATCTTGTCTAGGGGCAGATCACTCTAGGAATGTATAACAAATTTGCATCAACTTAGAAAAAATGCATTTAATTTCCATTTTTGCATCAACTTTGCATTCCCTCGCAGAAAAGATTACTTAACAATCGTCCTAGGCTGATCCACTTTGTTCGATGTTTTGTTAAATGTAGGGCTGTTTTTGTAGGGTTTTGACGAAATACATGCAACGCAAAATACATTGCACGCAACGCAAGATGCATTACGAATTTCTATTTTGATGGAAAAAAATGCATTTAATTTAGCTGATTTTTAAAAATGCATCACAAGTGATCTGCCCCTAGCATCTTGTTCATCGCTAGCCATGAAAAATAAACTAAATTGTAGAGCAATACTCCGTTCATTAAAAATGATACAAATTTTCAAATACTTTGTAATATTCACAACCTTATTAGGGAAAGTTTGTTTATTAAGTTTTTGTAATATTGAATAGATGATGAAAATTTCTGTATTTTCTCGAACCGCTGCATATACAAACTCTTAAGTGTACCGATTAATTTAGGATACCCTTTCAAAATATGTATACTATCGTAGAAAACGCACAAATGGGAGTAGGTTGGTAAAATTTCAATGTGGGACGCAGTGAATGAAACATGTAGTGAACACCGTTTTTATCGACCTCATGGTGTAAGTGTACTTTAGCTTTTAAAATATTGTTCTTTAGTCTTTTGACGTAGACTCATAACCATTTCTGATTATTTAATATAAATTTCCTTTGAAGGATCCTTTCAGCGTAAAATAAAAAAATTGAATCTTATATTTTTGCATCTATAACATAAGGAAAATATGTACAAGAAAGTATTTACTCGAATTCAGCCTGTTTTGTCTGCTTTCATACGAGGCTGACAAAATCGGGGGCAGACACAGTTGAGGGCTGATAAAATCGAGCCTTCACTGTATTATAATACAACCCCCCTTGACTATGCCGCTGCTTAGAGTTTCTGATTTCGTTTCTCATTTTTCGAGTTATGTTTCAAAATAGATCTTTAATGTCTTCAGTAAAGTTATTCGCAAAAGTAAGAGCTACAAATTTGCTGAATGCGTCATTTCAATATAATAACTTCTTAGAAAATTTATGAAAATATCTCACTCGTAGGGGGATTAATCAGCAAAAACACAATACCAAAAGAAAGGACATATTGCATCCATTAAATTGTCCAAAGATACTGTTGACCTAAAATTAGCCGTTTTGGCGCTAATAATAGATTGCATGTTTTTGGCCTTATTTCCGGCTATGGGAATTGATAAAAATCCTTTGTCCGTATTTAACCCTTTCATGCCTAACTTTTTTCTAGTGTATGTAGAATTTCAAAACTATTTTTACTTGAAAACGGTGGGACCAAGAAACACGAAAAGCCATTTTTCATAAAGATAGGAACTTCCCTCGCAGTGCTAGAAGCTGCTCAATTTCAAATGCTCAATGCAATTCTCCTAGAATATTTACAATAATCCACTTGTGTGAAAAACGGAGCCAAAAGCACTCTAAATTGATAAGTTTTATCAACTTTCAATAATATTGCAAAATAACCAAGATATATGAAAAATTCATTGTTCGTTGTCAACTTAAGCTGTCCCTGGCAGCACTGCTCCATTGGAATCCAATCAGACTAACTGCAATAATTTCAGTTCTAGAGCTGATCCTTGTAACTGTTAGTAATCAAATGAAAGGCACATTTATTAGCCTTACTTGTTTTTGTGAGCAAATTTTGCCTCTATCAAAAGTTATAGCTGCTTAAAAACGTTGTTGTCCACAAACAACATGGGCAAGAATGGGTTAATATTAAATATCTCTTTTGATAATAGCCCGATTTCAACATTCTATAGCAGTAGTTTTCAGTCGGGGGTGAATTTACCCCCAAGGGTGCATTTGACTAATGTAGGGGGTAAATTATGAGGGGTAAAGTTTAAATTGTTATTTCAATATTCCTGTAGGGAACATTTACATATTGGTTCAGTGAGTCAAGAATAAAAATACTGACTGAGAGAGTACAGTAACAGAGTTCAAATTAAAATACTATGGCGTTCATTCAATTGAAAATAATAGTTCCATTTTCAATAATAAACTTAATTCATTTTATTTTTCTCAAATGCTATTTAGAAAGAATGTTGACGTTGAAGGTACGTATATGCGCATAATTTCCAAAAGAGTGGGGTAAATTAATTTTCTTTCCTTCCATCAAATAGTTGAATCACTTGTGAATGTGGGAAGAGGTTCTGCTATTATTTGACAATCTCAAATTTAGCTACAACCGTTCGATTTGGCGAGACTTTCCTTTTAGATGCGATGTTGTCAAAATCTTTACAAATGCTCCATCTAGCAGTAGCTGTGCCAGTTTGGAAACCATGAGAGGATTGATTGGAGCACACATTTTACCATTATGTTGGATGCAACAGCTGTATTGTTCATGTTTTATTCCGTGTAGACAAACAGTATTCAATGTTTGTCATTCGTGATTTATTCGCCCATCTCTAGTAAGGTCACACTGGAATTTCCCAAATGAGCCGTTACAATCGTAATACCGTAATAATAGGCTAAACATCTATTGAAATGGTCACCAAATTACAACGGTTCGCAGGTCTAGAGCACTGATTGACATTCAAACATTCTTTGAACATATTCTCCCCTAACGAAGATTCTGGAAGTCCCGGTTTCCGGGCATAATCCCCAGCTAAAATCACATCGATTCTTCGGTGTTCACTGAGCCATTTTTCTCAAACCAAGTCTCAAATGGAAGATATAATATGCAGTGGGGTGTTACGCCCCCCCATCCTTAATCAATAACCGCCCGCCCCTTCCGATCGCCCTCACACCTGCATTCCCTTCATCGACCCAGCATACCGAAATAAGATAAAGAATTTCTGACATATTCTCGACTAGCACTCTACTAGCCCCCACCCCCATAACATTGAACTCATGCTGCTTAAACTAATTAAATGTTATAGTTTTTTAAAATGCGGGATGAGTGCTAAGACACATGCTAAGTATTATAAGAATGTAATAGACATTTTCACAATTATATTGCACATAACCAGCTAATGAATCATAGTTTGGATAAATGAGAAAGGCACAGTCGCACCACTAGGTGGATTAAAACAGGTTTTTTTTCTTATCATTCTCCGAAGTACCCTCTTCCGCTTGTGCCGTACACCAACGATGGTTTGATACGACTTCAAGGTAAACATCTCCGTCGAACGAGTCAAGTTCCACGGGACCTACAGCACGAAAATCACACGTTCAACTCGGTGTGTTGCCGATCCGCATCGGAGCCGTACTACGAAGTCGTCTGGCGGAACTCCTGCTGATTTGAAGAGGATGACCCGACTCCTTAGTACATGATAAAGGTTGTACGAGTCTGTAATCCATGCCGCTGATCTGCCGATCTATGCTATATTCCTCCCTAAGGAGGAAAAATTACGTTAACACCAATATTTCTCACAAAGGTGAAAATTTTTGGTGAAACCACCCTTTTTTTACGTAAAGGGCATAAATTCTAACTTATTAAAGTCAAGGCTTGAGTTTTGGTTTTAGCGTCAATCCGGCACTAATCTATTTCAGCAAAAAGTTAGTGTCGGATTCTGATAAGACGAGGTCGAAACACTGCCCTGGATCTCCCGAAGCCTGAAGTTGAAACTTCTTATTTTTATCCTACCTGCCATGTTTGTCCACACTCTCCCCGTGTCTTTAGCTCCCAGATGTAGGAATTCACACCCCTCCCCTGTATATCTTCCCGAACCATATTCTAGCTTTGTTAAATTATGAATATCGATTTTAGCTGTCTTTTCTAGCTTTGTTAAGTTATGAATATCGATTTTAGATCACCGTGAACTTATTTTGGCGGATTTTAATTGATATTTTTCGGTGAACATGAACGGAAAGAGGTTAATTGGTTTACGTTTCGGCCTACTGTTTCTTTTCAGCCATCGTCAGAAATTTACTAGCTATACTAACTTCTATTCCCCATTGGGTTGCTTTTCTGAGTTGGGTTGCTTAAATTATATAACCTCGGTAAGAAATACCCAACTGTACTACGAATCATAAAAATAGCCCTAATTAACCCCCCTAACCTTAATAAGATTCGAACACTCCCTCTAGTTATTCCTATTTTTAAGATGGTTGTAAAATTGTTCCCCTTAGTTAGTAATTAATTGCTGCAAGAATCTTCTTGCTAAAAATCATAAACTGAATTGCAATGAAAAATAACACTAAATAACCTCCCTAGTCGTACAAATTTTATATTATCATCTTATCATTATCATCTTGCATACTTGTAAGATAGCTCAAAAATTTCCTTAATTTCATTATGAAAACAAATATTTCAATATGTAATCCACTAGTTTTAAGAAATTAAGAATGTAACAGTTATGGAATTGTTACCTTTAAGCTAATGCAAACGTGTCTTATCAAATAAACAAAATGAATAAAAAATTAAAATCAAACGTAAAACTATGTAATAATTATTATTGTATATGGAGGGTCAGCAGATGTGAATTTACACAATTTTTCTAGGTGACGATTTTCAAAAAATTCTACCACAATTTTTGCTAATTATGTTTTTACAAATGAGAGATGCCCTTTCTTTCTTTAATAACTCGGTCATTTGTTCATTAATTCTTTGTTTAGGATGGCAGTCAAAACCATCGGATTTCGACATGTACTGGCAAATCATAGAAAAGTTTCATATTAGCATCGCAACTTACACAAAGAGAGGCTCTCAGGCTGTTACGTTGTTTAAAAAAAATCTGGAAGATTTATCGAGATTATTAACGACGTTTCATCGTTTGAGTTTTATATCAATGTTAATTGTTTATAGCTAGCTAAGTTTGATTAATAGCTTTATTTATTGGCAAATTTAAATGAACTTATTTGTACACATCTCGTAATTTCACGTAGATGTCTGCCACGCGTCTAACGCTGCACAGTGGTAGCTGGTCTTACAAAGTTGTGACAAAATTATAAAAAAATATTTATGTGGCTAAATTGGGTTTTTAACTAATTTTGAGCCACTGAATCCACTTCTTCTATCAGTTTTGAAATTCCATAATTCTCTTTTTCGACAACTTTTGTTTAAACCAATTTGAAGGCGTTGGTCGTTAAAGGGTTAATATACACGTAAAACTAGCCAATCACATCGGATAGCAAAAATGATTGACAAAACTAGTAAAAATCACTAATTTTATTAGTAATATCATGGTGTTTGGGCAACCAATTTTGTAAGCAGATTTATGAGCTACATTCTCCTTATAGATATTTTCAAAATTATAGATATAACTACTTTGGCGCAAAAATGCATAAGGTGAGGCATATTTACCTCGAAACTACACTAAATTTTGAGTCAGATTCATAATAAGTGACCCATGGGAGACCATCACAAAAATTGGAAGACGAATAAAGATAAAATACTAATGTGACGTGCAATTTTTCAATTGCTTTTCTTGATACAGTACGAACAGCTACCATCTATAGTTTAACACATTTACTCTTCTTTCGAAAAAATTACAAAACTACTTCAATCGGCCGTGTAGTTCTTGAGATATCGCCATTCGAAGTTCAATTCTTATGAATTGAATTGATAAGAAATCCTCGACATCACTTGCTTCAACGATATGTTTAAAATTCATTTTTTATCTGATTGTCGTAAAATCTTTAGATAATTTTATTCAAATTGAGAGAAAAATAGAACAAATATTTACAAAAGAATTACAAGACATGGATTTTTGGGGTTTTGTCACTCGTCGTGCCACTGTGCGCTGTGAGACGAACTTTCGAATGTTTTACCTGCAAGTCACAATATTCAGATTGCTTAATTATGGCTTCTGCTATTTCTATACCGATGTAGAATGTAAATCAACCGAACCCTTCTTCCCTGACCTCGGGCTTGGCCAGGCCTATGCATTAATTAATAATTTGTTTGTGCTTTGCATATTGTAACCTTCGTTAATATTGACAAATCATTAAAAGATCAAATGAGCCACTCGAAGGATCTTTGTTTACTCCATGGGCATGACTATTAAACAAACAGCAATGTGATCTTGGTGATTTATTCACGCTAATTCGAAATGCACAAAGTTTGTAGCTCATACTAGTTGCAGCTCATATTAGTTACAACTATAGAAACACGAGTTGCCTTCCAAAATATTCATTTTCTATTTTATATACAGTCCTTTTGAATGAAGGTAATTCTTTTTTCGACCTATCATACTTTGCGTACACATATTTCATTAATGCATATAGTTTTAAAAATATTACGCAGCATCCTCAAATTGCACTTCATTACTATGGTGGTTCTTTGTTAGTTCCACTATCACCGGTACATCCACCTTACTTGAGATTTCATCCACGTAAAACAAAAGCTTTGCTGCAGTGTATCGCAAGTCGGTTCGCTTGTTTGTAGCACTCAGTGAGTGCTCAGCGGCGAAAGAAAAACTGCACCATTGGGTGTTGCAACGTCGTTGCTTGGAGAATTCATTTGCAAATTATTTAAATGAGATATGAGAAAATAAAATTAACAAGCTACCCCTTACATGCAGCAGCCTTACACTATCCGTAGTCTCAGCATCGTCGTCATCCGATGCTCGACGTGTCTGACGGATTCGTAATTAGAATAGTACCTCGGTTCGGTTGCTGCACCATGCAGGTTGGTCCTTGCTGGGGAATTGGCGAGACTGGTGTTAAAGTGACTTGGCGATCCACGGCTATTCCTAGGTTTATGAAACGTTGTGGCTCTACTAGAGTAAGTTGCCATCACCGAATGAATGTTGCCAGCAGGGGAATCAGTATGTTGATACCACTGACTCATGAGATTATAGTGAAACATGTGTAACTATAGGTTAAAGTTTTAAATTTAGAGGATGTTGGCGCAAAATAATTCTCATAACAAATTCATTGTAGCAAATTTCACATTGAACGAAGAGAGAACCATGCTTGATTACATTATTGCACGCCGATTTACAATAACTAAACTTCGAGTAAGTTTCATAAAATTACAGGTAGGCTTGGCATGATTTTTAAGTTACTTTGTACGCTGAATTCGAGTATTTGTTGCTCTGATTTTAGCAAAATGTACCTTAATGTTGTCATTTATATTCCCAAGCTCAAAAACTTCAACTTAATTTAAAAAAATGCCATCACTTCATTTACTCTTTACAGAACTGGGTGAAGAACCATATATTGGGTTATTGTGAATGAGCGTGCATATGTGAGATCAATTAGGTGGGAGCCAAAAATAGTACCAAACCGAAAACTCAAACTATATAGTACAGTTTCATTCTGTGCAAAAAATATGCATAATTGCATATTACACGCTTATCACCAAAAAAATTTTAAACCTGTTATTCTTTTCGGATTTAACCATCTTCGGGAGAAATTATTCATCTATATCAAAAGCCTAGTTTTCGTGTTGATTTGACCACTTCTCGGTTCCTTTCCCTTGGTATTAACTCTTTTTAGACGCATTGTCTAGAGTCGCCAATAATAATTATTTTTGGTTGTTTTTACATTCGCAACTTTTGAGTTTCAAAGCAGTTTTGGGGAAGTTTCTTAAATTAAGCTGTTGAAGCAAACTAGGACAGTTATTATTTCTGAACGGAAGGCGCTATGATTTTATTTTGACAATTAAAGTAGCGCTTTCCGTTAACTGAGCATATCTTAATTTTAGCATTTGCATCGTCATCGTTTTCGCTTTGTTTTACAAAAAATCACTTAAAATATCAGGGTGATTTGAGTCAATCCCCGTTTTGAACCACAAAAATTCAAATTTTATGTATAAAATCCCAAGCAATATAGATCTTAAAGCAACCATTGCAATTCACACATCGCCCATGAATCGCTCAGCCTAAATGGAGATAATGAGGCAACTGCGAGTTAGTCTTATGGTCCAGTGATGCAAAATCTGAAATTAATGCATACTAGCCCCAGATAATTCCCTCAAAATTTATTAAAATTCATGAAGATCGGTTATGTGTACTGCAGCTATTTTGTGCAGGATACTCAACGTAGAAAGAAATTTGTCAAATTACCATTAAACCATGAGCATTGTTTTCAATTGTACCCAAAATATCTCGAAACCTTGTTTGTTTTCCTCGAAAACCCCTATATAGTTGAAATGTACCATATAAACCATCCGTGTCAGTTGCCCGCCTTCACCCAAGATAGTGTTTCATCATATTTCATTCTGCATAAAAAGAAACAGGACTCGAGGGAAATTATCAGCGCTGAGATGCATACGGTGCTTATTTGTTTATTTTCCTCATAAAGATAGCTGCTTGCATTCTTCTAATGCAGAGTACCATAATGTTCCACTACTCGCGAAAGAATGTTTCCAGTTCGGGTTTGAAATTAATAGCGTTTTTGTTTTTTCTTGATGTTATACCGGTGTAGTGCAAATAAAAGGGAAAGACTGATTATACCCAAATTTGAATGAGTATAGCATCGACTACACCGGTGTAGTGCACTGTCAAAAACGAAAATGCCATAAGTATTTGCATATCAGTGATCCCCATCTACCTCAATTACCTATTTAATGCTTCGAACCATTTTTCTGTACAGCTGTTTATTTTTTATTAAACCATGATTCATACATTTTACACAACTGCTAAGCATCAAGGAGTTTTCTCGAATTCACAGTTTGAAGCTTCGAATAAATATATTACCATTGGCATTTTAAGGGGTTACCTAGTGTGGAAGCTGAAAATTTGAGTGATTTGCGGGAATTTTTTTAAAGAAAAATGTTTCAAAAAAATATTTTCAAAATTTAGGGGACTATAAGGAAATATTTAAACTATATATCTTTTTACAGGCTACATTGTCATCTATGGCAGCTGTCCTTCAATGTCAGCTTCTCTCTCCGACCAGCATAATTTAACCAACTAAGAATTGCAATCATAAAATTTCGATGTGAGTAAACGAACCTGCCTAGGGGCCGCGTGGCATCTGGTCAAGAATTGATCTTCCGGGTTCCTAGTCCCACTTTATGACAGGACGGTCTAAAACATATTAGTCGAGCGAGGGGCATTATGGGTTTTGCCGTTACTGTGTTATGCAAATCTCTGACGCAATGGACCGCTATTTTCATCGCAAATCGCTGGAATCAAATTACGATCGTGTTCCATTTAAACCTGATAGACCTGCTCGCTATTACAACCTGTGTCTTCTAGTTGTTGTGCCATATCTGTTGAAGATGAAATGTACAGCTTTATCATCAAGGATGGTTAGTGTAGCACAAATCAATCTTCAGCCTACCGAAGAAGGTAAAGCTTCAATAACATTGATTCAAGAACCTTAGTTCCATTAAAAAACTCTATTCGAAAATTACCTAAGAGGGACGTCTGGTGTAGTGACTTCTGTTTTATCCTTTGTTAGTTTGTTTTGTTTTAAACAGCCATGCATTCCTCGCGCGAATTTGTAGTAACACACGCAGATTTCAATCTATCGGCAACAATTTTCGAAAAGCTAACAACGATAAAAATACAGTGTAAACAATACACTCTAAACTACTTCTACCCAAATTTTCAAGAAAAATACCCAATGGATCATTTTCTGCAGCGTTTTTTCCGTGATGCAATTTGATGTGGGACACCCTTGAATAGCGTTTTTCTCGAAACCGCTTTTTTCAAATTTGTGAACATGATAGGGGAACCGGGGGCAAGTCCGACACCGCAATCATTTTTCTAAAAATTTTATATTCTGTGCATAATCCTTGTTTAGATAGCTCTTAACAAGATATAATTCGTTTTAAAAAAATTGGATTCATTAAAAATTATTGGTTGTCAAAAAATGGAGAAAAATAACATTTAGAAAACGCTGTGGATAAGACCGACACCTAGAAGTGGCATGGGCCCTGTTAGCTTTCTTTTTGTCCAATTTTTACATTTCTTATAAAAGAAATGTATAGAATTCGCTCAAACTTTCAAGATTTTTTCCGAGGCCCGGAGGGCCGAGTCTTATATACCAATCGACTCAGCTCGACGATTTGGGACAATGTCTGTGTGTGTGTGTCTGTGTGTGTGTGTATGTAACGGACAAATTCTCATTCGTGTTTCTCAGCAATGGCTGAACCGATCTTATCCATACGAATTTTAAATGAAAGAACTAAAAAACAGTATGAACGCTATTAATTTGTTTTTGATTCTGATGTTTAGTTTCCAAGATATGAATGTTTGAATGCGTAAAAATGACGTTTTTTGCAGTTTTTTTGAATTATCTGCCGAAATTAACTATATAGATTGAAAATTTATATGTTTTTAGACAGATTTAACGAATACCTTTCGAACAAGCTATAGATTGTTGAAATCGGACTATTATCAAAAGAGATATTTAACATTAAATGCGGACGAAAGATTTTTATCATTTCCCATTGCCAAAAATATGACCAAAAACATGTAATCTATTATTAACGCCAAAACGGCTTATTTCAGGTCAATAGTATCTTCGGAGAATTTAATGGAGGAAATATGCCCTTTCTTTTGGTATTGAGCTTTTGCTGATTGATCCCCCTATGAGTGAGATATTTTCACAAATTTTCTTGGAAGTGATTATATCGAAATGATGCCTTCTACAAATTTGTAGCTCTTACTTTTGCGAATAACTTTACTGAAGACTTCAAATATCTATTTTGAATACTTTAAAAGTTATGGCTTGTTGTTTGTGGATTACTCTTTGTCGCCTATTTATTGTTCAATATAGAAATAATCCATTGAAATAAGCCAAACATTATTTCGACAAATCGAATTTTGTATTTTATTTTTCTATCTACAACCGCTAGAAATAATCACCGAACACTTCCAAGTTGTCTGGAAGGAACTTGATAACTTATCAGTGCAAAAATGTTCATTTGTGCGAACCTTCTGACTGCAATTTTTCTAACTTATAACCATCGGATCGATCTGAAACATATCGGAAAATGAGAAGCGAAATAAATAACTCCAAGCAACGGCGTAGCCAAGAGAAGGTTTTGGGGTTGACCACCATACAACGCTAGCCAACCCCCCCCCCACCACACCCAAAAAAAATATTGGATTGAAGTTGAAAATTTATTGATGCAGACTGATTTAATTCAATATTACAATAACAATTATCTGATCCGTAGATTGATAACCTGTTGTTGTAAACATCATGAGGACTTTTGATAAATTGTCGAAATGGGGTCCTGATATGTAACTGATCTTGATTTCACAGTTGTCTAATAGCATCAATATCAAATTCCTGCCTGAAAACATTCCAATAGAAAATTACAGAGTTCTGCAATCAATCATAGTCCTCAGATTTATTTTCAAATTGATCTCGTTTTTGTAGAGATGTACTGTAATAAGGGTCTTTATTAAATAGGAAGAGAAGTTAAAATTGATTTAATGTCTATGAAACATAGAACTGCTCACCAAAAAAATGCATAACTTTCAACATTTGCTAAAAGTGTTCTTGCCTTTCTCATTCACTCTAAAATTCGTCAATCTAATCCCGACCCGGAGGGCCGAGTATCATATGCCAATCGACTGAGTTCGTCGAGATCGGAAAATGTCTGTGTGTGTATGTATGTGTGTATGTGGAAAAAATGTGACCTCTGTTTCTCAGAGATGGCTGGACCGATTTGCACAAAGTTAGTCTCAAATGAACAACCTTCCCGTCGGCTGCTATTGAATTTTTTATTGATTGGACTTCCGGTTCCGGAGTTACGAGTTGAAGAGTGCAATCACACAGCAAATTTCCATATAAACTGAAATGAAAAATTTTCAAAATCAAATTTGTATTTTTGATGCCAAATGACTTTAAAATGCATGAAACATTGAGATGTTTGACAAAAATTGACTTTTTTTGGACTTTGGTACATTTTTGTCTTTCTCATATAGAAAGGTTATGCAATCACTCTAAAAATCGTCAATCATACCGGCCCGGAGGGAGTATGCAGTGAGGGGTTGCTACTTTAAAATTAAAACTAGTTTAAAATTTCTTAACAAGTTGAAATGATCCGCCGCTGGTTTCAAGCGATGTTTCAGTATCACATAGTATCTCTAGATCGTGGCTGTCGATCCATTGTATGTATGTGCAAATCGTACTGAACATGTAATATTCATTTCCACCATTGTATTGAACATAACCAGCCATGGAATCGTAGTCTGGACAAATGAGACAAGCACAATTGCACCACTAGGTGGATTAAGACAGGTTTTTTTGGGAATGGGTCGAGTTGAGACGAAAACGTAATATGATTAATAACGAGGATAACACTTTCCGAATGTAGAGAGAAATTTATGAAAAATAACGATGTCCATTCGATTCTAGCAGGTTCTGATCGATTTTGATGAGTATTTGATTTTTGTTGTATGACCAATTATATGTATAGGTCAAATGTTTAAAATCAGTAATTTAAGGTCAAGATAGCATCATTTTGAAACCGCCAACTTCGGAGGTTTAGTATCTTCGATGAGTTTTACAAACGTTAAACAGCGCATCATTTGATAAAATAATTTTGACGGTATATCGTCCAAGAAGTGTTTATGGTGATTTTTCTCAGGTTAATATTCATGACTACAATAAAGTCTCAACAAATTCGCTAGACACGAACTCTGTTACTATTTTCTGAAAAATTAATTCTGCATAATTTTAAAACTTCAAAAATTACGGTTTCGGAATTATGCCGTTTGGACAGTATGATCGATTTTCACCAAACCCCCACCAAACCGATTTTCTGGCTACGCCGCTGACTTCAAGTAAGTAGAAACAAAGTCGTTCTACACTCGTTCACAAGAAACTTCTTCGAACGCTGAATATCTATTATAATACATTGAAACCCTGATTTTATCAGCCAAATATGAACATATGTTTGATGGGCTCTAGCAGACGAACAAGACTGAATTCGAGTAAATCCTTTCTTGAACATGTTTTCCTTATCATGAAGATGGAAATATGCAAAAATAAAAAGTTCATCATAATTAGAAATAGTTACCAGACTACATCAAGGGACGGGAAGAATATTTTAACAGCTTTAGTTTATTATAAAGAAAAAAAAATTGCCCGCTTTAGTCAATGTCCCCATTTTGTCAGCCTAAAATACGCCATGAGACTGATAAAAATGGGTCTTTATTGTATGTATTATTCACTGTGTTTCACATTAATAGGTACATTTCATTTTTGGGGATTTTTTATTATATCGAACTACAACAATTTTTAGGTAATTTTCAAGGGGTTTTTTTTAAACTTCTTCAAAAATTTGGCGAACCTATTCCAATTCGTATACCAATTAATTGGTATACTTAAGGGTTAATATGTTGCAGATAGAGAAAATACTGAAATTTTCAGCTTTTTTCTTACACAATATTACGAAAGATTATTAAACAATTTTTCTTAATAAGTTTGTGAAAATTATGAACTATTTGAAATTTTTTTAATAATTTTATTTTTTATTTAACCGTGATTTTTTAATAAGTAGTGACCATCGCTTCACAACGTAGTCTATTTTTCATGGCTTGCGGTGAGCACGATCTCTCGAATTGCTGAACTGAAAATTATGGAATAGAAATTAATTTTTGGTATTCTTTACTTTACTCGCCGCGCAGATAGCTCTGAATTAGACCCGCTGGTGCCCTAAGACGATTTCGCTAGATTTTCAGAGCACTGTGCACCCAGTGCATTAACGCAAGTGACGGAAGGTTATCGAAAAGTTTCGTGAAAATGAAAATTCCAGTAATGATGATGATTTTCCCAAACGGTTCGTTTTCGAGAGGTTTTTATTTGTTCTTTGGCATTAGGATTAGCGATAATAATTCAAATCAAGGATACTACTGGGAAGTCACCTTTAGAAAAAGTCGATGTCGAAGTAAAATTTGGAACTATGCACGCATGCACTTCAGAGATAGCGTGATATCCGGAGCTGCGATTTCATTTCAACCCTTTTTTGTGAAAATGGCGATACTTACAAATGTAAACATAAGGCTTTTTTCATACATGCGAATGAGGGCTTTGAAACGCAACCAATTAACCTAAAATTTTGATTCTACGATATTGCTTTCTTAAACTACAGCAAAAAATACAACGGGCGAAACTGTATTTTTGTTTGTTTATTTAAAGTTTCGCCCTCCATGCTCCATGCAAACAAACAGGGCGATACTTTTTTTGCTAGCAGTTTAGAAGCGAAACTGTCATTTTCGTATTTTTTAGGATTATCAAGCTGATACCAGGTGTAAATAGTAACAATGATCGCTATTGAGAAAAAACCCGGACGAAATCGGTGGTGTAGAACGGTAGTTATTGTAAAAAAACGTAAGAACGATACTTCAATGCTGATAGGTGGGACCGAAAAAGTAAACAATCGCCAAAGGGGCGATACCATCTTTTTGTAAATTTCAATAGCAAAAACAAATTTTAATTTAATAATTTCAAATACTTTATGAAGTTTTGGGTTTCGATCACTGAATCATGCAATCTAGGATGTAAAAAACACAATAGTTGTTAAATAGGAAATAAAACCAAGTCTGGAAATATTCACTGTTAATTTTCTTTGAATGGTGTCACTGCTAGTATCGCCCTTTTCAAGAAAAAGCGTTGATTTCTTAGTTCTCAGTCGCGTTGGTGATTTGAGTAAAGTATAAACTTCAAATCGATTAAAAAAATGCGATTTTTTTGGCTCAGTACAATATATAACCCCTTTAGGAAAATTCAGTTTTCCCACCACAATTTAGATATTTTATTAACAGAGCATTAACAATAATTCGTAGCTATGTCTATTTTATGGGCCATTTTTTCGCTTCCCATTGATTTGATTTGAGATTTCTAGCACTGATGTTGTCCTATGCTGATTTGAGCGATTCTCTGAGTCCTGCCACTTTCCCATGTAGTATGTGTTATCAAAAACATCGCGAAGCATCAAGTTCTAAATGTTCTCAAACGATATAATATCCGAAAAGAGTGATAAGAGTTATAAGAAATGTCTCATCACACTGTTAGGTGGATTAAAAGCGTTTTTTCATTAAAAATGTGTTGTTTATGTGTGATAAAATGTAATTATGTGTATATGAGTAGGTATGATGCAAATTCATACTTTCTGGAATTTCATTGCGTAGCAAGAAGAAGAGCATACGAATGTGTGGTGTGAATAAATAACGTTCAACATTTGGTTTGTATTATGGTAAAGATTTTCCTTTTTAATCTTTTAAAGCATTATTATCGCTAGTGAAGCCATTCTAAGGAGTAAGACCGTTGTGCAAGAAGAATATATCCCCTGTTACTACGATTCATTCACTTAGAAGTAACATATGCTTTTGTAGTAAGCTATCCGGTTCGTGTTATGATTTTGCGGAACTCTGTTGGTAAACAATCCGGCAGTCGATGGAAATTGTTCTTCAACATCATTTTAGAATCTCATATTAGATTATCTTTTTTCCTTTCGTTTTATAATAAAACAATGAAGACTGAGTAAAAAAATTTTTCTCCCTATTATTTTGAAAAAAAATGAGCGAATGTTACAGTAATATATGAGATTTGTCGGTTTTTATGAAGCCATTTTCCGAAACCCAAACTTTTTTTCTATTTTTGTGGTTCATCAACTAACTACAAGTCTAAGCTTTACAAAACTTATTGAATTTCCCGTATTAGACTATTTATCGGGAGTTATCGTGTTCGCCGCGGCCCTCTTCTATTTGTAAATGGTTGGACGTCTACTCTTGGAACGCTCGTAAGTGTGTGACTGAAAATATTTTCTTTCATGCACAATGAATGTATTTAACGATCCTAACATTACACAAAAGATCCATTGTTGCCGTGCCTTCAAAATCGTAAAACAACATAACTTTTGTTTTGAGCACTTTATACAAGACGCTCCTCTTAACACCGCCTTCATTGCCTACAAAAAGGCAGGCATGACTGATCCGAGGGAAATGCCTATACACAGAAAAGAAACTCTTTTCTGAATCATGAATAAAGTGCCATGAATTTCGGAATAATCCCGTTTTTAGGTTACGAAAACAGTACCATGAACAAAAATCATGTGTTTTATATTTTGGTTCAATTTCCCTTCAGCAACGCCCGCTTCTATTAGGGGAAATATTTGTTTTTGTTTTGTGAACTTCAGTCAAGGTTTCCACTATGTTACTCCCAAATCGAGTTTTTGTGCGTGAATTAGTTTAGAACTTAATGAATATTATTCATGAAATCAAAGGGTGACTGATAATTTTAGTCATAGATTTAGGAACATCAAAATTAAAACATCTGGATATTTACTCGTGAACTATTTCATGAAACTCGGAATTTTTTTCGTGAATCCGCTCAATCCTCGTGCAATAATTCATGATTTCTAATATGTTATCTACGATTCAATATCCTTACTATCCAACAGTTCACCAAATTATGAGTGTGATGTCCGGACAAAAACGAAATCTGCGGTGAGCACCAAAAATATTATAGAGTTACAAAACGTGTCCGTGATATAGTTCACAGAACAAGATACCGCGAATCAGTCAAACTTTTATGATCCAGATAATATTGTTGCGTTACTGCAAGTCAAAAATTCGATAGTAATCAAAAAATAACATATCACTATAATGTGAAATTACGAATATCATGATAAAACTGCTGATATCACGAACAGGAATCACATCATTCCACGTGTCAAATTTGAAAGTAAGCTCAAGAATAACATATCACGATAACGTGCATGTAAATTACGAAGATCCTGGAATCATGATCATAATTGATACCAAAAATATCAAAAATTGTAGCTAAGATCAATGAACATAAATCACTCTACTCGTGTTTGAAATATCACGATAACGTGAATAGAAGTTACGAAAATCGCGTCTAAGACCCTGAAATCATACACATAAAACACCGCGCTATTCTGACAGGAAAATCTGACAGTAAACTCATGACGAAATTACGAAAATTGTGCTTAGGCTACTGAAATCATGAACTTCGTTTAACTGTCGGTTGTGTATTCCCAAATTATAAACCAGTATCATACGAAAAAACTAGCCGTGTACAGGGAACAACCATAGTAACTCAACCAAACGTTTGATTCTAATGTCATGTATATATTTGGAGTCAACCAGTTTTTTGGAAACACAAATAGTTTAATGAATACGAGGTTTATTATTCTTAATTTCCGTTTTCGTAAATCGTCAAGTTCACAAAATTGTTAAATTTTTCCTTGAATTTGAATTTGAAACAGATTTTCGGCCGTCTACCATCTTATCGCATGGGTAAAGTAGTCCAGGACCAGGAGCGCGGGAATCTTGGGGCCCTAGTCTTGACCTAGTGTGCCCATGCGATAAGACGGTATATAAAATCATACCAGCACTAGCATCTGCAAGAAAACAATAAAAAATGTGCGTACGATAAGGATTCGTTGATGGATGGTGCACAGATTTTCGTCAGAGTTGATCAGCTTAGTCTAAATCCAGTCTGACGGTTGCACTTAACTGTCAGACTAGATTTATCTTACCTTAATATGCTCTAACATTAAGACATGCCAATAAAATTAGTTTTCATATCAGCAACACCCATTGTCAGATTCGTTGCTAAAAAGGGGTGTAGGATTTTTAGCACCTCTTGTAGGAATCCAGATTTTAAGTTAAGAGGATTGAGTTGCAGACGCCTTGTTAGTAATGAATATAATGTGGATATAGCATACTTCATTTACTTTTGAACGACATTCACTTAGCTAAAGATTACTGAGTAGGGAAAGGGAGACTGAGGAGAGTTGAAGGAGAGCATACAGAAAAGCCCTTCGATCCTCTGAACGAAGTGGTTGGAAAAGCAAATGTCTCAAGTCTCAACGAGACCAGTAGATTAAATAAGTTACTTTCGAAATCGAAAGACTTTCATGTCAGTTTGATTAGAACTGCTAATGGTGAATTCTCGTCTGACGAAGCTGTAGTACTCAACTGTCTTTTTGACACACACTTTGTACCGTATTCCAAGCAGAAATTTTCGCGATTCTGTGTGGCGTACAATCGGCACTTCGCAGATTCGCAGATTCGAGATCGATATTAGTAATCGCATGTCAAATCGAAGAACTTAGCATTTCAAATGCTACCTACCTTCTATGCGTATCTGGTCATTCCGGTATTACTGGAAATGAATGGGCGGACGAATTGGCTAGAGCTGGCGCTGTGCCTGATTTCGTTGGTCCAGAACCAGTTCTACCACTGTCGATAAATTGGATAAAGAACAAGATTCGCTCTTGGGCTGCATTCGAACATGCCAACCATTGGCGTGGGTTGCAAACTTGCGTTCAAACAAAGACTTTTCTGCCGGATGTGAGTCCGAAAATGTCAAAGAATTTGTTGCATTTTTCCAAGTACAACTGCAGTATTATAGTCAGGGCACTGACTAGACATTGCAAACTCAATTATCACATGACTGCTATTCAGCGCGCTGAGTATTATTCATGTGATCTTTGTGAATCCGATTACGGTACATCATATCATTTGATATGCAAATGCCCTGCAGTAATGCAATTGCGTATCCGGATTTTTGGTTCTCCATACATAGATGAACCTTTGTACAGAGAGCTGAAATTTGAGGATTTGTTATTGTTCCTAACCCAGTATAGTAAAGAGCTATAGTTTAAGCCGTATTTGAATGACAATATCTCTTCGGGAGTGTTGATATATCACTGCTTAAAGAAAAATTCTAAACCATTCCGGGGGTTGGAATTTTTATTCCTGCTATTGTAGCATCTGCAGATTGTTCAGCATCCCTCCGGGGGTGCAGAATGCTCTGTTTTAATTGTACTGTGTCGTTATTTTCCTTACCCCTAACCTTACCACTTACTACTTATCAACATGGGGAACGTGCCATTTCAGTCAGACGCTACTGATTCCTGATTCTTGAGACTGAGGAGAGTTGAAGCAGGGGAGAGTTCAATGCTAGTGAAACCATGCCGTTAGAAATCTGGCCAAAGCACTTTTGTAGTACATCTTTCCTATATGTTTAACAAAAGTATTTTTAGTTTGAAATCACCTCGGTTTCCTCTATTCAAGTGAGAGCAAGGATGTGAAATATAGGGATCGGAAAAATAGAAGTGTCAGGGTCATTAGGAACAGGCTTAGAATCTTACGGACTATTTTTTGTCTTCTGCTGGCAGGAGTCGAGCTTAAGCTGCATTACTACCAGGCGCTATCGCTCGTATGAGTAAATGCGTTCGGATAATTTGCTACTGCGACAATAAAAACTCACATTTTCACACGAAAAGTTATTGGCACTCACACAACTTCTCCGGATAAATACAACGTGTTATTTCTCCGGATAAATAAAACCGCCGGAGAATGAGCGAATAAGTTTATCACGGTATCCTTTTTGCGCTCGCTGCCTTGCTGTTGCTGCTCCAAAACACGAAAAAACAAGTCTATCCTACTTCTTTGCCGCTTTTCTTTGAAATTGAGTGTATATTTTGATTGCTTTTATTGATTTCCGCGAAATTAAAATATTATCACCTTCTCCGGTGAGAAGGAAAAACAAAATAAATTTTATCCGGAGTATTATTCCTCACGCTATTTGTGGAGACAAAGAATTTTGCGACTCATCTTATCTCGGAAAAATTGGACATCGGATAAGCTTCTTCTCGCGTGAGTGAGAGAGAATTACAATGCCTGATTACTACAAATCGCTCAACACAACGAACATGTTCCGCGGCAAAGACAGACAAGTCTGTCTTTGTCGTAGATTATCACGCGATAATTCTATTGGTATGCTGTAAACTGCGGATATTAATATCTTGTTGCAGTTAAGAGATATGTACGCAAAGGTATTTCAAGCCATTTGATATCTTTCCAATTGAGATTACACTGGAAAAAAAATCTCTGTGGTGTGCTTTTTATCGAATGTAACTTTACATCTGTGTATACCTGCTGAATTATAGGCGCCTTGGTTTGACAATGTCCAAGAGCCCTATATTATCTTAAGATGGCTCTACAAAAGAACATAGTATACGGTTTGACAAGTCTATGCAGTCCAGGATCGTTATAAAATCCAAAACCAGTTGGAAAATTGACAGCGTACAGCGGATTGAATTTGATAGTGCAGAAATCTTTAAAGTTTTTTTTGCATAAATCAAGATTTTGAGAATATACAACATTTTTCAAACATTGTTTCGCGTTGCATTTGATGAGACATACAACATATACAAGAGCATTTGAAACATAAAAAGTCACTGTAGCACCGTGAAATCGATCACAAGCTAGGAATGTGAGCTTATTTGAGCTACACAAAATTAAACGTACCCATGAGCGTAGGAAACCCACGATCATTCTGCTACACGATGTTGTTTAAAACATTGAAAAGACCTTCTTGCTTAAGCAATCTAGCTTAGGTGTATTCCTAGATATTGATGGTGCGTATGATTGAAAGGACACTCTATTGTAAAAAGGACACGCAAACATGGAGTATCTGCATGTATCTTGGATTTGATTAACGCAATGCTTACTAACCGTATTATTTACACGTTACAGAGACAGGCAAGGATAAGGAAGAGGAGTATTTGCAGATATCCTCAGAGTGGTGTTCTGTCATCCTAGCTAAAGAATCTGCTGGCATTTGAAAATACCATTTCGCATCACTGATTGCGAACATTGTTTTTGTCCGTCACATAAACATCGTATTTGGTTTTTAAGTAACTCATTTGAAAATTTTTCAATTTCGAGAGAATTTTATTTAACCTTCAAACCTCGTGCTGGCTTGAGATATTGGTGCATAAGTTTTGCCAACCAGCCCCTCTACAGATCTAAGACATTTCTTTTATGCACTACGAGATGACCTGAAGTCATCACGGTGATACCGGAGGAATTGCACGAAGATCCGTCCGAAAATCTTTAAAATCGTGACCGACCATCTTAGATTCCAAAGAAACTTTACACGTTTCACCGTCATGCAAGACTAAATATTTTGCACAGGTAATAAGATTATTTTGACTCAAGAGCGACTTTTCAAAAGGGCGTAAACGTTTCTACGTGTATGAATTTCAAATTTTTTTGTTCGATTACTGTATTTTATACAGCAAAACTATCTGAGAACGAGCTACAGGGAATGAATACTTCTGTCTAAAAAAAATATACTCTGAAAAAAATGTGTCATTTTTCAAAAAAAAAACAAAAATTTATGATAAAAATTTAAATTGCGAAAAAACCCATTCTTTTAATTTTTTTATATTTTGTTACCAAAAACTTAAAGAGAAAAGAAACAATTTGAATGTGATTGCATGATGGAGAAAAAATCGGTAAAAAAGTTTTCCTAACAATAACCTCGTACATGTTTTTAAATTTCATACTAATAGACATACAAAATTGTAATTCTATTGCAGAATATAATTCTAAGCACTATTTAAAATCAAAATGCATTTAACAAAAATCTTCCAAAATGCGATAGTTTTCGAGATATTTGAAATTTTGCTCCTTCAAAAACAATTAATTCGTGTAATTATGCTCTTTTTAAAAGTTATTCGCGTTACCCCATCAAAAAATGTCAAAAATTTTAATGTTTATCGTTTTAAAGACGTAAAAGCAACTTTTTTAGTGTATTTGGATCCTGGAGAAGCTTTCAATAAAAAAGTAAACCAACATATGATTCAGCTATATAGTTTAATCAACAGACCCTACCCAAGTAACAATTGAAGTTTTATAGCACGCACAAGTGCAATCTAAGTTTTATGAGTGGCTATAAAACCGCCATAAAACCTAAATTGTTACCAGGGTATGGTTGAAATATATGTTGGTTACTTTCATGTAACTTTCAAACGGTTTACAATATCGCCTTGATGTCAAAGAGAAAGTTGCACGAAAGTTTACGGGCCTTTTGAAAAACCTATTATTGTTGATGGAGAAATACGACTAACTTATGAAAAGGTCGTAATAAAACAAAATAATTGTGTTGTTAAAACAAAAGTTAAAATATCTCGAGAACTACTACATTTTAGAAAATTTTGGTTAAGAGCATTTCGATTTAAAATGGCGTTTAGAATCATATTCAAAAAGAAAATTGTATTTTTGACTGCAAATAGTAAGAATTATAAAAAAATGTCAAAAGTTGTTGTTAGGAAAACTTTCTTATTGAAAGTTTCTCCAGGATCCAAATACACTAAAAAAGTTGCTTTTACGTCTTTAAAACGATAAACATTAAATTTTTGACATTTTTTGATGGGGTAACGCGAATAACTTTTAAGAAGAGTATAATTACACGAATTAATTGTTTTTGAAGGAGCAAAATTTCAAATATCTCGAAAACTTTCGCATTTTGAAAGATTTTTGTTAAATGCATTTTGATTTTAAATGGTGCTTAGAATTATATTCTGTAATAAAATTACAATTTTGTATGTCAATTAGTATGAAATTTAAAAACATGTACGAAGTTATTGTTAAAAAAAACTTTTTTACCGATTTTTTCTCCATCATGCAATCACAATCAAAATGTTTCTTTTCTCTTAGGTTTTTGGTAACAAAATATAAAAAATTTAAAAAAATGGTTTTTTTCGCAATTTAAATTTTTATCATAAATTTTTGTTTTTTTTGAAAAATGACACAACATTTTTTTCAGTGTATATTTTTTTCGGACAGAAGTATTCATTCCCTGTAACTTGTTCTCAGAAAGTTTTGCTGTATAAAATACAGTGATCGAACAAAAAAAATTTGAAATTCATGCACGTAGAAACGCTTACGCCCTTTTGAAAAATTACTCTTGTATCAAAATATTCCAATTGCCAGAGAATATCATGGAGATTCATACAGCAAACACACCTGCAAAGTTTCGTTCGAATCGACGATGGTCATATTTTGCGGTCGGCCGGTTTCTCATGGAATCCCTCACCGGTTCCTTGATATGCCTGATATCCGGTTCCTTCTCATATCCTTGTTAATTCTTTAAAGCTCAGCCCTCCACCGAGGGTGTTTCCCAAGTCGATATTACAGTACGAAGTGGACAAGCTTGTTTGTAGAATACTGCTGTGTATGAACGAGTTTGTCGTATCCACAATGTCATCCAAGTCGTCTAGTTGACTAAATATTGGAAAATATCTTTCTATTTTCACTCAGATACGTGTCCTAAGGTAAATCCTTCTGAAATAGTTCAGTTCAGATAAATATACTGGTAGTTGTTTTGTTGTTCTTATTATCTGGTTGATTAAAATCTACAAGTACTATGGAGTATACAAACCAAGTAATAGTTTTCAAGTTTAAAAATGATTGCTCAACGTTGCATACACTTAAGTCTAAAGTCTAGTTTCTGTTACATTTTTCCGCCTTCTATATTGAAACCTATAGTGTACTTATTTGATTGCAAGTATATTTGTCAAATAAAAGCAGTCCGCTATATTATTGCTATTGCTTGAGTACTATAGTTAGAACATTTTACCGGATAATCAGAATAGTTGGTTTTCTTATTTTTGCACGTGCTACTTTACACTTTCTCAAATATAAATAGGCATCGAAATTTATTGTTCAGAAGCGCTCTTAGCTCTCCCAGCTGTTGTTTAACCATCCATCACCCCCAAAGCAGCTCGGCCCGGACAATGTGAGAATCTTCAATGTCGTCACTCCTCCCTCGCTGAGCGGCACTCGGACCAAATCGCATTGACAGGTTTCCATGTTTCAAAATTAGCCCGCCTAATTCTTGTTGTTCTCGGTTGGGATTAAAAATACAATCTTCATCAGCTTCATAGAGCGTGAATACGAGCCAGGCTCAGCATTCTTTAGCTGCAGATGTCTCCTGTGTGTGCTGTGTCATGTTTTTCTTTTTCTCTGCTTCACAACGCCAAAACAACCGATGAATAATTACCCTCACTGCGGGCTAAGAGCAACAAAAACGAAGCGCCAAATGGAAACTATCACAGCAATGTTTGTAAAAGACAGCATAAATTTTCCCCGCAATTCCCCTCGGCACCCTCGTGAAACGTAGCTTTTCTTTGCTGCTGCATAAACTGTGTCACTTTCCAGTCTGCTGCAATCACAGACGTAGTTGCGTTTTTCTCGTATAAATATGTTGAAAATTTTCCGGAGGGAATTCTGCATTTCCAGATTGAAGCAAATGCCTTTTAAGACGATTTGTCATTCCATTCGCAAAATACCGCGCCATGACTGCCGACACTGGTGTCAGACAAATTTTCAATTCCTCGTCACTCATTTCGCAGCGGTGCGGCGTCGAATCTGTTTGCTTCCATTTGGTTGGTAATTAATTGCCGGATTTTTTTTATTTCTGTCAGTTTTCGTGGTTTGATGCAACTCACATACAAACAATTCACTCCCAGCTGAAGTTTCACTTTTTTGTCCATCCGTTAGCTGCTCTTGAGACAAAAATTAATTTGTTCGCTGAAACCGACCGTTCATCACACGATGAACCGCAACCGCACTTCGGTTAAGTCTCCTCATCCATAACGCCGTCATACTGCAGCGAAGTGACAAAATTTGTGTAAATCTTGATTAAATATTACCATATTTTGTCTGCCCACTAAGGAAGGCAATAAATCTAACACGCTAATGTGCTGCTACTGATGCCGAGCTGCCTCTTTGACACGTTTGCAACCGACCGCGCAGTAAAGGCGTGCCCATTTGGCCCATCAACCCGGATCGCCATAGCCCACCGATAGACGTTACGAGCTATGCGATGTCCCCTGGGAGTAGATCACATTCCGGTGCAACTGGTTAGTGAGTGTTGCGTTTCGGCTGTACTCGGTTGGCTCTAATATTCATCCTCCTGCCCGGTACTTTTCCGGCGAAGGAAAATTTCGTTGTCTGCACATCTAACGAAATTAATGGCTGGAATGGAAGAATCGAGCAGTAATGGACTACCGTAGGATAGGCATGACAGAACCGATTAATTTGGTGTATATGATTCTATAGCACGATTTTCTTTGCTTTATTTTTTTTTTTGGTAAACAAGATATCTGTTAATAAACATAACTATTATTATAGAAAATATAATAGACCCAATCAATTACAAGAAAATATTCAAAGAAAAATTACTTCTAAACTCTCAGCATTTCACGTTGTAAACCATAGTAAGTAGTTTACTGAGATTATTAATCTTCAAATAACTATGCATTTTGAAGCAGTATAAAGTAGCCATAGATTTTTTTAAAGATAAAATATTATTTCCGAAAACAATCAGTAGTAGTATATTAAAAATCATAAATTACCATGTTCTCTCATGACTACGTTAGTTGTAACTCATTTATATTTCCCCCCTGAAAAACTTTCTTGGCAGTAAATTGGTAGTAACATTTTCATTCTTTGAACATTTAATAACTCATTATTGTTCTGCTTATTGGCACTTTTCAAAAAAAAACACGCGTGCTTTCAAGCTTTTGAGCAGAAACAACAACTAACAAACAAATAATAAATTACTAAGAAATCGATCTTCAATAGTTTTATTGCACGTAACAGTCAAAATTTTACCTCAAAACACGCAATTTCCAAAAAACCTTCAAAATGGCTACTATTTCACAGTTTTCCATTTTTTAGGTTCATGTTGAATATGTATATGTTGGATATTCCACTGTTTTAAATTTTGAGCTGCACTTTTTTCCACAATTAAGGTATTCCAGTATCTAGTTGACGCCATAATTGATCAGCTCAATGGCCGCAGTGGTACCAATCCCTGCTAAAAATGAGTTGCTTCACTGAATAACTCATAGCTTTGCCATTTTATGAAATTGATTAACAAGATTGTTGGGTTTTCTGAGGTGAGAAATTTGTGGTCACATCTTCATTCGGAAGGGAAGTGAAGCCGTTGATGTGTTGATGGGCCGATATCTAGGATCCAAATGGTGGAGTCACCTCTTTGGTGTCGCTGATAGGCACTCAATGCTGACAGAGGTCGATGGAAAACAAATATCAAACCTATTTTAATCCACCTAGTGGTGCAATTGTGTCTTTCTCATTTGTACAAACTAGGATTGCATGGCTATGTTTAATATTCAATATAATAGTGGAAATGTCTCTTATTTATTCAGTACGATTTGTACATATACGGTAAAAAATGTTCCCAAAATCGTGAATAAAGTGCCATGAATTCTGAAACAATCACGTTTTTACGTTACGAAAACAGGACCATGACCAAAAATCATGGCTTTTAAAATTAAGTTCAATTTCCCTTCAGTAACGCCCGCATAACGCTTTCATTTATGGGAATATTTGATTTTGTTTTGTGAACTTCAGTCACGGTTTCCGTCACGAACTAGTTAGAACTAACTAGTTGACTCATGATTTTTTTTCATAGTTATAGGAACAATAGAACACAACATCGAAATATTCTGGTTATTTCTACGTGAACTATTTCACGAAATTCGGAATTTTATGCATGAGCCCACTCAATTCTCGTGAACTAATCCATGATCCCTAATATATTAGTCCCAATCCAATCATCAAATATTATTCATGAATTCGTGAACTGGTTCATGATTCTTAATATATTAGTTACGATTCAATATCCGTGCTCGTAAAATAGTTCACGACATCATGAAATATTATTCATGTATTCGTGAACCGGTTCATGATACCTAGTATAATAGTCACAACTTACCATTCGTCTTCGTGAAATAGTTCACGAAATCATAAAATATTATTCATGTATTCGTGAACTGGTTCATGATTCCCAACATACTAGTTACGACACAATATCCGTACTCGTGAAGTAGTTCACGAAATCATGAAGTATTATTCATGTATTCGTGAACTGGTTCATGATTTATAATATGTTAGTTACGATCCAATATCCGTGCTCGTGAAATAGTTCACGAAATCATGAAATATTATTCATGTATTCGTGAACTGGTTCATGATACCTAGTTTAATAGCCCCAACTTATCATTAGTTTTCGTGAAAAAGTTCACGAAATCATAAAATATTATTCATGTATTCGTGAACTGGTTCATGATTCCTAGTACAAGATTTACAAACTATCTAGTATCTATTTGTGTGCTTGTGATATTTAGAAGATATCCCCAATCATTTGCAATTTTAATGCAACATGGTAATGAAATTTTTACGTGAACTCTATCACAAAAGTTGGAGTATTATTCGTGCAATAATTTTTGTTCCATACAATTTTTAATGAAATACCCAGTTGCTAGCGATCAGTAATAGGTACGAGCAGTAGATATAAAAAAATATTAGAACCTCGAACATCGTTATTCATTTGAAATGGTTCATTGTGATGCTCGGACAGAAAACGAAAACTGCATAGTGAACCTCAAATAGTGTGCGTGATATAGAACCAGATATCGCGAATAAGTCTTATTTTAATGATCCAGTTCATATTGTCACGTTATTCTGAGTAAAAAACTATTAGTAACAAAAAATTATAGATCACGATAAGGCGAAGAGAATTTGCGAATACCATGATAAAACCACTGATATCATGAACATTAGTTACATTACTCTTTGAAAGTAAGCTCTAAAATAAAATATCATTATAACATGAACAGAAATTACGAAAATTGTGATTATGATCCTGAAATCATCAACACAAAACACACAACTTGTGACAAAAATATCTAAAATCGTGACAAAGATCCTGAAATCATGAACATGAATTGCTCTATTCATGACCAAAAAATATCACGATAACATGAACAGAAGTTACAAAAATCGCGAGTAAGATCCTGAAATCATGAGCACAAATTACACAACTCTTGATAAAAATATTCAAAATCGTGACAAAGATCATGAACTCATGAACATGAATCACTCTACTCATGACTAAAATATCACGATAACGTGAATGAAAATTACGTGCAGTAAATTTTTTCAAACCAAATTTTTCATTTAATTTTATGAAATGCGGTTATTGTGTGTTACGAAATATTTTCATTTCACAATCAAAATTTCAAACCAACTATTTTTTTTTGTTCTGGATCCGCCTCTGCTTGAAAAAAAAAATATATGTGATATTTAATTAGCTTAATTAGCATTAGCTCAATGTTGTCTTTCGGCTAACTTATTTCATCATGAGGGAGTGTGAGTGTGAAGGGTGAGTGAAAAGTGTAAGTGTGAATATCCCACTACCGAATCACCCCCAGCCTATCTTAGTATGTCTACTGGGACAAGGTAATTTTGGTTGAGAGGGGCGTGGTAGGTGGAAGGTGGATGAGATGGTCGTTTGAGGAGGATCTGTAGGGTGTCTTGATGGAGGGACTTGATGGGAGAGAGGGATTTAGGAAAGGGTGGTGTGTAATATGTGGGGTGGGGCAATATCTCACCGCATAGCCCTAACTACAGAAAACCTATCTTAGACAACATCAATTATTAGGCCGTGATTAGGTTTGCGATGTTCAGAGTAATTTTATACCCTTTCTGTATGAGAAAGGCAAAAACCTGTTTGAATCCACCTGGTGGTGCTATTGTGCCTTTCCCATTTATTCAAGCAATTATTAATATGTCTGGTGTGTAGTTATGTAGTCATGTAGATAAAAGTGTGTGTGCATTAAATAGCTTTCATTCGAGACTGTAGTTTGCAGTAAAAATGGAGATAGAAGGGAAGCTGAAGTATTTGGATTCTGCAATAAGAAAAAGACTGATACTGAGTGATTCCCAAAGGATCTGTAAAAAATGAACTTGTTTATATTTTGATAAGACTACAATTTTAGACAAGATAACAACAGTAACAGGAAATTGGCAACTGAAACTTCTCGCGTTGAAATTGGACGAGAAGAAAATGTAGTTGCCAAACAAACTGACTCTGTCACTTTTAGTATGGCGTATAACGTAATGATGGAAGATGCGTCGAAAATCTTGACCTACAAATCCAAGTAATATTGCACCCATTTTAACATATATTACGTCATTTGAACTTCATAGTAGTACCAGTTTATATGGGAACTTGCTGGGTGACCGCACTCTTCAACCCGTAACTCCGGAATTGGAAGTCCGAAAAAAATTAATGGCTGCCTATGGGAGCACTGTACTTTTCATATAAAACTAAGTTTGTGCAATTTGTTTCAACCATCTCTAGAAAAAAGTGAGTGACATTAAAAAAATGCATACACACGCATACAGACATTTGCCGATCTCGACGAGCTGCGTCGAATGGTATATGAGACTTGACCTTCCGGACCTTGTTTAACACGTCGATTTTCAGGTTGATTGTTATTGAGAAGGGCAAAAATAAGTGTTGTACTGAAAACTTTACTTCACGATGAGATATGATGGGATCTCTCTCTCTCTCCCTCTCTCTCTCTCTCTGTGGCAGTCTATCACACAGGTGTAAATAAAAAAAAATGAAATATGGTGACGAAAGGAATGTGTGATAACAGTGGCGGATCCAGAGGGAGAGTCTTGGGGGTCCGGACCTCCTCCGAAATTTTTTACTTGTTGAGAAATTTTAAATTAGTTTCAGTTTTATATTAGTTTCAAACTCAAAATCATTCCAAGCACCAACAAACTGATGATGGACCAACAAAACTGATATTCATTAAATAAGGTTATTAAGTATTACGAATTGTACAATGTTCATTTAAAATCGAAATTTCAGACCCCTTTCGAATTTTTTTTGTGCGATAGGTTGGTCTACAACCACAAAATACATTTATATTAATCGGCTTGTGGTAGCTTGAATGTTGCCACATCATGGTTGACTTTTATTTTGTTTACATTATGAAAGTTTTAATCTTAGGGTCATTCGCCAAAACATAATTCGATTTATTTAACATTATATGCTCAATCGTGTTTGTGAACGTTATAGTAGAAATCATAAATAAAGTTCTTTTTATAATTTACGGGACTTACGATGTGTCGTGTTTGTGTATGAGACAGATGCCTACCTGTAACGAGAAGAGAAAAAAAAAAAATATATTATGGTTGCTAAACATATTTTCCTTGTTATCTAGTGTGTAACTTTTGGATAATGTCCTCAAAAAGGTTACTCTACACGATTTAGTAATTTGAAATTACGTTGAACAAATATATTGAAAATCTAAACAGTAATTAGTCTAGTTTGGCACTATTGGGGAGGTGCCGAACAATTTAATAACAAACTTTTTTTAATTTTTCCTAGGTTTGGCTTGAAGACAGATTTTCTTGATACGGCGAAGTTCTGGACTGTTTGAAGGTTGATCTCTTTTAGTTCAAAAAACAACATTATTGGTTCAGAACTAGTGGAGGATTGAAAATTGACGGTCATTAATATGAATGTAATGTCTGGAATCATTTTGTCACATCTGCCAAATGTTTGCCAAACACAGATTTGTTCACTTTGTCACACTGGTTAGAGCCCTTCCACACGTTGTTGTTTGAGTGACGTTTGAATTGGTCCAATGCGATTCTGGCTTTCTTGTGCCGCGTATACTGCCACTAGAATCGTTCCGCTTGGTAGTCTGATGCTCTTTCAAAGTCTTTAGGGCATTGCTAGAAATGGCAGAAATTTGAACTGAAAGTGGAATATTGTTGAATGTTCATATTGGCATTGTTTCATTATGTCATGTTATATCCCCCCGAAGCTATCTTTGATACTGCACCCCCTCAATATAATTTTTGGTTCCAGTCGTCTGTTGGACAACATACTTCTGGCTCCGTAGCTAATATTCATCAAACCATCTGCAATTCAAATTATGATGACCTCACGACTGTTTCTCCAGGTAAAGCCGAAGAGGGTATATCGTCGCTGTTGTGCTATCTTATGACAAACGCCATTTTGGGGTAAACTGAGTTAGATATGCCACATTACTTGTTTGAAAAATCTCTACAAAGTGGCGTTTTCAGAATTTTGAAATTCTGCTTGGTTACTTAGATATAGCTAGAAACATGATAAGAAATTGTGAGTTTTTTGCTTCAAATCACTATATCTAGGGATTGGCTCAAGTTATATTGAAGTTTTAGACGGTTTTATGTGTGAAAATGTCTGAGGAACAAAATGGCATAAACATTTTCGAAAGAAAATTATACGAGTTGTGAGAAAAACACAGTTTTACTTGTGAACTGGAAATAAAATATATTTGGCAACACTGTAATCGAGAATAACCATTTTTTCTAGATTCCCTGACTCATTTCCTTTAAAATGCATTTCACCGAATGTTTATAGACCATATGAACCCAAAGATATGAATAAAAGTTAAAAAGTGATGATTTTTTTCTATGGAAAATTTTCCATGCACGATTATGACACGTCATACAAATTTTGTCATCAATACACGCCTATGACACGTGTGAGTGCGACTTTTGTTTACATTTATAGTAAAAACTCGCAACATAGTCAACCGATCTTCGTAATATTTGAGAGATTAATGCAGAACAGATAGAAGCATCAATTGTCTTCTTTGGATTGTTTATACCATTTATAAGTTTCAAGATATTCAATCTCAAACTTTAAAAATCGTTTTTCTCGAAATGTGCTAAATGGCGCTTGTCATAAGATAGCACAACAGCGACGATATGTCCTCTGGAAGCTACCTTTGATACTGCACCCCCTTCCCGATCAGAAGCACATAACAGAAATATTTCAAAACTATATCTCGGATTGTTACTTGTTATAAATTTCTGTTATTTTAACTACTAACGAGACCTAATTTGTAAAGCAATTTGTTACAAAAATGGTGTTCTGTTATAATCTTGTTATTTCATTCTGATCGGGTTGAAGTAATTTTCGGTTTTAGTCTATCGTTGGACAACATACTTCCGGCTCCGTAGCTGACATCCACCTAGCCATCCGTGACTCAAATTATGAAGACACCGAGCTCCTCCGAAGCTAGATATCAGATACTGCCTTCCATGAAATGAGTTCCCGTTCCCGGCTCAGGATATCCCGATCTAAATGAAATAAAATGATTATAACAGAACACACTTTTGGTAACATATTGTGTTATAAATTAGGTCTCGTTAGTAGTTAAAATAACAGAAATTTATAACAAGTAACAATGCGAGATATAGTTTTGAAATATTTCTGTTATGCGTTTCTGATCGGGATACTACCAGAACGTGAGAGGACTACGCACAAAGATCGATGAGCTGTTCGTAGCAGTATCCGACGCAGAGCACGATGCCATTATCCAGACAGAAACATGGAAAAATCCAAAAAAGTGAATTTTCGTCAATTTTTTTTTCGAGTCTGCATCAAATCTCGACGTTTCATGCACCTTAATGACATTTAGTATCAAAAATAAAAATCCTATTTTTAATTTTTCTTATAGTTTATATGGGAAATTTCTGTGTGGCCGCACTCTTAAATCCGTAATTCTTGAACCAGAATTCCGATCGATCCAAAATTCAATAGCAGCCGATGGGAAGGTTGCACTGAATTTTTAGTTGATCGGACTTCCGGTTCCGGAGTTACGGGTTGAAGAGTGTGGTCACACAACAAATTCCCATATAAACTGGTAACCATATGATGTCCGAATAATGTAATATAACTTCAAATACGTTCAACATTACTTATTTGCGGGTCTAGATCACTAATGACCAATTAAAGTAGTTCTGACCACATTGGTCACCTATGACGGATCTTGATGCCCTCTGGGAACTCGCCAAGTTCCCGAGCTAATGTCACACCTATTTGCCAGCAAACTCTTAACCTATATTTACAAACTTGATTTCAAATGAAAGATATAATACTTCCATTGAATGCTATTGAATTACATTCAGTTCTGACTTTTGGTTTCGGAGTTACAGGTTGGTAATTGCGATCACATAGGAATTTCTCATATAAACCGGTACAATCGTAATACCGCATAGGTTTAAAATCTATTGAAATAAACATCAATTTACCTCGATTCGCAGGCCTAGATCACTGATGGCGAATCAAAAATTATTGGGATGTATAGTCCCACGGTGTCTTTGTTGAACAACTTTATTAAAAAAAAATCGGCATCTGTAAAACTTCGGGATATGAAAGAATGGACTTTTCCCTTTCATTTGAAAGTATAATTAAAATCTTCTGTCGGGGGGTCTAAAACAACTTTTTATTTTAAAGCTTTTTGATTGAAAACTTAAGCTTTTTAATGAAATTAATTCGCTTTTTTGCTACTAATTGGTACTATAGACATTCAAAAAATGCTAAAAGTGAGAATCTGATGAACAATCTCATTGCCTACAACTTTGTAGAAAGCTATAAATCGATGTAAAATCACCGGAGATAGTTATTAAAATTTTATCAGTTTTTACAAAAAATGTTGGGTTTAAATGAACAGTAAATTCAGATAAATTTCAATGTTTACAAAGTCTCATTCTCAGCAGAAAAATATATTTTCGATACCTCTGGTTCTTGGGCGAAGACGGCACTTTATGAACAAGGAGGTGTGGAAAGGTGTTGGCAAAAAATATTCGATAATCTTATACATTTTCAAGATGTTGATTAATGCAGTAACGGATTTTATCATGCCTTTTTCAGTTCTTTTCTTGCTCTAGGAGATAGCTAATGTAAACTAGAATGGCCCTTTTTCCTGATCCTATACTGCCTGGTAAAGTACAATTGGTTTAAATTCAAAGCTTTATATTTGAATGAACTAAAGTAGATAGTTCGAGTCATTGTAATAAACGACGGATTTTATTGCAACTTTGGGTTGAGAGTCCTGTTTGTTCTTATCAAGATTAAAAGAAAGATTATTGAAAGAAAAATGCTCTTTGAATTTTGGATCCATGATTGTTATCGTTTGGAGTGGATTAATTTCATCAGAATTTATAGATGCAGAGTTTTGCTTGTCCTCAAATTTTATTTCCAAATCGAACACACTTCACATAACCTTAGAAAAAAGAACAAAACTTAGTTTCATAATTTCCTTTAAGAAGAAGTTCCGTAAACGTTGCTTGTTGAACACGATTCACAACAGAAAACGAGCAAGAAAATATCAGGCTGGACCATACATTCAGTAAATTCTCAAAGTAATACAAGTCTTTTAATTGAAGATTTACCTCATAATATGGGATTAGAGCAAAGACCACATGTCAAGAATACAGTGTTGCCAGTTCAGAATCTGGAGACATTAACAGCAACACGTCTTTCGGGTAATGGTGATACTTTCTATGTTGAGATTTTATATTGAGATCGTTATCTTCGTACGATAGACAAAACCTTTATTTCTTATTTACAATTGAGATTTGTGTTCACTATTCCCAAAAGTTAATAAATTTGAACATAAATCTCATCGAATTATTTTTTCTATCCTTCGTGAAACTGTCAATCAGGATTCTCAATCGAAATCAGATCAAATCACTAAATATCTAATCGAATTTGATCAAACATAAAATTAAAATTTAGGCCCAATATATCCCACAAGATGCTAACGAGTAAAAAGGTTGATTCATGATTACATCAAGCATACTCCAGAATGAGTGAAGAAATAAAAAAGAAGAAACAAATATATCTGTGACAGAAAAAAAACTGTTTCATTTTACTGTATTACCCAGCATCTTTCAAAAGAGTACTAATTTCGTTCAAATTTTATCTACTCTTCTCTATATCTCCTTGCTCCTAAAATATCATTTGTGTGCATAAAACGGTGGAATCTGGAATTATGTTTTTTCCGCTTAGATTTGGGACTTTGCTAGCATTCTTTAGGTCCTTCTGAGCACACTGTTAAAATAAGGCAAACCATTTTTTTTACAAATGAAAATGTTTTTGGAATAAAGCTTCTGAAGCAATAGGCGCCGTGCGAATCTAGAAACTTTGATAAAAATTTAATAGCTTTCTCTGGCGATTTTGGATCGCGATGTAGTTTTTTACAAAATTGTACACAATGAAATTATTCATCAGATTCTCACTTTTGGTAATATTTGGATGTCTAAAGTACTACCTAGGAGCAAAAATGTGAACCATTTTCATTGAAAAACCAAAGTTTTCAAACAAAAAAACTTTGAACTAAAAAGTTGTTCTGGAGCCCCCGACAGAATATTTTAATTTTACTTCCAGATGAAAGGAAAAAGCCCATTCTATCACATGATGAAATTTTAGCGATGCCGATTTTTTTCGAATAAAATTGTTCTACCAAACACACCGTGTGTCCACCATCGATAATTCCGGAAGTCTCGGGGCCCCGGGCAAATTCCAGATCTAAAGCCACTTCGGCGATGACAAAAAAATTTCACTAACCTAGTCTCAAATGGAAGGTATAATATGAAGTTCGGTATTGAATCCTCCATCTACCCCTCCACATGCATTCCATTCATCCACCCCGTATACTACAATAAGTTAGATGATTCCCGACGCATCCTCCCTCTCCCACCACTTTCTCACCATGAAGTTAACATGAAGACAACATTGAACTCACGCTGATTAAGCTATATACATATTATATTTTTGGTTGTTTCTAGTGTGTCAGCGTCAACATGGTGCTTATCAGGTTCGTGGCAGTCGTGCACTTACATATACTTACCAAGTGTAATAAGAATGTAATAGATATTTCCACAATGTTATATGGAATGTAACCAGCTATTAAATCATAGCTTTGATAAATGAGAAAGGCACAATTGCACCACTAGGTGAATTAAAACAGGTTTTTATTTGGAGATTACAACCAGCCCGGTCTTGTATGGAAAACTACTCCTTTCGGTTATGCTTAGGGTTGCCACCCCTCCGGGTTTGACCCGGAGACTCCGGTTTTCGGGAGCAATCTCCGGGCCTCCGGATTTTACATCAATTTCTCCGGGTTTGGGGGGAAGAAGCATCATTTCATTTTTTATGGAATTAACTGATTCTTTACAAAATATTTAAAAAGTCTAAGTTAACTATTACTCTGGTTCAGATTTATTTTGTGATTTTAAGATGGCAAAGATGAGTTCACCAAATATTGCTGACTTCTTCCACAAAGCAATGAAAACAAATCAAATTTACTATCAATTAAGAAAAGTAATATTTCGCTATATGTTACAATTGAAATGTTGCATCCCACTATTTAAGTCGCTCAAAATGCGTTGCGTTGCGTTGCGTTGCGTTGCGTTGTGACGATGATTTTGGCGGATTGCACACTGACTTCATCATGTTTGACTGCTGATTATCTAATAAGAGTTGCTTAGGAAGTGGTAAGTAGGAATTCATACCAATCCGACCCATATTAAAACCTCAACAGCATGATAGCCATCATTGCCGGCCGCCCCCATCTCCATCGTTCACGGGGAAGGATAAAGGATAAGGTAGACGGGAAGTGTTGATGCTCCACCTACTTAACGGAAGGACGACGATTCATCAGACTCTTCCATAGGTGTCGCGGAGTTGGTGGTTTGGAAGGGTATCAGGTCTAGGATTCGCTCCAAGCAAACGATGCGACCTGTAAAGCATATTTTATTAGGTAGTTGTTTAGTTAGTCTTCGAGTGCACGATCACTCGAAAAAGAGATGATCTTGTTTAGTTTTTGGTTATTTTTAAACTCTGGGCAGCCGGCTACCGAGAGTATACCATGTTCCCTAAACAAAAACAATTTGAACTCCACACAGCCGATCGTGGGAATATTGCCTGGAAAAGCTAATCTTATCTGCGTAATGGGCCGGATCACTATTTATTGCAACAGTATTTGGACAGAACTCGCTACTTCTTCTCTACGATATATTTATTGGCTTGAAAACTACCAAGTGACAGCATATTAAATAGCGCGAGATGTTATAAATCAAGGAAAGTATTTCTTATTTTCCATATCGGATTGTTTGTGGAATACAAGTATACGAGCGATAATACCGAACACTGAAGGGAAATATAAAGGATTGTTAACCTGATGCACGGGCTTGTTAGCAATAACGGAGCTTTAAATTAGGTTCATAAAAACAGACGCGGCGAATTTTCAATACGTATTGACCCGTGTTCATAGATACTAGTCAGATTAGTCGTATTGGGGCTAATTTCCGATCAACTATTCATTTTTACGGCAATGTTTTTTCGACTAGATCTGTTCGCACCCTCTCATTCTGTTCGCACCCTCTCATTCTGCGGTCTAAGGACCAAATGTCATCAATAGACTTAGACTCGCGTGGAGGCATGAGATAGGAAACTTGTAAGAATTTTGCTATCCCACCGTTTGACTACCAGAATGGATGGGAGAACAGTAATACTAGCAAATACCGACTACCATAAGAGCGGTGCAAATTTGAACGAGTGACGTAGAGTACTGCACTGAAAAAAGGACCAGGAGTGCGATTTTACGAAGTTTTAGCTTCCGATGGCCCTACATTTTCTGACAAAGTGAAGTTCTTGAATGTTGAGATTTTTATTACTGTTTAGAAAAGCAAAAGTATCATAAAGCTAGTGTCAGGCCTTCATGAGACCTCAAGAAGTCACTTTTGGAGGTATTCGTAAATGTAGATTTGTCGGTAGACGGTTTCAAATATAATAGAAAAATACCTAATTTAACACAACTACAGATCACTTGCAACATAAAAAGCTTTTTGTGAAATTCGACAGCTCCATCTTAGGCCAATTCAATAAATTTCCTACATGAAAGTTTCCATTTTTTAAAAACGGTTTTTAAACCAAAGCTTTGGAAGTTAAACCTTGGCGTGGAAGTGCCGGTATATTAATATATTCTGTTACTTAGTGTAGAATTAGATTTCGTCATTTACGGCTAATATACAACCGCCAGAAGAAACTTAAAACGTTGGTACACAATCAAGAAAGGCGAATCAGAAAAGGTGAGTATATGTCAGTGATTCACTAAATACAGACTGGAAAGAGGGTAATATGTAAAACCTTAAGGTCCGTCCAGATTAAGTCTTCGGTACGGAGCAAAACCTCGGCCTAGGAACTCCTAGCATGTTGTTAGTCGCCTCTTACGACATGGGAGCAGTTCCCAGAGGTTCTATTCTTGGTTGAAATAGTGCAAAAAGATTTCAGCCCGCCGGACACCACACAGCAGCACTATTTAAGTCGCTCAAAATGGTGTAAAAAGTTATTTTGCTGCAATTTTACCAAATTACTTCACTGTTACACCAAGGTATGACAGCTTTGTTCTAATCCGACTGACTAGCTGAACATCAAACGAGTTCTTCCGGTGTTGTTGCTACTCCTGAAGCGACCCTTAACTGTTGGCTAGGGAGGTATGTTTGCCCTTTGTTGCGACCTCTGGTGATGAATAACTGACACCACATAGTGCTTCCCATGTGATGCCGCAGCCCTGCCTCATCTGCTCTTTTTCCGTTGGAGAGCAATTCTCGTTCGACTTATCCTGCACAGCGAGAGTAGCTGGTGCTTTTGTATTCTTAACACTCAGTCGGGAAAGTGAAATGCTACATCAGATTAAACCGATAAAACCGTTCTGAAACGTTAAAATTTACAGCTTTACTTTAACGTAGTAATAAATAACGATTAAAGTGCTCTAAAATGCCGAGCAATCGCTTTCCGTCTAGTTCCACTCAAAATCCACCACCCCCTAGGTCAGTGAAAATCTCCGGGTCAAAGCCTCTCCAGAGGTGGCAACCCTAGTTATGCTTACGCATACAAGAACTGCCCTGTGTGTCGTGCAGATGAAGCACTTGTTGAAATAGATTCACATCATCCTCCCCTCTTAGTTGAGCAGACCTGTCTTGGGCAGGGTATTTTTGACGAGAGTCTTCACGATTTGAAGTATAATTTCTCAAAAACCGATTTTCCTGGACTCACCAACTCACTGCAAACGATTGACTGGGTAACTTTGCTGAATAGCGCAACCGATGTAAATGACGCAGTAGAAAAGTTTTCATCGATCCTGACACAATTGTTTGAAATATATGTTCCAGTACCGCGTCCTATACCAAAACCACTATGGTTCAATTGACGTCTCCAAGAACTTAAACGACGGAGGGCAACCGCGCTTCGGCACTACACCAACCGATGAAATCCCAATACAAAGCGAGAATTCATATATCCTAGTAACATTACAAAGCTTACAACAGCTTCCTCTATTCTCGGCATGTGTTACAAACGCAATCTGACCTTGAGTGAAATCCTAAACGTTTCTGGTCTTTTGTAAATGAAAAGAGTGCAGAGAGTGGACTTCCTTCTCATATGATTTTAGCAAATGAAACTTCTAGCACGACTCACGGCATCTGTATCCTGTTTGCAAAACATTTTTCGAGTGCATTTGAAACAGTTCCGACTACTCTAGTACAGGTTGAAATCGGGCTACGAGAGGATCCAAGGGGCGTGATGAACCTAGGTAACATCCGTTTTACGGAAGAAGATATTGTAGTTGCTATTGAAAAATTGAAATCTTCGACATCGGCTGGTCCAGATGGGCTTCCTGGCATTATTTAAAAACCTGTTTTAATCCATCTAGCGGTGCAATTGTGCCTTTCTTAATCATGAACACGAGAATTTTTTAATATAAACTCATTAAAATGAGAGAAACAGATGTGACTGTTATTCTAAATTTGGATACTTTCGCTGGGACTTCCGGAACCGATGATGGTGGCCACTGTAGCCAAAGAGACTTTGAATGGCTGTTAGTGACCTAGTACTACAATTCCAACCAGTTGTGGCCACATTTTGGAAATTTTTTCACCTTTATACATTCATTACAGAATTTGTTAAAATCGGCATTTTCTGCGTGATCGTACTCATCACCCTGTCATTCCGGAACCGGAAGTTGGATCCATTAGAAATTCAATAGTAGCCTATGGGAACGTTGCACCTTTCATTTGAGACTAAGTTTGTGAAAATCGGTTCAGCCATCTCTGAGAAAAGTGAGTGAGATTGTGTTCGTGTACACACACAGACGCACATACACACTCATACATACACATCCAACCATATTCCGAACTCGACGAGCTGAATCGAATGGTATATGTCACTCGGCCCTCTGGGCCTCCGTTAAAAGTCGGTTTTAGAGCAATTCCAATACCTTTCTATTGAGAAAGGCAAAAAGATGTGCGCATACCCTTTCCGCTCCTCTAAAACTGATTTTTAATCTATCGTAGATCACCATCCACGAATTTAGCACAATTCACTTCAAATTTTATTAAAAGTGTTGAATGCGGAGCACAAGTAGACACTATTTATACAGATCTCAAAGCAGCGTTCGATCGTGTTGATCACTCGCTCTTACAGGCGAACATAGAAAGATTGGATGCCTCACTCCACTTCACTAAGTGGCTTAAATCATACCTTGTTGGCCGTACCTTATCTGTCAAACTCGGAAATGTCGAGTCACATAACTTCATAAATTTATCAGATGTGCCACAGGGTAGTAATCTTGGACCCTTGTAGTTCTCCTTGTTCTTCAATGACGTTTGCAATGCACTTCCTCATGTAGATGACCTTAAACTGTTTCTTATTGTGCGATCTGAATTGGACTTTATTTAACTACAGCGACAACTAGATGAATTTTGTAACTAGTGTACTCGAAATCGATTGACTGTCAGTGTATCCAAATGCTCAGTAATTTCTTTCATGCAAAGAGAAAAAAACCTATTTTGTGGTATTTTACTATCTCAGGGAAACTACCGGATTGAGTGTCAGTTGTCAGGGACCTTGGTGTACAGCAGGATTCTAAATTGACGTTTAGAGATCACTATTCCCACATCATTGCGAATGCCAACCGGAACCTTGGTTTTATTATTAGAATAACCTAAGAGTTTACTGATCCATACTGCCTGAAAGTATTTCTCTCTTGTACGCTCCATCTTGGAAGCATCAGCTATCATTTGGTGCCCGTGCTCGAACATCTGGATTAACAGAATTGAATCTATACAAGTTAGGTTTCTCCGATATGCTCTTAAAACCCTGCTATGGCGTAACCCGATAGAGTAGCCACCTTAGATTGAACACTGTCGTCTGCTTGAAATGGACCCTTTTTCAAAAAGGCGAAATATATCCAGAGCCGCAGGGGCGGCGAAACACTTTACGCCCGTATCGGTAGAAAGCATAGGGTGAGGGGTCCATTAGTAAGGAATTTTTCCCATTTCGCAATGCACACGCTTACATTACATTCACATTAAATCACGTTCGTTTATGCAAATGGAATTGCGGTACATGGTTCAAAATTTCGAGTGGGTAATTACCCACTCGGTTATTTTCGAGTGGGTAGTACTACCCATACTACCCACGCTTTCCGCCGGTCCTGCAGAGCCGTGTTCGTAGGAAAAGTTGTGGCGAAAAAAGATTCCCCAAATATACTATCTCAGATTAATGTAAATGTGCCTCCCAGAAGTTTAAGATCGTGGGATTTTTTCAAGACTTGACTATCAAAGTACTGATTGTGGACAGAACGAACCCATAAGGGCGATGTGTAGGGTCTTTAATAATGTGTATGAATGTGTTGACTTCTCTGCATCATGTGATGTTTTTTAAAATAGGCGTAAACGGTTAACTTAGTGAATAAGATTTGGATAGTGACGTTAATTCGTTTGATGTATTATTAAATTCAACACAGTATATTGCAATGTAATGTTATGTACAATATTGTTTAATATGTATAGGAGAAAAGGTAATTAGGTTTTTACGCGCATTTGGAGGGTGTTCGATGCACTTACTCCAAATGGGCTTTTCCTCATTCTATATTTCATGTAGACCATGGAGGTCAGATGAGAAATGAATAAATAAATAAATAAATAAATAAATAAATAAATAAATAAATAAATAAATAAATAAATAAATAAATAAATAAATAAATAAATAAATAAATAAATAAATAAATAAATAAATAAATAAATAAATAAATAAATAAATAAATAAATAAATAAATAAATAAATAAATAAATAAATAAATAAATAAATAAATAAATAAATAAATAAATAAATAAATAAATAAATAAATAAATAAATAAATAAATAAATAAATAAATAAATAAATAAATAAATACATATTCCAATGCATCAGTAGCAGAGCAGTTTGGGTGTGATTCACATCCATATTCCATGTGATATATATGCTCAAAGAGCAAACAAGCTTACAAATAATCAACCTTTTCTAATACTAACGTTCGTTATTGATTTATATCCATCCTCTGTACGGGCCTCCAAAATCCCGAGGCCCCTGCCCCCAGCCCAGTGTGCCCATGCGTAAAGACGGTACTGATTCCTGCTGCATGCTTGCTCCCACTCGTAGAATTTGATCTCCTTGAAATGCATATCTAATAATCCTTGAAATAAATATCTAGTAAAGACACCAATCCACCAAAACTAAATGTAGTCAAACTATAGCTATGGAATAGTGATTCAACAGGCAACGCGAATCGACAATAATCGACGTTTACTCAATCCCTACCGAATAACACTTATCCACCGAACAATTTTCACCGGAACTCTAATTAATGGTCAATTCTCGAGAATAGGTGACGGTTCTGGTACTAGCACTAGTCGTAAAATTCTCCCCTGCAGCGGTGGCTGCGGCGCTATAGGTATGTATCTAGGTATCCGACAGAGAAAGCACGAATAAAGTAGATCTGCTGAGAAAAGAGGCTATTAATTTGCTTTTCACAGCTCTGCCCCAAGTTATACGCTGTAGGAATTGATTTTTTTCCCGACTCGGATAGCAAAACGTTAGACAGTTAACTGGCTGGGCAAAGGTTTCGAACAACTGGTGAAAGTCTCGTCCTGGGAATTGGATAATAATGAGCGGAGGAGTTTGTTCGGTTTTTATTGCTACATCGGCTGCGATCAGGAGGGGAAGAAAAACCGGTGAGGATACTAAGGAGTGCGTAAATTTTCCATCTTGATGAAAATTCTTCCGCTTTTGCTGCACATAGATAGACTAGAAGATAGCATAGCCGAGCATTAAACTGATGGTGCTTCAGTTTTACTATCTTTCGAAGCTGGTCTTGTTTTATTTATCGGTTGTTCTCCTTAATGGCTGCCAAAACTTGGGTTTATTGGAAAAAAACGATCTCGTTGCTCAATGAAGTGTACAAATTGTTCTTTGTAGCTGGAAACGTTTATTACTGGTTTTTATTGCTGAACCTGGTGTCTGACTGCGAAACAACGAATAGAACGGTAGCGAAAACATCGTCTATTAGCTTTTACTTCGGATTCATTCTTTTAATTTACTGTTCATCTGACGGTTCGATTCAGACAGAAACGATCGCCTGACTCTCTCGAAACAAATCTTCTACAAAATATATGGTAAGATTCAAGCATTTTACTGTGCAACATACTCTAGCCAAGCGGAGCAAGGACTACTCGGAAGGAAATAAGACGAAGTCACCTGAAATAGAATTATAAATACTCTCAAGACAAACATAAATTTCCATGGCCACTTCCACAGAGCGGCTCGTAGTGCACGCCAGCAGCCGTTCCGGGCTCGGTCGTTTCGGCCAAAACGATTCAAAGGCCATCCATCCGCCTGTCGTCCCTGGCACCACATGGATTATTCAACATTATGGCAAAGTAATATCCTCACGTTCTACGCTACAACTCTCCGAAGGTTTTCCTCCTGGCGCAACCGAGCTACCGATCCAAGCCAGACCAGTCGTCCGTTTCGTCCTCCGCGTGCCGCCATTTCGGAAGATTATTTTGGAGATGACCTCTCGACACTAGCCACCTGGGTCTCTCCCAAAGCAATCGTACAGGAAAATATCACCTTCTCGATGTGCATTTTTACGGTCCATTTTCCGAACGGGAGCCAGACGACATGTCCTTTCCCAAGACGGACTTTTTTTTCGTCTTCTCCGTTTTTGGCTGCCACTTACCGTATACTAACCTTTAAATTGAGCTTCAACGCTGTCAAGACTGCTCGTACTGGTGAAAGGTTCTTCGAAGAGGCTAGGTATTTTCTCTCCCAGACAAATGCTTGGAAGTTTTAGATGGTCGGGATTTTTTTTCTGAACGGTCTCTAAGTACGTTCATTCTCGATAATGCAGAACAATATCCAAGTTGGGGTGCAGTTAAAAGGATTTTACGATGAACGCACTGGGTATCCTAGGGAACAAGGGGTAGTTTTATATGCTCTTCAAGACATGTTCCGGGGGAGGCCGGTTTGGAATGAAAGTTTGCAAGGGGTTTCGTTGAAATAAGAAAGATAATCGGAGCGTTGGAGATATCAACTTCAAGGTAATCGAAAGAAATAAAATTTACAGGAAAACTTTTCCACTTTTCCGGCATACTTTAGAATAATCTTTATAGTCAAGTAATTTTAGAGGTATGCGAGGCTAATTGAGCCAACTCGTATTAATGTAGAACTGCCAGACTGGACAATGTCCAGTCTGGCAGTTCTACATTTTCGCTAAGAGCGTTTCAAAATTTGATACAGTTTCTAGTGACTAACTCAAGTCATCATAGTTAACCCTCCGGCACTCGCGCCGTTGTGCGTAGTGCAACACCTTCAGAAAATTTAACGAAATAGTCTTTCAGAACAGCGGCTGCTACGGCCTAACTTTTCATGACATGTGTATATGGAATATTCAAAATCGCCCATGAATGATAGTGGAGTTAGGTACTTTTCATATCACCTAATAGCGAGGAGTTTTAACGTCGGCTTACGACTATGTGAAAAAAGCGGATATATCTTCTTATTATCCCAGTGGACAACGGCGCGAGTGCCGGAGGGTTAACTATGATGACTTGAGTTAGTCACTAGAAACTGTATCAAATTTTGAAACGTTCTTAGCGAAAATAATCTCCAAGCTATGGCAGTAAAAACTAAATCCTAATGTTCCCTGTGTGACAAGTCCAAGTTTACCGTCCCAGAGAATGTTGAAATTTGTCCTTAAACCTCTGATCTGGTAGGCGATTTGTAGATACGGAGAAACGGTTCAACTCTTACTTTCTTGATCTAGCGTCTTGGCGCTATTACCAGTTCTGTGGCATCACGCGATAATCCTTCAAGTTACAAGTTGGTTTTTTATAAATTCAGATCCTTCCATTTTCCATGAAATTGATTTACTTTATATATTACTGAACTTTTGAGTTAAAAATATCGCAAGTTGATTTTTATTGTTGAGGAGAATTTTTCTATTCCTGAAACAATGGTGTCAAAAGGCGGACCAGTGATTTCCATTACCCTAATTCAATTAAGTATTAAAAATGTAAGTTAAAATCGTAAGTAAGTCGTAAGTGTAAGTTAAGTCGTGAAACAAGACATAGTGAAATTAAGCAGCTTTTTGACGTTTTATCAGTGAGAGCATGGAAAACACTAGGACGCTCGATCATTTCTGTTGATATTTACGAATTTATTAAAACTCAAGAATTGTAACTTGCCATTCGTTTACAAGCGCTCGATCAAGACGCAAGTGTTTTTTTTCCAGTCCGTAAATATACAGCGACAAAGAATAGTGCTAATCCGCGTTCAAGGTTATTTTGCGCATTCTCTGCCTCTCGAAGTTTGGATCAGCCTTTTGTTCGCATAGTGAGGATTGGACAATAGCCAGCTATAAACTGGACTGGTGCCAGCTATAAATTGGACTGGTGCATCGCACAGTGGCGGATCTTCCATCAAAAGTCGGACAAAATCTCAAAAGTTATCTGATTTGTCTGAAAATCACAATTTAAGCGAATTTTAAAATAAAATAGTAAAATATTAAATGTATTTTTCCATACAGTGTCATTGAACCTTTCTTATAACTATGATCCCGTTTTCATGATAGATTTTCCGTTACTGTTCACCAACGTCAGTAATATAAAAACCGATTTAATCCACCTATCAGTGAGATGAGACATTTCTTACACATATCACTGTTGTATTATGCATTAGCTTGCCGATCACATGATTAACATAAATCAAATTAATAAAATAAATAAATCAAATTAGCTCAAATTAAAATCAGACGATATTAAAACGTAATGAAATTAAGAGAGTAAATTAAATTGTTTCAGGATAACAAGCTATCATACAATAACATAAAGGACTGGCTAAACCGAATTGATAAAATTAAGAAACAGAATAAAATATGTGTTCTGGGAAAATCTAACCATTTAATAAAATGATTGAAATAAATAATATGAATAAAACCATAAAAATTGGAATAATAAAATAAATACCTAATATGAATAATATGGATTAAATTAACTCTTTCATACCTAATTATTTTGTAGCATATATAGGGTTCCAAAACCGTTTTTCTTAAAAGTGTTAGAGTAAAGAAACACGAAAAACCTGTTTTGATCAAGATAGATGCTTCTCTAGCAGTGTTAGAAGCTGCTGAATTTTTACATACTAATCCTTAATACACATCTCCTGCAAAGTTTTCAATGGTTCGTTTGGGCAGAAAAGGTAGCCGAAAGCAGTCCAAATTAATAAGATTTATCAGTTTTCAACAATATTTGAAGAAAACGAAGATATATCAAAATATAATTTTTCACCGATAACTGAAAATGTCTCTGGCAGCACTGCTCTAGTGAAATCCAATCAAAGCAATTGCAATAACTTGAGTTTTACGGATCTTTCTTGTAACTATTAGCGCTCAAATAAACGGTGATTGTAACAATTATTAGTTTTAATTTTTTGTGAAGAAATCTTGTCCAAGCCCAAAGTTATACTGCCCATGAATGCATATTTGTCTTTATGGGACTGATTTGCGAGCATGGGCAGTAAAGCTATTTGAAAATGTTGTTCATAAATAACAGGATAAACAGAGAGTTAATAAAATCAATAAAATGAATGGAATGAATAATATGAACAAAATAAAGATTTTTTATCACAATAAAAATCTTTTCTGTCTTTTTATCATTTTTTCATTTTGTTTGTTTTTAAGCAGTTAAATTATTCAAATGAAAAAATCAGCGATATTAAAAAGTAATAGAATTAATAGCAGAAATTATATTGTATCTAAAAAATGTTCTAGATGAAATGAATAAAGTGAATGACTGAACAAAATTAGTCAGATTATTAATATGAATAAAAGTGTGAACCGGAAAAATATCAGAAAAAAATATTAGAAAAAAGTGAATAAAATAAAATAAATGAATAATTCGAATAAGATTCATAAGATAATAAACTGGTCGGAATGCCTACAATGAATTAAATGAATACAATAGATAAAATTAGGTCACATAAACAAAATAAATAAAAACAATGCTAAATGAAAAAAATCTTTTAAATGAAATAATCATATATTTATATTAGAAATCTATTTTCTCACTACTAGGAGGATTACTTGATGTATTCATATACCATCCAACGTCTATCTCACGAGTGAACGCATTGCTCAATTCAACAGATAAATACATCAACTCTGGACAATGAGGGTGGATGTAGCGTAGTTGGTAAATCGATTGCCTTGTACGCAGCGCACCTGGGTTCGAGTCCCGACCCCGCACATAGGGTTAGAAATGTTTCATAAGAGATTTTTCTAACCCGAAGAGGTGAATGACCTTAAGGATAAAACCTCTATAATCGAAAAAAAAACTCTGGACAAATTTGCACTTTGAAGTGAATTTACACATTATTTTGTCTTTGAAATGAACTTGCTTATTAATTTTTGAGAAATAGGTAATTGATTATTAAGTAAATTCACAAAATGTTTTCGGAATCAAAATCCTTGAATCACGTAGATGTGTTTGCATACCCGGATATTCATTTAGTTCGGTTATTCGGATATTCGGTTTAGTTTTGACCCTAAAAAACCAGTAAAGCAATACTCTGTACGGAACCGTCTCATTTTTAGTTAGTGGAAATTGGTCAGCGAAGAATGAAAATACAAAATGTTTAATATCTCCGCCGCTCGTGAACAGATTTTGACAATCTATAGCTTGTAAGAAAGGTATTTTCATAAGCTTTTTGTTTCTGTTTATTTCACGATATGGTTGCCTTTTTCGAATGTTATTCGCTTCAAGCCAGCCCTGTTTTGACAAAATCACCCATATCTCAGAAAGTAAACAACATATCGAAAAACAAAAATAATAGTGTCAAATGGGAGCGTTAGGCCTTTCATTTGAAACTAGTTTCAATGAGATCGGTTCAGCCATTGCTGAGATAATTACATGACATTTTGTACATACATACATACACACATACAGACATTGTCTCAATTTGTCGAGCTGAGTCGATTGGTATATGAAAATCGGCCCTCCGGGCCTCGGAAAAAGTTTTCAAAGTTTGAGCGAATCCTATACATTTCTTTTGAATGAAATGTAAAAAGTAGAACACTACTTTAAATCCATTGTATAACGTGTTGGTTTACTGTAGATTGTCCAACTATTTTACACAAAACACCATGTGCCTCCATATCATCAACTAAGCTTCAAAATCTCCTTAAACCTTTTTGCGCACCTAGGCGCGGAACGAGACTATGATATTCGAAAAGTAGAAATTATTTCCCATAGAATGTATACTACGTGACCGATCCGAAATGATTCCGAAATTTGTACAGAATACATTAGTGAAAAAAGTATTTTTGATCTTACCACCTCAAACATATTTAAACGAAAAAGTCATAGTTCCAAGCATATTTACCGAATGTATTTTAGTAACATGCATTTGAAGTGAACAGAGCAATGGTGCACACCTAGAAAAATAGTGTAAATTTACGTCTCCTGACCCTGACATATACGAGCATCAAAAATGACTTAGTTTTGCGTTTGATTTTAATTTTACATGACGTTTAATTTCGTAAATCATGTAATTTTACTCCACATACAGCGTTTGTTCTGAATGGTAGGAAGTGTAATTTTATGTCATGTAAAATTAAACGGAACACGGTAATATTCCGTAATTTCGTGAATTACGGTTTGTTGAATTGTGTCAAGTTTGCAATTACGTCAACGATGAAATTCAGATTTTTTTGGTGTGTGGCTTCGGAAATGAAAATTAATAAAAAGTCCGGACTTTGCCACGTTTAAACTCATGTTAAAAATCGTGTTCTTATCCAATGATCTATATATATATATATATATATATATATATATATATATATATATATATATATATATATATATATATATATATATATATATATATATATATATATATATATATTATTTATTTATTGTTTATTTATTTATTGTCGTCAAACAAGAGTAGACCGTTTTGTTACAACGATAAAATATAGTATACACTTAAAACATAAAATACTAATAACTAAACTAAACACTATCTGGTTTACATAGCACTACTTTAGGATGTTCTTTATAAGCGAATAGAATTGAAATATTTTTTTAATTTGCTTTTTGTCATTGTTAAGTCAATAGCTTCGCAGTGCTTGTTGTAAGTTGCCATCATCTGATTTAATGGTCCAAACTTGGCATAATTTGTACGATAATTGTTTGTCATAAATGTATTTCGGATTCGTAACTGCCGGGAAGGTATATAAAAATTAAGTTTAGATAGAAGTTCGACTGAATCAATACGACACGAAATTATATCGTTTAGAAATGAAACCATTGCATATTCTCGGCGCTCTTTTAGTGTTTGGATGTTAATGAGCATACAGCGAGCTTTATAAGATGGGAGAGGAAATCGTGTCCAACCTATTTTGCGAAGTGCAAACAATAAAAATTGCCTTTGTACTGATTCTATTCTTTCTTCATGTGTGATTGAGAAAGGTGACCAAACTATGCTACAATATTCCAGTATTGACCTTACATACGAGATGTATAATGTTTTAATTGTATATGGATCCTTAAAATTGTAACTAAAACGCTTTATAAATCCAAGCATGTTATTTGCTCTATTGATGATTGTGTTGTAATGGTCAATGAATGTTAATTTTGAATCTAGAATGACTCCCAAATCTTTAACTCTTTCGCACTTTTGTACCACTTGATTTCCTAGAGTGATTGAAATGTCAGGTGTATTTCGTTTCCTACTAAAAGTTATTGCATTACATTTTTTTACGTTTAGTTGCAGAAGGCTTTTGTTACACCAGAGGTAAAACATATGTATTTCTTCCTGTAATATCTTTATGTCTTGTTCGTTCCTAATTTCTAAAAAGAGCTTCATGTCGTCGGCATAGATAAGAACTTTTATGTTTTTGAGAATGTATGATATGTCGTTTACGAATAAAATGAACAAAAGAGGGCCTAGATGGGAGCCTTGAGGAACTCCTGATGTGACTTGAATGGGATTCGATTTCTTCCCTTTAAATCTAACTATTTGTTGACGGTTAGTTAAATATGATTCGAGCCATTTGAGAAGACCTGATTCAATTCCTAATTTTTTCAGTTTGAATAATAGCAAGGGTATGTCGATACGATCAAATGCCTTGCTAAAGTCCGTGTAAAGAGCTTCAGTGTAGTTTCCATTCTCCATTGCAATCAATGAGTAGTTAACGAATTCTAGTAAATTTGTATTAGTTGAACGTCCTTTGAAGAACCCATGCTGCATGTTAGTAATTCTGTTTTTGATTTGATTGAATAGTTTTTCGTTAACGATTGCTTCAAAGAGTTTAGGCATACATGACATAATGGCAATTCCACGGTAGTTACATATGTCAGATTTTTTGCCACTTTTAAAAATGGGTACCAGGTACGAGCTTTTCCATAAATTGGGGAAAATGCCAGATTCAAGCGACATGTTAAAAAGCCAAAACAGAGGAGCTGTGAGTTCCAACGCTAAGTTCTTCATAAATACGGGTGGGATCCCGTCAGGTCCAGAACCTTTGGAGGCATCTAGTTTGTTTAGAGCCTCCATAATATCTTGCACACTGACATGATTGACGCCAATGTCTGTGGTGAATTCTGGGAAGAAACCGAAATATTCGCGATCACGATCTTCTTCAGAAAATGTGGTATAGATGTCTTGAAAGAAGGTTGCGAAAAGATTGCAGATTTGTTCCGCGTTGACACCGACATTTTCTTTAAGTTTCATTTTTGAAGGGAAGTTTTCCGATTTTAAATTATTTTTAACATGATTAAAGAAATTTTTTGGGCAAGATTTTATTTGAAGTTCGGTTTTTGAGTTATACTCTTCAAATGCTATTTTAATGGATAGGTTTAGTTGATCGCAAATGTCCAAATAGTTAAATAAGTTCCTTTCATTTCTGATTTTTTTATACTTTTTGTGGGCCTTTTGTTTACGATTTTTTAAATTTTTAATTTGCTCGTTATACCAAACTGGATATTTTGTGTTGCCTTGTCGCCTAATTTTTTTCAGTGGTACTTGTTCAACTATTATATCAAACAATTTTGTGTAAAAGACGTCTACTGAATTTTCGATACTTGTTTCATTTCTAAACAACGTTTGCCAATCTATACTGCTTAGTCTTTGTTTTATGTTGTCAAAATTTGCCAATTGAAATTGAAAGGCCTCTTCGTACTCGCAGTCATCGGGTCTTTTGTTATCATGTACAAATACAGAAAACTCTATTGCTGTATGAAACGCTTCATTTTTCCATAGTGGAGTTAATGATTCGGTGACACAGAAGTCTTCAAGAATGTTTGTGAATAATAAATCTAAATAACAGTTTTGCTGATTTCTAACATGATTAATTTGGTTAAGTCCTAAACTTGCAGTTTTGTCAAATATGGCCTGCAGAGTTTCGTTATCCCCAACGACTGGAAGTAGAATGCTTTCATTTTCAGTGTCTGGAAAGAAGTCAATGCTTCGTTGATTGAAGTCACCATAAATATGAACTTTTACCTCTGGGGGGAGCTTTGTTATAATGTCTTCGGCAATAAGAAAAAACTTTTCAAATGTATCTTTGCGGGCATTATTTGGGGGGAAGTACACAGAGGCAAATATATGTGTTTCACCTGCCAGATGGGTTTTAACCCACACATGCTCAAATTCTTTAAATTTCCTTGTAGTAATGATTTCTGCATTAAATTTTGATGTAATTGCTATTAAAACTCCCCCTCCTGACTTCTTTTCAGACATATGAATGTCTCGGTCAGCTCTAAACACATTGTAGCTGTTCCCGAAAACTTCTTCACTTCTAACACTTTCGTCCCAACTAGTTTCTGTAGCCAAAATAATTGTATAGGAGCTACTTAAAATATTCTTGTGAATTTCATTCATTTTCGATGCACTTTTCATTCTATTAAAATTTTGACAGTAAATTAAAATTTCTACTGACGACTCTACTTGAGGAATCGAGATTACCTCTTTTTGTTGTCGTTCAAATGGCGTCGAATCTTGGCAAACTGCGGTGTCCTCGTCATTTCCTTCTTCTAGGGAATGCGTCAATGTCGTCGAAAACACGAATGTTGAGAATGGCACGCCTTACACAAAACTGTTGACAAGCGCTCCGATGTTGGGTGCATTTGCATCGTCGACCGTGGTAAATCATCCACTGGATAGGGATTCAATGTCGGTCCTCTTTGAAACTGAATTGTTGGCCTATAGTTCGTGGGGGGTCCTGAGAAATGATCTTTTGCAGCCGCAAGAAGCACTCTATCCGGTGGCAGGAAACTATTGTTGTAGTGACTACTCATATGGTTTTTGTTATAGTGGGTGTTGCCGGCCCTAAATGTGATTCTGCGATTGGTATTACTCGTATGGTTACTATTAACTGGTTGTCGTGAGTGGCGCGCTGCTTGCTCTTGATCAGGTCGAGGAAAATTTGTGGTGCTTTTGTTTTTTTCATTAACGTTATTATTATTATTTCGCCTCGATCTTTTTTTACGTCTTCTAGCCTTTTCGGCCTGTTTTTGCTGATTCAGGCTTCTTAATTTGCGTGCATCGTAATCGCTCCAGTCTGCTTTCCATACTTTCCTTGTACCCAAAAAGCGCCAACCTGAGTTATCGATATTTTTGTCGTTATTTAATTCGGCTTCCAAACTGGGGCATGAATCAAGCGATGATGTAGCGTTTTGACTTGCCGTTATGTTTGATGAAAGCGCCTTAAGTTCGTCGAGGATATCAATAGTTAGCGCAGAATTTGTGAAGTTTTGACTGCTGGATATGTTCGCTGACAGAGACTTAAGCTCGTCAAGAATATCAATCCCCAGCGTCGGGTTTGACGTCATAGTAATACTAGCCGCTGTGTCCAGAGACAGTTGATTAAGCTGGTTTATTTCATCATTCATGGTGCGCAGTTCAGCTGATAGCTCTGACGTTACCGTTTTCAGCGTGCTATAGACATTATTTTTCGTTGTCGTCATTGCTGTATCGAATAGCGAGGTAATGTGATTTTTAATGGCAACAACACTTCCAGTCAAACTGCTGTTTTTGTTTATTGCTATCAATTCCTGTTTTATTGTTGTAAGCAAAATTTCTAGGCCATCGATCGCTTCGTGAACTATGTTAGGCTTCTCCAGTTGAAACGCGAGCCGGTGCATTACTTCCGTATTGGCTTGCAGTTGTGATTCCAGAAGTTGTTGTTGTTCAATAAGCCCTTTGAACTCAATCTTGGCCTGCATCAATTCTTGACATGATTCACAGCACGGTAATAGATACGAGTTGATGTCCACCCTCTTGTCCTTCTTCCGCAGTGATCCCCTCGGAATAGTCACTCCAATGCAAGCGGCGTGGAATTTTCTTGGGCAACCTATACACGTCCACATAACTGTATCGGCGGAAGTGTCGAAAGTGCAAATTTCGCAACTCATTATGATTGATGTACACACACGAAAAGCTGAATTAATAAAAAACTAAATGAAATATCGCGCACGGCACCTGGATCGAACGATAAAAGCGTGCGAACTTGACGACGACTTGTTGTGAACATATATATATATATATATATATATATATATATATATATATATATATATATATATATATATATATATATATATATATATATATATATATATATATATATATATATATATATATATATATATATATATATATATATATATATATATATATATATATATATATATATATATATATATATATATATATATATATATATATATATATATATATATATATATATATATATATATAATTCAATAAATGAGCAATTTAGGAAAACTATAAAATATCAATATCTCAAAAATAAATTTTTGAGGCTTTGGCCAGCCTCCAGCCACTGCACAGTGTTTCCAAATAGTTTTGACCACGAAAAAACGATTTTCGAGCTATAGTGTCTTCAGCAAAGTTTGTCTATAAAATATTCCCAATCTCATTAAAGTATTAGTTTGGTGATTAATCCCCTGAGCTGAGAAGAAAATTTTTGTTTGGTCATTTATGAAAATAATAAAAAACTGTGTTCAGCAAAGTTGTAGGGAATATAATAAGAAACAACTTTGCTGAAGAGACTATGTATCTATCTTTTGACTTTAATACACATTTGTGGAGTTTTCTATGATACATAACTTTTCTGGGTTATTTTTTAGAATTTCAAAATGTTTTGTTTTTCGTTTCAAAAGATTTTGTTTGGCATAAGAAAATACACAATTTTTGTTATACAAGTTTATTTCTATCTCTTATATCTGTTGAGTTATCGAAATTTTTAGTGCCAAAAAAGCAACATTTTGGTATGAAATTACACTCCAATCCGCAAATTTCCGCAGACAAAGCCATATTCATTCGAATCTATAAAGCAAACGCTATCGAATCCAGGGATAACCATTTGTCGCATGCTGTCTCTTGAATGCAAAATCATATATTCAAAAGACGACTATAAAACCCTTTTATAAGGCCATTCAAAAATTACATCACTCATTTAAGGGTAAAAGGAGGAAGTATAAGCATGTTGTTACATGGTGGAGAGGTAGGAGGGGTGGGGGGGAGAGGTTAACATAGCTTATCAAGTTTTTTGCTGTTGGAAAAAGAAATGAAATAACACATAGTTAGAACGCTAAGCCTTGGTGGCAACGACGAGCTTTTTCATGGTACCTTAAGTAAATCGTAAATTTTTTGGTGAATATGCGTTTAAAACTCACAAATTATCATTGACCTGTATGATTTCCAGCGTCGGTACATAAAATCGTTACTCATGGGGCCAAAGTGAGCTCGGCTTTCCCAATTCCTTTTGGTCAATTTTCATAAGAAACCACACAATCCATGAACGAAGCCTCACGAAATTACAGAGAGGATCATACTCCAAAGTCCTCCAGAGTAGAAACCAACACAGATCTAGTACGCCGATCGTTGAAGAATCTGATCCCCTAATTTCATAGATCAGAGGATTTCCGCCGAAGAACAATACTCCGTCATCGGAGGATGCGAAAAATCTTTTGGTCGGGCCAGGTGATCACACAGTCACTGAAAGCGACACAAGTGGACAGAAAGACATTTTATTATAATTTCAATCCAAACTAAAAGATTTTAGAATTGAAAACATTGTATTGATATATTTTCAATATTTAATTCCATTTTGTAGTTGGTAAGCTATGTTAACCCCTCCCCACTTCCTACCTCTCCACCATGTAACAACATGCTTCATACATCCTTCTTTTACCCTTAAATGAGTGATGTAATTTTTGAATGGCCTTATAAAAGGGTTTTTTAGTCATCTTTTGATTATATAATTTTGCATTCAAGAGACAGCATGCGACAAATTGTTATCGCTGGATTCGATAGCGTTTGCTTTATAGATTCGAATGAATATGGCTTTGTCTGCGGAAATTTGCGGATTGGAGTGTTTTTCATACCAAAATGTTGCTTTTTTGCATTAAAAATTTCGATAACTCAACAGATATAAGATATAGAAATAAACTTGTATAACAAAAATTGTGTATTTTCTTATGCCAAACAAAATCTTAGAACATTTAGAAATTCTAAAAAATCACCCAGAAAAGTTATATTGAAAAAAGTGATTTTCAGGGGTGTATGATAGAAAACTTCACAAATGTGTATTAAAATCAAAAGATACATACATAGTCTCTTCAGCAAAGTTGTTTCTTATTATATTCCCTAAAATTTTGCTGAATACAGTTTCAGAAATGCTAAAGAAATCTATGCCACCATCCTCAACAAACATCTATGCTCACTTGCCTCCTGACGAGAGCGAGGCTGATGACACACAAAGAGGGGACATCTACTAGGGTGCCTAGAAGTTATAGGAAGAGGAGGAACATTTCCTCTCCTAAAGTTCCTTGGAAAGGCCAGAAGGTGTTCCTTGATGGGGCTCCGAAAATGACATCTATTGGAAGTGTTGCAACCAAACCGAAGCAAGTAGCTCCTGGTCTCGGAGGATTAAACTCAGAGAAGGAGTTCCCAGCACTTCCAGGAACATCAAAAACCCCAAGTGTTCCCCTATTTCAGTTCGAGAATAATCGCGGAACTGGAATTATCAAAGTATATGTCCGACATTGTGGACTGGATAATAAAAACTTTCAACATAACTGATCCTATTGAAGGTCTGTGGTTAGCTCTTCTACCTACAGTAAGAACATTTTTAAAGCAGTTGACTGCGAAATGGCCCCTCCTTTCAGTGATTGTATCCTTCGATGGCTAACTCATCGAACGAGGTCACGGATTTGATCACTGTTTTACAGTGGAATTGCAGAAGTATTATTCCAAAAATAGACTCTTTAAAAATTTTAATAAATAGCTTGAGATGCGATGCATTCGCTTCCTATTGATGTTTGTTCGCTGTATCGTCGCGTCACTTCCAAACATGGACAGTTATTGGTAACCATTGAAGACAACTAAAATGGTGCTACTGATTGCAACATTTAGTTCATCGTGTGGACCTAACCTAAGAACGAAAATTGGAAGCAATCATTTATAGATACTTACTTATATGATTGACTAATATGTGTTTTTACAACAATTGGCATCCGATTGAAAGAATGGAAAAAATCACTACTGTTAGTCCTATGGTTGTTGTGTACGTTTCGTCATACCAGCAAAATTAATAATATACGGGTGTATTTAATTCGTGGGTAAATGAACTCGCATCTCAGTAAAACCGCAGTTTTACAACTTTTGGTTTTATTTACTTTTTTCACAAATGATTAGTCTAACTGAAAGCATCGCCCTACGCTACTAGGGCTGAGAGAAGAGACTTCGGATGAAACCAACTCATGACACATGATTATGAGTTCATAAGTGTTAAATCGTTCAGTTCATCGCCATGAGATCGCGGGTGTAGTTGTGCATGGACGAAGCTCAAGCGCAGCATAACCGTGTGTGTTCTAGAATGATCGCGCGGACCGTGAATCTGATGCTTAACTTTCAACATTCGATTCAGATGCTAGAGGAGAGTTTCCCTTTATCACTAGAGTTCCTGGTCATGTGTCCAGGAACTCTGTGTTGTCTAGTGGAGATGAGCGACATGTTTTTGCTAGGACCCAGGGTAAGAACTTGACATGATCTCGCATTTTAGTAAAACCGAAGCTTTACAGCATTTTGCTTTATTTACTTTTTCACGAATATCGCATCGCCCATATATATATGAGAATGTGCATAAAGTTAGCACTACCACTTTCGAAAAAGTGAAGTATGACTCATGGATTAATTGTCGCTTAATTGTCGTAAATTAGTTGTGAAATCCAAAATCTGCAACTGAATAGGTAGAGAGCATTCTTGGGGCGCTCTTATTTTTCCAGTATATAAAAAAGGTAACTTTCATTTAGTTACCAAGTAGCTTATCCTTTTTTACTCGGTTTAGAGATGTTGACCTTAGAAAGAGTGAATAGCTCTATAAATAGCGAAAATCGAAGCGAAAAAAGGTTATGGTATTTTAGAAAATTATCTATTTCAGCCATCTATATTACTTTCTAGAACATTAGAAATCGCTTGAAGGTCCATAAAAGAAGTTGTGGTGGAAAAACTGTTTTTGAGGGGCCTTTCACAAACAACGCCCTGTATCTCGAAAACCAAGAGTTTTCGAAAGAAATCTTCCTGGTAAGTTGTTCTACAACTTTATTGAAATGAGTATTTTTCTATCTGAATGATTGAAGAAAATAAATTTCGTAACTCACTATTAAGGGGATTAGTCAATGATCCGATGTGATTGAAAGAAGAAGCGTTTTATTTCAAGAAATTTCCTCAAAGACATCGCATAGCTAAAATCAATAGTCTACTTTGGGACCACTGTGGAACGGGGCGAAGATAGAAACCCATACGAAGAAAAGAACGCTATATGGGATTTCGCTAGGGGCGAAGATTAGAATTGAGTTTCATCTTGCGTTAATTTTCGCCACTTTTTAAAATTGTTCAAACTTAATTAAATAAAGGTAATAAACGCGGATGTGAGTTGACATGTATTCCTGTAATGCTCTAAAACATTACTATCAAATATTCTAACTCTTACTCACAAAATTTACATAACTTTCCCCGCGATTAAAATTGTCGCCATTTTTAGTTAAAATAGTCGGAAAAATAAGTGATCTACAGGTATTATTATATTTACGATTAAAAATACGTTATGAAATATTTTTGTTTAAATTAGGGCAGTTTTCACATTTTATTCGTCTTAGTTTGTTTTTCAATAATAGTCGAAAGCGGAGGTCTAGATCGTAAAGCAGATAGAATTATTTGTGATTGTTCCACAAGGGGGGCGAAAATTAGGGAGGGGGCGCCCTATCATGCTGTTCAAATTAATCGCATCGAACGAATTCAGCGTCACTTTGTTCGTTACGCTCTGCGGTTACTACCTTGGACTGATCCTATTCGTCTACCGCCCTATGAACATCGATGCAATCTTCTACGTTTGCCAACTCTTGCAAGTCGGAGGATAATACTGCAACGCCTCTTCGTGTTCGATCTTCTGGAAAACAATATAGATAGCCCAGAGTTGCTGAGCCAGCTCCGATTCAACGTACCACCTAGACCCACCAGACGAACTGATTTCTTTCGGTTACCGATGTATCGTACTCTTTTTTCACAAAACAATCCGTTCAATGTATGCTGTCGTAATTTTAATGATGTAGCTGACAAGTATGATTTTAACATTACTAAGACTACCTTTAAACATAGAATTATTATTAATTAAGGAACTGTCTGTACGAGAAAATCGAAGACCAGTATAAATAAATAAATAAAAATGATACTTCTACCCTATATATTTCCAACATCGAACATCCAGCACACGGCTGCGAACTACATAAACTGGCATCTTCGACGGCTTACGCCAATGCAGAAATTTAGGAATATAACAGTGAAACCTATCTGAACTGAACTAGATTCAATTCTGTTCCTATAGACTAGAAATATGTTTGGATACATATTCTCATTCGGCAAGACATTCATGGTAACCGAAAAAAAATGAACAGAAAGCCTGCTATTTCCACTTTCATGAAAAACTAAGCCTCCGGATGCCCTAATTATTGTGTGGTGTGCCTGAGCTCAGATTGCTGCTGCTCTAACCTATTTATTTACGGTGTCTACGACCCGGTCGAGACAGAACGACCTAATAACCGGACAAAATTGTACAGGTGTTTTTTTTTGGAATGCCTTCCTCTTCGTTCTCCACTGCAGAAGACATGACACAACTTTTGATACACTTGGTCAGTTTCGGTCTGGACTTATACAATCTACATCCTATCTGTGTCGAAGGAAAGTTTTCCTCAATTGACTCGTTAGTTGGATGGTCTAATTTTGGCATGTGTGTTAATGACCGGTTCGACCTGGAAGTAATTTCTTAGCACAACTTAAGCAATTGACAAGGTGAGTAAGTTCTTCGTTCTACCAGCAAAGGAGAATAGTTGGGATGTGACTAAGGTAACCGAGTTGTTGTTGATCTTTGCCAAGGAGAACGGTTTGGAATGAAATGCAAGCAAAGTTTCCAACAATTATTTCAGTTTGGCATTATGCATAAATTTGACTCAGATATCCTGAATATGTCGTTAAAAACAGGGCCGGCGAAAAGCGTGGGTAGTATGGGTAGTACTACCCATACCGAAAATAACCGAGTGGGTAATCACCCACTCGAAATTTTGAACCATTTCAAAAAATTTAGATGCGCAACGCATGTATCTCGCACTACACACATTTGAAAACATCGATGTACCACAATTCCATTTGCATAAACGAACGTGATTTAATGTGAATGTAATGTAAGCGTGTGCATTGCGAAATGGGAAAAATCGTTACTAATGGACCCCTCACCCTAAGCTTTCTACCTACTCGGGCGTAAAGTTTTTCGCCGCCCCTGATTAAAAAAATTGTATATTGTATTAAAATATATTCAATGTTACCCGTTATAAAATAGTTGGTTTTTTTGGAGCAACGTTTAGTCACTTGATTACCAAATTAATTTCCTTAGAGAGGCTTCCAGATATCTCGACAACTATCGCATTTTGGAATATTTTTGTTAAATGCATTTTGATTTGAAATGATAATTAGAATCGAATATTCTGTAATAAAATTACAGTTTTGTATGTCAATTAGTGTGAAATTTAAAAACATGTATAAAGTTATCGTTAGAAAAACTTCTTTACCGATAAGTTCTCCATCATGCAATCATATTCAAAATATTTCTTGTCTCTTCAGGTTTTTGTTGACAAAATATAATAAATGAAGAAAATGAGCTTTTTTGCAATTTTAACATAAATTTTATTTTTGTTTTTGTGAAAAATGACACATTTTTTTCAGTGTATATTTTTTTCGTACATAAATAGGTATTCATCCCCTGTAACTCGTTCTCAGATAGTTTTTTTGTTTAAAATGCGATAATCGAACCATTTTTTAGAAATTATTACATGTAGAAACGCTTACGCAAAAATTTTCAGATCATGGACCTAGAGACCCCATTGTTTTGATTTTCAAACGAATTCTCAGTGACACATAAAGCGCTATCTGATGACTAATGGGTGTGCAAATGCGGCCACAATAAAGCAAATAACAGTCCCTGCTCATTTTACTCAACCATAGTAGGAACACGGAAAAAAATCCGTCCATAAATTCATGAAAACAAGATCACGATTTCGTGAACTGAAGGATTTACGAAAACCGTGACAAAGTTCTTCATATTGTGAATAATAAACCTCGTATTCATGAAACTATTTGTGTTTGCAAAAAAACTAGTTCACGTCGAATGTATACATGGCGTTACATTCGAATGTTTGGTAGGGTTACTGTGGTCATTCCTTGGATATGTTCAGTTTTTGTTGTGATCCTTGTTCACAATTTGGGAATATACAGCCGACAGTTAAACGATGATTGCATGATTGCAGTAGCTTATTCGCGATTTTTGTGATTTCTCATCAGGTTACCGTGATATTTTATTCATGAGTTTGCTACCGGAAATTTTCTGACAGGGTAGCGTGATTTATGTTCATGATTATATGATCTTAGTCACGATTTTCTTATTTTCTATTTCGTGGTATTTTGAACATAGTATAGTATAGTGATTCATGCTCATGATTTCAGGATACTAGTCAGGATTTTTGTGTGTATAATGTGATTTATGTTCATGATATCAGGATCTTTGTCAGGATTTTTATAATTTCTATTCACGTTATCGTGGCACTTTAGTCACGAGTAGAGTGATTTATGTTCATGAATTCAGGATCTTAGTCATGATTTTTGATATTTTATTCACGGATAATGTGTTTCATATTCATGATTTCAGGATCTAAGTCGCAATTTTCGCAATTTTATTCACGTTGTTTTAGTCACGAGTAGAGTGATTTATGTTCATGATTTCAGGATCTTAGACACGATTTTTGTTATTTTTGTCATGAATTATGTTTTTGATTTTAGGACCATAGTCACGGTTTTCGAAATTTATTTGCACATTATCATAATATTTTATTCTAGAGCTTACTATCGAATTTGAAACGTGGAGGGATGTGATTGATGTTTATGCCATCAGCAGTTTTATCATGGTCTCGTTCTGCGCCGCGTTGCGAAAACGGATGTGAGGACATTTTATAATTTGTGTTACTGATATGGAGACGCATGGTGTTTTGTGCAAGATATTTTGAAAATCTACAGCAATCTAGCACGTTATATAATAGATTTAAAATAGTGTTCTTCATTTTTTATGATATTGGTGAACAGTAACGGAAAATCTATCATAAAAATGAAATTATAGTCATAAGAATGGTTCAATGACACTATATGGAAAAATGAATCTAATATTTTATGGCTATTGACATCAAAAACAAGCTCCGCTCCTCAAAATTAACTTAACTTGTGTTTTTCAGCCAAATTAGGCAACATTTCAGGTTTTGTCCGACTTTTGTTCGAAGATCCGCCACTGTGCAATGGGGTCTCTAGTAATTATTTTCGTTATGGTCCAGGTCATCATTCGTTTTGCATGTAGGGTAATGAGCTTATTTTGCCCAGTTTCTATTATTATGCTACCCATTTGAAGCAGTTGGTTAGAGCAGCGTATGCCATATTTGTTCAACACATTTGGTCAAATGGTAGCGCGACAATTGGGGCATTCGATTTGAGTTTTCGTTGTGCTCAAATACTAGCATTTCACCATATTCGTGGCGTTTGCGTAATTATATTTGTCTTAGCAACAAAGCAAAGCTGTTGGTGCCAATTTATACGTGTTCCATAGATTACAGGTCGAGTTATTAATGAAATAGTGAGGCACGCTTCCTAATATGGTAAAACTAGGCAATTATTTCGAAAATCTCAACATTACCTTATATAAGCAAACTGTGTAAATTCTCACTAAAAAGCTTCAGCCAAATAAATGTACAAACAAAAATATACAAAACGACTTACAGTTGCTGCTCTCTTTCCGCTTCAAAACGCTATCTTTGGAAGCCAGAAAAATCACGCCAGGCGGCAGGAACTTGCAGCAAACCGCATTGCAGCGTAAACCCCAGTCAGGAGAAACAACGGCAGGGCCCGGGATAGCGGTATGGTTTACAATTTCCCAACGGGACAAAGCAACAGTACATGGCATGGCATGCCAGTGAAGACGACGGCAAAAGCAAATAAAATTGTGTCAAAATATTTTAAAACTCCCGAGCAGTGCGCTTTCCACTTCCGCTCCTAGACGGCTCTCAGTCTGGGTGCATCAGACAAGCGTTCCGCTTATCCGCGCGGGAGACGTTAGTTAAATGCTGGGCAATGCCATCGTGGCCAGCGAATCTTTGGAAGTAGATCAGTGAAACCGTCGGAACGTCGGTGTAGAAAGGGTGGAGAGATCGCGTTGGACCGAAAAAAAGTGGGAGTAATAAAAACTTTTAGAGTGAGCGTAATAAAAACACTATTTTCACAACCCATCCTCCCACTCGCCGTCGGTGCTGTAAACCGCGACCAATCATAGTTTACGCTTCGTACACATCCGTACGTTCGGTCGGTTGCAGCGGCTGACTGTTAATGGGATAATGAATGGTTACATTTGAGTTTGATGTTTTTCACGACCGGAATCTCCCTCTGGGAAAACTGAAGCATCCATTCGGTGACCGGGGGTGGTGCGGGGTGATGGAAGCTACGGACGTGCTACGATGTAACAGGAAGGGCGGGCAATGGTGCGGGGTCGAGACTTCCCTATAGTTATGATTTATTGAAATATGAGACATTAGATAATTAGCTTATAATGGAGGGGGAGTTGGTCGGTGCTCTGGTGAAGGGTGGCTGAGGCGGTGTGAAGGATTGGACGTTGTTCTTTTAACGGATTATAGGGAAAAAGGCGTGAAAGACTAATGGATATGGTTGTTGACTGGAAGGATAAACTGGGGTTGACCGGGGTTAATTACTGCTGTTGATCAGTGGTGGTTGGATTACAGAACTACTTTGCGAGTTTTATGACTTGCGAAATCTAATATAGTAAAACACACCACCTACTCGAAACGGCTTTCGACGCATACTCATTACTTAATGTTAGTTTATTTATATTCTACGACTGAAGTTGTAAAGTACGTAAGATAGTGCTACAAGCCTACAATTTTGATGGTCCAGTAACGATAAGAAACAAATTTCTTATACATTTGAAATATGTTTGACAACTATATTCTTATGAATTTATTGGAATTTACAAATCACCTTCCAGCACTGAGACACGCTCTAGGAAATCCGGTTCATGAATTTTAGTGTGTTTACAAAGCATTAGGACTCTAACCTTCTGCCGCCCAACCCCGCCTTTTGGCGGGTTACGGGAAAACCGCTGAAGAATATTCAAAACACGATTGTGTATTGTCACCACTACGAAAACCTCTTCACAACATTCCCATTTATCATACAAAAGCATTGTTTGCATTTTGAAATCACTATGTTGAATACATTCAACGTTAAAAGTTGAAAATTAGAGGAAAACGAGGAAAAAACTATTTTCTGTATTAATTTAGTTAAAAATGTTAATGCTTATTTTAAATTTTTGGAGAAAATAAATAAATATTTTTAGGTTTGCTAGCTTATCGTACTCCTTTGTAACTGTGAAATTATGCTGAGAACGATTCAGAAAGAAAAGTTATTAGCAATACAATCATGACTCGTAAAACGGCCATGTAGGACATTTTTGAGAGTCAAATGAAAAATTCGTTGCTTTCGTGAGCTGACAATATGTTTTTCGGCTTTCTTATTACAAAAACAATGTACAATAGCTTTTTTAAGCAAAACAAAAAAATGGGCGGTAGAGGGTTAAATAAACCATAAATAAAGACCGCGCCAAATTTCACAACCTTTGAAAGACCATAAAATGACCATACACACGGAGGGGCTTTATGATAATTTTAGTAGATCTGTACAGAATACTTGCTGTTGGCGTTGGTTTTGATGCGTGATTCGCTGTACATATTCGAACATTGGATGCTACTAAATGCAGTACTAAATTTTGAAGCTCTTATGTTGTTTATGAATGCGATTCTCACATGATTGGTAGAGGTCGTCAACCGATTATAGCAAAGTTTTAACAGTAGCTCTCGACTGATTTCACAATTTATTTAGTTCGAAATTTGCGGCGCACGTGTATATTACTTTCCAAAAAACTAAAATCTAAATAATAGCTAAAGGAAAAGAATCTCTAATTTTCATTTTTCAGACTGGTTGGATAGCGCTGATAAGAGCTTTTTCAATTGGTGAAGAAAAAAAATCTACGAGTGGAAGATTTCTTTCCAATTAGCCCCAGCTACTAGCACGTAGCTGAACAGACTAAATACTGGAGTCTGGTCAAGGAGGCGGCCGCATCCTAATAATCGTCTTCTTAGCCTGTGTTAAAATGCCTCATTTTGTCAAATTGGCGACGCTACGAGCTAACCTATCGAACTCTCGAATTAACCCTCGGATGCAGTCTCGATATGAGAGGGGGGAAGTTAGCCGGAGCAATTGACTCGGGGCCCGGATCCTATTTGGGCCCGTAGTTTTAATTGAAATTAAAACTGAATGGACGAAAAATGGGCAAAAAGTTTCGCAATAATAATAGTAAGTTCTTAGCCTTATAAAATTTTTACATGGTGAAAGCGGGAAAAAATTGAGGCATTTTAAATTAAATTTATGCGATATTTGACGTTTGTTAAAATAAACATTCTTAAGGGAGTTGACTATTTAATGTACAAGGTCAAAAAACCGAGTTTTATTGCTTGAATCGACGGAATATACTACAGCATTTTCAAAGAAAGCAATAAATTGCCAAACATTACGACGAGCGCACCACAGTGGGACCAATACAATAAAGGTGGGGCAAAACCGTTAGGCCTTAGCTGTCATTTTTGAGACAACATTTTTTCGTGATGATATTATTCCGCAACTATGTAAAGAAAAACTTTTTTGATAAAACTAAAGTTATTTTTTTTTCAAAATATTTTTAGAGGGTAGATGTCTTCGGCAAAGTTATAGAATATTGTGTTTCAAACAACTTCGCCGAAGATACTGTAGACATCAGACCCAATTTTTGAGGCGAAATTGTTGTTTATTTAAAATATGATCTAAAAATCAGTATTTCCGTCTTTTCCTTGCTAAAACGTTGATTAATTTATTATGTTCTACAAACTTGCAAGTATCACAAAAATACAACTTTTTGTTGAAGGAATTAACACTGCCAAAATAATGTTTTGACTTTTAAAAATGCTTTTCATATAAATTTGCACTCTTTTCATCAAAGATTTCTGTTTTCAGGTGCAATTTGGAGCAGTCAAACTTTAACTATTCCGATACTCTACTATTCAAAGAATAAATTAAATATTACTTAGGAACAGAATATAGTGTGACCCATTGTTTGGGTGAGCATTCATGCACGACAGTTTATAACATAAAAATGTGTTTATATTATTTTTAATTTATATGTACTATCAGCTATTAACAAAATATTTTATTTTAGACGCACCTACAAGTATGTAGAACATATTGAGTTAATCAATTACGGTTACAATATTGAAAAGTTGAAAAATTTTAATTTTGAAGTTAAACTGCCAAAGATCAGCGATTTCGGCTCAAAAAATAAATTTCGCCGGCGTCGACGGTAAAACATGATGACCATGCGGTAGACTTGGGTGCAACGCCCAACTCCTACTCTGCAGAAGACAAAGAATTCTTCACATTTCCTTTCGATCATGCCCATATGAGCCTGCCTAGTTCTAGTTTTCCGTTCTAAGTTTATAACTGATTCGCCCTAGAATACCTATCCGTCTTTCAATTTCATGCTTTCGTTTCTCTTAGTCTCAAATTTGCCGAAAATAGCCAACAAAATCGATACAGTATTATAATTTTGCAGAGTTGAAAAATTGTTTCAAACTTGTTCGGAGCATGGTAAAGTCAATACTTTCACAATGCTCGTTATATAGCCATCATCCGGTTTAGTGGTCCGAATTTAGCGTAATCTGTACGGTGATGACCTATCGCGAACAAATTTCTATTGCGTAATTGACGAATAGGAACATATTAATTTAATTTTGACAATATATAAGATGAGTCAGTACGCTGTATGACGATATCGTTTAGGAACGAGATCATAGCATAGTCTCGACGTTCTTTCAGTGCATGAACAAGCTTTACTTGTGACCTTACGAAGCATCGCTCTTAAGACCCAATGATTTCAGCTTCTTTTTTGTCATTTTATCAGTGATAGAATCGAAAGCCCGAAAACGCTAGATCGTTTGTAAATCAAATTACAAGTTCATTGAAACTGGAGAATTGTAACTAGCCGGGCCTCTGAGACTCGTTGCCTTTTAGAGGGTTAGGATGGTTATTGCATTATCCTGCATCGAGGAGACCGAGAGAGCTTATGGGCCTTTTATATGTGTGGTGTTTTTTCATACACCGCACGACCACTGGTCTGTGCGCGCTGGCGTGGCCGACTTGCAGGTCTATGCGAATTGATTTTTGCTGTGGGCCGTGTTTGCAAGCATTATCCCACAGCTTAATGGGGGGTTGTTTAACACGGCTCGCTGTGGTGGTCATTATGTGTCGATTTATTGGTCGACTTCGTCATCGTGCTAAATATTTAAAAAACGTAAAAGTAGAAACCTATTAGTGTTAAAAAATTATTTTGCTCATTTGAAAGTTTACATTCAAGTTTGTTATGAATATATACCAAATTCGTTACTGATTCTTTATTATATATCAGGCAACTAGCAGTTGGGAAATTGGATGATTATGACTTTCATTGGTTTAGTTTTCGATAAAAATACAATGAAAAAAATCAGTTTGGGCAAATAAAAGTTTTTTTTCAAATAACTTTTTTTTCCTTAGAAGTGCCCCCCCCCTTGAAGTATTGACGGTAGGAAGGGAACATAATTACCTATCTTGGAACAAAATTTCATCCAAATCAAAAATGTTTTTTTATGTAAATTGAATTTTTTAAAATCGGTTCTTTTTCAGTGTAGGAGTCGACGAAGAATTTTTTAAATATTTTTATTCAAAAATTTGACTAATTTTGTAAAAATAATTCCTACGACATTTTTGTAGGATTAGTCATTTTAAGCCATCTGAAAAAAAATGGAAAAAAAAAAGTTTGACCCTTTTCAAAAGACAGTCTAGATAATTTTTGGAAAAAACAAAGTATGCAAAGTGCCTTTCTGTGACAAAGTTCTCATGTACAGAAAGTTTCATTAAAATCTAAGAGAGTGCTGCCAACATTTGTCGAGTTGGCGCGATATTCGTCTATACGAAAAAAATATACACTGAAAAAATGTATTTTTTTCACTAAAACAAAAATTTATATCAAAGGTTTCATTTGCAAAAAAGCCATTTTTTATTGCATGATGGAGAACTTATCGGTAAAAAGTTTTTCTAAAGATAACTTTATACGTGTTTTTCAATTTCATGCTAATTGTATAATTCTAAGGATAATTTTCAATCGACACGCATTTTACAAAAATGTTCCGAAATCCGATAGTTTTCGGGATATTTGGAATTTTGCTCCTACAAAAACAATTAATTCGTGTGATTATGCCCTTTAGAAAAGTTATTCACATTATCCCCTCATAAAATGTCAAAGAAACCTTTTCAGTGTATTTGGATCATGGAGAAGCTTTCAATAAAAAGTTTTCCTAACAATAACTTTTTACATATTTTTCTAATTCATACTATTTGCAGTCAAAAATACAATTTTATTTTTGAATATTCTTAACGCCTTCTTATTTTTGAATAGATTCTTAACGCCATTTTAAATCAAAATGCTCATAAAAAAATTTCTGAAACGTGGCAGTTTTCGAGATATTTGAAATTTTGTTTTAAGAACACAATTATTTTGTTTTATTGCGACTTGCGACTCTATCAGCAACAATAGGTTTTTAAAAAGGCCCATAACATTTTCTGTAACTTTCCTATTGACATCAAGGCGGTTTTGTAAACCATTTGAAAGCTATTCAAAAACAATCAAAATATTATTCAACTTTAGGGTCTTATGATTGAATCATATTTTGGTTGTTTTCATGTAGCTTTCAAATGGTTTACAATTTCGCTTTGATGTCAAAGGGAAAGTTATAGGAAATGTTATTGGCATTTTGAAAAACCTATTGTTGTTGATGGAGATACGTTGGAACGTGACAATGATGAGCATGAAGTTACTTCCTCTTTTCGATGTAATGATTCTCCTGATCAAAGTGACTAGTTCGTTGACAGCAAAAATTGAAAATCTACATTTGTTGGTACCAATACTTGTTCTATAAATACAAACGATTACAACTACTTGATTTCTAAACAGTTTGTTGGTAAACTCTTTGGGAAATCATCAATGTTCCTCCGTTTTACGGTACCAACTGTAGACGTACGAGCCCAAAGGCTTCCAGAATCCTATTACTCCTATAGTATCTTTGGAAGTTCAGGCATGGAACTGATTCCAGGTGAAATTCCAATGCCGAAGCTCACCACCAAAGCCCAAGGTAGTAGTAGTAGTCCCAGTAGTTTGATACAGCCAATTGCTTCAAAAATCTTTCTTTCAAAAAAAAAAAAATGCTAAACTGTACAACTTATAAAAATAGCTCTAACTGACCCCTTCGCCATGCTCTTAATAAAAGTCAATTATCCTTTTATATCTATCAATTCCTAGCATAAAGGTAGTTGTAGAATTGTTCCTCTTAGTCTCAAAAGGAAAGTTACAAATAGATACGTGGCCCATCAAAAAAAAAAAACGAATGCAAGAAAAGAAGTAGTTTCTGACATTTTTTCATTTTTTTTGCATGGATTTCCATTACTATGGACTTCAAATGTCCATAGTACCAGAGGTTTCTAAAACAACAAGCAAACCGGAGACGCAATTACCCCCCTAGTTCACTGTCGCGACTACTCATCACCGTAGTACCTACCGCAGATTTCTGCGGCAATTTCTCAAAATTGTATGTCATCATCATTACAGTCTTGTTTGTAAATATATTTACGACCCATCTGACGCACTTCTCTCTCCCTGTCTCTCTGTTGTTTTGGCAATGAAAAGTATTTCTGAACCCAGCACACAAATTGTGTCAAATGGCAAACTGTTGTCCATGGTGCTCCAACGACGAGGAAGTCTCGTCAGCCGCACTACACCCGGAGATGTTTGATTTAATAGGGAACACATGTGCTCCGGCGAGGCGATGTCCCATTAGCTAATTTGGTAACATTTTGTCATTTGTCGCACGCCGCGGCCCAGGCCCATCAGGTTTCGGTTCGCCGATTCGTTCTAAAAATGTGCCGAACAAGCGTAGCAGGAAAATTTTGGATCGTCTTCATTATATGTAGGCCCACACGAGGCGACTTACCGCTGGTTACTAAATTACCGGCAAATTTTGGGAAATGATCGTGACATTTTCCTCGCCTGACGCTACGCTTTTTTATAGCCTGGATAGGTTCATAGAATGAGTCAACGGATTTTTTGTTTCGACTTTACCAAGAATCACGGTGGGAGGTGAATCGTTAGAAGTTTGTTCACAAAGCGGAGAAAACGCAAAAAGAGTGTGATTCTTCGCCCGACCAACCGACTGACACAAAAGTTACGGTCGAACAGCTGCGTGGTCGGTTTGGGTAAATCATCCACTATTCATTAGTATATTAGTTTATTTAGAAATATGACAAGACTGTCACATTGTGAACAGTCTCAGGGGGGATTTCGAGTGCGAAAGTCAAGCGCTTGTGAGGATTTTACGGGTTAGTCAAAGGCTAAGCGAGTCACTACAACAGCTCATTTGTTTTGATCGTGGAACGTGATGTTTAATGGTGGGAGTGAGCTAAAAGATCCAAAATGTGTTCCTGCTCTAAGCTATCTTGTTAGTATAAATGATACACAATTTAGATTGCCGAACAAAGTACTAAGCCCAGTTGAGATGATTTAATTAATCGAACAGTACTTGTTTTTTATGTTGAACCAATATCATAGTTGTTTAATAACGTTAAAGGTGTTATTGGACATTTACATAACTTATTCCGAAGACCACTTCGAAAAGGTGTCCAGTAGATTTCCCAGAAAAAAATGAATTTTTGAAAACTCAATCGGCCCACCTTTGAGTCGATTGCTAGTCTGACCAGAAGTACTCACACCAAATTTGAAGCAAATCGGACAAGTTTAGCTAGCGGCACTGGCGGCACGTGCCCCCTCCTATTCGACCAGAAACTGTTTTGGTAAAAAGATAATTGCATTTTCCTACTTCGACATGCTAATATTCTAGGAGTGATCAACAAGGTGATCAGTTTGTTTTGTTCTTTGTAACAAAACCAAGTAAAAGACAATTAAATTTGGTATTAAACAAATTTCGAATTTTTGCAAGTAACAAGCAAAGTATAGTTCTACTAGGGTTGTGGTACTGGTAGGGAAATTATGGTTAAAACCGACACCTTAAGCTTAACACTTTTTCTAAGTTGCCACAAAACCAATAAAATTATAATTTTTATGCAGAATTCTTCTTCAGAAAATTCTTAACAAGACTTAATTTTTTCAGCGCTTCAAAAAATTAATTTCATTAAAAAATATTGGTTGTAAAACTTGGAAAACAAAGTGACTTTTTGTAAGCACTGCGGGTAAAACCGACACCCCATAGGGGTAAGATCGACACCCCCTTTAAGTTATTTTCTCTCCACTTTATTAAAATCTTTATCTTTATTAAAAATGAGATATATGCGTGATTAATAAAGTGTGAGTATGTATGATGCAAATATGTGCTTTTTATTGCTTCATCATGTAGTGAGGGGAAGAAAGTTCGAAAGCGTAGTACTATAAATAAGAGTATTTTATGCTATAGGATTATTTATTGATATGAGTATTTCCAAATAATCCTTGCGTACATCATTGCAACCTCCAGTGTCATTTTATTTCATAAGAGAAGATTTTCAAGCGCTCTACGTTCTGCTAATTGGATTCATTCACTTATAAGTGACACACACACTTCTTAGTAAAACTATCTTTTTCAGATTTGATTTTTCGGACTCTGATCATCAACGATCTATTGGGGTATACATAATATCATTGTCTCATTGTGATAAAATTCGTCTATGACAAACCAAGAGAACACTAGAAATTCGGTTTGATGACCTTTTTGCAGAAATAGCAAAAGCTTCGTCAGAATCAGATAAGCAAAAATTCCAATCTTTGATTTTTAAAGAGACTTACAAGAAATAAACACAATAAAAGTATTTCTGTGTATTTCTGCTAATACTATAGTGTTCTAAGAGGCTAATTGAAGTGTCACAAAGATCCCCAGTATTTTGAAATGAATCGCAACTATACACAACCATCTTAACAGAGTGTCGGTTTTACCCTAACCATAGGGTGTCGGTTTTACCCCAACAGCGCACATTTTTTTATAAAAGCAATTAAAAATATTGAATTTTTCAAACTCGTCTTCAATGCACCTAGTTGATCATAGGACAGGCCTATAATAATAGGTACTGAAAAATGGGGTGATTTGAAAAGCTTTCGTTCGATTAAAACCTTAAAATCTACCAACGAAATTTTGCATCCAGACGAGTATGAACGCTGCTGTCGAATGTTTTGTTAATTTTTATGGCATTCGGCGCACTACCGTAAATCCAATTTTTCTTCAAATGCTCTAAATAAACGTACTAATAATATTGTATCATTATGAAATGAATAAAAATTTGATTTCTAGGAAAAGTTGTGGGGTGTCGATTTTACCCACAGTGTCGGTTTTTCCCACAATTCCCCTACCGAAAATCCGGGAATCCCGACGGGCTCGTTTTGGTCCAATATTACCAACGTAGAGTAAAAATTTGACGAGCATCAAAATGCCATCGCCTCCAGAAATCTATCCGGTGATAATTGAAGTTAAATGACACACTCATCAGTAGAACAACGCAGTAGTTACACTGGGCGTAGAAAACGTCTTCAACAGTGATAGTTCGGCTACAATCGCTGATGCGCTGCACAGACTGAGAGTTCCCGAGTACTTCTATAGGGTTTTGAGAGGCTACTTTCAGAACCGGCAAGCGATGGAGTGCTAAAGCTGAGCCTCCCCAGAGGCGTGAATATTGTCGGTTTTTCGAACGACGTGGTGCTTCAAGCTATCGGCGAATCACTATAGGAAATGGAAGTACTCGCAACGGAGGCGTTAGATGCTGTGGAAGATTAAGATTGGATGCGCGAGAAAAAGCAGACGTTAGCTCACCACAAAACCGAGATGGTGTTGATAAGCAACCGCAAGGTAGTGTAGCAGGGTTCGGCCGGAGAGTGTATCATAAACTCAAAGCGGGAAGTTAGACAACTAAGAGTAATGATAGACGACCGACTTAGCTTTAATAGCCACATCGATCACTCATGCGGAAGGGCCGTAAAAGTGATCTCGGCACTACCTCGGATCATGCCCAAAAATTGGGCGGTCAGCGGCAGTAAAAAGCGACTACTGGCGCAGGACCTGCATGGATAACGGCACTGCAGACGAAGAGGAACACATCTTTGCTGAACAGCACGTTCAGGCTGATGGCCCTGCCTAGCGGTATCGAACTATCTCGTCAGAGGCAGCCTACGTGATAGCAGGAACGAATCCCATAAACCTTCTATTCGAAGAAGGTAGCGAGTGTTAAAGGGATCGAGGCACGAGAGGAGTCTGTAAACAAGCCCCAGCTGATACCTTAAACAAGTGGCAACTTCAGTGGGATAACGTAGTAAACAGTAGATGGACACATCGACTAGGTCTATCCCTTTCGGAGTGGGTGAACAGTTCTTATCTGGGCATGGCTGTTTCAAGAAATAGGTTCTGCCACGCGAGATCGCCATACTGCATCGCGCGCGCTGATGCAGAGGAAACGTCTGAGCACGTGGTCTTTGAATGCCCGCGATTCGAGCACGAGCAAAACGAAATGAGAACCATTGTCGATGAGGACGTTAACATGAACAATATTGCTCAAAGAATGTGCGCGGACAAAGAAAAATGGGACACGAAGAACAGAACAGTTGTTCAGATCATGTCAGTGTTGCAACGAAGATAGTGAGAGGAGCAACGACCAGCAACGTAGCAGTACACGGCTTCGGATCATCGAGGCACCGATGAATCGAAAGTTACACTTCAACCGGAATCGCCGGACCGACCTTGGCACTCGACAAGTCAGTCTGCTGAAGAGAGAGAAGGTAGACAGGCAGGCGCGACCGGAGTAGGCTAGATCCACCGCTGGGGACTAGACTGAGCGCACGCATCCTCGACGATAGATCGCAGGACTGACCTTGGAATCTAATCGACCCTGTTTCGAGAGGATTTTCGACGTCGGGAAATTTCTCTGTCGGAGAAGGCTGGGCCCACTGCCAGGGATTAGCTCGAGTAGATCGTGAAGTAGCACCGGCAAAAGGTCGTCAGAGCGCCTGTGAACTGGAAATTAACCCCTCACCTAGAATCACAGGATCGGCCTCGGAATATGCCCGGGTAGCATCGGTTTCGGAAGATCTTCCATTGCCGGGGAACTCTTTGTCGGAGTAGGAAAGATCCACCGTCGGGGACTATTCCGAATAGTCCGCACCGAATCGCCGGCTTGAATCGTCGGGGAACTATCATCCATCCGGAAACGCTGGATTGGCCTCAGCCTTCTGTCGGAATGCAAGAATAACGCGTTCGTCAACGGTTGCGGGAGACATTCTTTCGTCGGTGAACTCTCCGCCGAGGCTAACTTCACCACCGAAAACGACAAACCACCACTATAGGGTCGTCGGGGTACCAGTGAATCAGAAGCCACCCTCCAAACAGAATCACTGGATCGACCACGGCATCCAACTCCCTTCGAACTAGTCATTTCAAATGGAATCCGGGGGTTCAGGTAAATGTCGAACTCCTTGGTAGAGGTTTGAGGAGTAGGGTTCACAGTTATCTTCTCTGTTTAGAGTCCCTCACTCTGGCATACAATGCACAGTGGTCCAGAATGCAAATTTAGCAGGAATTTTGAGATTTTGCTAAAACTAAACAACTAAGCCTTATTAAGTCTTTGGAGAAGTTTTTGTAATTTATGAGCCCCCTCTTTTTGTTAAAACAACAGTTAGGGTGGTTCTAATTTTACCAAGATCAAAAAATTAACTTTTTATTCATTCTAGTTAGAGTCAAACCATCCTCAGCGAAGTTGTAGAACGACAAATTTTGGAAAAGTTTGCTGAAGACATGTAAGCCTTATCTGTTATACTTCTTATTTTACAATAAATTTAAAGTCGGAGCTTAGGGTGTTTCTTCGAAATACAATTTTATTCCAATAACTTTTGCTGTATTCATTAAAAACTGAAGTAGTCTTCAGACAACTTTAAGATTGTTTCAAGGCGAATAATTTGTTTCATGGCACTATATATCAAGCTATTTCCGTTGAAAAGTTATGAGCACTTTTTCGCCAAAAATGGGGTTGTTTTGAATAACAATATCACTCATTTAGGGCAAATAAAAGATAATTCTTTTTGAACTATAAATAACGTCATGATTAGAGTTATAATTGAGCAAAAACATGGCGAATACAATATTTTTAAAATTTCATAAAATTTATTTAAAAAAATCTATTTTTGAAATATTAAGTGCTTATATCTATTGAACAATAAAAGCTAGAGTTTTGATGTATTAGAAGAAAATGTTCGTCTTCAAAAACTCTGAAAAACATCTGAAGGATAGGTTGTAAAAAATGAAAACTGAAAAAGTTATATTAAAAATTTGGTTTTCCATGAATTGACTCTTTGTAATATGTTTAAATTACTTTCACGGTGAACAATATAAAAATGTAGTTTCGTTTTCATGATAAAATATTGCACTTTACAATACTTTTCTACTATTTTAAATAGTGGGTAGGGTGGTTCTAAATTTTTTAAAATCGGAAGAATAACTTTTTAATGATTCGAGATAGAGTTTCGCTGTCTTCCACAAAATTGAAGATAATGAAATTTGAAAAAACTTTGTGGAAGACACTGAAACTCTATGTCGTGTACTTTTCTTTTTACAAGAAATTTACCAAAAAAATTAGGGTGCTTCTTAAAAAATGGTTTTCTTTGTATAACTTTTGCAGTTTTGATTTGTCATTAAGATCACTTTAGAAATACTTTCAGATATTTTGAAGGAGAACAATTTGTCTTAATGTATTGAACCTCTAGCTTCGCTCGTTAGAAAGTTATATATACTTTTTACTAAAAATAAACAATTTTTTGAGTAAATATTGCAAGATACAAAAAATATCGTATTTGCCCTTTTTTTAATGATCTTCACTACAAAGCATGCTATTTTATATGAAAGCAACAGTATTAAATGTTGTGTGCCCGAATCGAAGATAATTCTATTTGAAAATGTTATATTTTTTATATAAAAGTTCCAATAACTTAAAAACGAAAAAAGTTAAGTAGTTGGTGTTTTAAAGCAAATTATGCGCTTTAAAATAATCTTCAAGGTGTGTAAAGGGTACTTTAGCGTAAAATAAAAACTTCAGAAGTTATATAAATAAAACCGTTTTTTAAGGAACACCCTAAAGCTTACATTTGAATTTCTCGTGCAATGGAAAATATAAAAGCTAGAGCTTGAATGTCTTCAGCAAATTTGTCTAAAATGTGTTGCTCTACAACTTCATCGGAAACAGTAAAGCTTTATCTCAAACCGTTAAAAAGTTCTATTGTAAATATTGCTAAATTTAGAACCACCCTAGCATCGGTTTAAACAAAAAGAAGGGCCTTGCAAAGTACAACAACTTTGCCAAACATGTTGTAAGGCTATGTCATTTAATTTTAGCAAAAAAGTTATAATTCCTGCTAAATTTGCATTCTGGACCACTGTGCAATGGACGAAATCGGTAGTATGGTCGAAGTATTGAACGTGTGCTGGGTCGGCGTAAGAGCTTTACCACAAAGTAAAAAAAAACACACATACAACAGACCCCCATTGTCGACCATTGAAACAAGTCCTTGCTGTTATGACAGCTGGCTTGATTTGGCCATCAAGTAATTGGGCCGTCATGGAACTGCTGATTTTCTTGCGACAAGAACAGTTCCCTTGTTAAACCATTTGTTTCGAGAACAAATTTTTATCTACTAGAAACCGTGAGCAGCCTTGTAAAATTCGAGCCCTGGATTTATTTGAAATGGGTTGTCGCATAAACTTCATTGTCGATCAATACACATCCATCAAATTTCGCCAGCACTTGGTCGTACAGCTAACGGGCCCGGGTTCTGGCCAGTTTCTGTTGTTTGGGGCTACTGTTAGGTCGTTTATTTGCTCGGTGACATTTGTAGCTTCCTCAAAGACGGATTCGCCGCACAGTTCAGTGTTTAGTTTTTTGCCGTAATGGCATAGATTTTTAACGAATAAACTAAAAATCAATTGTCCTAAGTGACTTCCTTGAGTGAAACCTATAGGTATTTCAACTGAGATTAATCGAGTTACTCTAACCCTTCAAAGGCTGCGTTTAAATATTGGATTTTAATCAATTATGGCCAACGAATGAGAATCGACGCTTCTCAACAGACTGACCTTCATTGAATCTGGTTGAATCAACACTTATACTTGAACTTGTGCTAGTTGGTCTCTGATTTCGTTTTCTGCGGTTTTTCTGAAAATACTAGCTCCAATATGAATGTTGGGGCGATGTTGGTCAGAAAAATTACCCATGACATCAAACAGAATTTCTATTTGTGTAATCAGTGAAAGTAAGCTGAAAATTCATTGAAATGTTGAAATTTCTTATTGATAACCAAGCAAGTATTCAATTTGATGTTTTGCCGAGGAAAAATAAATAAACAAAAAAAGCGCAACAAAATGAGAACAAACTTCGATATCTGATATGTCAATCATAAACTGAAATTAAATTGGTATTTAAATTTGAAGCTAATATTAAAATATTATTTCGTTTTTCTGTAAATGCTTTCTGAGTCTGTATTGCTAACAGACCTGATATAGTGAAACCCTTCATATCACCCATTGTATCCTGATCGATTGTGTAAAATTGGGCTCGACTATCTGGAAAACAAAAATATTCAGCACGTGTTGTTTATGTTAACAAAATCAATAGCGAAATGGACTCCCTGACGATTAGTAGAGAAAAAAGAATAGTGATTGCATTCAAGGATGATGTGATTCGCCCAATTCGAATATCTCTAAGTTCGAACCGTGTTAAGAATTAATTTTACAAAATTCGACACTTTTTTGTCAGAAAGGTGTGTCCCCCCTTTGCCAACCGGCTGGAGCCGCCTATGGCTACCAGACCAACGTGCCTGAAATTTTGTTTCGACAATTTACATGGAGAAAACACTAGCTCGCAATTTCACCGCTAGGTGGCACTGTATGCATCGTATTATCACTGTAAGTTACAATAAGAAATGTCTTATAGCACTAGAACCAACTTTCAATTCCCATTTCTAAAAAAAAACATAACTTTTAGTAAGGGATTATCGTTTCAATTTTGTCTAATTAGTGTGGACAGCAGACTTGACTAGCATAAAAAATATCAGTTACCAATGTAGCTCATCGTGTTATTCACAAGCGTGTTGTTTCAATTAATTTTTTTCAGTTTTAATTGGTGCTGGTCAATAGCGGAGTAACAACCACGGGGGGAATTCTTATTCTTATGTAAAGTTAAATTGCATATTTTCAATGCTAGTCAAGTCCTGCATGCTGATTAACACCGCCGCCGGCAACGTCCGCATGTAGATCTTCTGCGGAAGGAAGGAATGTTAGTCCGGTACATGTTGCTGTTAGTGACCGAGGAATCCCATGCATCTCCATATGTATCTCGGGAAGGAGAAATTTGTTAGTAAGTATGCAAATAGTGTTATAAAATAATAATTGCTCTGGGTTGCCGGATGCCAAGAATTTTGGAGATTTATCATTTGTTGTATTAATAATCAACTTAAACTCCGAATAGCTCACTAATTGATTGGGTGAATTTCTTGTGAAATCTGTTGACTTTTAATTTTTTGGCGGAGATCGTTCCATTAAAAGGCTCTATAATGTGTTCCTGTGCATGACTTACTTGTTGTTATGATAACGACTGTTTATAATAAGGAAGTGTAAGTATTAGATAAGTATGAGAACCTTATAGATAGTTAACAATATTGCAGTTCTGAAAACAGATAGAAAATTTACGATCTATGTAGGCAAAAATTAATAGATCGTTATTGAATCTAACCAGTAAAACTAGACAATTCCTAAACCAATGAAACAAAAAGTATATACATACTTAAACTTCCACCTGTTAGAGAGAATGCATATTATTATTTCTACTTGTTAGAGGGAATGTGAGTAAAAGAAAACCTAATGATTCAATTACCGAATCTAAAAGGGGCCTCTATTTGATGCATTTTCGAAATAATCGATTTGTTCGTGTCTGGAAAAATTGAACGTAATCCGAAATAAATAGGCGAAAGTTTTTCGCTTTCTCAATCCCAATCACTCTCGGAAATCATCCACGACATCTACTTTGTATCTTAGCTAAATTTGTTGGAAAAAAAAGCAGAATCAGGTGGGATTTAGTTGAGCCTAGTTTAGATGAATTGTCCATAGTAGCACATTGTATTGTCCGAATGCGTGAAAATTCGCAATGAATGAAAAAAAAAAACTCAATCAAGAATCGTAAAATCACAGGAAAATCTTATCGCAGACTTGAATGGTAAACTAACGATTTATTCCCAGAACGTCCGAGGCCTATGCACATAAATCGATGAAGTTTTCCTAGCAATCTCTTCTTTTCATTACGACAAAATTGTTCTCACCGAGACCTGGTTAGATGGTAGGATTCATTCTCGTCAGGTTTTTGGCGATGTATATGCTGTTAATATAGTTTTGTGAACAGCCGTAAATCACGCGGAAGGTCTCATCGCCGTATCTACTGCATTGCATAGTTTCGTCGATCCAACACCTGTTGACGATTCGCTTGTACAATTGTTCCTTAAACTGGAGCTTCATGACTAGGGTGACCATATCAGGCGAGAAAAACCCCAGAACAGTCAAAAGGGGTCTCCCTCCACTCTCCTACGTGGCGAAATTTTCCTTCCGTTTTCGGAAGTCATAAAAAATTTCTAGGATTTAAACAGATGCGGTTCTTCTTATAAGCGCAAACAGCGCAAGTATCAACCTGTTGTTGGAGAAAAACTCGTCGTCATCTGCGAAGGACCGGTGAGGAATCTTAAGCACTAATTACATGACATTGAAGTAAAACAGAAACATCAACGGTCCCAACTAGCTTCCTTGCGCTATTCCTGACGTAGATGTAAATATGGGTGCCTGGCAATCTCCTATGACCACAATCATCTCTCGATTTGTAAACGACGATCGAAATAGCTGCAAGAACTACTGTTAATTCTAAATATCTCTGTTTAAGCAATTGTTGTTGCGAGGGTCAATTAACAAAAGCGGCCAATAATATAAGTTTAAGCGCGACGTTCTATACTTTCTTTTTATGTAGAAAGTTAGACGCGGCAGTTTAGTCGCTGTTCAATGTTCGGGAGTGAAGCCATGTTGGTCGTCGATTAGATACTACTAGCATTGAGCCTGGTAGTGGTCCCATAATAACCAGCTCAAGATTGTATAGTAACTCACGATAATTATTGATGACGAACCTCTTTCGTATTGTATGAGCTCGAAACAAGTTCATGAGACAGCTTCTCAAAGTTTATCAAATCTTCATTGGACCTGTGTTAGGCCGATGACATGCTTACGCGATTTGCGATGCGGTAGCGGTAAGCGAAGCGAATGCGTTTGACCTGCGGCCTAAGGCCGATGACAAGCTTAAGCGGAAAGCGAAGCGTTTGCGGACGCGTCTGAGCACTTTACATAGTGTTTTGCCACGTTCGCCCCGCTTTTACTATGACAGTATTACGCGTTCTACATGCACACACCAAAGAGATAGGTCAAACGCATTCGCTTCGCTTACCGCTACCGCTTCGCAAATCGCGTAAGCATGTCATCGGCCTTAGTCTTAATTAAAGGTATTATACATTGCTCCCGGCAGGCTTCGAGTCCATCATTTTGTTAGTGACGAGTGCTTGATTTTGCGCCTGTAGTTGCAAATTCCTTGCTAGATCAACCGTTTCATGGGTTAATTTATCGATGAAAATAAACTTGATTTTTCTAAGGACATTACTTCGTTCTGTGGCCAGATGAACTTTTGTACAGCAATCTGCCTGCAATCCATTTTGATGTCGATTCCATAGTCCACGAGAAGACATCCCCTGTACTTCATCAGAATTATCAGATCATTTACATGATCTCGAACAACTGTAAAAAGTATTGTAGTCTAGATAGTTAAAATCGAAAGCGATCAACTTTTGATTTGGTATCAGTATCTATATTTGACCTCGTTCAAGCGAAAAAAGCTAATTCCGAGATTGCAGCTAGAATCACCATCTCTCCTATGAAATAATTTAACAATTTTTATTGGTTACCCACTGTGGGTGTTCCGTTTGTAGCGAAAATTCTCACAGGGTTAAAAGAGCAAAAGTTTATGAAAGCATTGAACCGAAGTTAAAAATTGAGAAACCGTATGGAACGTCCTATATACCTACATATATTCCAGTGGCTGTAGTGTAATGTTCCGGTTGTGAAACACCGAGGCTAGCAACAACGCCGACACTGGCTAAACTCTATCGCCTTTCGCTTTCCCAGTCGTAAATCGCGTATGGAGTACTGTTTTTGATATTCGATACTCCCACGTTGAACGGAATTTCCCGCCCTCCAGCTTATCCGGTGGTTTTCATTCTCATCCCGCCGAGCGCCCCTACTAGCAACCGCAGTATGTATAGAAGTAGAAGTTGCTGAACGGTTTCAATTTTCCTATTGAAAATGCTGTCACGCGTTGCCGTTTTGAAGTGTGCTGCTATAAATATGATGCCACTCTTGGTCGTCACAACACTTTTCATCACACACCACAGCGATGCGAGGACTGTGGGAAACGGATAGACTACTTCGATGTCTTAACTTGGTCGTGTTTCGTGGTCGATTGAGGATATTAGAATATTAAATATTATTGCATGTGCTTTTTAAACAAGCAAACAATCGTACAGTTCTTCAAATCTCACAATCGATCATTACCGAATCCAAAATTAAACACCACTTTAACAAATTTATGTTTTCACTGGAGTAATCTAAATAAAACAATGCAGTCACTTTCTTGCCTTTCTGCTATTGTCGTTGTTATTGTCCCTGACGGTTGAGTGCTTAAAATAAACCAAAAGGCGCGGAAAGTGACACGTTTTCGGAGTGGTTATGGAAATTGAAGACAATAAAGTCGGCTTGCGGTCGGAACGCAGCAAACCTCGAGGAAGACACAAATGAGTGGAAAAACGGCTAATTCGTTGGGGTGGGGTGGCTTGTGGTTGTGAAAACGGTAGCTAGCTTATGTTGCGTGTGATGTTTCGGCTTTTGAAGTACGGTAGCTGCTGTTGCTGCTGATGATGATCAGCTTTGTCGGGTGAAGTGTCACCGATTTAAAGATTTACGGTCTATTGTGGTTTATGACGAGACAAGTTTCGTTTTTTCATGCTCGAACATAATTATGCGGTATACTTTTGTTCTGCTCGTAGCACCAGTTTATGGCCCGCGATTATTGGCTCATCTTTGAGGTATTGATTCGTGCCGAACGAACGAAGACGTAAATGAACTGCTACGTGAAGAGTATAGGATTTCGACATGAACCGCAAAGTGAGATGATGAGTGATGGCCGATGGGGTGTGTATGAATTTTATAACTCAATTTACAGTAACGTTTACTAACACCGTATCATAATGGATGGGTCTTAAATCAGTTGTGCTTATATGCATTCATAACATTTTTATATTATGATGTATTCCTATAAACTTGCGTGTTTGCGAAATTGCTTCGGACACTTTTCAAAATTTAGTTCAAACAAAGGTTTCGACACACAAGAATCAATCAACTCTTCTAATCCCATTTCAATTATATTCTCATTTCGGAAAAATAAAAAATCCGTTTGCATAATCAACATTTATATTTATATATTGGTTCATCTTTTATTAAAGGCTAATAACTTTGTTGCATTCCTTTGTTGTGTTTAATGTTCCATCAGGACTGATGTCCTAAGAGATCTCTCTTGTATTTTGAACGGGATGCATGAGATACAAATACCACGCGCATTGCATATGTTGCATATATCTGATAACATTTTTACCAGAAATATACACCTCTAAAAATTCCCGCGCCCGAAAACTTTCGGTCGCTGTCAAAATTCGCTTCGACGTACCTGATTTGGCAGGCCATATGCACTTGTAGCAAACGTAGTGAACCATTTGTCGTTGCCGTGTTGAGACAGCTTGATCTAAAACCGTTGTTTGGTCTAATTTACTTAGCTAATTCCTCGAATTTTGTGCCAAACGAAATGAACCCAGAAAACTGTCCGGAACTCCCAAGTAACTTTTAAAGTTTTATAGCACACTACCAGAGTAATCTAAGTTTTATGAGCTCCTCTGAAAGTGTCATAAAACTTCAGTTGCTCTGTCCGTTCGAAGAGCGAACTGCAAAAGATTAAAGGCGAAGCGGTCAAACTGCCAAGTGTTTGCGCCAGCTAAAGGATTGTATTTATGCGAGGAAATGAGGCTTCACTGTGGTACAAGACAGTTCGGTATCTCAACGAGTCAGGTAGCTGAGCGTGGCGGAACAGTTTGTTGCGTTTGGTTAACAAAATCGCAGTTGGGTTTCTAAAAGATTCTCACTTCCTGAACTCAACAGTTGTGTTCATCTAATAATTGTATCAGCCTACATATAGTTCAAACCACCAACGCATTAGAGTTAGCGTCTAGGGTTAGTATCAAGAGTTATCGCCAATAGTCAGTAACTATCACTACAATGGGTGAATTTCAGATATACATCTCAGTTCCATCGCTTAGTTTAACTGTGCACGTGCACACAGTTATTTCTACAGAATGTACCCCCTGAATTTAGCTGTACTAACCGTCACCAATAATCTGACAGCACTATAGATATTGATGTGGCAAAAATACTGATAAAAATGAACAGGAAACAACTGCACAGGCTCTGATAGCGGGTATTAATCGCAAATTTCGGGCATTTTGCATCCCAAAATTTAACCGACGTATATAAGCTGAAATATATACATATACTGAACTACTGTGAAACTATGGCTTATCTTTAATAACTGTAGCCGATTTACCAACCAATATTAAGTATTGAAATGATTATCGGCTTACCCTTTATTATAATTAGTTCAAACTAACATCCCATGCCAGCTTTACCGAATTGCCCAACTGTGTATTTTCAGTTTCGACTGCCGAATATTGCAAAACCCATTTGATAGGGACCATTCATAAATAACGTAACACAAAAATTGCCCAAAATTGACTCCCCTCTCCCCCATGTAACAAATTGTCACAAATTTCTCTATCCCCTCTCTCTTATTACGTAACAAATTCCTTGAAATTAACGTTCTAGTTTACTCCCCCTCTCCCATATGTAACAATATGTCACAATTTCTCGGACCACCTCCCTTTCCCCCATAAAAGCGTTATGTAATTTGTGAATGCTCCCATATTCGTTTTCTGCGTAAGGAAATTGGCGCATGTAGTTTTATTTACGGGGAAATATTCTACAAAATTTGTATAAGTGGAATATAAGGGCAATGGTTTCCAGTCTAAAGTAAGAAAAGAACATTACTGGAGATAATATTCTTAAGAGTTCCGTATCTATGTAACCGCCTATCAAGTAGAGATCAATGGCAACGCCATCCAGTTGAGTTTGACATGCATGGATCGGCAAGCGCACGAGGTTGGCAGTTTTAAAGACCCGCTGCTCGTGTCACTAAAATGACCGTTATTTCATTTCCATTTTCCTCGCATAGTGTTTCAGTTAACTATCTCTCACAGAAGCCATGCGAGGTAGAGTGTATTGAAGTGACAGACATATTGAGTACCATTTATTTTATATTGGTATGGTTAACGATTTTTCCTCCACCTTTCTGTTTCTTGTATGCAAAGTTAATTGTGTGGAACCCCCTGTTTGATGATACTAGCTCGTTGTTTGTAACAAGATGACCGTCATAACCGTATTTATATTGTAGATAAAATGATGATCAGTTTCTATTCCTCTTAGTAATAATTCGAATGAGTGAGAGATTTAGAAGAGAACTGTCTTACTGTTGTCAATTCATTGGAGTGAGAGCCGTAACTCATTAGGCATTGGTTACTGTTTTGACAGCTAACCGTTTCATTCTCTTTTGTCTAGTAGGTTTGCCATCAGTACCGTGATGGAGCTCAGCACGGGCTCTAAGTACTCTTTTGCAGAAATGCTGAACACAGCTATACCACCGACCATGATACATTCTTATGCGCTCTTGGGTTATGGATATTTTCGGAATGGTCTTGAAGAGTAGGTGCCAGAAATTGATTTTTGACGCTATTTTGAAATCAAAGATGGCGACTTCCGGTTTAGCGAAATTCGCTGTAACCCAATCAATATGGATATTTTCCGAATGGTCTTGACGAGTAGGTGCCAGAGATAAATAAATCTGCACCTTCCCCTCAAGGTTTTCCATGAAAAATTGATTTTTGACGCCATTTTCAAATCCCAAATGACTACTTCCGGCTTTGCGAGATTCTCTACAACTCAATCAACATGAGTATTTTTGTAATAGTTTTGACGAGTAGCAGACAAACGTCATATTAAAATTCTAGATGGCAACTACCGGTTTACCGAAATTCTCGCATGAAAAATCTAGGCAATCATCTAAATCACCCTCATATATAAGATCTAATCATAAACCAGCAAAATGCAAAAAAATTTTATGTGTTCATCCAAAAGAGTGCGGAATGGAAGAGAGAGAAGAAAGAGACGCATTTGGCGTGAGTTGGGGGTTTGAATTTCTTCAAATTAAACATATTGCTTAAATTTAAGTAAATTCAACTGTTTAATTAAAACTATTTGTACTACAACTTCAAAAAATAGCAATATTGATTGGGTAACAGCGAATCTCGCGAAATCGGAAATGGTCATCTTGGACTTAAAAATGGCGTCAAAAATCAATTTTTGGAACCAACTCGTTAAGATCATTCCAAAAATGCTCATATTGACTGGGTTATAGTGAATGTGGCTAACCCGGAAATCGCCATCTTGGAATTCGAAATGGCGTCAAACATCGATCTTTGTATCCTACTCGTCAAGACCATTCCGAAAATACCCATATAGCGAATTTCGCTTAACCGGAAGTCGCCACCTTGGATTTCAAAATGGCGTCAAACATAAATTTCTGGTACCTACTCTTCAAGACCATTCCGAAAATTGTTGCGGTGCGGGCCATAAGGAATCTTCCAGACCCGTCTCTGCCATCTTTCCGAAAATCTTCTAAGTCTTTTGCATTCAAAAGGACTTTTGAATATTTTTGCAAAAACCGCGTTAATTGGAAAATCCGCATAAAAAACCGCGTTAATTCGAAAATCTGCGTAAAAACCGCGTTAATTCGAAAATCCACGTAAAAAAACCTCGTAAAAAATCGCACAAAAAACCGCGTAAAAACCTGGGTGTATTTAAAGAATCTTAACTAATTACCGTAGTTCGGGCGCCACTTGATTGCTCCATCCCGGATAATGAAGAAGTCGACTTCTTCACTAAGGTAACTTCTTCACAGCCCACGCGTAGGAATGATCAATTTGCTTACACATATTCTTCGGCATTTCTCATTTCCAGCGGACACACGAAAATCTGTAGACTTCATGGAGAAAAGAAAGCATGGTTGTTGACTACACTCTACTGTTCCGAAGGTAGCAACGAAGCCTTGGGTTATGGGGATAGGTGGGGGTTTGAGGTTGCGCTCGTTGATGATAAATACCCTAAATTATGTCAATTCACTACACGTTGGATCCGCATCTTCGGCTTATTGGACTTGTGGACAGTGGTATATACGCTTGTGATGTTTATTTCGACATTGAGCATGTTGTCTGGTCGTGCGACAAGTTTTGTGGCACAAGGACTCACTTGTTGGATTCCATTTGGGCTCAAATTTTAAATTCAATAAATATTTCTGTGTGTGTACAAAACACGGATGTTTGGTCGAAAAATGGTATACATGAATTTCAGTTGAGTGCTATCTATCATAAGCTCGCCGAGTGGAGGCACCCAATTTTACTGCTTAAAACACATAAAAACCTATGCTCAGCGTGAAATTACGATGCGATGTTGTTCACGTTATATGTAGTGTTAACCCCTTCCCGCTTATGGTGTAGAGCACCATAACTTTAAACAGCTATAACTGTTGGTTCCGCCAAGATTTTATTACAGAAACAAATAAGTTTGATAACTGGGGCTATCAGCTTTCATTTGAGCATTCAGATTTGCTAATTAAATCAGCAAAATTGAAGTTATTGCAAAAGAATTGATTGGATTTCATTAGAGCAGTATTACCAAAGACAGCTTCAGTTAAAGTTAAAAACAATATTTATGAAAACTAATAATGCCTATCAATTTAGACCATCTCCTCTATCTTTTTCATGCAATTTGATTATAGTAAATATTGCAGGAGAAGTGTATTGAGAACTGGAATGTAATATTTGAATAGAATGTAGCACTGCGAAAAAAGCACATATCTTGATCAAAACAGTTTTTTTCGTGTTTCATGATCCCAACAATTCCAAGGAAAAATAGTTTTGGAACCCTGTACACAACAGAAGAAAGTTACTCAAGAAAAAATTAGTGTGTAGTCTAAAAATAGTTTCTTGTTTTGTAAACGTAGTTTTCGCATAATTTCAGGTTTTAACACTCGCGTTTTAAGAAATTTTGAATGTAAAATGAAGTTTGAAATATCAAAACAAAGAAAAATATCGTGTAATAATTGCTAGCAACAATCTATTGCAATTAATTTTAGCATCTCCTGCCATTTTGCAGTATAAAAAATCACATCACCTCGTGCTATACATACATTCACGTGCCTATGCTGGTTGTTATGTTTTATTCATTCCCCGCTAACATCATTAAACGCAATATTGAGCTTGAGCTTAAGCTTGTACGACCACCCCTGACTGCTACTCCTTTATCGATCTGTACTAGCTGAAGTTGCACAGGGAATCAGTAGATAATTATGCTTGGGAGTAGCGAAATATCTTTGAATGTGCAACTACAAAAGTTTATTGATCAATACAGGTGCCGGCCAGGCCCGCACGTAGATCGCGGAAGGAAACGGAAGGAATGTTAGTCCGATACTTGCTTTTGCTACAGGCCGTATATACTACTGCGCACTCCACAAGTATCACGGGAGGAGAATATTTGTTAGTAAGAGTATAGAAGTTTGGTTCTACTTCTTCATAGCCAAAGACCAGAGAGGTGACTATCTGGAATTGATATCGATCCATCATATTCATGGACCGGGGACCAACGGCTTTACTTCCCTTCTGAAGGAAGACGTGACCACAGAATTTTTTCACCTAAAAAAAATCTCATCTTTGTAGCTCAAAAGTTATCTGCTGAGAATATTTCCTTGTAGTTTCCTCGGTACCTACCACTTGGCTCTATGTGTAGGCTAGTTCTTCCGCCGAGGATTATATCGAGTAGATCGCGACGACACGGGGAGCTAATTGGAAACGGACATCGGTACCGGGAGAAATTCTACCGCCAGGGAACTCTCAGTCGGAGTAGGGTAGTTTTACCACCGGGAAATGTTCGAGTAGATTTCGATAAATTCTGGAAGTCGAATTAAGGTGAGTTTACCGCCGGGGACTATCCAAGTAGATCGCGACAAAGCTGAAAACTAAATGGCTCACGGAAGCCGAAGCAAGATAGCTCATTTTATCAGAAGCTAAATGGCTCATCGAGACGAGTCCAAAATAGCTCTCGAAAATGAGCGCTAAACGTCTCACAGAAACCAGAGCTAAATGGCTTGCGGAGTTTTATTGCTGTGTAATATCTGAGTGGAGTTCGGGGCAAAATAGCTCAAGTACGCAGAGGATAGAGAGAATGTTGAAGAGAAAGAGGAATGTCGAGAACTACATTGATGAATGGTAGTGCCATTTCATGGATCAAGCGAGAGGCTCTGAGTTAACTGTCGGATTAATAAGCAATACTTCGGTTTTCCATTTTATTTTGACAATAACATCCTCAGAATAATCAACAACAGTCATCAAACAACTTAAAGTAACTGCTGAAAACTCGTGAGCAAATGCATCTTTTTGTGCACTTCCAAAGTGAGTAGTGGATCAGTTCAGCCGAATGTCAAAATAGTTAACAGTTAACCGAGTAGTTGTTCGGCCCGAAAGCCGGTAGTCATTGGTGGTGACTTCGTGGATGTATCCTGCAGCAAACTCAAACCAAGTTAGGTGTCTGATTGTGCAATGAAGGTGCCGTTAGACAATTTCAGAGAGTCTGGAGGGAGCGGTTCTGAACCCCCCAGTACCGGTAAGTTACCGGTACTCGAATATTTTTTCAAAAGTTTCTAGAAACGTTTCAAAGTGAAATTGAATGTTCAAACTGATGTCTCATTGCAGCAGCAGGTATTTTTTGAATGCGGCACCTTCTTTTATTTCGAGATCTAGACCACTTTGAATTCAATAACTGCTAAGCGGTGCGACTTTCGTCTACTTCAACGTATGGTAAATGTAAGAAACCCTATTATCAACAGTAAATCGAAATGAGAATGTAAATCCGGGTACGTTGGTTGCATTCTCTCTCGGCATTATCGTTTTGCTGTAAATTGGTGCTGACTTTTATGCAAAATAAGACTCCGAAATTCCTGCTAACTATGGAATTTTGCTGAATTTTCCAATAACTAATGATTACAAATCATCCCATTTGAAGCTGTTCAGCAAGTCCAAAATTGTTAGTTACTAAATCGCTGTTCGTTCTTTTATAGATAAAGGTTTAAGCGCAAACTAAATACAAATATGGCTTAGGCCACAGTTTTATTATGCGCCACCCAGTAAATAATTGGAACCAATCAGAATGCGGCTAATAAAAAAATGAAAACAATTTTTCACGTCTCTTATGTGAATACTTTGAAATTTAGTACAAGGTGGTTGAAATTTTATTTCAACCAAATAGTGTAGAAATATAAACATATCGTTCAGTACAACGGAAGCTAGCAATGTTTAACTTCTACACTCCAAAAAATTATGAATTTTATTATTAACGTAATTGCAAACATGACACAATTTAACAACCTGTAATTCTTAAAATGACGAAACATTGCCGTGTTCCGTTTAATTTTACATGAAACATATACTTTACATGCGCAATAACATAAAATTACACCTACTGCCATTGAAAACAAACACCATATGTTGAGTAAAATTACACGATTTACAAAAATCAACGTCATCTTAAATTAAAACCAAACGTAAAACTAAGTCATTTTTGATGCTCGTACATGTCAGGGTCAGAAGACGTAAATTTACACGATTTTTTCTAGGTGTGTAGAATTATTATGATGATGGTCCCACCTTATTTCCCCACAAAGGCGTAAGCTGAACGATTTATGTAGAATATAATTCATAATAATTAAAAGCCACCTTGCAGACCGATATTTGGAAACAGGTCCACCAATAGGGTCTACATGTATTTCATAAAAAAATAAACCCTAGAGTCTATCATTGACGTCACATTCTGCAGTCCTTCCATAACGACGAACATGGACTGGAGAGTGTGCGAGCAGTATACCCATATTGACCACCAGGCAATTCACTATCGTATCGGTCAGCCGAACTCTACTGCAGCACGGAGAAGGACGACTAACAAGCGAAAGTGGAAGACGGAAGCCTTCAATAAAGACCTCTTCGTTGATACACTTGGGCCAATCAACTAAGCCGAGAACGTGGTTGCGGGTGATCTAATAAGTAGGATTATGACGGCTTGTGACGGTACAAAGCCGCGAAAATAGGAGCCGCTCAATAGATGGCCTCCAGCTTACTGGAATAACGAGACGCTCAGCATACTACGCGCTGCTTGTCTCAGAACCAGGAGGCTGGATTGGAGAGCAGGATCGGAGAAAGGGAGATGAGCTCAAGACGGCGTTTCGGGAAGCTAGGGTCGCTTTGAAACAGGAGATTAGCAATCCCCTTTACCGTAAGAAACTGTACCGAGAAGTAGCTGCCAATCCCTGGGGGACGCGTACTAAGTTTTGATGACAAAGATGTAGGGTCCGTCGGCGCCAATGTGTCCTAGTAAGCTAAAAATTATTGTTGAGGGTTTCTTCCCGAACCACGATACAACTACCCGTCTACCGATACAATATGGCGAAGAAGAAGAAAGAACAAACACGGACGATCGGGAAGTGACTAACGACGAGTTCACAGAAGCGTGAACTGTCCCAGATGCATTACAGATTCCGCAAAGGAGTATCGAGAGTGGAGGCAATTCGGACAATGCGCGAGAGTGCAATGCCAGATCCTGAAGAGCTACTTCCAGAACAGAGTGCTGCTGTACGAGACGAACGAAGGGCAGAAGTCAATGCGAGTCACAACAGGCGTTCCGCATGGTTTTAACTATTTGGAACGGGATGTTCGGTAGGGTATTGACACCGCGATTACACAGGTAAGTAAAACTGTTAGGTTTCGCGGATGACATGTCACTAACGTTGATGGGGGAGGCACTTGAAGCAGTGGAGGCGTCGGCGATAGAGACAATAGGTGCGATCGAGTGTTAGACGCACGGGGTCAAGCTACAGATAACTCACCACAAGACGGAGGTGTTGTTGGTAAGCCAATGCAAAGCAGTTCAGCGGATGCAGATCGACCACCTCGGTAGGCACATGTACATGATCGAATCGAAATGTGCACTGAAGCAATTTGGAATGATATTCGACGTCTGCTTGAGTTTTAGTAACGTCGCCTACGCCTGCGAAAGATCAACGAAGGCATCGAACGGAATAGCGAGGATCATGCCAAAAGTAGTTCACCCAAGAAGCAGCACGAGGCGTCTTCTATCTGGTGTTTCGTCATCGATACTGCAATATGGGGGGTCAGCCTGGGATGCGGCGCTGAAAACCAAGCAGAGCAGAACGTTCTGGTTGATGGTCGTACGAGTCCCGAGCGCGTACAGAACAATACCATCGGAGGCTGTATGCGCTATCGCCGGGATGATTACAATCTACATTACCCTGGCGGAAGATATCGAGTGCTACAATCAAAAAACACCAGAAGCGTGAGGAAGACAGAAAAATTGATTAGCTGGCGACGTGGCAACAGGAATAGGAGAATGCGGAGAAAGGAAGGTGGAGCTGCCGGCTCATAACAAACTTGTCGACGTGGGTCAATAAGAAACACGGAGAAGTGAACTTCCACCTGGCACAGCTCCTGTCGGACCACGGCTGCAACAGAAAGTATCTTCATCGGTTCGGGCACGCAACGCCACCGTTATGCCCGGAGTTTGAGAATGTCGAGCAGACACTGGAGCATGTGGTCTTCGAATGTCCGAAGTTCGAAGGGACACACATCAACGCGCATAATGTCGTCTACAGAACGACAAGCGAGGTGATCACGGCGAATGCGGTCAATAGAGTCGTGACGGCACAAGGGAGCCAAAGGGTTCAGTGAATAGTTGGCCGCCCAGATTTCTTAAGGTAATTTTAAAAGTTTGGAATGCTAAATCCTTTCCTTATAGAAAATATGGCGTAATTAACAAATATGCTTTAAATGAGGGTATTTTTTTATCAAACTTTGTATAGACATATCTACTCGACTAATAAATACTTTTAAAGTATTCATATATCATCTTATTTCCTATGAAGTAGCGATATGATTTTATACCAATCGGAACATTGTAATAGTTATTACGAAAATTTGCACGACATTGAACGCAATAACTAATGTTGGGCAGACTTGACCAAGATTTTCTAGGAAGACATGACCAAGGGACAATAAACTGAAAAAAGTTACAAAATTTCGGATATTTACTATGCTGTGGCACTTCCTATTAATGTTAATCCATCGATGAATTAAAAGAAAATTAATATCTTTTGGCGCATCAGGGTAGAGTTGCGAATAATCGTAGTTCAATTTATGAAATTCCATTATATTCGCCTAGCACTCAATATTCAGTGAGGCATTCGACAATGTCAAACGAAGTAGCCGCGCTATCATTAAATACAAGTTATCATTCGTGTCTAATTATTTCAGGTAGCGAACATACAGCAACAAATCAACCGACTCAAAGTAGACCCTGACACAATGTAAGCGGTTGTAGTTATTTTTTAAATGATTTAAAATTAGTTAGCAATATATTTCTAGATATTTAGTTAAATAAATGGAATCGTAAAAAAAATTATTTAACCCTGCGGCACTTGCGCGAATGGCTTCCCAAATGAGCAGCCGCTGGTGCTGAAAGAAGATTTCGCTAGAGTTTCTAAACGTGGTACACTAAATACAACGGCGCGAGTGCCGGAGGGTTAATGAATCACACAGATTTTGTAATGAATATTCCATTCAGCACGATCACATCGGGTTCATTCTCTGCAGTCAAAAAGTGATTTCGATCTCCTTACAACTCCGATTCAGGGTTCCCTTTAGTAAACTACCAGCATTCAAAGTTGTCTTCATTTTGTCACAAGACAAACTTTTTCTCATCGTATCCTAGATCCCTAAACCCATGTCATTGCCCAATTAGCATGGTATACAACCTTATCCAAACACTTTCGAAATCTAGCCCACTCTGACCCATCTCGAAATGTTAGATTTACCCCAAATCGAACAAACTGACATCATCGTTTTTCGCTTGAAACTTCCGGCTGAATGTTCAAATCCCAACACGCCTTTCCTATCGCTGTAATTAGACATGACATCGAGATAGAAGAGAAACATGTATAGATACCAACATGAAACCGAGAACCAACCATGCGTCGGTAGGACGACAAAAAAAAACTGCTAACACAAAACTAGATTAAAAACAATAATTTTTCATTTTTATCTCACATACCCAACGGCATAAATAAGCAATTTATCGTCTTGACGGGGGTCTCCCGAAAACTGCTCGCCCCTTGTGTGACTACAATTTAGCGTTAGAAAGTGGTTAAATATGTTTATTCCCTTCGCCTGAATGAAAACCTTTAATGTGGCGCAAAACTTTGACATGAACGAATTTTCACTGGGGGCATTGTTATAGAGTTCAGGGAGGGATTTTCAAATTAGGGTTCGTTCAATTTGCTAGACCTGTTTATTACCCACATCTTCAGCCTTTGAAAAGCATGTTCCAAATCCAAATCGAACTATTGTCGGAGTTAAAGCTAAACTTTGCAGAACAATCTACTGTGAAATTTCCTCCAACAACAAATCGGTCCAACTCTGCCCCCCGAGAGGCACCACCATAATGTGGATTATCAAAACCAGATGAGTGTTTCTGAGAGAGCCCATCATTTGGGAGGTTGGGATGTGGTCTTCAGCAACATTTTTCCTCCAACCCGGAAAAGTTTCCGCCGCACCACAACCCACCCACTGGCTTTCGGTGATTGTATTTTCCAGCCTTTTTCAGTCCGATGCCCCACCACTCACTATACCTACCGGAACCATATGTGTGGACTGTTGGTGAAAGCGTGCATATCTGGGGAGCGAGGGTGTATTCCCTAGACAGCCATCAACTTAGTGGTTGTTAGGAATTTTTTATTCGGTACGCCTCCCACCAACATCTCCAACCACTACTAAGCTGCTCTCATCGGTTACGATGGAACAAACCGAACACACATATTAAGATATTAGATTTGATTTATGTGAATTTGACAGCCGACTGAAACTGGAACGCTGTGATAAAGGGTCTCGAAAAAATGAGCAGTGTTTTAAAGTGAAAGCCGTTACGCGCTGCGATACGCTACTCCACGATGAAATATGATGGGCGGTTCACTTGGCAGTACGACATCCATGCGGTAGGGCCCTGAAATTGAAATATGGTGACAGAGCGAATGTGTGGCAGTTGGTCTATTAGCACCAAATTCGTTTATAATGAGCGGTTTGTGCGTATTAGGATGTTGCATTCATCAAACAGCATGTAGTAATTGTTGAAAGCTCTCTGGAATTAACAGGACTCACAGTATTTTGTGTGCATGATGCCTACCTGAAATGAGAATAGAGAAATGTGGCATTATATTACGGTAGGTATAAATATTTATAGTTTTTATATTTTGAGTGTTAGATTTTTCCGGATAATTTAAAAAGTTTCTTACATAACATAAGTTTAGTTTTACATAAAACTAATGAACCTTAGATCGTTCAAATGGGATTGACAGATTAAAAATTCATTAGCAATCCTTGAAGACATTTGAATTTGATTTTTATTATGAAAGTCCCTTGCAATCGTCCAAACAAAAGAGATAGAGACTTGATAACCTGGGCAAAAAATGGCTCAATAAAAGTTCAAAAAGTCTCTAGATTAAAGCATTTGCGAGAAATTAACACATGGAAAGATAGTATATGAAAACTAATTTTTCCAGAGCTACCATAGTTTACTCAGCAAAGTTACTTCAATTTAATTGTTTCATAATTTTGTAGAACAATACACATGCAAATTTAAAAAATCCAAGAAATTGATCCTTCCAGAGCTTAAAAAAATTGACAACGCTGCGTGAACTTGAAAGAGAAACGAAAATCGATTCATGTCCGCCGCGATGAATGAAATGTTTGTTTCGTTTCCCTCGTTATTCGTTCTCCCGACACAGCGCATTTAAGGTTCGGATACGTTCGGTTTTAGAAGCATACTGAATTTGGCTTCTATGCTTGCTCTGAGAGGGATTTTTGAGCAAAAGTGCACTAGATATAGATTACGCAGTTCACCTATACTCAAAAAGGTAGAAGATGCCAACTTCTGCTTTCAAACTGTCCACATAATATGAAATGAATGCTTTCGTTGGTAAAGGAATTCATATTTCCCCTGCACTCAAGCATTCGATTCTGAATGAAATTTTAGTCAGTTGAAAAGTAATGAGAGAGGCGGTGAATCTGAATGTTGGTTTCGGTAAATACAAGTAGAAATAGAAAATTTGAAATTTCGGAGCACTGAATCCTTCGCACGCTCAAGTACTATCCTAATTTCACTAATGAAAGTTGCCAAAAATACTTAAAGGACATCATGAAGGTTAATCAAACGGCATGGGTGCCAGACAATGGCGTAGCCAGTGGAAGAGGGGGGGGGGGGGGGGGTGTTACAACGTAAAACAGCACATTTTTTGATAGAATAATTTTGGCGGTTTTTTTTATTCATTTCGTTTGTGCCCATCAAACAAATGCGTTAGTTTGGCGGTACCAAACTCTTTTGTTTTTTACATTTTGGATATCTTGAAACTAAGAGGAGATAAGATTCTATATACAAGAGAGGGGGCAAAAGATTTTTTTTTCATGAAAAATTTTTAAACAAGGAATTCAGTTTGATATACAAGAGGGGGAGTAGTTTTTACGAAATATTTTACAGTTATCTTAACCCTTAAATGCGCAGTGTTGTTTTAAAACAACATTGTGAAAACCATCTCAAAATTATCATAGTGACGTATTAAAACTGTGAGACAATTTTCAGAAAATTTGACAAAAATTGCTTTGCGCCTTTAAGAGTTAAAACTAACAATATAGTTTGGTACACAAAAGGGGGAACAAATATTGATGAGAAATTTCACAGATGTCTTAAAACTAGGGATACAATTCTATTTACAAGATGAAGGACAAAAGTTTTAACAAAGAGTAAAAATTACAGCTATCTTAAAACTAGGAATACAGAATACAAATTTGATTTTTTTAACGAAGACTTATGCTTGGTCAAGATATTCAGAGGGGGCTTATATATCAGTGTAGCAGCAGTTGTATCAAGGACAGGTGAGAAAAGGCGTATATGGTGACCGGGAAAGAAGAGCAAAACTTGCAACGTTCGGGCAAACGGGAGATCAGCGAAACAAATTAGCGCCTCAGTCTAGTAAGTCGTCGTGTACCGGATTGGCGGTTGGTATACTTCGGACCCGCGGGGAATCCTTCAAGAGTCATTGGACCTCGAGTCGCTCTCGCTTCAGTTTCTGTAGAGGTAAGGGCGACGGCGGTTACATAGTGGCACTCTGGAGCTGATCGGTTCCATAAAGCAGGAGGAAACTTCTAAAAACGTGAAATAAAAGAGAGGTGCTAAATTGGGATATTTATCGTTTTTATGAAAGTATATTAATTTTGGCGGTAGTAGAAGTAATTATAGAGAATTTACTCTTCAAGAAAATTTAGCTCGAGGCTTAATGTCTACAGCAAAATTTTAGAAATTCCTATTTCAAACAACTTTGTTGAAGACATGAATACGCCATATATTCAGAGTATCGAAATATGGCAGATTATGTGGTCGGTGGTAAATCAGACCGGACTAAGTGACAATTTGTTGATTTCGAGAAAAACGAGTTTAAAGTTTGAATCGCAACATCCTTTCCATTGTAATTAAACATTAATTTTCGTCATAATTCTTGCTTATTGTTACATATTTCGAATCTGTCATAAGTCTAATTTAGCTGAAGAAATTCTTTATCCTGTTCTATCATTGTCTCTCTTTGATGTTTTGCGACTTAGTCCGGTCTCACTTAACACCAACCATATGTAAAAGAAAACCTTTAAAACGAGTTATTCTCATATTACTGTATTTGATAAATCTTTTCTGCGATTTTTAAACAACTAAATTCACATTGCATTTAAGTTATAAATTTCTTAAGCTTACAAAAAAGTTATCGAAGAGCACTGGTTTTGTAAATTTTTCCTAAATGTTGTTTTATTTCTCGATATTTTCAAATGTTTAAAATAACATTATCAACAACTTTGCTGAAGGCACAAAGTCTCTTATTATTTTTGAAGAGTTCATTTTTCATAATTACTTCCAGGAGAATTAATCACTAAAATTTTAATATAAAAAATGTGCTGTTTTGTGCAAGAAAACTTCTTCGAAGTTGTTAAACTTTGAAAGTTGATTATTTCGAAATTATGTGATCTTGACCGTTGAAAAATTTTTCGAATACACCAAACCTCCATTTACGAACTTTTTTTTACGTAATATTCGATTTACGTAACTTTTTTTACGAACAAAATTCGAAATAACGAACTCTTTTTTAGCGAACCAAGTTCGTAAAAAAAGTTTGAGTAAGAAGTTGTTTAACATTTTTACGTATTCTTGGCTAACTGTTACTAATAAAAGTAGGGTATTTCGGAAGGGGGTTAACGAGTTAATGACGGAAATCGATGTTTGAAGTTATTTTGCAATCCAATATAGCGACTTCCAGTTTAGATAAATTCTCTATAACCTCAACGATATTTGGAATGGGGTTCACGAGTGCAGTGCGGGAATCAATGTCTTGAGCCATTTTGTAATCCAAGTTGGCGACTTCCGGTTTAGAAAAATTCTTTATAATATCAACAATATGGGTATTTTTGGAATCGAATTGACGAGTGCATGACGGAAATCGATGTCTTGAGCCTGTTCTAATCCAAGATGGCGACATCCGGTTTTCTATAAATTTCCGATAACCTCAACAATATGAGTATTTTCGGAATGGGGTTGACGAGTTCATGACGGAAATGGATATCTTGAGCCATTTTGGAATCCAAGATAGCGACTTCCGGTTTAGATAGGTTTTCTAAAACCTCAACAATATGGGTATTTTCAGAACGGGGTTGACTAGTACCTGACAAAAATCGATATCTGAAGTTATTTTTAAACTTAAGATGCCGAATTCCTGTTTAAATTGTTAGGGTTGTCGTGAATATTGCTCAACCGGAAGTCATCATCTTCGATTTCAAAAAGGTTTCAATTGTCCATTGTCATCATCTATTTGTCAAGCCCATTTCAAAAATACCCATATTGTTAGGGTTATCGTGAATATTGCTCAACCAACGAATTTTAATAAAAATGTGAAGCAAACTTTTTCACGAACTAAATCCCAAATAACACTTTTTTACGAACTAATTTACGAACCCCCGGTTTGGTTCGTAAATGGAGGTTCCAGTGTATTTATTTTCCTTTAAAAGTTGCATTTATAGACTGTAATGTCGTTTATTAGACTACTTATGGCTCTGAATTTTCAATAGTTTATAAAATATTAAATTTTGGCATTTTCAAATAATCTACGATTTTCATCAAAACGTGCGATTCTAACCTCAAGATGAACGAGTTCGCTAAAGGAATGAAGAAAGCTCCGGTGAAAAACGTTTTTTGTGAGAAGAAAGCAGCCAGCCAGTGGAACATCGGGCCCGCAAGAATATCACTACTTCATCATTACAGATAGTCTAAGTTGTATAGAGACAATCCGTTTGATGAAGCGTGGAAAGCACTCTTCGTATTTTCTGGGGTAACCACAGAAACTCCCGATGGCGCAAACTTTAGCTAATGTCAGTGCATTAGAATGTGATTTTTATGAAAGACCTTCAACTTCAACGAATTTATTTTTCTCGTAAAGGATACAATTGAAGAAGGCAAGTATCGTGGAGCAATATATACTAAGAAAGGTGTAAATATTCCATTGTCCCAAAACGACGAAAACCATTTTCGGCATATTTGGCTTATGGAGAATAATTTTTAAGCTTGTCACGACAGATTATCACGACATCGAACATGAGACGAGTATTGTATTGCCAGATCGTCGCTGTTGTGCTATCTTATGACAAGCGCCATTTAGCACATTTCGAGAAAAACGATTTTTAAAGTTTGAGATTGAATATCTTGAAACTTACAAATGGTAAAAACAATTCAAAGAAGACAATTAATGCTTCAATCTATTCTGTATTAAACTCTCAAATATCACGAAGTTCGGTTGACTATGTTGCGAGTTTTCACTATAAATGTAAACAAAAGTCGCACTTACACGTGTTGGTGGCGTGTATTGATGGCAAAATTTGTATGGCGTGTCATAATTGTGCATGGAAAATTTTCCATAGAAAAAAAGCATCAATTGTTAACTTTTTATTAATATCTTCGGCTTTATTCGGCCTAGAAACAATCGATTAGATGCATTTTGAAGGAAATTGGGCAAGCAATCTAGAAAAATAGTAATTTTTATTAACAGTGTTGCCAAACATGAAAGATTGCCAATTTAAAAGTAAAACTGCATATTTCTCGCAATACATGTATTTCTATTTTAAAAAATATTATGCCATTGTGTTCCTCTGACATTTTTACATATAAAAACATCTAAAACTTCTACATTACTTAAGCGAATCCCAAGATACAGTGATTTAAAGCAAAAAACTGACAATTTCTCATCACTTTTTTCGCTATACCTCAGTAACCAAGCAAAATTTCAAAATTCTGAAAACGCCATTTTGTAGAGAATTTTCAGATTAGTAATGTTGCATATCTAACTCAGTTTACCCCAAAATGGCGTTTGTCATAAGATAGCACAACAGCGACGAGATCTCAACTTAACGACTTCTTTTAGATTCTGGATGTGCTTGCGATAATTATCACTATTGGAAACCGAATGTTGTAACGGCCGGACCGTTTGGCACCAAAAAATGATCAGCCGAGTGGTCTTTCGTGTGCTATAATGGTGCAAGTTTGTGTTCATCTTCTCCCTGTTATCAAAAAAGTATTTCTCCTAGTTTTAATTGTTAAACCAGAGTCTTTCTTGTTAAAATTCTAAATTGTATTCCAAGTCTTCAAAAATGTTCTTAATTGCTTTACTTATTTAGAATTCAGTTAATACCTTGGGTCTTACGAAATTCAATTAATAAGTTTTGTGTATTATCAATATTCCTAGTTTTAGAATGGCCATTGCATTATTATCAAAATAATTTAAATTTCAAATAAAATGTGGCGTCCCAGATTTGAAAACTTAAAATTGTAAACCAATAAAATATTAGGTGTTCAAATAAACTATCTGAATAAAAATATGAATCACGGAAGAACTCAAATAAATACTTCATTCAGGAGCCAACATTTAATGCGGTACTGTTTGTGTTCATTGTTGCGTTGTTCCCAAATCATTGTCAAGGGTTGTACTTATCTTGATAAAATTTAATGATGCCTTGAAAATATGAATACAACGTATTGTTTCGTACATATCTGAAACGAAGCTATACTCTGAGTTTTGAAATAGAGCAGGATTGTTGCTGAATGCAAGAGTAACTAAGACATTCAGTATTTTGTTACTATGTTTTAACTGCCGCAAGGTTCTACTGTATCGATATTGTTGGCTATTTTCGGCACATTTAAGAATAAAAGAGATGAAAGCAATGAAATTGAAAGACTAGGTATACTAGAGGGAATCAGTTATAAACTAAGCACGGAAAATTAGGACTAGGCCGGCTCATGGACATGATCGAACAAAGGAAATGTGAAGAATCTTTTGTTTTCTGCTGGTAGGACCCCGCCTCTCACCTTAAGACTATGCTCCAAATTGCATACTACATAATAATGGAAAAGGAAACATTTTTTATCAAACTTTGTATGGACATATCTACAGGAGTAATATACTTTTATACCCGATCAGAAGGAAATAACACAATTATAACTCGTGCTGATATTTTGTTACGAAAAATTTTCTATCAAATTTTGTTACAAAGTAGAAACCGTTAGGTGTTAAAATAACAAAAATTCTAACAAAAATTCTCTACAATTATAACAAACGTTGATAGCAATATAACACGATCATAACAACTTGAGACAGAATAATTGACCCCAACATAGCTTGTATTACTTATTGTATAATATGAACGATTTTAGCGTGCACGTCTAAAAATTGAATACGATAAAAATAAAGCATACATTAGGGCGCTTTTTGCTTGGGAGCAAAAAGCTTCATGCAGCAGAAGCTTTTTGACGTAGCATTATATGGGGGAGGGGGAGTTTTGTATTTTGTGATGATGTGTGACGATAGGGGGTAGAGGGTCATGTCATGCTTCGTAGCTTTTCTAAAGGGGAATAGGATGTCACATCAATCTTACCCGTTTCTTCTAACATCGATTTTTTTAAATTTTTTATGGTGACAAAGGGGGGGGGGGTTACCGTTAAGCTACGTAATAACGACGGGGGTATTTAGAGGTTTGTGACGAAATGCTACGATAAGAAAGGGGGGGGGTGTTAAAATCTCTCAAAAAATGCTACGTCATTTATGGATCATTGCCAAATGATTGCATGAATGTATGACACGTAGATTATTATTTGTCGATATTGCCGCTTTGAACTTGGGTGTTCTGAGTTTGATGGGGAAACTTTCTGCATGAACCAACGACGTTGTTTTCGACTGATGTTTAATGTTAGCATAATATTCCACGCATCTGTCAAGGGCAAAAACGATTATAGATGCAGAAGACGTTTCCAGAACACACACATTGAACTTTGCCCAAGCCTGGTGTCATTCGCTTTGTTTTTATCCAGTTTTACTCACTAATACAACTGCCCATATGACGATTGACTGAATAGCTTTATAATATCTGTTCAGATTAGGAAAGGAGGCGTTTGTTAGATTCTAAATAGTGCGCTTTGGCGCTTCTCTTGTACGTTAACGTGTTTTACATGGTTTTAGAAATAATGTCGATGCGACATAGTAACATTGAGCGAATATTTTACGTACATTATTTTACGGAGAATACGACAGATCTTATTTAGGATTCCGCATAGATTCAAAGCAACAAATGAGTTTTGAGATTTCAAAATAAGTCTCTTTTGGGGATTTGTTATTGACATTTTTGATATGGGGAAGACTAAACAAACCAGTAAAATCATCTCGCACCTAATAAATTGCTAGAAATGCAAATCTCTCACAGAAGTTATATCTATTAATTGCGAATATAACAGATATATGAGAAAATTCGAGAAATTGTTGATGTTTCTTCGATGTGACGAATTCTTGAATATTTCTTGAGTGTAACAGACACATTTTTTTAAATTTGATATATTTTAAGGAGGAAATTAAAATATTTTTGCATTAAAGTTTTCAGATTTTTCAAGAATTATCTAAAATTCATTCAAATCACTTGTCAGTTCAACCATTAAATATCAAACTTATCTTACGGGGAATGAAAAGATATAATACTCAAGTAAACTCAAACACTTTATGCGGAGGACAAAATAAAAAAGTCGATAGGCGATAGTTTAAAAAATTAAAAAAACGCACGAATTAGAAACCCACAAACTGGATAAGTTTGAAATGTTCATAAAAACCTGCATAAATTGGAGCAATTGCACTGTAAGTCTTATCAAGATCCTCAAAATACACTACGAAAATTTTGGAGATCGGTATAATATATCAGATAGTATTTTGTGACCTGAAAAATCGTTTTCGCAATATGCAGCATAGGTTAGAGGAAAATTTATTGTATACTCATTTGACTAAGTCATGAAAAACTAGTTTAAAAATGCTTCTTGATTCCAATTCGCGTTAATTTATTTCATTTGGATTGCTTGATACTTCCTGCATATTCTTTGAAATCAGTTTTATAGGAAAATTATAATCTTTAGAAAAGCTCTTTGATAACTTCACGATTCCAAAGCTTTTTATGATTCGAAGTTGTGTGTCAGACGAGTGTCTCAGAAAATAGGTAATGTCATCTCTTAGTCCATCTGAAACCAAGTAAGTCAATCAAACATCTCACCTGACAAGTTCTGCGACCACTTGTATCTAAAATTTGTCTATACTCAAAACGGAATTCTGAAAATCCATGTGGAAAACGCAAATCAAAAATCAAAAACTTCGAAAATTCGCTTTAAAAAGTTGAATTACTACGCATAAAAAGAGACTTCAGTGAATAAGCAAATAGACATTAATTTGTGTAACCGTTAGCGTTCAAAGATAATTGTGAAAGAATATATAACCTACTGCAACATCATCGTTGTATGAGTACATTAATATCATATTAATATTCCAATGCACAGTGATCCAGAATGCGACTTTAGCAGGAATTTTAACTTTTTGCTAAAATTAAATGACTTAGCCTTACAACATGTTTGGCAAAGTTGTTGTACTTTGCAAGACCCTTCTGTTTTGTTTAAACCGATGCTATGGTGGTTCTAAATTTAGCAATATTTAAAATAGAACTTTTTAACGGTTTGAGATATAGTTATACTGTCTTCGACGAAGTTGTAAATAAACACATTTTAGACAAATTTTCTGAAGACATTCAAGCTCTAGCTTTTATATTTTCCATTGCACGAGAAATTCAAATGTAAGCTTTGGGGTGTTCCTTAAAAAACAGTTTTATTTCTATAACTTTTGAAGTTTTTATTTTACGCCAAAGTACCCTTTGGACAACTTGAAGATTCTAGGGCGCATAATTTGCTTTAAAACACCAACTACTTAACTTTTTTCATTTTAAAGTTATAAGAACTTTGATATAAAAAATATAATTTTTTCAAATAGAATTATCTTCGATTCGGGCACTGAACATTAAATACTGTTACTTTCATATGAAATAGCATGCTTTGTGGTATAGATCACCAAAGAATGGCAAATACGATATTTTTTCATATATTGCAGTATTTACTCAAAAAATACTTTATTTTTGGGAAAAAGTATATATATATATATATATATATATATATATATATATATATATATATATATATATATATATATATATATATATATATATATATATATATATATATATATATATATATATATATATATATATATATATATATATATATATATATATATATATATATATATATATATATATATATATATATATATATATATATATATATATATATATATATATATATATAACTTTCAAACGAGTGAAGCTAAAGGTTCAATATATTAAGACAAATTGTTCTCCTTCAAAATATCTGAAAGTGATTTCTAAAGTGATCTTATTGAAAAATCAAAACTGCAAATGTTATACATGGAAAACCATGTATTAATAAACACCCCAATTTTTTTTTTGGTAAATTTCTTGTAAAATGAAAAGTACACGACCTAGAGTTTCAGTGTCTTCGACAAAGTTTTTTAAATTTTCATTTTCTTCGAAACTCTATCTCAAACCATTAAAAAGTTAATTTTCTGATTTAAAAAAATTAGAGCCACCCTACCCACTATTTAAAATAATAGAAAAGCATTGTAAAGTGCAATATTTTATCATTAAAACGAAACTACATTTTTTATATTGTTCACCGTGAAAGTAATTTAAACATATTATTAAGAGTCAATTCATGAAAAACCAAATTTTTAATATAACTTTTCCAGTTTTCATTTTTTGGATTGGATTGTTTTTCAGTGCTTTTGAAGACGAACGTTTTCGTTTTAATACATCAAAACTCTAGCTTTTATTGTTCAGATCAAAAATAGATTTTTTTAAATCAATTTAATGAAATTGTAAAAAATATCGCATTCGCCATTTTTTGCTCAATTATAACTCTAGTCATAACCTTATTTATAGTTCAAAACGAATTATCTTTTATTTGCCCCAAATGAGTGATTTTGTTATTCTAAACAACCCCATTTTTGGCGAAAAAGTGCTCATAACTTTTCAATAGAAATAGCTAGATATATGGTGCCATAAAACAAATTATTCGCCTTGAAACAGTTTTGAAGTTGTCTGAAGACTACTTCAGTTTTAAATGAATACAGCAAAAGTTATTGGAATATAACTGTATTTCGAACAAACACCCTAAACTCCGACTTTAAATTTGTTGTAAAATAAAAAGTATGACAGATAGAGCTTACATGTCTTCAGCAAACTTTTCCAAAATTTGTCGTTCTACAACTTCGCTGAAGGTTGTTTGGCTCTAGCTAGAATGATTGAAAAGTTAATTTTTTGATCTTGATAAAATTAGAACCACCCTGACTGCTGTTTCAATAAAAATACGGGGGTCATAAACTACGAAAACTTCTCCAAAGACTTAATAAGGCTAAGTTGTTTAGTTTTAGTGAAATCTCAAAATTCCTGCTAAATTTCCATTCTGGACCACTGTGCAATGATTCCTGATCGGTATATCATAAAGATAACACAAAGAGTAATAAATATCAACATGAACAATGGACAACTTTACCCTGTGCCGCTTGTTGATCATTCCGGCTACCATCTCCTCCGCTTGTGTTTGCATCCCTGTCGTCGTCGCTGGAGCTTTGATTTTTGCTGTTAAATGTTTGGTGCTTTTTGCGAGCGACATTCGGATAACTGTCCTGTTGCTTATTTGTTTCTCCCTTAGGTATTTTAGCTATAGGCTTGGGGATACCGTGCAATATTGTTTGTCCGGCATTTATTTTTCGGCCGGCTGTCTGTGGTGTGGTGTAAAAATGTCGAAGGCTGTTTGGTGGTGTTGGTTATAGATGAGTTTTCTTTAGCTGTTTTGGCGCATTGCTTACCATAGTGTACCGTCTGGTTACCGAATTGGAATGTGGGCGTTTGCCCAGGGTATGTGCATTGGGTTCTTTGTATGCAGTTAACACCTTGAGAAGATCTGCCCTCGACAGTCTAGAAAGACGGTATATGTATATTCACAACACCCGAACACACATGTTCCATTTTCACCTTGTTCCACATCGCGCTCTGCAGGTTTAAGGCGGGTCTGCGAAAAGTAAATCGCGATTGGGATCTCTCGTAATTGGCGAACTTTATTTGTGGTTTACTCGCAGTTGGGGGTAACAGAACTTTTCTGTGAGTATGTATATTAGAGTGGGACATGGTTATATGAAAAAAAAAATTGGCTCCGAGTAACTTTTTGGGTCCAAATTAGCTCCCAGAACAACTCTGCAAATTTTTAACTCGATCGGTGAAACTATATTTTTGCGCCCACGGTTTAAAGTTTACATGGGATTTCGTATGGGAAAATTGTCTTTTGCAAATTAATTCTTCCAAGAGTCGCCCGTTATCTCCTAAAAATAAGTAGATTTTTATAGGAAATTTATCAAGGAAACAAAGTCTAGAAGATTGCAAAACGATCTGATGATTTTGGAAAAAGTTATTAAGCAAAAACCGATTGATGCCCTGAAGATTGATGAAAATTTCACTTTTCTTAGCATCACTGCTTCTGACGGTCTAATTATATACAAAATTTTTAACATCCTCTCAATATGTACAAAAGAAGCCTCAATTTATCCCTCAAAACCTTGAGAAGTGACCAAATAGTATAGATAAACGATTTAGACACATTAAGAGAGGATTAAATCAAAATTGCGTATAATTGGATAAGCAACAGCAGTGGTGCTAGAAAAAATGAATATTTTATGAATCATCAGAGCATCAATCGGTTTCTGCTTAATAACTTTTTTCTCAAGCGTCAGATCGTTTCGTGGTTTTCGAGACTTTGTTTCTTTGTTATTTTCTATAAAAGCCAAATAATGATTTATTTTTAGGAAGTAATGGGCGACTCCTGGAGGAATTATTTTGTAAAAGTTAATTTTCCCATACAAAATCCCATGTAAACTTTAAACAGTGGGCGCAAAAATATAGTTTCACCGATCGAGCTATGAATTTGCACAGTTGTTCTAGGACCCAAATGGTACCTAAAAAGTTGCTCGGAGCTGGAATCTAATTTTTGTCCCACCCTAATGTATATGTTACACATATACTCGTAAGAGCAGTGCGGCGGGGGCAATACTTTTTGATTGTATGCTATTCGCAAGCGGCTTTTTGACTTCTGATCTGTACTAGATGAGGAAGCAGACTGTGGCCCCAAGGCTTTTATCCCTTGTTCCTATGCACAAACATCTCAAACATATTTTATCAAATAATACACGATCGCTGTTTGCAAAAATTTGAACAAATCTTTAATTTACTGTATATATCATCATAAAGGTATCAGCTACATAATTATATTGCTTTGCTCATGTGAATATCGACAAACATCGCAATTCGAAAGAACCCTCGCCAATTACCAAAATGAGCATCGCTTTACAACGCTTTACACATAATACAAAACTCTTGCCTCGTCTAACCAGAAACCGAATTGCTCAACTGTTCGAATTCCACCGGGCGAAAGCCCCGCAAAGCCATGGCAGCTGAAGCGTGCTTCCGAAATAGTTTTCTATTTGATTTAGCAGAAAACTTTGATTTCTGATTTCCAGCCAAGGGAACGAAAATAGCAACCCATCAGATCCCCCGGCCCTGCTTTCATCAGAATTTGCACAACTATACGGCTGACGGTGCACGTACACATACTTCCGCCGATCCACTTAGTTGCAGTGAAAAGTGAATGTAAATATTATAGCAAAACTTAACTCCATTTCCGGGTGGCAAGTCTCTACTCAACAACTTCCTGGCATTCCACACTGAGGCCACTACCACCACCATGACCGACTCTGCTACTGAATGACGGCACAAACGAGCCTCACGGTGCTGGTGTTCGGATGGATGGTTCCTTGCTAGTTCTTGCCTCCGATGACGCTGGCTATGACGACACCGACGATGTCGACGACTGTGGCCAAGTCCTCGAGCGTTTTCTCCCATCAGCCCAGACAGACGCATATCAAGGAAATGCTACAATTTCTCGGCAATGGCTTTCGCCTGCCTGGGGGAGGGAGAAGGGTGCAGCCCTGGAGAATGCCGCTTACCTTTGCACTCCTCAGACTGGCTCCTCCGACGATGTTCTCGAAGACGGTGCGGTGTTGGCTCCTATTTGCACTTGAAACCATGTGTGCGAAGTGCGGTACAGGAAAATTGATACTTTTGGGGTTTCCCAGCCGTGTTTCGTCAGCCTTCTAGCCTGTGTACCATTTGTATGGAAAAGAAGAGCTGAGGTTGCAAATGTTTCCATACAGAACTTTCTGTGTGTATTTGTTTTTCGTTAGGATTTTTGCATTCAGCCCTTTGCTTTTGGTGCATAACGAGCTTGATTCGGTTGAGTGGATTATGATCAAAGAAGGTTGAGTAGCACTTTTGAGGTGTTACTTTGTATGATGCTCAATTTAACCATTAGCTAGGTTACAAATCACCCACTTTCATCCAATCAATTCTCGCCTTCAAATCGGATTGATTGATTTTTGATAGACTTTCATCACGCTTTGTCAAGCTTCGAACAGGTGCACCAAAATCTCTTCACTGAAATTAAACAAGATCCACCATCTTTAAACTACATACTTGCAATGTTTCGCATGAGCGACTTTTCTGAATTCGGTAAATTAAATTTTGCTTCTTCATTCATGGCAGTCAGTTTGCCCTTCGGATACTTCTCCATCGTCGCAACCTCAACAATGCCCCGGGCGAGCGTGGCGAAGGTTCTTTCACTACAAAGTTCAATTCGCCCGCTCCAGCCAGGAAAGTCGATTCGAATGTCGCGTTCGTTTGTTCGTTTATTCATTCTTCACCCGTTCCAATTCGCATCCATCGTCGGTCCTTGTCAAGTTTAAAACGATTCCGGTTCTCCACCTCCCGGCAGCTTTCCGAGAGCGGCATTCGCAAATTCGTGGGATGGAACTAGCACCTACGAGAAAATGACATCCTGGAATGTTATTCTTGAAGATGATGTCGCGCGCCAAAAAGTTCCACCTCTTCACTAAAACGCCCTCGCCAGTACCTTTCCCATTTATACAGCGGTAGTCTGGCAAGGGAGGTTCACCTTTATGTCGATTGAATTCTATGAAACAACTGGATTTCGGTTTTCCGCTTTCCACCGATCGTTGGCTCAAATTCAAGTTTCTGGAAGTTTGAAACTTTGGAAGGAGGAGGAGGATTGTCTTTTGTTGCACTAAATAAGCGGAAGGCGAACCGGAGCAGAGCCGGGTGACAAGACGGGAAAAGCTATTATTGATTCTTTTCTCCTAGCCGAAGGTATTTAGTGGGATGAGGATGAAGGTGTATTGTAATTTAATTGAAGCGAGCCTGGAATGGGAAAGATTGAAAATCAAAGGACGGAGTTACGGGGGAGAGCAAAATTGGGCAACGAGAGGCGAATTGGTTGTCAAGTTTTAAATCGATATTGGTATCGGAGATGGTGCCCAGTTTCGAAAGTATGCATTAGCAGCAATTTGGTTATTGATCCGAAAAGTTACACGAAAGGTATAGGTGGAGAAAATGGATCCGTGGCTGGGAAACTTTGTTTCAAATTCCTCCAATAGTTCAACAGCGTCATCAAAGCGTTCGCAAGTAAAAGTTTGGTATTTTAACTGTTTTCAATTTATCTGCTTGATTTAACAGTTTGATTTAATAATTATCTAGAGTTTAGCTTAGAATATTTACCGAAGCATATTATTATATAGAAAAATTCAAGTGAAGTTAATAGTTCCCGGTAATACTCTTTTAATCGTATTGAAAACAAGTCAATTTATTTGAATGTATCTTTGTATATCCACTATACACGACGATGGCACAGTGTCTTCATAAGCTACTGTTGGTGTATATTCCCGTTCCGTTACAACGATCCCAATCTTTGGTTAGTAATATTGATAATATTACCATATTCGTGACCGAACATTCCGAGTGTTATTGAATATTTGCAGATTGTTCGATGTGGGTATGCTATTCTAAAGTCACCTTGAATGCTCAACGTTCGTGTGAATTGTTTGGTTGCATACTTCACGATATCTTTGTCGAACAACTTTATTCAAAAAAATTCGGCATCTGTAAAACTTCGGGATATGAAGGAATGGACTTTTCCCTTTCATTTGAAAGTAAAATGAAAATATTTTGTCGGGGGGTCTAGAACAACTTTTTATTTTAAAGTTATTTGATTGAAAACTTAAGTTTTTTAATGAAATTAAATCGCATTTTTGCTACTAATTGGTACTATAGGCATTAAAAAAATACTAAAAGTGAGAATCTGATGAACAATCCCATTGTCTACAACTTCGTAGAATGCTATAAATCGATATAAAATCACCCGAGAAAGTTATTACAATTTTACCAGCTTTAGGTGTGCGCGGTGCCTAAGGATTAACAAGGACTTACAAAAAATTGTTGGGTTTAAATGAACAGTAAATTCAGATAAATTTCAAAGTATACAAAGTTTCATTCTCAGCAGAAAAAATATATTTTCAGATTTCTCCTGGTCTTGGGCAAAAATGAATTATGAACAAGGAGGTGTAGAAAGGTGTTGACCAAATTTATTCGATAATCTTATACCTTTTCAAGATGATGATTAATGTAGTAACGGATTTTATCATCCCTTTTTCATTTCTTTTCTCGCTCTAGGGGAAAACTAATGTAAACTAGAATGACCGTTCTTCCTGATCCTATTCTGCCTGGTAAAATACAATCGGCTTAAATTCAAAGCTCTATATTTAAATGAACTAAAGTAGACAGTTCGAGTAATTGTAATAAACGGATTTTATTGCAATTTTGGGTTGAGAATCCTGTTTGTCTTTATCAACATTAAAAGAAAGATGATTGAAAAAAAGCTCTTCGAGTTTTGGATCCATGTTTGTTATCTTTTGGGGTAAATTAATTTCATCAGAATTTATAGATGCAGATTTTTGCTTGTCCTCAAATTTTATTTCCAAATCGAACACACTTCACACAATCTTAGAAAAATTACCAAATTTCATAATTTCCTTTAAGAAGAAATTCCGGAGTCATTACTCGTTGAACACGGATGACAACAGAAAACGAACAAGAAAATATCAGGCTGGACCATACATTCAGTAAATTCTCAAAGTAATACAAGTCTGTTTATTGAAGATTTCCCTCATAATATGGGATAAGAGCAAGGACAACATATCAAGAAGTTAGAGTTGCCAGTTCAGTTCAGAATCTGGAGACATTAACAGAAACACGTCTTTCAGGTAAAGGTGATACTTTCTATATCTACTTTTATATTGAGATCGCTATCTTCGTCCAATAGACAAAACCTTTATTTCTCATTTACTATTGCGATTTCTGTTCAATGTACAGCGATTCCCAAAAGTTAACAAACTTGAACAAAAATCTCATCGAATTATTTTTCTATCCTTCATGAAACTGTCAATCTGGCTTCTCAATCGAAATCAAATCAAATGACTGAATATCTAATCGAGTTTGATCAAATATAAAGTTAAAATTTAGGCCAAATATATCCAACAAGATGGTCACGAGCAAAAACGTTGATTCAAGATTACATCAAGCATACTCCAGAATGAGCGAAGAAAAAAAGAAGAAACAAATATATCTGTGACAGAAAAAAACTGTTTCATTCTGTTGCATTACCCAGCATCTTTCAAAAGAGTCTTAATTTCGTTCAAATTTCATCTACTCTTCCCTATAGCTCCATGCTCCTAAAATATCATTGGTGCGCATAGAACGGTGGAATCTGGAATTATGATTTTTACGCTTAAATGTGGGACTTTGCTAGCATTCAGGTTCTTCTGAGAACACTGTTAAAATAAGACAATCCATTTTTTACAAAGAAAAATGTTTTTGGAATAAAGCTTCTTAACCAATAGGCCCCGCGCGAAACTTTGATAAAAATTTAATAGCTTTCTCTGGCGATTTTAGAACGCGATGTAGTTTTCTACAAAGTTGTACACAATGAAATTGTCTATCAGATTGAATGTCTAAAGTACTACCTAGGGGCAAACATGTGAACCAGTTTCATTGAAAAATCAAAGTTTTCAAACAAAAAACCTTTAAAATAAAAAGTTGTTCTGGAGCCCCCGACAGAATATTTTAATTTTATTTTCAAATGAAAGAGAAAAGTCCATTCTATCACATGTTGAAGCTTTAGCGATGCCGATTTTTTCGAATAAAGTTGTTCTACCACCGTGACTTATTTATTTATTTGTTTATTCCAACTCTTCAGTATGCAACTTATAGACACCTTTTAAAACTATATATTTCTTATTAATAACTTATATCAATGCTTGGATCTTTTTTATTTCGATTATAGTGGTTTTAACCTTAAGGTCTATCGTCTCTTCGGGTTAGAAAAATAAGAAATTTTTTTAACCCCATGTGCTGTGAAAATATGATCCGCAATATCAGAGGATTTTATTGGGCCAGCGCTAGTTTCTTTCTTTGTTGAGGTATGGGAATACTAGAGGCTTTCGATGTCCCAGGAAGTGGTTGGATCTCTTTTGCTGAGCTCAAGTTTCTGAGACCAAGAGCAACTTGCTTCGGTATTGTACCGCTACTTCCACGAACTGTTATTTTTGGAGGACCTTGTAGAGACGCCTGCTGGCCTTTTCAACGAAACTTAGGAGAGAAAATCTTCCTCCTTTTTCTATTCCTTCAAGGCGTCGCAGAAGATGTTCCCTCCTGGGGCATCCGAGTCGGCAGACAAGTTACTATAGATATTCGTAGAGACCGGTGGCGGAGCTATCTTTTGCATTTCTGCAAAAGATCACTTCGAGTGTCCTTGAAGATATTCCACGCGCTGTTTGAGCGCGCGACATGTCGGAAGAGCAAGTGGTTTTCCCCCACAGTACTTTTCAACATCCCTTCCACAGGAGTCATCCACATGTTTTCCTCCGCATTTCCCACATCGAACCTTATGGATACATTGGCTGTTTGTCACAGTTCTTTGCTATTAGTTCAGCTCATGACTCGTAGCACAAACAGGCGAAAACTTTGTCAAAGAGGAGTTACTTAGGTAGAGCATACCCGGCAAAAGTCGTGACTAATACCGAATGCAAACGTTCGCTGTCCAGTATCTTGACTAGCTGAGGTATGTGGTCTTCAAAACAGCCAACTCCATATATCAGCAGATCCGCACACTTCGTACTCAAATCGGATTCAACCCCGTCAACTTTAACCCAACTAGGTGGTACTCTGTACTCCTTCGTAAAATCATTTGCAAGCTTCTAACTTATCTGTGCGAACTTTTAATATTTTTGTCATGGCTGAAAATCACACCGTCTGAACTCGAGAAATCGGCAATAAATTCAAACATTTTTGTCTTTAGTCCGGAAAAAAGATAACGATCCTTCCCCGTGGGGAAGGATGGATACAACTTAAGGCTCAAGTTACCTCA